>NC_134832.1:8630622-9247096 GCF_004210375.1 Tachypleus tridentatus | reverse complement strand
AATTAAATAAAACCGTCCAAACTCAGTTGTATGTTTTAAGAATCAGAATGTTAAGAAATCACAGTTAATGACTCAAGTAAATAAAAATGATGTTTACAGTGAAATATGTAGAACCTGCTGTGCATATCAGAATGCTTACACTTCTATACACAATAATTAATTTACAGAATTCCTAACCTGAGAATTCCTTCAGGCGAGGGAATTTCTGTAAAAAGATGAAACTCCAGATAATACCTTATTTGAAATTTAAGAAGGTTTCAAACGAAGAAACTGGCGAATCATTTATTGCTGAAATTTAATCCAGCATTTCAAATAAGATCGGTTAGCATTTTGCCAGCAGCTTTGGTTCTGTAAAGTGAGCCAAACGTATTAATGTCAATGCTAATTATTTGGCTTCAAAGCAAGTATTCTCTCTAATGTTTAAAGTGTTGTTTACTTTCCTTACTCACTGAAACTACAGGGACTGTTTGCACCTTTAGAATACTTACAGTTAAATATGACTTTAAATACCTGTTACTCTATCACTAAATAAGTTATACTATGCAGAAGACCGTTACAAACCTTCAAGAAAAGTACACCTTCATATTTATATTTTAAAAATAAATTTGTTCTAGTCTTAGCAAAATGTATAAAAAAGCTTATTATCAACATCTTTTCAAAACTTAAGAGTATAATTTTAACAAAAAAAAATCAGTTAATACTATTAAGAACAATTTCCATCACATTTGACTTCCATTATTTAAAAAAAAATTAAGCGTGTGGTTTATTAATAAAAAATTAACTAAAGCTTTTGAGAACCCATTTTATCGAATTTTTACACCAATATATTATCGTATACCTTTGGGCAATAACTAAATAGTTGTGATAATAACTCGTAGTTTTTAAATGCATTACCTAACTGATAGTTAAATTTAAAGTTAAGGATGTTTGTTATACCTCTCATTCACAGAGGAAACATAATAAAATACATTGTGCTACTGTGTAAGAATACAAAAGAATAAAAGCATTTTACAAAAACATACTTAATATAATACAAAATATATTAATCACTTGCTTGACAGTACGTGTATCTGGAGTACATAGCTAAAAATAATGTAAAACAAGAAATTTTTCATTTTAAAGTGTATATCTTAAAGAACCTTTTTTGAGAAATATTATATAGCATAACAATAGTGCAATATTACTCCTATAGAATAACAACTTGTTCTCTTACTTATCTCACAGAGAAGTTGCGTGGCAGATGAACTGTTACAGCCATATTTATTTACACATGATTTATAAATAAAGAAATGAAATATGAAGAAAAACAAGATTTTACAGAAAGACATTCATTCGTAATTTGCTGTAAAACGAATTGAGTATAAAAAGACTGAATTAGTCGAAAAATAGCTTAACTGCAATTAGTCTTTCTTATTGAAAAATATATAATAGAAATAAATAAATGTTCTAATAACCATTATAGTAAAGTTATAAAAATAGCTTGTATTATAAACAAAACAAGATCGTGGTTACATAAGTTAATATATTTATTTAGTCTTCTTAATACAGTGAAAGAAAAAGCACTTATTTGACTTCCTTCTGTTCTTGAACATTTTTCTCATTCACGAATAAAGAATAAGTTGTCTTGTAATTACCAAGTAGAATCTACTGACAATCCAGCTGTTTCAAATTTAACTTTCACACGGTTTAATTACATTCGAAACATAAAAGTTTGATTCCCAAAAAATTAAGAGTTATAATTTTTTTTCACCATATTAAAGATTGAAAGTTAAAATATATACCAATATGAGAGAAATGAATAAGTATTTTTTAAAACGGTTTTCTTATCTTACATTGATAACACGCGTCAAAGAGCACATTAATGATTTGCTTTATTATCGAAATACAATTCACATGATAACCAATCATATGATTGCATCAGTGAGAGAGAGAGAGTCATGTACGTAGCATGTAATAAAGAATGAATGGATATCGATAAATCTGCAGTAATTTCAAAAAACATTTTTGTTGTTGTTGTTTTAGGGCAAATGTGCACAATAGGCTGTCTGTGCTTTATTCAACACGGGGAATCAAGCCACGGATTTTAGCATTGTAAGTTTGTAAACTTACCACTGGTTGGCCAACTGAGAGACCCTGAATATTTAACTATAGATAAGATGGCGGTCTCAGTGATTGTGTATCATTTAATAGTAATAAAAAATTAATATTGAAAAACATTTTAAAGTACCAACTAATCTGTGTAAAAAGTTCCTTTTTTGTATCTTGCTTCTCTATTTTTCATAATACAACAATATATTTTGTTAATTTTATGCAAAGTGTACGACACTATGTATATTACTCTTAATTTTATATAATTGTTTTTAGGCTTGTGATAAAGATTTTTGTGTTGTTATTTTTTTTCGCTTCGAAAGGTATCAATCAATGTTCCGTTAATTTTCGTCCTCGTTAATAACGCACGAGAAGAAAAAAACATCCTACTCAACGCAGCAAAGTGAAAATGATTTATTATTGCCACGTTTTTCTTCTGCGGTTGGAAGCCTTTTAGAAAGTTATCAGATGTCCTTTGTCAGTTGCAAATATTTTCTATTGCTTTTTTACGTAACGTATTTAAATTTATGCTTCAAAAGTGGCTAGTATTGTATTCGTTAAAAGCTAAGGAAGAACGAATAATGTTGGTTATAAATAGGAAGTATTATATATAATTTGTCAATGTCTATTTACCAAGCACTAAAGCACTGCTGGTAATCACTTTAATCATTAATATACGACACTTTTTGATGAACTGAAAGACTTGAAGCTGCCAAAACAGGTAACAGTGCATTAAAAATTAAGTTACTGGGAAATTTAATCTCAAAAGGGAAAAGTTAATCTACTAGCTCTGATAGTTCAGAATGTCCGAAAAGACAATACAATTTCACACATATTTTTTGTGGTTATTGCTATTGTTTTTTCCTAGTCTTAGGAATGCGTACAGGAAGTTAAAAATATGAAGACTATATTAGAGAATGAAGTAAGTTACTGTAATATGTATGTTTACCAATACTACTTTTTTCTCTTGGATCAGTAATTCTGTCATGTATCTAATGACACCTAGTTTTTACCTTTTTCTTTAAATTTTACACAAGCTTAGCAAAATATTTTCAAAGGCGCATGCTTTTTTTAATTAGATTGGCGAAAATAAACTGGGCACAATTTTTTTCTTAATCCGTCATTTTAAAAGTAATTAAAACAAGAGTGTCATAGGTAAAGAATATTATCCAGCAAGTTTATTTTCTAAATACTTACAATACACCTGGAGCAAAATTCGTTGGCTGACTGAAGGAGGCACACCGTTCATCGCTATACATAAATAGGCTCCATTGTAGCGCCTGTTAACTCGGATCAGAAACAAACTCTCGCTGACCACGTTAAAATCTAAAGGAAGTAGAAAAACCTGATATAACTTGAATTGGTGTATGCACTAACTGTATATTGTTCTTGTTTCTTATTTCTTTTCTGAACACTAGGTCACTTCAATTAGCGAGTTCATATTTAAAAGTTAAGTTCAACTTTTTCAGTTTCCATCTCATAATGGTTAGATATAGTTATATAGAAGTTTATTAGCAGCTATGACTGTATATATTACGTTTATAATTATGATATAAATGAAAGTAATACATTTATTATGAAATAAATCTTAATCTTGTGAATATCTAGCTATATATATATATATATATATTTGCCACATTCCATGACTGCCTAATGGGAAAAGAAGGGGCAAGAAAAAGAAAAATCAATCTAAAATAGTGATTAATGAAAGTACAGGTATTAAATGGAAAAATGTTAGGGAACACATGCCCCTTATGTGCCCTTGCCACTTCCATAATTTCGATATTAAAATATTGACTATATAAATCGGAGAAAAGAAGCTAACCCACGTACAACACCTTCATACGGTAATAACACAAACAATAAAATAGTATTCTAAATTGAAAATAGCATTCTTGGCAGGAAAAGGCAGTTTTACAAATGGAAATACATACACATTATAATGTGACAAATATCCAAAGTTTAACTTATTTGCATTATAAAAACAGAAAAATTACGAGTCTTTAATATGAATTGAATATTAAACTAATAATTATTCAGTTAAACTGGTCAATGAGTAGAAAGCAAACCAATACAATGATCCTAAATTAAATTTATTAGCTAGTTAACTCACGAAAACTTCCAAAATCTGCCATGATACTCACTTGGGTAACTTAATGTTTTACTGTGGTGTTGAGCAGTTTTATAGAGTTTGAACTTTAAGAAATGTTTTAAATATAATACATGTACTACATATGAATATTAAATTACGATATTTTTTTCATTGAAAATCAGGTAACAGATTTAGGTTATATGTGTTACGTATCATAAATTATTTCAGACGATTTTCCAGTTTATTATGTTGCGTATTAATATTTAAAATAACCGAAAATTTGAATCTGAAGTTATAAGTTAATTAAGTGTTAATATATATTAAATTTACGATATTTACCAACAAGATTGATGCACACATTTTCTTTTTTTCTAACATAAATATATTTTAATATACAATAAGTGTGTGTGTTTTCTTTTCTCATAGCAAAGCCACATCGGGCTATCTGCATAATATACAATAAAAACAATACTAGTTATAATAACGGTTATTACTAATAGTTATTACAAATGATGGTTCATATAAATTGTTAACCTCCCTCCTTAGATAATTAAAAATTGGCATTATACAATTATTAACTAAGATATTACACACACACACACACACATATATATATATATATATTAGTTTGTTATAACTTAAAAACAAGCCGAAACAAAAATAAATTAAACAAAAAAGGTCGCACTAGTTGAAAAGATCCCAGGGCACAAATTATAATGCGGAATTATAAAATGTACACCAAGTTTTAGAGGTGACTGAGAAAGTAGGACCCACATTGTAGTGGGATACACCGTCTATCAGTCTTAACCTCCATTAGCCAGTCTCACATAGGAAATAAAAAATTAGGGGGAGCGAGATCTGGGTGCTCAAGCCTAGAACGTCCCATATCTATATCACCCTTCAATGCCCACAGACATCTGTTGGAAGGTGACTGCTCTCCAAAGTAAAGAAAAAATGAATTGAAATAAAAAAGGGAAAAAAAGATGTTCTGGTGAAACAACATCCATAAGTGGATACAAACTCATTGGGTGTTGCTTTCTTTTTCTTTTTTATTTTTTCAAACTCCAACAATCGGATATAATGATCAGGCTTTTCATAAAAATAACAGATAGGCTTAAATGGTTTTGATAAAATTTTATCTCGACTTTCTGAAGTTTTTAACCATAGGAGATGTATTTTTCATAATTCTCAACTTTAGTGGATTGGACAGGCACTGGCTTTTGCCGAGATGGCATAAATTTGTTTTTTATGAAAAAGAGATTCTATGAGTTAAAGTATAATCATCAAAAAGATTCATTACTTTCTGTATTATTTGAACTTTCTATTCATCTAAGCAAGTTTTTAGGTCGTCACTTGTGCAGCGTTTAAATTCTTCAACTAAATATAATTGTCTTATTTTGTAAAAACTGTTGCCAATATGCCTAGAATTATGCCATCGATCAAAATAAACCTCTTTTGAATTCCATACAAGTTAGGTTTTATTGCTTTTGATAATCTAAGAACTTTTGGCGATAAGACTCTGGTACTAACTCGTTTGCTTTAAAAATAGTTGTGTTAACCTTGCATAATCTGTACAATCTTCTAGAGAGAGAGAGAGCAGATAAGCTTTTTGTGCTTTATTTGTCAAAACACTTTATAATAATAACTACCATTTTTCGGTGAGCCATTGCATAGTTTGAGCAACTTTCTTAAAATGTTATAAATGTTTATCAACTTCATTTTCACTAAATTGTGGTATCTTAATATTTTGCATGAATTCAAAGTTGTCACTTTGCCTTGGATGATCGAAGTTCAGTCTAATTTCCATTTATTTCAAGGTAATTTCCTTAAGGGCTTCAATCTGGGCTTCTTTGGCCTCTTTTTTCTTCGATATGAGCTTGCTCTTTCTCTTTTTGTGGTTTCAATGTGTTCTTGCTCAAGCCCTATTTGTCTCAGTTTTAATTGGATTTCTAACTTATCTATATCACTCAACTCTGGTGGGCTAGTTAAGACATTAGAATATTCCCACAATGTTTCTTCAGACAGCAACTCATCATCGACATATGTTTCAACAACATCTTTCTAGTTAATTTTTTCTCATTGAATTTTTTAACCTCTAATTCTAAAATGTTAGCAATTTTAAGCATTCACTTTTGTTATATTTTTTACTAATTGTTCGAGGGAGAGTGATTCAAGAAAATCTCGTTGGCAGTGATAAATATAAATTGAATTATGATTTGAATTTTAATTTATATCGGATTTTGTCTCTGATTCAGATCCCGAAAGAGTCTCCACTTTATTGTTACATACGTCATATATTACTATCTTAGATAAACGGAAATTTGAATTTAAAAGTTTATTAAATGTTAATATATATAAAATTGATGATATCTGCCAACACTACTGATACATGCAATTATTCTTTTCTATCACAAATATTTTTTACAATACAAAACAGAAAAGAACAATATAATTTATAATATCAGATATTAGTAACAGTTATTACAATTGATGCTTTATATACAACAGTTTTAAAAACTTACAGACAATACTGTGTTTTATATCCGGTATAGAAGTGAATATTTTATTGACGATTCAAGTCTATAACGAACAAATTAATTCTGAGTTGATATTGTTGTATCTCGCTTAGGTTAGCTAGCTTGATTGGCCTCACACCGTTAGTTTTATCGATGAAGATATTTAATGTCCTTTAAAAATTGTTGTAACATCCGAAGTAATTCGCTGAAGTTGAACGGTTTTTAATGTTCGAAATTTATTAACGTTCTTGGTCAAATTCTGTAGTTTTTCAGTTAATACGGGATAAACACAATTATATATTCCTAGGCCTGTAGCACAGTGACTGTAGCTGACCAATAATATTAATACTATTTGTCTCTTGGCTCGTCGTATTTTATATACCAATCACGCAAACTCTAGAACATACACCACGGTGGGGTTGTTATATTGTAGAGTCAATCCCACTATTCGTTGATAAAAGAGTAGCCCAAGAGTTGGCTGTGAGTGCTGATGACTAGCTATTTTCCCTCTAATCTTACATTGATAAATTAGGGACGGCTAAAGATAGCCCTCGTGTAGTTTTGCGCCAAATTTATAAACAAACAAAGGGACGACGTCATGAAAAATCTTGCGTTTTCTTTTTAAAACCATTTACTGGTAATAACATTGTTTACACCTTAAAGACTGAATAATACATGGGCGATCATGATGGTTTAATAGTTACATGTCTATTCGGTCTTACGCATAGTCCAAACTTTCAGTTGTGGATACGTTATAAAAGTGACAGTCAATTTCATCACTTAGTTTAAGGTTAACTGGATACACTCTGATTAATAATTTTAAACAAGCGACAGCTGTACCTAATTCCGATGTTTTCTCGCTTGGCATTTTATCTATAACGTACCTTTTAAGATGAAAATTCCAGTTCTATTTAATTCAATACTACGTGTTAAGCAACAGTTTTCATACTATAAATGCAAAAGTGACAATTAGATAGATCACTCAGTAAACTTGAAACGACAGACTTGACAAAAGGGCTAACAAAATGCTTGATAGTAAGTTTATATATCATAATGTAAAGAAACAAATGCAATATAAAGCTGAATATTATAATACCTTTGAAACTTCATACTGTTTACTCTCGGAAATATAAGAGGTCGAACTTGCAACAAGTGTAATAATGTCAATAATTTTGATTTCGAGAAAATCTCAAACTAGCTGGGTTGTCGTCGCCTACATTATGAACAACTGAGAAAAAAACCGCTACAACTAGTTGTTGCAAACGTCATACAGAAATAAATGGGATGTTGTTAGATTAATATAAATCATTACGCCGTTAAGCCCAGCATGGCCAGGTGGTTAAGGCACTCAACTCATAATCTGAGGGTCGGGGAATTGAATCCCCATCATATCAAACATACTCACCCTTTCAGCCGTGTGGACGTGCGCTGTTAAGCATGCTAAAATATTAAAATGAAAATAAACCTAACATAAAATAATAATTGTGACAGATTTTTACAGATTTAAGAAACCTCCTCCGATTCAATCCAAACATCCTTCTATTAACAGCTACAACGGCTGACCCCTAAAACAAATGTTATTATTTTACGTAAATTTTGTTTTGTTTGTATTTGATTATTTACACTAATGTTTTGGTGATAGCGACTCTTAATCCGTTTAACGCATTTTCTCGTTCACCATTCTAATGTTATTTTCGGTTACTATACTTTAAAATGAGTTTTATAGCATCTGAAGCTCAAAGACCCTTAAAAAAAGCGTAGGCCGAAACGTCGCATAGAATAAAAGTCCTTACCTGAAACTGTTTCTCGTCTTTCTTGTATATCAGTAAAATTCAAAAGTACTTCATTCTGTCAGATAAAAATTCCCTTTTTGTATACCAATGAAACATATCTAACTAGTTTGTTATTAATGTCACATAAGAAACTATCTTTTTATTAACGTAATGTAGTAAATTACCTCATTATCAATAAAACGTATCAAACTACTTCGGTGTTAATGTAAAGTATCAAATGACCTCGCTATCAATTAACATATCAAGATACTTCGTTATCAATACACCACATCAAACTATTTTGTTATTTATGTAACGTATCAAATTACCTCATTATCAATAAAACATATCGAACTACTTCGTTATCAGTACAACGTATCAAACGACTTCACCATCAATACAAGATATGAAATTACTTCGTTATTAATGTAACGTATCAAACTACCTCGTAACTACTAAGGAAACATAAATTACAATTTTTTTTAAACACAATACAACCTCCCTTTGCTTCATCGGTAGGTCTCACTTTCAACAGAACTAACATTCAGGTTCCCATAACCCTGGTGGATAGAACACAAATACCTACTGTGTAGCATTGTGCTTAATCACAAACAAAAAAGCACAGTATAAATTGCATAAGATATCAACAATTAATAATTAATAATGACAGGCCATGGCTTCGAAAATAAATATCTCAAACATAAAACAAATATTCAAAAAAGCAACATTATTCATATCAAGTCGCACAAAACAATAGCAACAATAATAATAATATCGATAAGTAGTACATAAGTAAAATCAAGTTTTTTAAAATCACATAAAGAACAATATTAGACACGTCTCAAAATAAAATTAAGTCATAAATAATGACCACATGGGTATCTGTACAAATATATTTTCTTTAATAATGAACAAATATATCTTATGTCTTTCAATGTAATACCTCTCAGCTATCTTGCTTGATTTTAGATCATAAAATTTTTATTTTTTTGCCAAACCACAAGGACAGATATCACATGACAAACAATTTAGTATTTTTACCACTACAGGAACCTCGTGTTTTTTTCTTATCAAATTATTACTTATATAATGAGTAAAGCGCTAAAAATTAGATGATCCAGCATTTTAAGGCAAAAATATAATTGAACTAATCGATTAAAAACTAAACGTAAAGTATAGAAACTATAAAAACAAAACAAAATATGACTAATTGTCATAGTGTATATGCCCTTACAAGCTGGCGATTTGTTTGTTTTATAATTTTGTGCAAAGGTACACCACGGCAGCCTGCTCTAGCTGTCCTTAATTTGGCAGGGTAAGACTAGAGAGAATGTAGCTACTTATCATCATTAATCACCAGCTCTTGGGCAACTCTTTTACCAACAAATAGTTAAATTAATCGTCACGTTATAACACCACACAGTTGAAAGAGCGAGCATGTTTGGTGTGACAGAGATTCGAACCCAGTCTTCTCAAATTGCGAGTTCGAGCGCCTTAACCATCTGGTACATTAATTTTAACTCTTATTACTTTATTCAGCCAGATTTTTGATACTCTTACGATTTGTAATTAAAGAATCCTGATCCCTTTTCACTATTCGTTAGTGAAAGAGAATCCAAAGAGCTGAAGGTGTGTGGTGATGACTAGTTAAATTCCCTCTAATCTTATACTGCTAAATTAAAGATGACTAGCGAAGATAGCCCTCGTGTAACTGAGCGAAATTTTAAAAAAAATACCGAAAAACCTAAGCTCTTTATGAAAATCAACTACGAGTTTCAAATTATATAATTCTCATGCCAATTTAACCTGTAAACCTTTACTTATAATTTTTTTATGTTTATAAATAGCACAGTCCAGTTACTTACTACTTTTAGACTTCTTAAATTTATCTGATCATTAGAAAATTATTAGAGCATGCGGCTACATTTCTAAGTTCAGATATGTAAAAACAACAAGACACGGTAAGGTTATGAAATTTTATATTAAGGAAATAGACGCAAAGTCAAAAAGTAGGATCTGTTCGACGTGGTTTCTAAAAGGGGAGTTCCATAAAAAAAGAAACGAGAAGACCAGGAAGTGTGAGAGAGAACAAATAAACCGAGAAAGAGGCAAAGGAAGAAAATAATATTCTGCCATTAAGAAATAAAAGCTACTTTTAAATATATGCTTTTGATTGCTTATTATAAATAGCAATTTGTTATGTTTCATTTAATATATCAATTTCTGATAGGAATAAAAACAACCTCAGTAAAATCGATTGACATAAGAAGAAAAAGCGAAACGCAGGAATAGAAAGATGGTAACAAGAAGGCAGCTTCTCTTTTAAACAAGTTCCATTATTATAGAAGTTTTACAGAAAATCATTCTAGGTAAGTTTAAATGTATTTCACATGAGAAAAATGTTGTAGATTGAAGGAAAATGGCACAAATAAACTTCAAATCATATTTTCCCCCTTAATGTTCGTTATTATCTGTAAAATATATTATTATAAATCGAAATTATTAAATATTTTTGGCTTTAACCTCAACATATATATTATTTTCTAAAGTAGCTTCAGAGGAAGTGAAGTGTGGTTACTAGACTTGAGTAATACAGTTGTTACTGTATGTTATATAGTAACATCATCATTAAGGACTGTTGTAAAGATCAAATACGGACTTTGTATTGGATTATGATTGTTATACGGCACACGTACTTTAATTATCTCTGAAGGGTTCATTCTGAAGAAATTAGTGTAGTTAAGACCGAACCATAAATTACTAACTTTCACCTAAACAAGGACACAAGAGAAGAAACTTTTAAATTCGTAGAACCCTCGTCCAAACACCATTTGTCAAGCTTAAGAGAACGATTATACAACAAACTTTAGTTGTTGTTTTTTACCATTAAACAAACTTTTTTTCTCCAAGAATGCAATTTTTGTTGTTATTTTTGCTATTTACTCTAGAGTATTGGTGATAAAATGAAGGGCGATAAAAGTGTTATCCTGATTCAGCAGTTCTCTTCTTGGAAATATGCCAAAAAAAAAAAAAGACTATTGTAGTTCTTGACAGCTTAACAAGCGGCAACAAGTTCAAAGTTTTCTGTTGTTCATCTGTAAGAGTAAAACAACTCACTTCAGTACCAAATAGTAATTTTATGAGCTATGATTTTGATCCCGCTACTACTGACAGACATAATTTATATGGTATGCGCATAGAGGTGTTTCTATTTATTTATTCACCCGTATGAATTTATTTCTCCCGAAATTGAAAGAATGAACACCATTTTACAATTTACTTAAGTGATTATCAGTTTTTGTGTTTCTATTACACCTTTTATTGTATCAGGTAAAGTGTAGAAAATCTACAATTTTTCGTTGTGTTGAATTTCACACAACTTTACTGAAAACCTATCTGTGGTGACCGTCTTTAACTTAGAATGACAGACAAGAGTGAATGCAACTATCCAAAATCATTCACCATCGACTGTTTGAAACACTATTCACTAACCTTTTTACACAGGCTAAATAAAAATACAAAATAATATTTTGCATTTCGCACAAAGCTACACGCAGGCTATCTACGCTATTCGTCCTTAATTTAGTAATGTATGACGAGAGAAAAGAAAGTTAATCATCTCCATGCCCGCCAACGCTTGGGCTACTCTTTTACCAACGAATAGTGAGACTGACCGTCACTTTATAACGTCCTACGGCTGAAAGAGCAAGCATGTTAGGTGTGACAGGGATTGAACCCGGGACCTTTCAAATTGCGAGACCGAACGTCCTAACCAATTGGCTATGCCAGACCATCAACATTTTTAAATCTCTAAATCCTCTTGAAGTGTTCTATATGACATTATGGCAAAACACTAATGTACTGAAATAATGTAATTTATTTAAAAAGTAAAACTTTGGTTACGCTATAATACTCACGAATAATTAATGGCCCGGCATGACCAGGTGGTTAAGGCACTTGACTCGTAATCCGAGGATCGAAGGTTCGAACCCAAGTCACACCAAATATGCTTGCCCTTTCAACCGTGGGAGCATTATAATTTGACGGTCAATCTCACTATTCGTTGGTAAAAGAGTAGCCCAAGAGTTGGCAGTGGATGGTGATGACTAGCTGCCCTCTTTCTAGTCTTACACTGTTGAATTAGGGACGGCTAGTGAAGATAGCCCTCGTGTAGCTTCGCGCGAAAGTCAAAACAAACAAACCAATAATTAGTAAAAGTTGTTTCTTTTAAATGTTTTTTTTAAATCAAAAGAATGTTTACTGCCAAATAATTTGTAATTTACTCCTTGCTAAGTGGTCAATGAAATCATAACACAGTTTATATATCAACATATAATACAAAGATATGACTTCCTGAAAATGACAACTTAAACACTGACCTACAAAACAAGTTCAATCAATATATTGTTGGAAAGAGTGGAGTGTTAAGATATTTTGGTACAGTCGGTGAGTTTGAGCGTCTACCGGAAATGCTACCCTTTTGCTTCGCTTCTTCTTGTGGGTATTTGGGTATATTTAATTTTTGAATACCCAGGAGGGTCAGGTGCATAAGACCTCTTCCTCTATCCCTAGCTTTCATATTGGCTACTAGTAATAATTTGTTGTTGTTGTAGATTTTGGGCCAGAGTATCCCACAGAACTCCGGCCCTTTTCAGGGCAATGTCCATGTATTGTTTTGATTTGCCCTTTTTTTTCCTTTATCTGTTTATTTTTTTTACTTCTATTTCATTTTATTTTTTTTATATTTTTGTTCGTTTTTTTTCACTTATATATATATATATATATATTCATTTTTTCCATATATATTTATCGGAAAAATATAATAATAATAATAGTAAAATATAATAAAAGAAAAGAAAGGAATGGAAAGAAAAATAACAAAAAACATTAAAAAATAAATAATACTAGTTTTTAGCGTCTAGTGCATGGTGGCCAGCTTGATTTATATATTTCTTAAATATATATTTATAATAAAGAGGTACTTAGGGCTATGTTCATCATGTACGTAGTACCTGTCGAGATCACACATTAAATCATTTTTATGCCAATTCTTATTAAAATAGTTTAGTGCATTATGCAAGAGTCTTACAGATACTGTCTCTGTGTTTGCATACTTGTGCATGAATGCGGCTGAAGTTAAGATTCAATTTTGTATTTTTTGTAGTTTCTGTAATTGTTTTTGTGTTATGTTTATCTAGGCAGGAGATGCGTATTCTAATGCGTAGGTCTAATGTATGTTTAGTTGATTTTTATTATATTATCAGGTGATGTACCTTTACTTTTACCTGAAAGACTTCTCGCATAATTTGCTCTTTTCCAGATTCTAATTAAAATATTGTTTTTATGCTGTATCCACGTTAATTTGGTATCATAAGTTAATCCTAAAAATTTATCAGAAGTAGCAGTCTGTAAAAGTGATCCATTCATGTATAACTTTGGTGGATCTTTTATCGGTTTATTTAATCTGCTGAATAGTATTAATTGGTTTATCGGAATATATATTTTTATTCTATATTCCTGACAGTATTATTCTAAGTTATTCAGAACTGGTTGGAGGTTTGTTGCTGCGATTGAAGGAGTGACGGTACTTTTCCAGACCGCTACATCGTCAGCAAATTGTGATGCTAAACCTAAATTTAGGTCCGACAGTGGCATATTACTCACATGATAAATAAGATAGGACTAACTACCCTACCTGCGGGACTCCTACCTCAAGTGAATAGGACCTTGAGTGGGTCCCATTCACATCTACTTTACCCATTCTAATGTCCAGGAAGCTAGATAGCCAACGAATAATCCCTTAGGGTAAATCCATTTTCGTTAACCGGTGGCGTAATCCGTTACGCCACCGATTAACGATGCTTTCTCAATGTCGAGAAAGCTGTCTGTAATTGATTCTGTTAATCTGATTAGGTGGTCTGTAGTTTGTCTATATTTTCTAAATTTATTTTGAATTTCGAGTAATTTTGAACTTACTTTGAAGTATATAGATAGTCGGTTACTAATTATTCTTTCCAAAATTTTGCCAATGCAACAGGTTTGACTAATTGGGCGGTAATTATTTCGTTTATTTGCTGGTTTTCCTTCTTTCCGGAACATTAATATTACTGCTTCCTTCCAAGAAACAGGGATATATCCGGCTAATAATGATAAGTTAAATAAGGCTGTTAGGTGTTCATATAATTTCTAAGTCCCATGTTTTAGCTTGTATACCATCTTCTCCAGGAGCTTTGTTTTTTTGTGTTTTTGATAGCTGTTAGTACTTCCGTTACTATTATATCTTTTATTAGTTGATTAGTGATCCAGTCTATTGTTTTCTCTGGTTTTATTAATGTGTTTACTGGGAATTTTGGCATGTATATGGTTTCGTTATGTTCAATGAATTTATTTACTTTATAATAAATGTATCTGTTCATGTCTGGTTCATGGTGTGTTTTGAACATGTTTTGTAGGGGATCTTTAAATATTTCCACTTTTTCTATGTTAGTGTAAGCTGTTTTGCCATGTAATTCGAGTGGTGGGTAATCTTTGTTTGTTTCTCCTGTGTTAGTATATCTTTTTTTAATATGTCCAAAATTGTTTTGGATCTGTCTTGTGATTTAATTGTGAGCAGGAGTCCCAACTGTCTTGTTTTTGTTGTGAAATTTGATGTCTTATTTTATTTCTTATAGTGTTTATTTGTGTTTTTAGTGTTGGGTTTTGATTTTGTATGTACTGTCTGCGTAGCTTCCTTCTTTTATTAGGTGTATTATTTCTTGATGTAGTTGCCATATGCGTGTTGTTGTGTAGTGTTTTTGTTTCTGTATTGAGCTGTTCACTGCATGTCTTTTGTATGTACTGTCTGCGTAGCTTTCTTCTTTCTTTTATTAGGTGTATTCTTTCTTGATGTAGTTGCCATATGCTGTTGTTGTGTAGTGTTTTTGTTTCGGTATTGAGCTGTTCACTGCATGTCTTTTGTATGTACTGTCTGCGTAGCTTTCTTCTTTCTTTTATTAGGTGTATTATTTCTTGATGTAGTTGCCATATGCTGTTGTTGTGTAGTGTTTTTGTTTCGGTATTGAGCTGTTCACTGCATGTCTTAGGCACTCAGAGATTATATGACTACATATATACTGATGCGTCCGAGGCGAAGTTTAGTACTTCAGTTGGTAAACTTTGGTCTATAACTGATTGAAATTGTGGCCAATTAGCTTTTTATTATAATTTAGTTTATCTTTTACTTTCATTTTTTTAAGTGGGGGTGAAATTGAAGATACACCAGATTGGAAGGTGGTCACTATCTATATCGTGACCAACAGATAAGTTTACGAATTTACTACTCTTATTTTATCGAACACAGGCATAAGTCCAGTATTTCACTGGTCCCATGTGCGTACGAGATATGTGTCGGTGTTGCATCATTTAACAAGATCATACTAGTTTCACCTTGAAATTTATAAAGTATTTTTACTACCCTTTTTATGTGTTGTTTAGTTTGTTTTGAATTTTGCGCAAAGCTACACGAGCAGCTATCTGCCCTAGCCGTCCCTAATTTAGCAGTGTAAGACTATATGGAAGGCAGCTAGTCATAACCACCCATCGCCAACTCTTGAATTACTCTTTTACCAATGAATAGTGGGATTGACCGTCACATTATAACGCCCCCACAGCTAAAAGGACGAGCATGTTTAGTGTGACGGAGATTCGAGCCCATGACCGTTTATATGTAATATTCATTTTGGAAAGAACTAATATATATTTTATCGTTTACTTATCCACAACTCATATTATCTCATATTATATATTCTTATATAATTTCTTATTATATTCAAGTACATGATATGTTTGTAACTATATACAGGTTATCAAATGTCACTTCAAAGTGTCTAAGGAAACTAAAATGCACATTGAAAGTACACTTTTTGAGGTTAATCGGCCATGCTTATATACTGAAGATACTCCTACAAATAGTTCAGTGGTCATTGAAACTATGTGTTGAGTATAACTCTTTTTAATGCAATAGTTTACAATACAACATTCGATTCCCCTCGGTACACCCAGCAGATAGCCCAATGGGCTTTGCTATAAGAAAACATACATACACACACATAGAATACAACAAAGACCTGAATGTTTGGAGTGTATTAATGAATAACTTAACAATAGATTCCTAATACGGTAACTATAATACTAAACAGGAACGTATGTTTAAGTATTGACTATGTTATTCATACATAAAATTTATTCCTTTCTATAGCCACGATTTAATAAATATTATGTAATATATCACAATCCATCATATGATACTATAATGAAGCTCTTACTTAAATGATACTGGAGAAATGTTTTAATTACGCGATGTGAAAACCTCAACTTCGCAAAATTTTATCCTGTGTGCATATAAATTTGCAATAGGAGTTACGATTTTTCCGTTTCTCCTCCGTTTCCCACCACGGAGAACATTATTTTTATACATTCTCTGGGTGTATTATAATATCATGAATATGTCACACGCAGACCTAATTAAACATAATAACACTCTCTGTTGCCTGTCCATATAAATACTTCGCAGGGTGTGGATAGTTTGGTGTAAGATATTAACATCAAAATCAATTCTGGTTTTGTTTCTCAAAACATGTATAGAATATTTCATTAATTATATTTGAATATTTGTAATAATCCGTTCAAATGGAATTAAATTATACGTTACAAAGTAAATTATACAAGTTTCTCTATTTGAATATATATGTTAATGGAACTTTTAAGGTGAATATACAAATGAGTTTCTTTTCACTTTGATTCATGTTAAAAAGTGAAAAATTAATAAATTGGTGAATTAGTGTAGTGAACTTACTTTACTTTGAACAAAGAGAATGATAGATACTTAAAATGACAGCACGTCAGATGTTATCCGATTAGTGGCTGTAATCACAGATAACTTGTGATTCTCTCAGGAGAGAGAATATGGGTTAGAAGTGAGCTAGGGGTACGAAATGGAGGTAATGTGATGTGTTTGTTATGTATGTAAGCTAAGAAAACTAGTCTGACACACAAAATTGCAACCTTGTACCTGGTGGATCTCGACTTCTCACTGAATATTTTTGTTTACTAAGATATTCCAGTAAAACATAGAAGGAAAGGATTAAACTGTGCTGTTACTCCACCTACTTGTATATAACCAGTTTATATTATCCAAAAAGATTTGAAACTGTAGTTATTAAATATTCTATTTCTTTTTGATGTTGTGAATCTTTTACGATTTTCATGAAAGTTTCACTTGTACCCGTATTTTACGGTTATTACGGTTAGTGTTATTCGATTAGAGTTTATCCACTTTGTATACGTTTTCATACAACACATCATCGAAACAAACATTGGTTTATTTTACAATGTGCAGCAAAACTAGAGAATACGATTTTTAAATCTACTGAATTTAAACTAATCAGTTCTTATGCTTTTTGGTAGAACATAATGTTTGGAAATAGTTCAAGTAACAAAGTAGTGAAATTCTTGTAGACGAACAAAAAGTAGTGCTAATGTTTTATTTGACTCTTTATGGAATACAGTTGACAGTGCGGGAATGAAATAAATTATGTAGCTGTAGAAATGGTTTTTCATTCAAACCAATAAACTTTAATATATTCTTTTCAAGACAGATAATTACAGAATACAATAATAATGGTAAAGTTACGTTAATGAAATAATAATCACAATACGGACTATAGCTGACAACAAGACATAATTATATCACAAGTTTTAATATTTTATATACACTATGTGTACGCTTAAGCGTTATTGCACATCCAGGTGTAATATTTTACGAACGTAAAAACTCATGCAATACAAATTAAGTATAACAATACAGTACAAAGCCGTAAAATGGAATGTTCTATATTTATATACATTTTATGCGATATATTGTAGTTATCTAACTTTATACGGCGTACCTACTTAAACATGCTTCATATGTTTTCAATTAACATATAATATTTAATAGTTCTCAGGCATTTCTACACTTACGTGTTTATTTTATTTAATATGAACATGATTTTTACACATACATTTAATTTACCTATTTGGGATTCTATGCAATGATGGCATACATTTGTTATTCAGTAGGTTCAGATAGTTTCAACTAAAATCCATGTGTTGAAACAATGTATACGATGCAAATTCTTCCTTTCGAATTGCGAAACTATATATATATTTTCTACATAATTCACATGTTATTTATCTCCATTCTCGCAAATTGGAATAAAACAGGTTGATCTGTTATCTGCGACATATTTCGAGCAGAAATTCCATTTAAACCAATGTTCTTCTGAAATTTATTTTTCTTTTTAAACAAAAAAAAAATATTTGTTTATAAATACGCCAGTCTTCAGAGCTGTTTGACGTGTCACGTGATGACTTCGTTCAGAATAAAAAGAACGACACAAAGTCCAAATACAAAAGCAGAGGACACACCTTGACTGTCTGCCTTGTTTCCACCTTCTGTAAAAACATTGGGAGTGTTATTATGACGAAATTATTTTATGCCTATGAAAAAACAAATTAACCAATTGTTTATTGTTTTTATAACTATTTCATTTGAATACTATTTGCTTAATTACAATAACTCTTAGACATTAATTCTAAACTAAAATTAAATATATTATGTAGCTATAAGCAGTCTAAGGTGATATTTGTGAAAAAAAAAAAAATGAATACCTTCAGAAGAATCGTATAGAAAATTATTAAACATTCCAGCTAAAGACTAAAAGCGAATCTGCTTTATACTGGAAATAATTTCACCAAATCACAACTTTTCATAATTGAGGCTTCAAGGAACTAAATCAGCTTAAAGTCCTCTATGAAAAACAAAAACTTTCAAAAATCATATCAATATATTTAGAGTTTATTTTCACCCAGTAACTAAATTTTGTATTTTATGGATTTTATAACTGTCCACTGCTGTAAATAACATTTTAATATAAACGTAATCATAAAACCATAAACTGCTGTATTGGGAAAATAAAATTTTATTTCAAACATCATCGAACATTAAAAGCAAATTTTAAGTGGTCATTAGAGCATAAATAACAGAATAAGACTAGGGTATTTAAAAGGCAGCTGATCTTTTTTAACATTCATAGCTCGAGAAATGGTCATCATAAAGTATTAATATTTAGTCGTTTCTAACTCAGTTATTACAAATGTGATTCATATATTAAAAGTAATTATCATTTAAGGAGTGCTTATCATAAAAATTGCACGGGGTACACATAATTAATCTTCGATGTTGCCGTCATTCAGGCGCAAGAGAACATGGTAAACATCTGTACATAATTTTCAATTTACAACAGTTGCACTCGACGTAATATCCAATTTTTCAGGCTTTTCGAAGTAGAACTACAGTGTATAGCGAAATGAAGTAGTAGCAAGATCTGGAGACCGTTCTGGCCATGTGTTGGGAAAATTTCTGTCTTATTTAATTGATTCCCCAAAACATAGTTATAACTTGGAGGTAGACGTCATGCAGAGTGGTGTAACATCTTATGACAGTTTTGTTGAAAACTCATTTTCTTAAATACAGGAATAACAGCCTGTGTGAAGTTCTACATCAATCATTTCGTTTGGTTTTTATCGTCCTTCTATAATCTACAGTTCTGTAAGAATCTCTCTCTTCAGTCATAGACCCGTCTAGATAGACTCTCATTGCAGCACCAATTGTTATTATCATAGCTGGAGCATTAAAAAATATAACTTTATGGTCATGCTAGACCTCTTTAGTTCCCAATATACATATTTCACTACCAACACACGTGGGGACATTCATTCTAGCACTAAAACCACCTTTTTCACAATTATTGTTCGCCTAACAAATATTATAGCTCAGCTATTATTCGTTTTCGAGTTTGAAAATTATAATAGTTTCATTATATTTATAATAACCCTGTAATTTCAGTTTTGTTTTTCTCTAGACTTTCGTGTGCTAACCAGAATACTGATATTAGAACCACCAAGCATAACCGTAGTTATATTATAGGCATTATGTGTAACTGTAGGCACTTTGTGTTCTAAATAAAATATTAGAACAATCGAGTACAAATTAAGGTACTTTACGTGTTTAATCAGAAAGCCCACATAAGAGCCATCGTGTGTAACAATACGCACTTTCTGTATTAATCATAATGCTGGAGTTAGATTTATAAATGCAACGTAAACAAGGAAAAATAATGAAGATTCAACTTAAGTATATTTCACCTTATTTTCTAGTACTAAACATTATTTATATATGTAAAATCGGCTCGTTTGGGTTGAGAAAATATTTATGTTCGCTCTTCTACGTAAAATATTTTCTCAACCCAAACGAGCCGATTTTACATATATCTTTCTCTACAAGTGGGTTTTTTCGACATCACTGATTATTAAACATTATTTAGTCTTTATAATAAAGCCTGAAAAAAAATTGCTCCGTCATAGAGCAAAAATGGTTAAAATTAAATGGTTTTTATTTTACATTTTTAAGACAGCTTCACAGGAATTACTTTTATACGAATGGGCCTTTTTTCGACTGAAAAGAATAAGCTGTACAAGTGATTATTCATGTATAAGAATGAGTCATAGAAATGACTCAATGACAATTTATACAGTTGTACTGGCTTTATGTATTAGCTCAAAGGACGGATACAGAGCTACTAAGGCGATGTAATATTTCATAATTACTCATCTCTTGTGGCAACAACTCTCCTGCTTTTAAAACTTTGTAGGTTTTATTTTTCTGTTTGTCTTTGCTTTAATTGAACCTTGTAGTTAATGTCAAAGTTGCCCTTGTTTCTTGTTGATGGAACTGTGAAAGTAAATAAAACCTTATTTAAGAGAATAAGTGATTATAAATATTACTTTAGGTGAAACAAAGATATGATTATATTATATAGTTGATGAATTTTCCTTTTGTTGTTTTTCAATTACTTTTCTATCACTCAAATCTCATGATATCTTTTTTTTCTTATACATATGACACGTATTTCACACGACGCTAATCCCTGGTGTTACCATTTTAGAAAAGTATTGAAATAAATCTAGATATCCAATGCACTTGAAAAAAGTAAGTAGAAGTTTGTAGTTTTACTTTGTTAAGTATTTGTTGTTGTTCATGTAACTTTGTATACATTTCAATGTTTCTTTGTTTTTATATCTTTACTTGTATTGTCAGTGCAGGCAACGTATTCTAAAACATTCACGTTTTACATAAAGTTTTGTCTTTATAACAAATCCTTTTCAAATTTGGAACAAATTTAGTAGAGTTAACAATATAAAAATAACCTTGTTTATCTGGGTACACTATATATTTTATCCAACGTACATAATCTCATTAAAATGACATTAAACTCTTGCACAATACTTAGTGGGAGTTAAACACAGCATATATTTTAAATTCAATACTCAATTGTTCAAGAAGCTATGAATTTATTTTTGTTTTGTTTTTCATTTTTATAATTCAATTTTAATGTTGGAAGAACAGGGAAATATAATTTATATAGCCAGTTTGTGCTACGGACTTTAAAATTTTTTGTAAGGAAAAAAATAGTATCGCTGATATCAAATTTTATTAGGTTTGAGATAAGATGCGAACAGCTTTATTTCCATATCTAGATATACATCACCCACTTGACGCTTCCACCGATTCCTTTGATTTGATGCTTTTGCTTTCACGGATGTTTGAGCCATCGTAAAACGGAGAACTTTCTTCTGAAAACCAAACATTGCACAAAACAGTTAATTCAATAGAAATTTTACTACAGCGCTACCTCATACAGGATGTGTAAAACACTTATTCTATAAGTTCTAAATGTTTCCTCTTCAACCCTAGAAAGACAAATTTTTTCTGCGTCATCAAACTAACAAGTTATGTATACATATAGTATATTATTCTTTATATGTATGTATGTGCATTTAAAACTTCTGTTTGAACAAATAATAGTTTGAGTAAACAGAAGAGCACTAGTACCTCTACAATACCTCTAGCCAAGAATTATTCATATCACATTGATCACCCAATCAGTTTTACTTAACAAAACTTAATCAAACATAGAGAGACATTTATTAACATCAGCCTAAGACGTTGCTTATGAATCATTAACAAGAAAAGGGTGGAGATGGGTGCATCTACAGGAATTATTTTCTTTGAAATCTGTATATAAAGTATGTATGTTGATCACAATAGTTCTAAAGTAAAATAGCTAATTACCAGAGCACAAATATAACAATATCAAGGACTTGAACAATATTTTTTTCTTAGTTCATCATGGTTTTCAGGCGTTATGATTTTGATGAAACACTATTTGCAGCAATTTCATCACATTGATATACTTACGTGCTAAATATTTGAGTAGGAGAGACCGTAACTGATTAACTTACTTTTTTATTTTTTAATAAAGTGCATCTGTGAACTTTTTCTTTCCTAACTTTCTCAGAAATAAACATGACAGAAGAGCACCCTACGTCTTGACATATCCAGAGCACGGGACAAAATTAAACGCATTATGGGGTAACTTGGCACAGACGAAATTAAATATAAAGCACTTTATTTATAAAAATATATTTATTACATGCCAGGTAAACTACTTTTGTGGGGTGTTTGGCAAAGACTCTTCTATAGTAGGTGTCTGTGATTTATTGGCGATAAATTCAAAAACATAAATGAGCAGCACGCACTCCACTTGTTTTCATAATAATATACATACTCAAAATAAGTTAAACGTATGTACAAAACATTCCTTACACTACGGATTCCATAGTTATATCTTAAATACTATAAGGTTCTCTTTTTTTTCTCAAAAGCCCACTTAAGCCCATACAATTAATTTATAATTCAATTAACAAGCCAAACTATTTTATCCTATTTCTTTTATCAGACTGTCAGAGTACGTGGTCGTTGAGTTACCGCGATTGTATCCTTTACTCAAAAATCGTCTACTCTTTCGTATTTCTCAAAATTTGTCTGCCTATTGTTGAAATCCACTCAAATTGGTTCAGTTACTTTAGAACATCCTTTGATGAAACAATTTATTCTCCTTATTTCCCACTGAATTGTTAATCTCCCTGTAATATGTAAACCATTAGGCCTTTCACTCCCCCAACTATTAACTTTTCGTTTAACTTCCCGTGGCTTCCCTTTAGCTACTTCTGCTACTTTTTCCATTGCTTGCTGCTATTTATACATTTATCACTCAGGCATCTTAGAAATCTCTACATCCTCAATTGCACGCGACGTTATATAACTTTTACAACAATGACTTACAAACAAAACTTCCAATAATCGTCTGTTTTTCGTATATATAGATCTACTTCCAGTATTCGTCTGCTTTTAACTTTCTTATTCTGAAAAAAACATCTAAACAACCAGGAAATATTAACTCACATGATAAATTAATTAACACTACCTACACTAAATAATATTTTATGTCTTACATTTAATTTGAAACTAAATTGAACTAAAACTTTTTAGCTTTTTCTAACCATAATGTCTCCAAATACAGTCTGAAATTCAAAATAATAGAAATAGAGCAACGCATAGAAGAACTTAAAACATTAGTGTTGCTATTTTTTTTTCAGAATTTAACATGAATCAAAATTAGTCAATATATATTTGTGTTAAAAGCATACGAAATATATGTAAATTTCTCATTGTGGGACTGGTTGACACGTGTGTCAATCTGCCTCAAGTGAAATGTGTCAACGTGTTCTAAACTGTCATTTTGCAGATGACTTCTGTATGCGTCGTTCCAAACATAGTTATCAAACAAAATTTTGTATCATTAAATAACCGAAAGAAGTATCTTCCAAGCATTATGTCGCTTAATTTGTCTTAACAACGTATTTAGTATAACACAGTAAAATCTTTGCAGCAGAAAGTATTTACTTACGTGTGTGAAAACATTCATTTTTACTTCTGCACACGACAGAGGTTTCCGATCAGAATGAAACTACAACAATAAGTTGCGCATGTTTTGTTGCGATAGTGGTCCAGATATCATGGCTAAAAACTCGGCGATTGTTCAACGTGTTAATTATTGTTTAAAAATAGACAATAATACTTCTAGATGTATAATGCTACCGATTAACAGATTGCAGGGAAGTGTATGTAGAGTCCAAAAGCTACGATATGTAGAAGATTGTCCGTAAGAAATATTTCTGACTCTCAGGTTATACGAATAACTGTTTTCTTATTCAGTGGCTAAGATAAATTTTAGACGATCCTTGAAATTAATGTAGTATTAGCAAAGTGCTACATTAAACAATTAGGCCATGCCCAAAGGGAAATACTGCTGGTGGTATGATTGCTTTCAATTAAAATAATATTGTAATATATACATATATATGTTATTTACATATTGTTTATATACCTGTTGATGTATGTGCATATG
Source organism: Tachypleus tridentatus (assembly GCF_004210375.1). NCBI lineage: Eukaryota > Metazoa > Arthropoda > Merostomata > Xiphosura > Limulidae > Tachypleus > Tachypleus tridentatus. The sequence continues at coordinate 9,222,237 of NC_134832.1, read as the reverse complement.
ACCGGACGTTAAGAAAACTATAATGTGTAATATCATAAAATATGCTAATTAAAAAGTATCAATAACAGAAAATATAATCGTTCTCCTTTCAGCGTTGTCAGCAATGATATTTCTGAATTACATATTCAATACTTCACGTAGTTCGGTTAACGCAGCAATGGCTTAATGTTAATATTTTATAAATATACAATACCGATAATCTTACTATACAAACTTGTTTTATATTCTTTCTAAAATGGTTAAAGACCATTTTAGGTTCTCTCGAACATTCTCCCAAAGCTACACAGGGTATATCGGCGCTAACCGTTTTTCATTTTGAGCTTACAGACTAGAGAGAACACAGTTAAATGTATCTCAGCATGGCTGTTATGGGTACTAACACTTTTACTGATAAGGAGAGAACAACGTTTCGACCTTCCTAGGTCATCTTTCTTAACCTGAAGATGAGCTAGGAAGGTCAAAACGTTGTTCTCTCCTTATCAAAAGTGTTAATACCCATAACAACCGTTCTAAGATACATTTTTATTTCAAGTGGGTTTCTCGTCATCAAGAAGAGAAGGTAGTTAGCAAACAGCACTCACCGCCAACCCTTCGGCTATCTTACTAGAAAAGTGGGATTTGGTTGATACCTTCATAACACACCCATAGCTCCAAAGTCGAAAGTGCATTTTTTTCTTTATTTTGGCGAAAACAGGACGTAAACCTTTAGTATTTATATTCACAGTTCAGCACGCTAGTTTAATAGGCCACGCTCATTCCGAGGGTAGTTATTAGTAGCTATAAATAATTAAATTGTTGAAAATGAACTTAGAAGATAGTAAATATTTCTAAATTACACTACATTTGGAGAGCCTCACGGTGGGTCAGTCATAAGTTTACAAACTTACAAGTCCAGAATGTATATTTCTTGTAAATTTGAGATGACATGAAGTTGTTGACAACAAGAATGACTCTAGCCTTATCAAGACCGCCAGAGATATTCTAGAAACATTTTGTTAGGCTGTACTGCCAAGAGTTATGTGATAATAAAGATAATTGTTTGATTCAGGAATGAAAATGTTTAATAAAACAGGAAAGGAATACTGGGTGTATTATACATAAAGGTTATTATTTCACTGTTCCGATATTGCTACTGTTACCACATTCAAATATCATTTTCCTTAGAGTTAAAACTAAAACACACATCTAGGAGATGTTTTGGCCTTCACATAATTAGGAAACTAAGTAAGAATGAAAGTAATCTCAGTTAAGATTAGAATTAATTTGTGATTGATGACTTGTCCGATTCTTGTGAAAGAAGCAAATATTGACATCTTGTCCAGCTGAATTTGGCTATAAGCGAGATTTCGCAATAGCCTTGTTTGTGTGTCTCAGATAAATAATTTAAATAAAAACACTAAGTCATCTGTCTCAAATCCAATAGAAATAATAGTTTCAAACTCGCTTTATAATTTATGAAATAGAAATACGACAATTTTCTACTGAAACTGTACTTACACGTTTATAGATTCACGAATAAACTAATGAATTTTAAATCACACATAAAGAGAGGTTTACTTTGAAAAGTGTCATCAGTTGCACTACACAGTTCTAGTCAAACTTTATATAAAGGTCGGAATCATCAGATCTTTTCACGATGAAGAAATCTACTTGAAGTAAAAATGTATTCTAAAGACGGCTGGTATGGGTATTAAAACATTGATTAGAATAAACTACGGAACAACGTTCCAGCCGTCTTAAAATACATCAAGTCATTTGCATCAGATTTTTTTTTATACGAGTAACTTAATTCGTTGTTAGCACGAGACTTAGGTTTTTTTAGTTAGACTTAGTTTTTTTTTCTAGAAAGTATTAGACCTATTTGTTTCCAAACTGAAACAACCGAAGTTCTCACCAAATTAGTATAAGTTTAATACGGAATACCAACACAATGTTTTGGTAAACAACCTTTTATCTGGTTTATAGTGAGCAAGATTTCTAATCTCAGCGTTTAAAATCACCGTCAAGATTTTGTACTACGTACATAAACAAACATTTTAGATAATATTTTGTTTGGCATCATCCAACTAGGCTCGGCATGATCAGGTGGTTAAGGCACTCAGCTCGTAATTTCAAAGTCATGGGTTTGAATCCCCGTCACACTAAACATGTTCGCCCTTTCAGCCGTGGGAGCATTATAATGGTACGGTCAATCCCACCATTCCTTGGTAAAAGAGTAGACCAAGAGTTGGCGGTGAGTGGTGATGACCAGCTGCCTTCCTTCTAGTCTTACACTGCAAAATTCGGGACGGCTAGCGCAGATAGCCCTCGTATAGCTTTGCGCGAAATTGAAAACAAAACCAAAAACCAAATCATCTAACTACGCTGACGGGCTATGGTATTGAATGGAACGCCTTTTGTGGCAAAAGAACTATAAGATTACAATGATGTTTTTACACTTCTCTGATTTTAAATCCGTTACGTCTGGTACGGTTTGTGTTCATCAGCTCTCATATGCAAAATCACTATTATAAAGAGAAACACACACACATACATACATATATATGGTTGAAAAACAGTTAATACTAGAAACGAAACTATATTTCACCTGTAAAATACATATCTTTCATGGAAATTGAGTTTTCTTTTGCAAAACTGGGAATTTTTTTCCTACTTGGATATTGCTTACATATATTTTTCTTTAGAAAAGCCTTTTACATGTTTTTATTTTCTTTTTCCTTTTTTTTTATCAGAACACATCTTCATATTAGAACATCTATTACTTGGTATAAGCATTTAGCATTATTTAGATATCTGCACATTTTGCCGCTGCATAACGGTTCATAGAACGGCTCTGAGTTCTGTTTGATTTTGTTTTCTCAAATACAAGATTTTAGCTTATAGCTCCATCATTTCTTAAACTATTCGAGATCTAATTACAGTTTTAGACTCAGGAGGTTAAACACGTTCGACTGATTTATTTGTATACACCAATGGTCTTGTATATTAATTTACTCTAATCTTATATGAAAGAATTTCAACTTGAGGGTAGGCTGGTAGAGATCCTGATCAGTAATAAAATTAAATCGTGTGCACTTACGCACCAAGCTTGGTATTGCGAGTGCATAAAAATAGAGCTAATAAAACGGAAAGGAAAATACCTAATATATCAATTCATTCTAATTTTGCTTAAAAGGATTTCAAGTTCCGCAGCTACTGAGGATTCCCTTTTGTTTGTTTTTGGCAATCGCTTGTTTTATCCTTGAGTTTGCACTTTACTGCATATAAATATATGCACATAGTTATGATTGAACACGAGAAAGGGGCGCATGTATTTTTCACTTCGTAGGCTTATTTTCAAAGTAGTGTTAATCTACACTGCTAGGCCCGGCATGGCCTAGAGCGCAAGGCGTGCGACTCGTAATCCGAGGGTCGCGGGTTCGCGCCCGCGTCGCGCTAAACATGCTCGCCCTCCCAGCAGTGGGGGTGTATAATGTGACGGTCAATCCCACTATTCGATGGTAAAAGAGTAGCCCAAGAGTTGGCGGTGGGTGGTGATGACTAGCTGCCTTCCCTCTAGTCTTACACTGCTAAATTAGGGACGGCTAGCACAGATAGCCCTCGAGTAGCTTTGTGCGAAATTTCCCAAACAAACAAACAAACAAACAAATCTACACTGCTGGCCAAAACCTTAAAGCCAATGAACATAAATGAACCACTTATTTGAGTAGAGCTTCGAAAGATGAAAACAAGAAAACGGAAAATAAAAATAAAGAACTTTTTAGCAATTAACAGGGAAAATGTGAACACTATGAAATTAGCCTAAATACTAGCTGGTCAAAACTTTAAGACCATACAAAAAAGAAGTCATAAACAGGGTAGGAAATGCCAAAAAAGAGGTCTCAGTGGTGAGTTTCATGGCCGTCACTGCGAATAACTGGAAACATTCGCTTTGGCATGGTCAATATAAGCGTTTGCAAAAGGATAGCTGGAATGTTATTCCAAGTGGTGAAGATGGCTTCACGAAGATCGTGAACTGTTGGAATTGGCGTCCATTTCTATAGACTTCCCTTGCTATCCACTCCCAAACATTTTCAATGAGGTTCAGTTCGGGCGAGCACGCTGGATGGTCCAAATGTCTCCTTATCGTGCCAGTATGGTTGGAAGCCATCTGGACTATTCAGGTTAAATTGTTTCTCATCAGAGAACAAAACCTTCGTCCACTTTTCTACGTCCCATGTTTGGTGCTTCTCAGCAAAGTTTAACCGAGCTGTTTCGTGGTGTGTAAGGAGGCGTGGCCTTTGAAGACGTTTACGGTTTTTTAAAGCCTTTCTCTCATAGATGCTATCTTATTGTTTTTAAGCTTCATTCTGTGTCCATAAGGACCTTAATGTGGTTCAACGATCGGCTGGTGTCTTGTCGGACAACCCATCGAATCCTCCTGCTCAACGCCGGCAAAATTTTTTTGGGCCGACCACTTGAAATTCTCGTTTCGTATTCCTCAAGGTCTTTTAAGAAATTTGCAACAGCAGTTTTACTAAGCCCAGTCTCACCAGCGATGCCACGTTGAGAGAGACCTTGCGTTTTCAGCTCGACAATTCGACCACGTTCAAACTCTGTCAACTTTTTTAGCATTTGCCATGTTTCTAACCAATGTAACGCAGGAGATGTCAGTGAGAGATGTTCACAACGCTTATGCTTGAACACAAATTACTAAATTTCGTTACGTGTTTACCGATTAACGCTTCGTTTCAGTATGGTCTTAAACTTTTGACCAGCTAGTATTTAGGCTAACTTCATAGTGTTCACATTTTCCCTATTAAATGCTAACAAATTTTTTTTATTTTCCCTTTTCTTATTTTCATCTTTCGAAGCTCTACTCAAATAAGAGGTTGGGTCTAACAATGCAAAATGCATATTTTGTCTTTATGTTCATTGTTCTTAAGATTTTGGCCATCCGTATATTGTCATTTTTTATCCACTTTTAATGCTGACGAAACCTATTCAGACACAAAGTTAAGTAAAAGTCGTTTGACATTACTTCACTTCCTCATGTTTTATTCTGATTAGTATATTTATGGATTAGCTGTACTGAAATATTGCTAAAAGGATACCAAATGAAACAATTAAATTAGTTACATACACCAAATAACAATTTCAATGGTAAATATGGAAATTGAAACGTTCACTTATATATTTTTTTACTGCCGGTATACAAGTGGTAAATGATTCATAACAAGTTAATGAGATAGAAAGACAATTGTGAACTTAATAAGTTTCATTATATGATTTGTTTGGAAGAGTCACAACGTTTCTTCAACATATGTTTACACCAAAAAAATGTAACTAAGGTCAATAAAATGAGTAAATAACTGCAAAAAGAACTAAGACGAATATAAACGTAAGATAGGAGTACGTAGGATATCATCACTATTTTTTCAATCATAGTTTAGAACAATATTTTTTGCTTCTCTCCAAAAGAAGGAACAGTTATCTGTTTACATCATCTTTTATTTCAAGTGGTGATGCAAAATACTGATATTTGAAGTATAACATCTTACATGACGGAAGTAAAGACTAAATGAACTGCAGAAGACATTTGTATTATGAAAGCGTTTTTTTTTATTTCGTACAAAGTTACACGAGGTTCTTTAGCACTAGCAGTCCCTAATTTTCAAGTATTAGAGTAGACCATGGTTCTTCAAACTATGCTCCGCAATAGTTATCTGGGGATCCGTGAGAAAATTTTAGAAAGTTAATATTTTTTCCTAAACTATCAAATTGAATCAGAATATGCTGTACAAAAATATAAAATATATCTTTAATATAACACGTTTATCGCGTATTGGGCTTTTTAATATTTTATTCTGCTTAACACCAGACGATTTTTTAGCTCAGGGGAAGTTTTCGCGGTGAAAGTGTAAATACAATCTCAATTAACTTCGACAGTGGCACCACCGGTTGCTAAAAGATATGGCTCCATCTCAAGGTCCCATGCGTCATTGGAGGTGCAATATATCCTAGTCATTTTCGTATGAAACATCGGTCAACCCTGGGTAGTAATGCCAACTGTCTTAAAAGCGAGATCTGGATTAACAACTAAATCTCAAACGAAATATAACAAAATGAAACTTGTCTAAATTACAAACACTGTGATGCAGTTACAGGCAGTATCAGTTGTTTTAATTTCGAGGTATATCTATATGAAGTGTAATTATATTTATGATAATTATAATTGGTAATTATTAGGTTAGGCTAGATTCGTTGTAGTTTAATTAGACAAATTTGAAACCAACGAGCTGTATGACGTCATACGCCTGCATGACGTCATGTTTCATTTTGTTTAATTTCTTCGAAACTTCGAAGCACGTCAGATCTTGCTTAATATTTTGTTATTTGGCTTTAAAATTTCTGTTTAAAGAAAAGGAGAATTAATAGGTTACCCTTTTCCTTCAGAAAAATATATTATTCTAGCGATCTAGCCTTTTTTCCACAAATCTTTATTTTTGACTTCGTTATGGCATCACTGATCTTAGTGCCATTGTATGATAATAAAACACAAGTACTTGAACGAGTTTTCATTAAGAAGTTGTTTTGTGCTCGTGAAAATACTTTTGAAGTGCCAAAAATATAAGAATACCTTTTTAGACAAATTAATAATTAGTTGCCACCATAATAATGGATAAGTGGTTGAATGTCAGTAATAAATCTGATACGAGTAAAAATCTCCCAAGGCCTAGGCCTAATACGAATTTATCAGTGTTATCGTCGTGTGTAAGCACTTCAATGCAGAATGATACAAGTACCGAAACAAGAAAGAAAATATGATGCAAGTTTTATTGAATATGGTTTTACATGAACAGGTAATGAAGATGGACCTAGTGGGTTGTGTGTTGAATGTGGAACAGTAGTTTGCATCCAGGAAAGTTAAAACGGCATCTAGAAACCAAGCACTCCCAATTAAAAATCCAACTTCCGAATATTTCAAAATAAAATGTTTGCAATTAAATACAAGAACAGCTATGTTTCGTTCGTTTGTCCATCAAGAGAAAAAATGTGCTCTTATTGCTTCATATCGTGTTAGTTACCGTATTGCAAAAGCAGGTGAAGCCCATACAGTTGCAAAATATTTGATAAAACCATGCGCAAAAGATTAGGTAAAGTGCACGATTGATGAGAAATTTCTTAAAATTATTAATTCTGCGCCCCTTTCTGACGACTCGATTTCTTGAAGAATCAAGGATATGTCAGCAAATTGTTTAACGGAGTTAATAAGGCGAGATGGAAGAATCAATAGATGTCGCAGGTTATGTGATGTTGCTTGTGTTTTTCGCTATATTCACGAAGCTAGTTTTGAAGAAGACATGCTAATTTGCAAATCTTTGCCCACTCAAACAACAGGCAAAGAAAAATTTAAACTGATCGATTTATTTATGAGAGAACATGAGATCCAATGGTAGCTTTTCTCAAGTATTTGTACTGATGAGGCTTCAGCTATCAACGGAAAATTTTCAGGCGCAGTGGCACGCATAAAATAGAAAAAAATCCGACATCGAGAGTATCTATTACTCTCTTCATCATCGTACACTTGCAATGAAACGAATGCCAGAAGACGTAAAAGAGGTATTGGGTGATGTCATAAAAACAGTTAATATTATAAAATCAAGACCACTCAATGCGAGAATCTTCAGTTTACTCTGTGAGGATGTGGGAATTTTGCATAAAAATTTGCTGCTTCATACTGAAATCCGATGGCTTTCTCGATTTTACGAACTGCGTGAGGAGATAGATTTCTTTTTATATACAAATATATATATATATAAAAATATCAATCGAGTTTTATACCCTGAAAAAATACTTCATGTGAGTATCAACTAATGAAATCCCTTGTAGAAAATGAATGTTTTTGTTTTTATATGATTCTTTCATCCTGCATTTCGTTACATGCGATAAAACTCAATATTTCACACAACAGAATTTTCTAGTTTTAGAATAATCAGAAGTTTGAAAAATAAACATAATTGAACTCTTTGATATCAAACTTTGTTAAACTGCGAATTATTGACCAAAAATGTAAGACTGTTTTAAACAAATTATTTTAAAATTTTGTCAATAAACGTTAGGTTGAATTTACAAGTACGTGTTTACAAACTTGTTCAAATGGTAAAATAACAAGCGGGATTTGCATATCCATAATAAATTTAATGTTGTGCATGAGGATTAAATCAATTATTTTTAGTTTACTTTTTGTTTTTATTTATTTTCTAATTGCTAAAGAGCAATTACAGCAAAATAATTATAATACTATTGTTTCTATTACTTTCTCTACTCTTCCCGTTTGTACTGTGCAATCTGTTGAAGGAAATATTTAAACTGATACGTTTCTTTATATCTATGAATTTGTCCAAGTGAATAATTCATAAATTTTCTACTGTTCTGAATTTTGTATAAATTAATAAATAAATTAAGTTGTACGTTCTCATTACAAATAGAAATACAAGTGTATTGTTTAAGAAAATAAAAGTGCACGGTGGTCATTGATATAGACCTGTGGTAAACTTGAAGTATGTTTAATAACCCGAAAAAGCACATGCATCATCAATATTGTTAATTTTTTATATCTCATTTGGTAAACGATATTGATATGATGTATCTACAGTCTGATACTATGTTGACAGAATACTTGTGATATGACCCACGAGTCTTTCTGTCTAGATTTATGCTGAATTACTTCTTAAAAAATGACACAAATAAAAAAATTATAGAAAAACTTCGAGAGAAAAATATTGAAACTGGCAACACAAAACTAAAATGTCTCAAACGTTATAGAACGGGTCACTAAAATGGGCTATTTAACTTTACTCTACAGATTCCTTATATGTGAGAAGATCTTTGAAAGTCAGATTTACCCCATGTTATAGTGAAAGTCTTCAGTAGGACAGCGACATCAACTAGTATTACGTGTTTTCATGGACATTTTGGGCTTTAAGTAAGAATATAAAACCGTTAAAACGAAAAAAGTTACATTTCAGAAACAGCCTATAATCTTTATAAATGCATATTCCAACATTACTACCTTTATTTTACTTTGTAAAATTTATATATTGTTTTCATAACTTTTCGGTCCACATAATGCGTTTCATGGACCATTAATTCTTGTCAGCACATGTTGAAATCACGTCTCCATATAAACTAAAATTTTATCTCAAGCAACACGCCTTCCATTCAATACTGCAAGCACACAAAACCCGTCGAATAACTAGAACTAAAAAAGAAAACTGTCTTAAAGTAAAACACTTTTATAGCAAAAAATTATACATACACCCTTGTGCAAATTAATTGAAAAATATAATCATTTTACAATATTTTCAGCAGGGCGGCCGGTGTAGGCTCGCTGGACCCGCTGATTTCCTTTAATAGTCATTTTTTCACACAAACGGCGTCATTAGCTGTGTTTTGCAGTACGGTTGATCTATTTTTGGGATATATTGACGAAATTTTGAGGAATATTACGTCATTCAAAATTGCGTCAGAAGGGCAAGGAGACCAGTCAAAAAACAACTTCTTACCAACTCAATGAAGAAAAAACGCTATCAATGGGATCTGAAATACAAGAACTGGACGCAAGAACAATGGAGGAAGGTGTTATTCAGTGACGAGACTCATTTCTTCGTACAGGGTCAAAGAAGTCTGCATGTTCGCAGATTTCCAGGTGAGAAATTTCGAGAATCTCACATCAATCAGTTCGTAAAACATCCATTGAAGAAGATGTTTTGGGGCTTTTTCAGCTACTATGGCATCGGAGGCTTACATATCGTAGAAGGTATGATGCGAGGACCACAGTACATCGAAGTTTTGCAGAGAAGAGTCATTCCAGAATTGAAAAAGAGATTTCCAGATTAATCTGGCATTTTTTCAGCAAGATCTGGCTCCGTGCCACACATCGAAACTTGTGAAGAATTTTATGACTACAATGCGAATAAAGGTGCTAGACTGGCCTAGAAACTCTCCGGACTTAAATCCTATTGAAAATCTTTGGGCGATTTGTAAAGAAAGACTTCGGGGAAAAGACTGTCCTACGAAAGATAAGCTAATTGAGGCCATAATTGAGGTGTGGTACCACGATCCAAAAATTAGTAAAGATTGCAGTCAACTTGTGGACTCGATGCTAAAGCGGATTAATGATCTTCTGAAAAATAAAGGCGATCATATCATGTATTAATTTGTGAGTAATTTTTGGATTCTCAGAAATAAAATGCAAAAAATTGAAAAAATCGTAATTTTCCGTCTTTTTTCAATTAATTGGTACAAGGGTGTAAGTAGAAAGCCACCAAACTGTATATATCATTTTTACACTGACATGTAGAAGTGTACTCACTCCAAGAACTTGTCTCCATCGTAGTAGAACATAACGTTGGAAGCGTTAAGGTGGGTATTGAGGTTGGCTTTGGAATATCTGGATTGTAGTAAACAGATAATGAAAGTTTAATCGAAAACATTATATTGCACTCTATATTCAATTAATTAGATAAACAGAAAAAACACACTAAATATACGTTATCTCTTAGTAACATTGTATTATTATAACTCCATGTAATAGCAAACACTCCACCATCATCAGTCAGAAGTATGCTTGATCGGTGTTTACATTGTTGGTTGTTTATGGATAAATCTACCTTCATTAGTGGTAGAAGATCAAATTTGATCCAGAACAAACCAATAAAAACAAAAGGGCTTTCTTTAAACTATCCTTTATGACATAGTTTATTTATGAGACAGGGAATACCCTTTATTCTTTGTTTATGAATATTTCAACCACCCTTTCCTGTCAAAAAAGTTTGTGTTATAAACCATACCATTACACCACGTGTCCTCTTTTAAAGTTCAGACCATTTGAAAGATATCTTAACTAAACTAGACAGTTTTCTCAAAGTAAAAATAAAAAACAACTTATCAGAAAGTGAAAATTAAAATTATTAAACTTTATCTATTACAGAAACCTCGGTTGGGAAGTTTATAAGGTTTGTTTCATTCTATTATCAGACATTTCACTCTCTCAATTATACCAATCGCACACTTTGCACTTGAACTACTTTTTGCACTCTCTATTTTCGTATTATTTTCATGAAAATTATAAATGCGATATTTCTAAATATATGTTTTCTACTTTAATTCCTAATAATTCACCGCAGAACAAATTTTTGAAAAGCTTTTGCTGATTGTGACAGCTACCTGGTAGGGATGCAAAAATATAGTTTTGGTTTTGCTTCATCTCGTAGGAACTCTGAGAAATAGGCTGTTAACTGTTTACCGGCAATAACGTATTTAATTGCGTTTATGTTTCTAATACGCTATTAACTTCAACATAATTAAAAGTGTTTTGCTCCTAATTTTCGTTTGTATTCAATGTCCGGTGCATCACGTTGCAGTGTCCAACAGTAGTCAGCAAGCATTGACGGATTCCAGTTGCCCTGATATCGTTTTTCCATTTGTAGCAGTTTCCTGGTGAAACCTTTAACCATGTTCATCACTGACAGCACCGAGATTTGTGGGGAAGAAGTCCAAGTGTGAGTGGAGGAAATGAATCTTGAGTGACATGTTGCACTTCATTGTTTTGTATGCTTTGAGAAGTTTGTCTACCAGCTGAATGTAATGTAAGGCTCTGTAATTGCCAAGAAAATTGTCAACAACGTCTTTGAAGGCTTTCCAGGCCATCTTTTCCGGCCCAACTAACAGATCTTCGAACCGCTTGTCACTCATACCATGTCTGATCTGAGGGCCAACAAAAATGCCCTCTTTGATCTTGGTCTCAGCTATTCTTGGAAACATCTGACTTAAATAACAAAAACCTTCGCCTCCTTTTTTCATTGCTTTCACGAAATTCTTCATAAGTCCCAATTTTACGTGAAGAGGAGACACAAAAATCTTTGCCGGGTCGACAAGCGGTTTATGCGCCACATTTTTCTGTCCTGGAACTAACTTTTTACGGAGTGGCCAGCTCTGTCTAGAATAATATGACTCTTTGGCACGACTGTATCATTTACAGATGAAACAACAGTACTTTGTATAGCCGAGCTATTCCAGTTGTACTTGCTGTACTGGATGTGCTTCAGCAACATTTCCATGTTCTCGTAGATTTCATTCATGTGTGCTGCATAGCAAACAGGTATTGAAGGGTGAGCGTTGTCATTGTTTAACAGAACAGCTTTGAGGCTTAACATTGATGAATCAATAAAGAGACGCCACTCTTGCGGGTTATGGTCACAAACCAAAGCAGAGAACAATCCTTCGATGTCAACACAGAAACAGAGACTGTCAACTTTTGCAAAGAATTTAGTTATATCATCTTGGCGGCTTTGAAAACAAAAACGTTCGTACCTGGTGACAACAAACCCCATTCTTGCTGTCTCGAACCCAGCAATTCGGCTTTTGCTTTTGACAGACCCAAATCTCTGACCAGATCGTTTAATTTTGACTGTGTTATGAGATGTGGATCGCCTGAGGAGCACGGTTCAAAATCCGGATCACTGCCAGTTCCATGCATTGTAGTTTCTTCATCTGGTTCGTCTAAGATCCATTCCTCTGGTGGTTTCGAAATTGGAAGACTATTGTCATGTGGCACGCGTCTCATTGCTGAAGGCAGATTAGAGTATTCAATTGACTTCTTGTTTTTTGGCAGAGAAACCAGACACATTAGTCAAACAGAAGTAACAGTCCATCACATGGTCTTTCTGTTCTCGCCATATCATCGGAACAGCAAAGAGCATTGTCTTTAAAGTGCCTCTAAGCCAAGCTCTCAGACAGACAGCACATGTCGCACAAAAAATGTGAGGCGCCCATTCCTGGTCTTGATCACCAGTCTTACAGCCGAAGTACAGATGATATGCTTTCTTCACAAGAGCAGTGATTGAGCGTCTCTGATGAGCAAGCTTATACTCGCCACAAATATAGCAGAATGTATTGCTGCTCTTAAGACATTGACGAGACATATTGACCGACACCAATCATCCTGTAAAACGTCTATAACATCTAACTTACTTGTTACAGTGCTACTGAGGCAATGCTATATTCTGAAACAATACGTACACACTATAAGGTCTATATTAATTCAATGAGCAGCACCTGTGTATGAAAGCCACTTTCATAGCCTGCTGAGATAGTACTAAGCTGACTTCGGCCTGCCTAGGCATGCCCGGGTTGCATACTTCCACAGAACAGCTTCCAATCTGGCCTGATTTCATGCCTGGACATGCTCAGACTGCACAAAACATTGTTCATAGGTCTCTTACAGAAACCAAAAATTTTGGACACAAATATAAGAAAAAACATGACAAAACTGAATATTTCGATGAAACGGTACGTGATGGGCAAATTTGGATGTGATTTTCGTGATCAGCAGCCAAAAATATGTAAGGAACATCCAACAGTGTTCAAGAAGCAAAAACTTTGTTGTGCAGTGTAATTGGATAAACAAATCTTTAACACCTAGAGTCAAAAAGTTTTTGTATCTATACATGGTGATTTGAATGTCTTCCTTTTTTAATATTCGTCTTGATTTATTTTTTCTTTAATGTTTGTGAACATTACTGTCAAAACAGAAGTTAGAACGTCTGGATATCCAGATAAAAGAGTGTGTTTCTTATAGCAAGAGTCGTATCGGGTCATCTGCTGTTTATACAGAGGGGAATTGAACCCCTGATTTTAGCGTCGTAAATTCGTAGACTTATCGCTGTCCCAGCGGTGGGGCAGATATTCAGATAAGGCTATAAAGTTCTTTTGGGTAATATTAACCATTATTGATCCAGCTGAGCTAATGGTAACTAAAACAGTTAAAAGCTAAAAGTCCTCAGTTGATTTCCAGTAGTATTCAATATGGGTAAGCGTGTTTCATATTAGGTGGAAAACGTTCCTCATATAGATGAATGGCTTAAATTAAACGATTTTTAGAGTTTAGTTGAAGTGTTTCAGTTAACTTACATGTTTAACGTGTATGAAGCTGACAAAAGTTTGAGCAACTTATAAATAGCTCGTAGTGCTCATGATCACGCATCTAAAGATCATGAGTGATTTGTCATTGTTGGGAATACGACCGTATAGAATCTTTAAATTATAATGTGATTAAAATAAGACAATTGAACATAAAGATTATGTAAGAATTTATTAAAAATCAGATAATTATACAAATATTCTTAAATAATGACACAGATAAATGGGATTAATGAATATATTCCTTTTCACCAAAATTACTGAAGGAAAAAAAAAAGAAGTAGAAAGTTATTAATTTTATATAAATGTTAACTGTTCTCTGCCAATTCTGCCCTACAACGACAACTTTTGAAATTTTCATGGTTGCTTAAATATATTCTTGAACGAACGCCCTCAGCCATAACAAATCTTTCGCTACTTATGTTTATTTTTTAAGCTGAATAAAACAGACAAGAAATTTTGTATCTTAATTACTTCGTATCTTATAAACTCTCTTGGAACATGATAAAAGGACATTCAAGAATCTTGAGGAACGTTGTTACTATTATTGAAATTATTACTTCGTAATCAAGAAAATATATTAATTTTTAATTATTCGGTGCATTTGTTTTTAATAATAGACCAACGAGATGGATTCAACGGACCACCGTCCAAACGAAAGACTGTTAAAACAATTGTTTATAAGTTTTATTACTACGACTAGTAAAGTAACTTATACAGTAAACACTAACCATTGTGAAATCCTCATATTATCATTTAAAATTATACAATCATCTATTTGGGAATAATACTGCAAAAGTTCTTTATAATTTGATATTAAATTCTTGCTTATAAACATTTTATTTTATCCTTTTTATCATTTAACCGAAAATGATTAGTTAATCAGTATATTTTACATTTGTTACATTGAAAAGGTATCATAATTTGTAAGCAGTAAAATTATGTCCTAAAAGAAAATTGGCATCAATATATTGCTGTTAGTACATACTTTAAAATTTGACTTTTGTTCTGAGAATATTGTCTTCAATTTCACTTCATCTTTCACAGGCTTGAGTATTGCGACTTACTAGTTTGAAAGTGTAATGAAATAGCCTATATACATATACTTTATAAAAAAAAAAACGTTACAGTTTATAGATAAACTGAGTCAAAACTTAAAAACAGAACTACGTATTTATAGGTTTTAGTAGCTTTAGAGGTAGACATAATTCCAATAATTTTTTTAGAAAAATATTCAGAGAACTATTGATAACTTTTAACTGTAATGCACTGAAGTTAATGATATCGCGTGTGTGTCGTCTTTATAAATGTATAAATGTGCTATAGTTTATATATATATAAGCTTTCTTTCAGTTGCCTACAGTGGGAGGAACACTAAAGGAGCGTACTGACCAATATTCAGAAGGAAACTTAGAAACAAAGGATCACTACGAACTCTTTTTAAAAGATTCATAAACTATTTGAAAGAAAAACATATTTTTACCGTAGATTTGGATTTCTCCTTCTGCCTGGCCAAGACTGTTGTTAGCTGTACATCTGTATATCCCAAAATCGACTGGTTGTAGATCCCGAATTCTCAGCACTGTTTCAATTTCATACTTTTTGATTGCAATGTCTATTTCATATTTCTTTCCGGACGAAATTACTTTCCCGTCCTTTTTCCACACAATATTTGGAAACGGTAGGGCTTCAATATAACATTTCAATAGATCTGTATTTCCAAGGTAAGCTCCAATCAAATTATTTTTTATCATAATCTCGGGCGGAACTGTGAAAAAAAAATCTATAGCTATACCTACTAGGGGCAAGAAATGGTTGAAATTATTTGTAAATACAGCAAGTTTTGAGAAATTATAAATTAAATAAAACCGTCCAAACTCAGTTGTATGTTTTAAGAATCAGAATGTTAAGAAATCACAGTTAATGACTCAAGTAAATAAAAATGATGTTTACAGTGAAATATGTAGAACCTGCTGTGCATATCAGAATGCTTACACTTCTATACACAATAATTAATTTACAGAATTCCTAACCTGAGAATTCCTTCAGGCGAGGGAATTTCTGTAAAAAGATGAAACTCCAGATAATACCTTATTTGAAATTTAAGAAGGTTTCAAACGAAGAAACTGGCGAATCATTTATTGCTGAAATTTAATCCAGCATTTCAAATAAGATCGGTTAGCATTTTGCCAGCAGCTTTGGTTCTGTAAAGTGAGCCAAACGTATTAATGTCAATGCTAATTATTTGGCTTCAAAGCAAGTATTCTCTCTAATGTTTAAAGTGTTGTTTACTTTCCTTACTCACTGAAACTACAGGGACTGTTTGCACCTTTAGAATACTTACAGTTAAATATGACTTTAAATACCTGTTACTCTATCACTAAATAAGTTATACTATGCAGAAGACCGTTACAAACCTTCAAGAAAAGTACACCTTCATATTTATATTTTAAAAATAAATTTGTTCTAGTCTTAGCAAAATGTATAAAAAAGCTTATTATCAACATCTTTTCAAAACTTAAGAGTATAATTTTAACAAAAAAAAAATCAGTTAATACTATTAAGAACAATTTCCATCACATTTGACTTCCATTATTTAAAAAAAAATTAAGCGTGTGGTTTATTAATAAAAAATTAACTAAAGCTTTTGAGAACCCATTTTATCGAATTTTTACACCAATATATTATCGTATACCTTTGGGCAATAACTAAATAGTTGTGATAATAACTCGTAGTTTTTAAATGCATTACCTAACTGATAGTTAAATTTAAAGTTAAGGATGTTTGTTATACCTCTCATTCACAGAGGAAACATAATAAAATACATTGTGCTACTGTGTAAGAATACAAAAGAATAAAAGCATTTTACAAAAACATACTTAATATAATACAAAATATATTAATCACTTGCTTGACAGTACGTGTATCTGGAGTACATAGCTAAAAATAATGTAAAACAAGAAATTTTTCATTTTAAAGTGTATATCTTAAAGAACCTTTTTTGAGAAATATTATATAGCATAACAATAGTGCAATATTACTCCTATAGAATAACAACTTGTTCTCTTACTTATCTCACAGAGAAGTTGCGTGGCAGATGAACTGTTACAGCCATATTTATTTACACATGATTTATAAATAAAGAAATGAAATATGAAGAAAAACAAGATTTTACAGAAAGACATTCATTCGTAATTTGCTGTAAAACGAATTGAGTATAAAAAGACTGAATTAGTCGAAAAATAGCTTAACTGCAATTAGTCTTTCTTATTGAAAAATATATAATAGAAATAAATAAATGTTCTAATAACCATTATAGTAAAGTTATAAAAATAGCTTGTATTATAAACAAAACAAGATCGTGGTTACATAAGTTAATATATTTATTTAGTCTTCTTAATACAGTGAAAGAAAAAGCACTTATTTGACTTCCTTCTGTTCTTGAACATTTTTCTCATTCACGAATAAAGAATAAGTTGTCTTGTAATTACCAAGTAGAATCTACTGACAATCCAGCTGTTTCAAATTTAACTTTCACACGGTTTAATTACATTCGAAACATAAAAGTTTGATTCCCAAAAAATTAAGAGTTATAATTTTTTTCACCATATTAAAGATTGAAAGTTAAAATATATACCAATATGAGAGAAATGAATAAGTATTTTTTAAAACGGTTTTCTTATCTTACATTGATAACACGCGTCAAAGAGCACATTAATGATTTGCTTTATTATCGAAATACAATTCACATGATAACCAATCATATGATTGCATCAGTGAGAGAGAGAGAGTCATGTACGTAGCATGTAATAAAGAATGAATGGATATCGATAAATCTGCAGTAATTTCAAAAAACATTTTTGTTGTTGTTGTTTTAGGGCAAATGTGCACAATAGGCTGTCTGTGCTTTATTCAACACGGGGAATCAAGCCACGGATTTTAGCATTGTAAGTTTGTAAACTTACCACTGGTTGGCCAACTGAGAGACCCTGAATATTTAACTATAGATAAGATGGCGGTCTCAGTGATTGTGTATCATTTAATAGTAATAAAAATTAATATTGAAAAACATTTTAAAGTACCAACTAATCTGTGTAAAAAGTTCCTTTTTTGTATCTTGCTTCTCTATTTTTCATAATACAACAATATATTTTGTTAATTTTATGCAAAGTGTACGACACTATGTATATTACTCTTAATTTTATATAATTGTTTTTAGGCTTGTGATAAAGATTTTGTGTTGTTATTTTTTTCGCTTCGAAAGGTATCAATCAATGTTCCGTTAATTTTCGTCCTCGTTAATAACGCACGAGAAGAAAAAAACATCCTACTCAACGCAGCAAAGTGAAAATGATTTATTATTGCCACGTTTTTCTTCTGCGGTTGGAAGCCTTTTAGAAAGTTATCAGATGTCCTTTGTCAGTTGCAAATATTTTCTATTGCTTTTTACGTAACGTATTTAAATTTATGCTTCAAAAGTGGCTAGTATTGTATTCGTTAAAAGCTAAGGAAGAACGAATAATGTTGGTTATAAATAGGAAGTATTATATATAATTTGTCAATGTCTATTTACCAAGCACTAAAGCACTGCTGGTAATCACTTTAATCATTAATATACGACACTTTTTGATGAACTGAAAGACTTGAAGCTGCCAAAACAGGTAACAGTGCATTAAAAATTAAGTTACTGGGAAATTTAATCTCAAAAGGGAAAAGTTAATCTACTAGCTCTGATAGTTCAGAATGTCCGAAAAGACAATACCATTTCACACATATTTTTTGTGGTTATTGCTATTGTTTTTTCCTAGTCTTAGGAATGCGTACAGGAAGTTAAAAATATGAAGACTATATTAGAGAATGAAGTAAGTTACTGTAATATGTATGTTTACCAATACTACTTTTTTCTCTTGGATCAGTAATTCTGTCATGTATCTAATGACACCTAGTTTTTACCTTTTTCTTTAAATTTTACACAAGCTTAGCAAAATATTTTCAAAGGCGCATGCTTTTTTTAATTAGATTGGCGAAAATAAACTGGGCACAATTTTTTTCTTAATCCGTCATTTTAAAAGTAATTAAAACAAGAGTGTCATAGGTAAAGAATATTATCCAGCAAGTTTATTTTCTAAATACTTACAATACACCTGGAGCAAAATTCGTTGGCTGACTGAAGGAGGCACACCGTTCATCGCTATACATAAATAGGCTCCATTGTAGCGCCTGTTAACTCGGATCAGAAACAAACTCTCGCTGACCACGTTAAAATCTAAAGGAAGTAGAAAAACCTGATATAACTTGAATTGGTGTATGCACTAACTGTATATTGTTCTTGTTTCTTATTTCTTTTCTGAACACTAGGTCACTTCAATTAGCGAGTTCATATTTAAAAGTTAAGTTCAACTTTTTCAGTTTCCATCTCATAATGGTTAGATATAGTTATATAGAAGTTTATTAGCAGCTATGACTGTATATATTACGTTTATAATTATGATATAAATGAAAGTAATACATTTATTATGAAATAAATCTTAATCTTGTGAATATCTAGCTATATATATATATATATATATTTGCCACATTCCATGACTGCCTAATGGGAAAAGAAGGGGCAAGAAAAAGAAAAATCAATCTAAAATAGTGATTAATGAAAGTACAGGTATTAAATGGAAAAATGTTAGGGAACACATGCCCCTTATGTGCCCTTGCCACTTCCATAATTTCGATATTAAAATATTGACTATATAAATCGGAGAAAAGAAGCTAACCCACGTACAACACCTTCATACGGTAATAACACAAACAATAAAATAGTATTCTAAATTGAAAATAGCATTCTTGGCAGGAAAAGGCAGTTTTACAAATGGAAATACATACACATTATAATGTGACAAATATCCAAAGTTTAACTTATTTGCATTATAAAAACAGAAAAATTACGAGTCTTTAATATGAATTGAATATTAAACTAATAATTATTCAGTTAAACTGGTCAATGAGTAGAAAGCAAACCAATACAATGATCCTAAATTAAATTTATTAGCTAGTTAACTCACGAAAACTTCCAAAATCTGCCATGATACTCACTTGGGTAACTTAATGTTTTACTGTGGTGTTGAGCAGTTTTATAGAGTTTGAACTTTAAGAAATGTTTTAAATATAATACATGTACTACATATGAATATTAAATTACGATATTTTTTTCATTGAAAATCAGGTAACAGATTTAGGTTATATGTGTTACGTATCATAAATTATTTCAGACGATTTTCCAGTTTATTATGTTGCGTATTAATATTTAAAATAACCGAAAATTTGAATCTGAAGTTATAAGTTAATTAAGTGTTAATATATATTAAATTTACGATATTTACCAACAAGATTGATGCACACATTTTCTTTTTTTTCTAACATAAATATATTTTAATATACAATAAGTGTGTGTGTTTTCTTTTCTCATAGCAAAGCCACATCGGGCTATCTGCATAATATACAATAAAAAACAATACTAGTTATAATAACGGTTATTACTAATAGTTATTACAAATGATGGTTCATATAAATTGTTAACCTCCCTCCTTAGATAATTAAAAATTGGCATTATACAATTATTAACTAAGATATTACACACACACACACACACACATATATATATATATATATTAGTTTGTTATAACTTAAAAACAAGCCGAAACAAAAATAAATTAAACAAAAAAGGTCGCACTAGTTGAAAAGATCCCAGGGCACAAATTATAATGCGGAATTATAAAATGTACACCAAGTTTTAGAGGTGACTGAGAAAGTAGGACCCACATTGTAGTGGGATACACCGTCTATCAGTCTTAACCTCCATTAGCCAGTCTCACATAGGAAATAAAAAATTAGGGGGAGCGAGATCTGGGTGCTCAAGCCTAGAACGTCCCATATCTATATCACCCTTCAATGCCCACAGACATCTGTTGGAAGGTGACTGCTCTCCAAAGTAAAGAAAAAATGAATTGAAATAAAAAAGGGAAAAAAAGATGTTCTGGTGAAACAACATCCATAAGTGGATACAAACTCATTGGGTGTTGCTTTCTTTTTCTTTTTTATTTTTTTCAAACTCCAACAATCGGATATAATGATCAGGCTTTTCATAAAAATAACAGATAGGCTTAAATGGTTTTGATAAAATTTTATCTCGACTTTCTGAAGTTTTTAACCATAGGAGATGTATTTTTCATAATTCTCAACTTTAGTGGATTGGACAGGCACTGGCTTTTGCCGAGATGGCATAAATTTGTTTTTATGAAAAGAGATTCTATGAGTTAAAGTATAATCATCAAAAGATTCATTACTTTCTGTATTATTTGAACTTTCTATTCATCTAAGCAAGTTTTTAGGTCGTCACTTGTGCAGCGTTTAAATTCTTCAACTAAATATAATTGTCTTATTTTGTAAAAACTGTTGCCAATATGCCTAGAATTATGCCATCGATCAAAATAAACCTCTTTTGAATTCCATACAAGTTAGGTTTTATTGCTTTTGATAATCTAAGAACTTTTGGCGATAAGACTCTGGTACTAACTCGTTTGCTTTAAAATAGTTGTGTTAACCTTGCATAATCTGTACAATCTTCTAGAGAGAGAGAGAGCAGATAAGCTTTTTGTGCTTTATTTGTCAAAACACTTTATAATAATAACTACCATTTTTCGGTGAGCCATTGCATAGTTTGAGCAACTTTCTTAAAATGTTATAAATGTTTATCAACTTCATTTTCACTAAATTGTGGTATCTTAATATTTTGCATGAATTCAAAGTTGTCACTTTGCCTTGGATGATCGAAGTTCAGTCTAATTTCCATTTATTTCAAGGTAATTTCCTTAAGGGCTTCAATCTGGGCTTCTTTGGCCTCTTTTTTCTTCGATATGAGCTTGCTCTTTCTCTTTTTTGTGGTTTCAATGTGTTCTTGCTCAAGCCCTATTTGTCTCAGTTTTAATTGGATTTCTAACTTATCTATATCACTCAACTCTGGTGGGCTAGTTAAGACATTAGAATATTCCCACAATGTTTCTTCAGACAGCAACTCATCATCGACATATGTTTCAACAACATCTTTCTAGTTAATTTTTTCTCATTGAATTTTTAACCTCTAATTCTAAAATGTTAGCAATTTTAAGCATTCACTTTTGTTATATTTTTTACTAATTGTTCGAGGGAGAGTGATTCAAGAAAATCTCGTTGGCAGTGATAAATATAAATTAAATTATGATTTGAATTTTAATTTATATCGGATTTTGTCTCTGATTCAGATCCCGAAAGAGTCTCCACTTTATTGTTACATACGTCATATATTACTATCTTAGATAAACGGAAATTTGAATTTAAAAGTTTATTAAATGTTAATATATATAAAATTGATGATATCTGCCAACACTACTGATACATGCAATTATTCTTTTCTATCACAAATATTTTTTACAATACAAAACAGAAAAGAACAATATAATTTATAATATCAGATATTAGTAACAGTTATTACAATTGATGCTTTATATACAACAGTTTTAAAAAAACTTACAGACAATACTGTGTTTTATATCCGGTATAGAAGTGAATATTTTATTGACGATTCAAGTCTATAACGAACAAATTAATTCTGAGTTGATATTGTTGTATCTCGCTTAGGTTAGCTAGCTTGATTGGCCTCACACCGTTAGTTTTTATCGATGAAGATATTTAATGTCCTTTAAAAAATTGTTGTAACATCCGAAGTAATTCGCTGAAGTTGAACGGTTTTTTTAATGTTCGAAATTTATTAACGTTCTTGGTCAAATTCTGTAGTTTTTCAGTTAATACGGGATAAACACAATTATATATTCCTAGGCCTGTAGCACAGTGACTGTAGCTGACCAATAATATTAATACTATTTGTCTCTTGGCTCGTCGTATTTTATATACCAATCACGCAAACTCTAGAACATACACCACGGTGGGGTTGTTATATTGTAGAGTCAATCCCACTATTCGTTGATAAAAGAGTAGCCCAAGAGTTGGCTGTGAGTGCTGATGACTAGCTATTTTCCCTCTAATCTTACATTGATAAATTAGGGACGGCTAAAGATAGCCCTCGTGTAGTTTTGCGCCAAATTTATAAACAAACAAAGGGACGACGTCATGAAAAATCTTGCGTTTTCTTTTTAAAACCATTTACTGGTAATAACATTGTTTACACCTTAAAGACTGAATAATACATGGGCGATCATGATGGTTTAATAGTTACATGTCTATTCGGTCTTACGCATAGTCCAAACTTTCAGTTGTGGATACGTTATAAAAGTGACAGTCAATTTCATCACTTAGTTTAAGGTTAACTGGATACACTCTGATTAATAATTTTAAACAAGCGACAGCTGTACCTAATTCCGATGTTTTCTCGCTTGGCATTTTATCTATAACGTACCTTTTAAGATGAAAATTCCAGTTCTATTTAATTCAATACTACGTGTTAAGCAACAGTTTTCATACTATAAATGCAAAAGTGACAATTAGATAGATCACTCAGTAAACTTGAAACGACAGACTTGACAAAAGGGCTAACAAAATGCTTGATAGTAAGTTTATATATCATAATGTAAAGAAACAAATGCAATATAAAGCTGAATATTATAATACCTTTGAAACTTCATACTGTTTACTCTCGGAAATATAAGAGGTCGAACTTGCAACAAGTGTAATAATGTCAATTATTCAGTAACAGTATACGGATTTACCGACATCCAAAATGAATTTAAAAGTAAAGAATGTATGCTACATAATAACACTTACAATTTTCTAACCGTCCTTCAGAATTCACTGCCACTATGGGCTGACCATCCTCTCGTCGCCATGTGATGTTTGGCGTGGGATATCCTTTAGCAACACACGTCAAAGTTACATTTGATCCTTCTGTGGTTATGATATCCGAGCTGGTGTTCTCTCGTTGAATTTGTGGAGGAACTGTGGATTGTTTGCATTAATTCAAAAACATTTTTTTTAACATTCCTCAGATAATTTAATTGCATAATACTAAAATAACTATTTGCAATGATAGCAAAGTAAAGGTTAGCCTTTTCATATGGCTAACAAACACAGCTTGTTTCTTTAAATGCATCCAATAAAAATCAGTTCGGAGCTAATATAGATCTTCATTTCAGGTTTAACCAAAGCACGAAAGATTAAAGAAGAGCTTCATCGTTTCATTGTGGCCTACGGAATAATAAAGGAGCCTTTGAACTGTTCAGTGGAAAGTAGGTATTTTAGGCTAGGCGTATTCAAAGCACCGTATATGCCTGAAGATATCACTTACTATGTTTAGAACATATCAGCATAATCTAAAAAACAAAGCCTTTCTAGCACGTAGATGTCATTTTAAGAAATAACATTTTGTTTATTTAATAGGAAATTAAACAAACAATCTTTTTTTCAGAAGTGAGAAAAAGGAACAAATAATAGACCACAGTGCTTGTTATCTCATATATTTTGCATTTACCTTTGGTAAAAAAAAATCTTATCTATGCGAATACTGAATAACAGTCAAGTTATTATTATGTAAAAGTATTCACAAAAGAGCCCTTTTAGTACGAAGAGAGTTTTGAAAAGTTACTTTTATCAAAAACATATAATTGCAAATTTGAGAAGAAGAGAGTTGCTTTGAAAGTGAACGGCAATTCACGAAAGTATAAAAGAAATGTAATGACACTAATTTTAGCTTTACTAGAAGATATCTTTATTATTTTTATTGTTATCATATCTTACAAATGTGTGCATGAAAATGAAAAATGCAATGTTTCGTAAACATTCCAGATATAAATTGCAAGATACACTAGAACTGGGATATTTCAGCATGAAAAAAAAAGGGCAAGACGATCATGTACTTTTGATAAACATAGGTAAAGCCTGCAAGCTTAAAAGCCTGAAGCACATTGTCTAGAACACGTGAGGTATAAAATTATATGATACTTGCAGCATTTTACAAAAATGGTGACCTCTGACCGTTTACTTACATACTACATCCAGATAGCCAACTTGGCTCATCATGGGAGCCGTGTTCAGCTGACACATATATCCTCCCCTGTCGGACTCTTTCACGTTCTTGATGTGTAGCACAAAGTTCCTGCTGTCAACATGACTTAGGCTGATGCGGTAGTTTCGAGTAATCACATGGTCATGGATAGATAGTATGGCCTTAGTTTCTACCTTTATCCACGCCGCCTGTAGGAAGAAAAAAACTTAAATTAATAGAGAAAGAGGACAGAACTTGAAGAATAGGCAAGTAATTTATTGACATTTATTACAAATCATGTGCCCAAGCTAGCAATAACCAAGAAGAATGTTAGAATAGAAAAGGTTTCGTAGATGCTTGTACTAAATGAAAGTGAGGTTGACAACTACTATTTGCTTTTACGTTTACGACTACCCTATTTTCAATACATGACTCACTCCACTTTACAACAAGCTCAAGTAACCATGATATATGGAGGGGATTTCAAAGCCTTCTCACAAATCGACCCAATTACTGGATGGAATCAATCACCTTGGATTACCGGTTAAGTTAAGAGTAAAAACAGAAATACTTAACGTTAAAATCTTGGTCAAGTGTAACGTTCATATAGTCATGGTATATCTGTTAAAGTTATTTTTTATTACACTTACTTCGTATTGCTTACTTGTACGTCATTTTGTAATATTTTTACAACTTTTCAAAATTATACGAAATAAGATAATAATTTATCTTTCTATAATTTTCTATAAGAATTCTGTCTGATGTTTTCTATCAAAGTTATCAAGGTAATTCATAAATTTAATCACTATAAAATGACGTTTTTTAATGTTCATAGAGATATTATTTTGTTCTTTATTGAAAAGCTAAACAAAATGGACTAATTGTACTGTATTCGCTGTGGAGAAACTAACGCTGAATTTTAGCAATTTTAGTGTGAAAAATTATCATTGACCAGCTTGAGAAGGGGAATATTATTGTCACAATAGTTTTTGCTCGTTAGTATTTCCCTCTAATACACAAAACTGGTAACCAGATTAATATAATTGAAAAAGTAGTTAAGACGGTTAGAGTTGACAGGTAAAGTTAATTATTTAGTGAGATGATCATGCAAAGCGAAAATTTTCTGACAATTTGATAAAGTAAGATTAATCTTGTACTCGAATAATCTACAATGTTGTTTTATTTTTCGCCACTGAAGGCTACAGAATTATTAACTGAAAAAGAACTACTTCAAGAATTAAATTGGTAAAATGAGAGGATGTCCACGTGACCATATTTTAAGACTGGATTAGCTCCCACCATTAAAAATCCCTAATTAAAGACATTTCAATGTACCCCACCACCACAGTGGTTCAGCTGTAAGCCTTAGGGTTTACAACGCTATTTAAGATAAAATGCTTGCAATAACAAAGTGATAAACGGTCATTGTAGTTTGTGCTATGTAAACAAGCAAATAAGCTTGTCTAATTCCATCATGCTCTGAGTTTTGATCCTGGAGATATTGATTCAATACATGATTTCTGCCTTTAGGCCTCTAGTTCGTGTAATTAATACAATTTCTAGCTAGCTGTGGCTGTTTGTTCTGGATTTACAACTTAATTTCATAGTCCGCCCACTATGATGGAAAATAACATCACATTTTATTAGAATGCTAACGTTTTATTATAATGTTTACTTATGAATTTTAGGGGAGTTAAGTACTATGGATGTGGAGTTAAAACAGGGATTTATAGTTTGACAAAATAATGTAAACACTATTTTAAGACTAGTTTCTTTACTTTTTTCTAGAGTTGCTAGTCGTAAGTTTGTAAAATACAATATTTGTATTTTGATTCAACTTGTTTCTGTTCTTTTTTGACGATCTCTATTCCCTTTTATAAATTAACAATTTTTAATCATCGTATATATTTGATTGATAATAAATTTTCAACCATTTAAAATCTAATACTGCTATTTCTAAACTTATGGGCTAATTGATGTAGCATATTCCTTAACAAGTAAGTTTACTAATATAACAAAATTATTATATAATTGTTACGTATTAGGATTTATCTCGCTTGAGTCTACATACGTTACGTATTACGATTTCAAATAACCAAAAATTTTAACTTTAATTTAGAAGTTAATTTAATGGCAGTATATATCACATTTACGATAATTGCCAACAAGATTGATACATACAATTTTCTTTATAGCACGAATATTTTTTTTAATACACAAGTAATAACACAATTTATAATAACGGTTATTTCTTATAATGACTTACATACAAGAGTTTTAGAAACTTAAAAACAATACTGAGTCTTCCATGTGGTCTGGAACTGAGTATTTTATTTTATCGACGGTTCACGACAATCGAATAATTCAATGTTGATATCACTACAGTTCGATTAACGTGTAAGGTATCTCTCGTTGCTCACACGTGGTTAATCTCCTGAAGTTATGCGATGTCTTCTTAGAAATAGTAACGTTCGAAGTTAATTCTCTGAAGTTGAACGGTTTGTTATGTTTGAAATCTATAAACGTTCCTAGCTAAACATCTGTAGTTTTCCAATTAATAAGCGTTTACTACAATTGTAGCTTCCGAGGTTTCTAGTATATTGACTGTAGCAAATTAACAATATTAAATTGTTTCCAATCGTGTTGCGATGACTACTTTTTGTGCTCATTAGATGAGATTCTAGAAAATTCAGTTGGCCCAACAATATTAGTATTTATGTAGATGTTTTGTGGATTCTTACCCTCGAAAATCTACAAATATAGAGAACCCGAGGGGACTTTCACAATACATACATTTAATAATATAAGTTACATGAATTTCTAAACATATATTGAACTGAAACAAACACAGATAATAAAATAAATACATAATAAAGAAGATAATAATGCAACGTTTCGATGGATGGAGTCTCAGTGTTTTTCACAGAACCGAAAAAAATTGTAAAACAAAGCTGAAGAGATCAACTGGCTCCAAAACCACACCTTAAGTGATTAAAGGATAATGTTTTGTCTGCAAAGTGGATGTTACGATTATGAAATGCCTTAAAAATCCTGGTAAGGAAGATGGCTGTACCTTCTTGTGATATTAACAAGATAATAATCAAACGATTTGAAGCTAATAAAGGTCATATCTCGAAATTAACGACTGTTTTAATGAAAATGATGAGTAAAAAAAACTTGATCCCCAGTAGTTCACATTAACTGTTAACCTCAAAGTTCCAGTTACATCAATGTAGATCCAACGAACCTTTGTGCCGTTCAAACTGGAACTTAGAAACTGTTGTCCATACACAGTGGAAGATCTGGCGAAGGTTTTTCTTAAATGCGTGGAGTACGCCTGTTTGTTATTTTTGTTTGTTTGCCTGTTTTTTATATTTGTTCTTCTATATCTGTGTGTCACGTCCAGTTTGATTCTCTTAATTTCTCGAAACATTTGTTTGTTTTGTTGTTTTTTTTTTAAATTTCGCACAAAGCTACTCGAGGGCTATCTGTGCTAGCCGTCTCTAATTTAGCAGTGTAAGACTAGAGAGAAGGCAGCTAGTCATCACCACCCACCGCCAACTCTTGGACTACTTTTTTACCAACGAATAGTGGGATTGACCGTCACATTTTCACGCCCCCACGGCTGAAAGGGCGAGCATGTTTAGCGCGACGGGATGCGAACTCGCGACCCTCAGATTACGAGTCGCACGCCTTAACACGCTTGGCCATGCCGGGCCATCTCGAAATAAAAGGAATAGCATTACGATTTTGATGACGGAGGTTTAAGGGTGCCGTAAAGCTTTATAAGTGTTGGTATAATAAGCCTAAATTAAAAATGTTGTGTGGGATCACCTAACCTAGAGCCAAGTGCATAATATTTATCACAAAGTAAAAATATCGATTCACTTTTAAACTTAAATTGTTTCTGAAGTATCCTATTTCCTGTTATATCACAAACCTCTTTAATCAACGGAGACTCTAAATTAATAAATCAACAAATATACATTTCATTTTATACTTTGAGCACATAGACTAACAACATTATTAGGTTATCCTTTTGTTGCTTAGCTACATGACATAAAAGCCATTGTGAGAACATGGTGTAACCAAAACGCACTGAATGTTGTATATCTAACTGATTTTACCTGTAAATATTTTATGAATACGCCTCGAATTCATTTCATGAATGATCTTAGTTTTGATTCGCTCACAAAGGAATTTACCGATGCTTGACTACTCCGACTGCACTTTTCTCTCTCTTTATTGGTCTCGTTGGATTTCGCCAAATGTATTTATTTCGGTTAGTTATGAAATGTAAGGTTAGGGGTTGGGGGTGTTATTACTTTGCCCGTTATTCTTGACGGGCTATACGCTAGTTAATTTGATAAATCAAAGCATTATATTTTCTCACCATTCTTATAGAGAAATGGAGTGGGTTTTGCATCCAGGTAACACTTTAACTTAGATTGACTTTGAGAGTAATGAAACTGTGAAAGACGGCAGTGTTGAAAGTTTCACGGTAACGTATCTGAAAATGGCTTTACGCCTACTATGGCTTAAATAGTACTATCTATTATGTAGGACTTCATTTGTGAAGTGTTTGTTTAGAATGAAACACAAAGCTACATAAAGGGCTATCAGTGCTGTGCCCAATACGGGTATCGAAACCCGGTTTTTAGCGGTATGAGTCCGCAGACATATCGCTGTGCCACTGGAGGACAGGATAAAAGTAGAATGGCGTTCCTTCGTAGACGTAGTGTGAAATATATTTTAGGAAAACCACCTAACGAGTCAACATTTTTTTTTATTTTTGCCTATGGAAAAGTTGCATTGAAATTAGCGTTCATAATGTACATTAATTCAAAATTAAAATCTATACTTTCATGAATATAGGCTTCTTTCTTATGGCATAATAACTGTCATACACGCACGTTATTTCTCTCTAAATTTTGATACTTGGAAAATTTTCACAACTTTCAACTAAATATTTGACAGTATTTTAACAGGATTTTTTTACTGAATAATACTTTACTTTCTTCTGTAGAATATCAAAATATTCAACTAAGTTTACATAAACATTTTGTCTTGATGATGAAAGTTTGTTAACAGTTTACTTTAGAATCGGTCCAGCATGGTCAGGTGGTTAAGGCGCGCGACTCGTAATCCAAGGATCGGGAGCTTGAATCCCCGTCACACCAAACATGCTCGCCCTTTTAGCCGTGAAAGAGTTATAATGTGACGGTCAATCTCGATTCGTCGATAAAATTAGCGACGGCTAGCGCTGGTAGCCCTCGTGTAGCTTTGCGCGAAATTTAAAAACAATCTTTCGAACCCTTGATCAAAAACCCACTTTATAAATATATACAATAATAAATAAAAAAATGAAAACAGAACAAGCACAGTTCTACACTTCTACAGTTTATTTCATTAGCTAATAATGAATAAGTTCTTGTATGTACTGTGATATTTAAACTTGACAATGGATCCTTTTAATTTTCGATGCTTAACTGCAATACAAGCAGTTTAATATTTATAGAAATCACGAACTTTGCTTTTCTCATTTATATTCTTAATATTCATCTTCTTTCCAAATCAGCGCATATATATTTGTTTTAACACAAAGGTACATAATAAGATACCTACGCTGTGTCACCACGAGAAATCGAACTCTTGATTTTAGCGTTGTAAATTCGTAACGTTACCACAATCACACTGGAGGATTCTAAATTAGAGATGCATGTCTAATTAAATTCGCCGTCTTTGTTTGTTTGAAGTTAAAACACAAAACTGCACAATTGGGTGTATCTTCTCCGCCCCCCGCTAGTACAGCGGTATGTCTACGGATTTACAACACTAAAATCAGACGTTCGATTCCCCTCGGTGGGCTCAGCAGATAACCTATCTGGCTTTGCTAGAAGCAAAACACACACACTTCTCTTCTCGGCCAACCGCAGGTATCAAAACCTGGTTTGTAGTGTAACGAATTTATCTTACTACATTTAATTCAGTATCTACGCTTCTTTCGGTACAATTTTCTTTTTTGCCTGAGATATGTATTTTTAACTGTGTATTGCGCAAATTCCGTCTGTTCGCGAAACTTGTAGAGAATTCTTAAGTGACGATCAACAATATACTACGTGCGAATATAATTTTTAACTGTGTATTGCGCAAATTCCGTCTGTTCGCGAAACTTGTAGAGAATTCTTAAGTGAGGATCAACAATATACTACGTGCGAATATAATATTAGTGATTGACAGTACTGCCTTCAGCTTTGGTGAAGGCTCTAGAGTCTTGCGTGTTTTACATAAAAAGTACCTATCCGAGAGAAAATGAAGGAGAATATTATTGCACAGCTACAGTCAGTACGCTATAGGCCTAGAAAGTTACACATGTGATTAATGTATATCAATCGGAAACAACAGAACTTGACCAGGAACGTTAGAGATTTCCGACATAACAAACCGTTCAACTTCAGTGAATTACTTCGTATGCTATTATATCTACAAGGATATTAAATATTTTCATCGGTATGTTTATGGGGCCAATTAAGAAACGACAGCTAGCTACCTTAAGCGAAATGTAATAATATCAACCCGGAATTTTCTCATCGTGAACTTGGATCATCGGTAAAATTATACAGTTTTAGACCGAATATAAAACTCAGTATTGAAAAGTTTGCAAAACAATTTTATATAACAAAACATCACTTATAATATCTATTAGTAATTAACTTTGTCATAAATTGTATTGTTTTTATGTTTGTATATTAAAATATATTTGCGGTAGAAAAGGAAATTGTGTTATTCAATCTGTTGGCAAATAATATAAATTTAGTGTGTGTGTTTTTTTGAGAGCAAAGCCACATCGGGCTATCTGCTGAGTCCCCCGAGGGGAACCGAACCGCTGATTGTAGTGTTGTAAATCTGTAGACATACCGCTGTACTAGCGAGGGGCGGTAGATCTAGTCCATATTAACAGTTCATTAACTACTAAATTCAAATTCAAACTCCGGTCAGTTAAAATAGTAATACGTAACGTACAAAATGCAATAAACCCCTAGCCAGTACAGTGGTAAGTCTACGGATTTACAACGCTAAAATCAGGGGATTCGATTATCCTTTGTGGGCTCAGCAGATAGCTCGATGTGGCTTTACTATAAGAAAACCACAAACATACATTATAAATCGGAGAATCGTCTGAAATAAATTATAATACTTAGCATTAGTTGTGCAACTATGGTAAAAATTTGCCATGAGAGTATGTTTACTGATAAATATCGAAAAATCGTTTTGTTATGAAAGATTAAAAGAAAAAAAACGTTGAAATAACGTCAAATATAATTATATTGCTTCTTTAGGTTGTAAGCTATATTAAGAGGCTTAATTTCATTATCCATCTAGATATTATTTTTATTGTCTTAAATTTTGCGCAAAACTACATAAGGGATAACTACGATATACTAGAAAGAAGTTACCCAGCCAACATCTACTGTCAACTCTTCTCTAATAAAACACTGTATATGACTAGCACTCTCATAACGCGTGTACGGCCCCAAAGTGAGGAGTGCTGATTTGCGGCAACAGAACACGACTCTTGAACCCTCGGTTTCATAGTCCAAGGCCACACCCATCTTCTGAGCGATTCTATTCAGTATACATGTGTGTGTGTGTGTGTTTTACAGTTATCCTAATTTGACTTTACATACTTTATATAAATAAAATAAACTTTCTTAATAACTTATTGAAGGTTCACGACGAGCTAATTAATTCTTTGTCGATAGAGGTACGATTTATTTAACGAGGAGCTAGCTAGCTCCTTCCTTATCACACGCGAGTTTTTCACAAAGTTATACAATGTCTTCGTAGAAATACTGACGTTTGAAGTTAATCCCCCGAAAGTTAAACGGTGTATATATATAATGTTAGAAATCTATAAAAATTCGTGGTCATATATCTGTAGTTCGCCG
Source organism: Tachypleus tridentatus (assembly GCF_004210375.1). Lineage (NCBI taxonomy): Eukaryota > Metazoa > Arthropoda > Merostomata > Xiphosura > Limulidae > Tachypleus > Tachypleus tridentatus. The sequence continues at coordinate 9,189,303 of NC_134832.1, read as the reverse complement.
ATTAATAAGCGTTAATAACAAATTATAGCTTCCAAAGCCTGTATTATATTGACTGTAACAGACCAACAATATTCTATTACTATCTTACTGTAGCCAGCTTTTATACTCATTAGGCTAAGTTCTCAAAAATACACTTGACAAAAATACTTGGAGATACGCTGGGGTTTTCGTAAGTTATGTATTATTGATTTTTACTTTCGACAATCTTCTACAAATTAGAGAACAGACGCGACTTGCGCAATACACATTTAACAATATACGTTACATGCATTACTAAATATATATTGAACTTAAAAAAAACTTTAAATGTATAAGAGTAAATTCATTATACTACCCAATCTATATAGTGAGTGTTTTTTGTACCAAAGTACATGTCTAATTTGGTAACAGTATTTCATCAATCAGCAATATAAGAAATAATATTTGATTATTCTACTATTGCAATGTACGTAGTCGGCTTATTTTGTGGTTCATTGATTGTTTCTTCCTACTTCGTTTATGGTCTCTTGACTGTTTATATATATACCATACTGTTTTCTTATTATGATTTCATTATTAGAATCGTACTCCACAACATATTCAAGTGTTCGTTTCTTTCTGATCTCTCTCAGTCCAGAGGGATAAAAGGAAGTCTGTAATAGAAATAGATCAATATTCCACTTGAAAAGTTAGTTTTGTTTTGTGTGTAAGGTTTCCTATCAAGAAAGTGAAGTGATTAAAGAACGAGACGGACAAACAAGATTAGCACCATGACTGAGTAGCTATCGGGGGACTACTGATATCACGTGATTATTTCCCAGGTTTTAGTAACTTCAAGAATGGTCATGTAGAAGTAGTAATAGTAACAAAAACATCAATATATTTGACCACTATTTTTTAAAATAAATCCAATATGTAATTCAAAACAATTATTTCTGAGATGAGAGTGATAAATTATATTTAATTGTCAGCTTCATTGATATTTAAATGAAATGTTTTCTAAATTTTGCTCACGTAATGTTCATGAAAAAACAATCATATGTTTTAACTTCACTTTAGATCGTTTCGTATAGTTGTATCTCAAAAGATAAAAGGTATGATATTAGTGATAAGTTTGTTACTTATTATAGACAAAGAACCCGTAAAAAAGTAAGTAACGATCAAAATTGAAGGTAACAATAATGAAATATTATACTTAAAGTATGGGATTAACTTAGACTTAGAAAAAATGCTTTATTTTCTATTAGATGCTGAAAAATAGAGCAGGTAGATAGGTATATTTCACTTTTTTTTTTGCTTCTTCGAAAAAAGAGTTGGTAGGCGGGGTATTTTTAATGCAGATACATATTTTATGATATAAATACAATTGTGGTATACGAAGTTGTACTAGACGATAAGCACTATCTAAAAAGTCTATAAAGTTGGTCTAAATAAGACCAGTGCTTCTCAACCTTTTCTAGTATCACCTTTGTAAGTTTTTCACAACAGTTCACTCACCCTAGTTCATTAACAGACAAAAAGTACTAAAATAAAATGCAAAATTATTTATTATGACCTAAATATATGCCAAAATAAAACACGAATGAATACAACATAATAAATGAAAATAATAACATTTTTGCTCTTGAATATGTTTTATAATTCATAATAATATTAATTCATCTTGCCATTCACTCCATTCACCCGGATTCTGATCTCATTAATCCTTAGGTGAAATATTCATCTAGTTAAAAAAGTACTGATTTATACACATGGTCAATACATAACTAAAATGTAAAAAAGAAAGAAACTATTTGGGTTGGTTTAGATTAAATTAGGTAAAATAAATAATAATATAATAAAACAATTTCAGGAGGTACACACACAAGCACCACGTTCGGGCACCAAATGGTGCAATTTATTATAGCGCAAGTAGTAGCTAGGAACAGTTCATAATGTAATCAAACAATAACATATAAGAATAAATATAGTTACACTGTTACTAGCTTAAAGCTACTTCAGATATACAAATATGGTTATATGTTACAATTTGAAGTAATTCCAAAAATAAAAAAGTAATTTAGATTTGTTTCGATTTTTCTTGGTTACGTCATCGGCCAAACTGGTCAACCTTGTATAGAATAACAGATTAAATACAAATGCTTACTGAAAGAGTTTGAATTGCATTTAGGAGGTTTTATTACTTACGAAAATAATACTGGGTTTTTTGAAATAAAGAACACTAATTTAACCTTAACTGATAAAAACAAAGACTCGATATATTCTGGAGAAATTTTTGTTTAAAAATACTTTACTAAATTACCAAATATTTGTACAAAAACACATGTACCGTTTACTGAAAGACTGCTAAATTCTGTGAAGATACACATACTACATTAAAAGTTAGTCGTATCTAACCTATAATAATTACAAAGAAGTCAGTCAATCAACTAACCAATAGCTCCCCAGTGGTACAGCGGTATGTCTGTGGACTCACAGCACTAGAAACCGGATTTCGATACCCATGGTGGCCACAGCACAGATCCATTATGTAGCTTTGTTCTTAATTCCAAAGAAATAAACAGCTAACCAATAGAAAATATGTTTTCTTATTACCCCCACCTTTAATGAAAATAAAAAATAATCGATGGGTGTTTTTATTAGGGTCGGTCTATGGGAGAAACTTTGATTAAACTTCAGTGTCGGGGATTGTTACGTAAGATCAGTCGGAAATCGAGAACAAATGTTCTTTTTTCTCTAGCCCTTATGTAAACTGAAACTGAAAACGTTTTAAAACTATTTAGTTTGTATTAAGAGATTTTAGATCTACTGTTATAGATTACTTTAAAAAACATTGGCTGGTTAAAATTATTACTTTACTTCTTTATACTACTTAATTGTTCCAGTTGCTTTAAGATAGTTTCGTTTGTCTTCTTTTTTTTCATCAATATATTTGTATTGAAAAACTTTTAGTTTTCTCCCTGACTATACAAGAATCATTGTTTCTAATTTCTTTTTGAGAAACGTGTTATATTAAATCATACACCCCACGCCACTACACATATTAGTGAAGACTCTTAATTATTTTTCGTTCCTATATTAACTTTAGTAGTATTTTGTTTATATTTTTTAAAGAATATCCTGATGATAATATGACGAAACACGAAAAGAAAGATATCGTTTGATTTAATACATACCTCAAAATGATACAAAGTCAAGCTTGAATTCCAGTCGCAATGGTAATCAATAAATGATTGTGCGAATCTGAGAAATCGTGTGAGATGGAAATGGGCGTAATATGGCCTAGCGCGTAAGGCGTACGACTCGTAATCCGAGGGTCGCGGGTTCGCACCCGCGTCGCGCCAAACATGCTCGCATTCCCAGCCGTGGGGGCGTTATAATGTGACGGTCAATCCCACTATTCGTTGGTAAAAGAGTAGCCCAAGAGTTGGCGGTGGGTGGTGATGACTAGCTGCCTTCCCTCTAGTCTTACACTGCTAAATTAGGGACGGCTAGCACAAATAGCCCTCGAGTAGCTTTGTGCGAAATTCAAAAACAAAGAGATGGAAATGATAAATACTAATTATTATTATTATTCTGTTTAGCGCAGTTCTTACTGTAATGAACTGGAATAATGAAATTAATGTTTTTTTTATTTTTCTTCGTTTTCCACTTCTCAACGCCATATTCAAGAGTTCCAGTTATCTATATATATATTTCTAGGTTTTTGTTTCTCTTTCCTATAATAAAAGCGTGCAGAGCAGGAACCACCAGTCAGCCTATTTCACACAAGCAGAGTTATAATTTCAATCGAGTACTGTTATTTTTTTCAAGATGGTTGATAATTTAGAATAAATCGTCTATGATTAGAAAATAATGTCACTTTTGAATTTTAAAATGTGCAGTATTGATAACTGCCATTTTCAGCTTGTGTCGCAGTCAAGGAATGTATCAGATCAGTTCTGTTCCGACACATTTTCTACAGTTCGTTGTGTCTTTTTACATAAGATTAATTACATTTTGTAAAACCCTTTTCACATATATAGTGATGTGGCCACGGAGATGCAAGCCGTGGTGCTACGGGTGACATGTTTAGCACCTATATATTTCTTTAAGATGACTTCATTAAGATCTAATATCATACAGATGCTACAATAGCTTGTGGTTAGAGTAATGGAACGGCCCTCTCTAGTAAGAATACTTGTATAAAATTGGTATTAAAGGACGTTGAATCAAAATTAAAATATTTAAAAGAAAAAAGCCTTCTATATTATTCAAAGAAACAAATAAACTCGCACCAAAGAACATTAAAATCACAGGATTCGAAACATCGCCTATTCAAAGTTACGGCTTCATCCGCAAAGTGAGGGTTATAATTATGAAAGAGAATCTCTAATTCAAACAACAACTACAGTAAAGCTAAATACATATCCTAGTATCAGCAAGAAGACAATAAACAACGACATGAAGTTGATGATGCTCTCACACTTCTACTCATACCTGAAAGTTAATGCGAGTTTTCAGAACTGAAAAAAAACATGAAATGACAGAATCACCATTCAACCAAACATATCTGATAAGTTTCTACTCTGGAGGCCCTCTAAAAAGTTTATCAAAACGAACGAGTAATATTATTACTATACAAAATTATTTTGACCTCTGACAATAACTTCATCTTTACCTGAAAATTTAGGAGTTCTATTGAATTTAATTGCACCTCTACTAATCACATATATTTAATTGTACAAATGATTAAAGTCAGAAATAACAAAATCTCATGACTCGGTGCACTTGTTAAATCTAACAAAAAGTGTATCTGTACATTATAGCGCAATCACAAGCAGTATTTTAATGTAGATGTCAGTGAAGCTTGAAGTAATCCGAATAAAGTTTTAACAAAAATAAGTTGTTTTAAAGTACCCAGTTAAGTTGCGAATGTGTAATCTTGGACAACTTTAACAATAACATTTATATGAAACTTACATTATAATTTATAACATTGTAATATTCAGTGATCTTTAAAACCCATAAAGTTTTTAAAATATTTAATACACAATCAAACTTTAATTCCAGCGTGTACTTACATTTCTACGTATTTCGGCAAATACACAATCAAACTAATTACAGTTTGTACTTACATTTCTACATACTTCGGCAAACACACAATCAAACTTTAATTACAGCTTGTACTTAAATTTCTACGTACTTCGGCAAACTTTCATCACGATTATTCGTAATGAATTCAAAAGTAGTCATATTAAGCATATATAAAGGAAGATGAATATTTCTTTTGCTTAGACATTGACTGAGAAGTGCAAAACGACAACACACTTTTATACAGATTGTTATTATTCAAGTATATTACTAAAACTTAAAACGTAATTACACATGTTTCAGATGTCTGCGAATTGTTCTGAGAAATTCAATGAAGTTAAAAATCATAAATTGAATGAATATTCTGTATAAAAAACATACTTAAAAAGCAATTCTATAAAGACAGGTAAAAAACGATGTGTACGTAACCTAGCTAGTTATAGTGATATAGAAAGCTTTGATGCTACAAAATATGTTGTGACAAGAAAATCAAAACATTAAAACTTTCTATATCACTTATAATGCAAAAATAGCGCATGGTCCGTTTCACACATACATATATTTCAGTATCTATTCTGTGAAAGAAAGGTCTGGTCGCACCAAACATGCTCGCCCTTTCAGCCGTGAAAGCATTATAATGTAACGGTCAATCCCACGGTGGGTGGTGATGACTAAATTAGGGACGGCTAGAGCAGATAGCGCTCGATTAACTTTGCGCGAAATTCAAAATAACAAACAAACAAACAAGGAAGGAAGAAAAAAAGAATGGGGAATCCGGCTGTAGAATACCTGTGAAAGAAGTACAGCAATAAGATTCATTATTTTTTCTGCACGTTTTTCTGAAAAAGTCACTTACTTACTTTCTACTTGGATGAAGTCGTTCGCTCTTTTGACTCACTCCATAAATAAGTACATAACGGTCAAGGCGGTTTTGTAATTATAAAAGCTTTGATTTATTTCAGCCAGTAATATAAATAGTCATTCTTCATATTCAGACATTTTTAAGGTAGTTTTAAATGGCGAGTTTCATGACCGCCATTTTGTTTCTTCACGATCTCTACCGTTCTTAATGATAAGGTTCAGTGCCTGCGTATTACGTAACTCCTTCTAACTTGTTAGTTGCATCGATTTTTTAAATGCTACCAATCGAATCGTCTCTGCCACGAGGTTTGCAGAGAAGTAAATTTTCACCACGCTCCTTGGTGAATCCGAGATTTTTCTAAAACACTTTCTCACAAACTGTTGGACTCACCGACTTTTAATTGTGTAAAACAAATCATCTCGGCCATTTAGAAAACACAGATATTTCACGAAAACTCTTTTATAAGTATTCTCTGAAAGCATGTTTGGTGTGATAGAGATTCGAACGCACGACCCTAAGATTACGAGTCGAGCACTCAACCGTCTGACCATGCTGCGTTTAATAGAGGAAGAGCATTAGTAAGATGACAGTGATATGCCGTTTTATAATGTAACAATAATTTCCACTATCTATTCGTTGATAAAAAGAGTAGCCCAAGAGTTGGCGGTGGATGGGGATAACTAGCTGTTTTGGAAACGGCTAGGACAGACAGCCCTCGCATAGCTTTGCACGAAATTTGACAAACAAACAAACAAATTATCTATTAAAATTCTGAATAATTACCCTCATATTTCACAGTATAAACTCCAATAGATAAATATTGCAATCCGAATTTTATTTCCTTTTCTGATATATGAAAATTAAATGCATCACATCAATAAACGTTTATATTAGATAAGAAAAGCTAGGTACACTTTTTTGAGGGCTTGTAACATTAAAATTCTGGATTTCATAACTGAAATAAGTACACAAATAACCTTTGTTCAGCTATATGCAAGACAAAAACAAAATTCATATGCAAAAACGGCTTGTTTGGGTTGAGAAAATATTTTACATATAAGAGCGAACAACGTTTCGACCTTCTTCGGTCATCGTCAGGTTCACAAAGAAAGACGTAACTGACCGGAAGCTGACCACATGTTTGAAAGGGGTTGTGTAACTGAGTGTCGGAATGTAGAGGGCGGTATTAGATGTTTGAATATATAAATTATTTATTTTATTATATTAATATAGGTATAAAAACGTTCCTTTATATTGGTTTATTTTGGGTTTAAGTTGTTGTATAAGTCACCTTCACACGTTTTTGAACACTGCAAGTCAAATAAACACAACATAACCATAGAAAACACTCAAATACTAAATAAAGAAACAAACATAAACAAACGCAAACTTAAAGAAGCCTTACTTATACAACAACTTAAACCCAAAATAAACCAATATAAAGGAACGCCTTTATACCTATATTAATATAATAAAATAAATAATTTATATATTCAAACATCTAATACCGCCCTCTACATTCCGACACTCAATTACACAACCCCTTTCAAACATGTGGTCAGCTTCCGGTCAATTAATTCTCTCTTTGTGAACCTGACGATGACCGAAGAAGGTCGAAACGTTGTTCGCTCTTCTATGTAAAATATTTTTTCAACCCAAACGAGCCGTTTTTGCATATAAATTTCTCAACAAGTGGGTTTCTCGACATCACTGAAAAACAAAATTCGCTTTAAGTGTAAGATATAGAAACAGTTTGGAATTATAATGAATTGTTTAAATTGTAATTGCCATTATAAAGTTATTACAATACCTACGCTTGTTTCTCTAGAGTTTTCTTTCTTTGGATGTGATGTTTGTCTTGGTTGGGTATTGCCCAATCCCTGCGCCTGTTCTCCAAATTTATAAAACGTTCTTGAAAATGAGAATTGAAAATATTGTTTATGAAAATGTACTAGAATATTGTTGAAGCGTAAAGAAAATCTTATGAATCCGATAAAAAACGGCTAGCCGAGAGACAATAAAAGAGAATATTATTTGGCTGCTACAGTCAATGTGCTATAAAACTAGAAAGCTATAATTGTGATTAATGTCTATTTTTAATCAGAAGACTACATAATTTGGCCAGGAAAATTGTAGTTTTCAAACATTACAAACCGTTCAACTTCAATAAATTATTTTAGGAATTATCATTTCTACGAGAACATTAAATATTTTTTGCTGGAAGAAGTCAGCTTGTACCCGGTGTGAGGCCAGCCAAGAAAAAGGCAGCGTTAGTTTGGCGAGGCTTACCAATAACAACTCGGAATAAATTTGCTTGTTGTGGATCCGGACCATCGATAGAAAATGTATTTTTAAACTGGATATAAGACTTAGTATAGTTTGTAAGTTTGTCATTCTGTTGTATATAAACCATCGATCGTAATAACTTTTAGTAATAGCCGTTATTATAAATTGTATTGTTTTCTACGTTTGTATATTAAAATATATTTGTGTTAAAAAAGGAAAGAGTGTCTGTTAATCTTGTTGAAAAATAACATAAATATAATACATATTAATATTTAATAAACTTCCAAATTCAAATTTCCGGTTATTTGAAATTATGATACGTTAACATATGTAATATAATAAATCAGAAACTCGTCCGAAATAAATTGAAATAAGTAAGAAGGTTCATCCAATTAAATTATAAATACAAATTTATGAGTGTTTATAACTTAATACGTGCACACACAAACACACACATTAATACATGTATAACTAGCTAACATGTGACTTTAGTCGAAAGCGACCCATTTCAACGGAATATTCAACAAACCTTGATATATTTTACTTCACGTTTTTCAAACTGAAGAACATTATCGAATATTCATAATCATATGTAAATAAGGCTTCCCAACGAAATGAGAGTTGTACTTCGCACCTGCAATATCTAATGACTCTTTGATGACGAGTTTGGGATATCTCGTTGTCAGATCAAACGTCTCATGACTTTTGGTGTGGTCATTAAAGCATCATTAGCCACTTTTAGCATTGCACGACCTCACTTTAGTTTTGATTGTGTAGTTGATTCTAATAAAAGGATCGATTGTGATTAAGTTCAAATTGCATTTAAGAATGGGTTATATATTTCGCTTACAAATACTCATAATTATACACTTATAATTTAATTGTATGCCTTGAAACAGTTTTATTATAATTGAAAATGTATATAATTTTAATTTAAAGTTTGAATCAGTAACAAATCTATATTGTCTCAGAGTGTTTTCATTAACGTACGTTATTGAATAAAGGATAAATATTCCTGTTGGAATTCTCATACATTAACGTTAAACACTTGATAGTTTTAAACTGGCACTTTAAACTTTTAATTTTTCAGATAATCAAAAAAGAAGAGAGTAGTAAGATAGCTGTGGCCTACACAATTATTGTTATATTTATATTATCGTTAAAATTATCAAAATGACAATTATATTAGCTTGAGTCATATCAACAATGCTAGATATATAACGTTGAACCATGTTAGCAATGCTAGTTATATTAGCTTTAGGTCATGTTAACAATACTAGTTATATAAGCTTTGAATCATGTTAACGATGCTTAGAGTAATTGAAATCGATTATGTATGAATCAACAGCAAAGCTCAAATCAGCAGTACCCGAAAAGATTATATTCTTGTTGTCTACTTTAACTAAGAACTTTATATTGGATACTGAATATAAAATCTCAGATTTTAGCGTAATAACTATTGAATTTTGTCGTTGAACCACGTTCTCTGTATTTATAATTTCATTGGATGCGGCAAAACAATTTATTACCAGGCAAATACAAAAAATGTGTGCCTTTTAACATCAGTCTTCAGTCACATGCTATATAATTGCATTGAAACTTATATAAAAGACTAGAAAAAGAAAATGGACTTTTTGTTACACATAGTTTGATAACTGAGTTGCGTAATATTGTCATTCCTGACATTTAATTTAAATTAATACGAAAGTAGGCGTAACGTTTTCAAGTTTATTGTATCACACTTTTATTATATCGATTAGGCGAAAAAATAAACAAACAACGTGCTAGTTTTCAATTATAAAATTAAAACACGGTATTTTTAGACTTATTGATGTTAAACATAAGAGATTAGTCAGATTTTATAGTTCTATTATGATAAGTCATGTCAAATAAGATTAGAATAACTTGAACTAATCATATGTAACTCACAAGAATGATTATGTCTGCTATCATTTAAATATATTTGCTAAATATATACAATACAAAATTAAAGTCTAATTGGATATTTAAAAATAACTTATTTCCATTAAAATTATATCTGTTTTAACTTCAACTTCAATAACATAAACAACAACACCTTTTGTGATAGTACTGTAATGTAAATGAGCAAAAATAAATTTTCCTTCTACTATTCTAATATGTTATTTTCTCATTTCTTACTTGTTATGTATCCAGTCAAATTTATATATAGGTACTGATCATCATATCATGTTACACCAGTAAAAAGTGTAAGAAGTAGGTTTAATGAAATATATTAGTTTTGAACTATGAAATAAAAGCAAGAAGTCATTATTATTTCATGAGTAATTCTTAAATATGTGATGACGCTTTAACATAAGAATAACCAGTAATGGCCATAAGTCATTATTGTATGGGTACCAGGGTGTCTCTTGTTAGTCGTTAACATGTGCTTGGAGTCTTTTACTAATAAGCGCTTTAAATCTCTTACCTCAGATGAGCTGTAAATATTTAACGAGCCACTGACATGTGTTTCGAGCCTCTTGACTAATTCTTTTGACTAACATATGCCTGAAGTCTCTAATTAAAACGTCCTCTAATTCTCTTGACTAAGATAACCTGTGAGTATTTTGCGAGTTTCTCGAGTAAGACTTTCTCTCTTGGCTAACTAATATGTGTTTAGAGTCACTGGCTAACACATGCTCTAAGTGTTTAGACTAGAGTGAGCTTCGAGTCTCGTGTCTCTAATCTCCTTAATTATATCATATATTGTTCATTGCAGAACTTTAAGTCATGCTAACTTGTAAAGTTTCTATGAAATATATTATTCGAAACTTATAAATGAATAAAAAAAAAGATATGGAAGAAATGTAAGAAGAGGTAAAAATGTCACTGAAGATCATAGCCAAAGTGAGAACAATTCCAATAATAAAAACAAATACATATTTGGGGAAGATGGTGTTTCTATGAAAATATTTCTAAGAATGTTGATACGGATGATAAGGATGATGTTAGTGGAACCAAAGAAACGAGAAATGGCTGTTAACCAAAAGCAGTTTATAGAGATAAACACTTTCTTACCCCATGGTTTCATATACAATTCCCAGCCATATCTGCCGATTACTTGAAAAAAAAAATCCCTCAAACTAATAACCTCGTATTTGAAGCTAAAACAAACAGTATAAATTAAAGTTCTACAAACTATAAGAAAATGATACAAGGAGATTATCTGAAAACGTATTAAATATTTTATCAACAATTTAAACGTGATTCTAGTCACGAATGCGTCATAACGACCAGACAGAAACGTGAAAATGAAGGTGACGAGATGAAAGCCATAAAAGATGCTATAAAAAAAAATTCAATTAATCGAGTAGTTAACAAAACTTAAACTAGATTAGTGCAAAAATAAATAAATATGGTGCGTTGTCTTAATTATCCCTTGCGTGAACAAAATTTTCATAAACGCTAATTCAAGAGTTCATAACATGTTATAAAATAAGTCTCGTAAACCCCCTTGCATAGCAGTTTTATTTTTGCTCTGTTTTTGAGCAAATATAAATTAAAGGTGAAATGTTTAGTCTAGTAATTATATGGCACACTGTAACATGTCGAGTCATGTTAAATTGTAAGGATGGTATGAAATATCTTACTTGAAACTTATAAAAGAATCAAAAAAGGTTATGAGTACGAGCGTAGAATATTTACTATAAGTTAACAACAAAACCTAACAAAAGTTGTTGATCGCTTAATTGTATGTTAAACAGTGTAACAAGTGATAGTCTTGTCATGTTAAAAAACAAAGATATGAGCATCAAATATAAATGTTTTATGTATACAAAATTACATATTGTTTAAAATTCATTTAACAGTGACGAATGTATCAAAGGGCACTGTCTTGATATGGCAATATTGGCTTTAAACTCAAGCCGTTATCTAGAAGGGCTTCTCTGAGTCTATGTGCAAACAAATCAACTTCCCTGTAAACAATCTGATTTCAAGTGAAGGCTGTTACTTTACAATTAACATGATGCGACATTACATGACAACTGTGACGTCACATTGAGGCTCAGCTTGACTTACCAAGTAATTTATATGCTGAGGATCTAAGGCTCTGTGGATCTCAATCTGTTACCGCCAAAAAAAGTCGCGTTCTCCACTTTGGCGCCGTGAGTGCGTTATAAGCGTGAAAATCAATTACTACTATTCAATTAGAGTAGCACATGAGCTAGCGGCGGCAGATGGTGTTGACTAATTGTCTTCCCTCTAGTCTCTCACCTCAAAATTAGGAGTGGCTATTGCACATAGCCCTCAAATAGGTGTGTTCAACAAACTCTTAACAACAACGCTGTCACAATGCTAACGGTCGGGCATCAAACCGGTATTTTCTGCCAGCTATATGACTCATCTGTTCTACATTTAATTTTAATATGTTTTGAATAATCTTATTAAAATGAAAATTCCAGAGTAATGTATGATCAATCGACGATGAAAAAAATATCTGAAAGAGCTGAATAAACACAGAAACTCCTTTATTATTATTTTTTTTATTTCGCGCAAAGCTACACGAGGGCTATCTGCGCTAGCCGTATCTAATTTAGCAGCATAAGACTAGAGGGAAGGCAGCTAGTCATCACCACCCACCGCCAGCTCTTGGGCTACTCTTTTACCAACGAATAGTGGGATTAATTGTACATTATAACTCCCCGCGAACCCTCGAGCACCTTAACAAACATTAAATAAAACCTTTACACCTATATTAATTACAACTACAACGACTCTACAATCTCATACCCGTTTACACTCTCATCCCTAAGACATGTGTGTAGCAACGGTCAGATACAAACTCTCTTTGTTGACCTGAAGATAACTTAAGAAGCTCGATACGTTGTTCAGTACTTTATTTTAATTAACCTTTTAATACCCTCACCAGCCTTCTTTAGAATACATTTTTAATTCAAGTAGGTTTCTCGTTATCATGAAGAAGAAATAGTTAGTTGCATGAGTCGTTACGTATTAATTAAATTCAATGTTATCATTTATTAGATTCAAACGCCAGTTTTTGTGTTTTGAAAAAACAACCCTAATTATTTTACTTTAGCATATCTTAAAAAAGAAAAGTAATACAGATTACAAATTGTTCTCATTCGATCATCTCACAATCTTGAATGCTATCTTTATCATTCCATTAGAAAACAACAAAATAGTGCCGTCTTTTAACGTCATCAAAATATTTCATTCAGATAGAAACGTGAGTTAATCATACAGTTATTGTTCACATTTATGTCATCAGTGTATGTTTTATATTTGAAGGTGGAAGATTTGAGTGCAATCGATTATTTTTTACTATTACTTGTAGCTCTTTAACTTAATATTCTAAGGTAATAAACTAAAAACATTATATAAAGCTCTTTAAAACATAAAGCTCTTTAGGTTAAATGTTCATTTTATAAAACTACGCACTATATGTATTTTCTTCTTAAACCTTTGAACCTTCAACATGACGTCATGAGCTATAAAGAAACCTTGATGTTAGTATTCACCATGAAAAATTCAAAGCTGACTATGTAAATGGAGTTTACAGAAGGTTAAGGCATAATATATCGTTTCGTGTGCTTCATTTAGCTACTCGTTGAACATAAATCCACAGTCTCAAGGGTCAAACTACGACTATGTTTAGCATTGATCCCAACGGGAATTATGGCCAACTCATTTTTCTTTTCTAGCTTTTTATGAGAAAGTTAACGGCTATTCTGGCGGCTGTGGTGATTGGTGAAGGGGGTCAAACATAGCTAAAGAACGTCGTAAAGATCAGTGTAGGTAGACAGTCGTGATCACAGCTCTATTACAGTCTCTTTTAACATCAAAAAATTACATTTTAACACCACATAACACAAGTGCCTTTGAAAATCTCTTTGAAGATTATAATTTTATGTTTTTGAAAAGCACATATAGTTTCAGTAAAGATTTAACTTGAGTGCACTCTATCGTCTGAAACAGCCATTCCTCTTTACAAAACGTCTTTTTATTCAAATACAATATTAACACGAAGACTAAACTATACAGAACGCCTGTAAAACCTAACTTTATCTCAAACTATTGTTGCCATACATGTAAATCTTCGTAAGTTGTACAGAAAACATTTAAATCTTGAATTTTTTATTGTTACAAGAAACTAATGAAGTCACATTTTCTTTCGATATGTTAACGAAATTCTAAGTATAAAAGCCACATGCTATTTTTTAAACAAAAACTTAGTGACTATTAAACTTTATCTTTTCTAACATTGTTCTGAACAATTAATTTCATTAAAATCAAATTTAGAAATATCAACACCATAATCTTGATTATTTCGTTTCAACTACTCAGAAGATTCCAAAACTGTTTCATTGTAATTCTGTACAGCATTCAGTCGATGTATTTTCGGGTAGCAAGAACATTTCATCTACACTAATGGTTCTGTACTTGACAGATGGTTTGTCATTCTCAGTCAACAAAGAAGCAATTTCTGGCTCAAAGTGCTATGAATAACTGCTTCTAACAGTGACCAATAAATTAACGAAGTCTGAAAAACCGTAGAGTGCTGTTTTCTACAATCAAAGAAGAATAAGACAGCACTTTCTGATAAAACGAATAAAGTAAAGCGATTCATATATCTTGAACAATTTTGCCAGCTTTAACTTAATAACTTTATTTCATTTTGAACATTCTTTGTCCAGATCCTTATATTTTACTTTAATTTATTATCTCTCGTGACGTTTTTATAAAAAAACTGTCTCTTGAATAACTAACAGAAAAACAGCGTAGATTTAAGACAAATGCCTAAATACATTATTGCTAAAGAACACGAATTTAAATGAATAAAATAATAACTAACTTAGCAATATTTTAGTTATTTAAAATTATATATTCAATACACTATTTGTATGAAAAACAAAATTTCCAGTATCAAAGCCTGTCTGTCTGTCGGACGCTACAAATACCTTAACAGAACTTACTGCTTACCCTGTTGAATCCCAAGTTCTCGACCACGCATGGAATATCTACATCTCGTCCTGCAGGTACGGTAACATTGGGAACAGGTTCAGAAAAATTCGGAAGTAATTCTTCACACCTTACTAAGAAAAACATCACAATATTATAATCGTTTTATAATTAACCGAGTGATGTTTCTTTTGTTTGTTTGTTTTATGTAACGCATAGTTAAATAATTAGTACCATATGTTAGACTGTTCTCTGACACGAAACGTTACTTAATGATAGGTGATACTTCATTATACATATATTATATAGAAATAGATTGCTAGTTTAATTTAATTATGTTTCTAAGTTTATTGTTCGTGTTTCTCTATTCTATGTCCGTTGGAGATACCTTTTATTATTCTAAACTTAGAATAACCAAGCCTGGCTGCCGGTTAAAACACGATAACTAAAAATTAATTTCTTTAATCTGTTTGAAATGATATATATTTACTAAAAAGCAGTTACGTAATAAAGATACAATTCCATCTAAAACTCGTTCAAAACTATTTGTGTTCGTAAGAATGTGTGATAAATAGAAACTGTATCTTATAATGTAATATAAAATAACGTCTTGAGAGTAACAGTAGTTGTTGCGCCTTGTATGGGAAGAACAAAACTATTAGCATACTATAAACAAAAATCCTGTTATTACACTGCACTAAGTTAGCAATATATTTTTCAAGGTACAATAAATGTAGTTTGTTTTTATTTCGTTCTTTGACAGCAGTAATGAATTTCAAAGTTTTTCAGCAGCATAGAAATATTTTGAAATGCAAATGATGAACATATAACACCAATTTAATGCACGAAAAATTCTATAATTCCTTGGTATATGTTTCATATAAACATCTACCTCTCTTGTGGCTAATTAAACTCACTTAAAGTAAATTACATTAAAGTTATTATACCCTAGTCTAACGGTTGCACTGGTTGATAATAAGTATTCATAAAATTGAGCAACATAGATGATGAAATTTACAGATGACGAATTTGTTTCACACAAGAGTAAAATCATCAGAAAAATAATAGTATGTATAAACATGAACTTTAGGAGATAAAAATGTCAGAACTGAAAATTTTTATTAACTATACCCGTTACATATTTCAATAAATAAAACAAAGTAATTCTAAAGGTAGAAATTATTCAACATTATTTGAAATAAAAGCTTTCTTTATTTTAAATCGATTTTTATGGATATAGTGATATGTATATATTAAATACATCCCCAATCCCACCCCCATAACGTTGACTATAGAACATAATAACTTTTTTTTAATGATGATTTTGTAGGCAAGATTAAATTCAATAACAATATTTTCACACTTAGTTCTTTTCATGTACGGAAAACTCAATCTTAACTTCTGGTGGAAGCAAATGTTACCTAACATTTACCAAACAAAGTTAGATTTGCAACAATTGATAATTTTAATCATCTTTGAGAAAGTATTTCATTATTTAAAGACAACATAGATAATTTTATTAGATATCATTTTATCTTAATGAAATTTGATTTTGACACTGTTTTGGTTTTATTTTATCATAAGCAATTTTCAATTTTATTTCAGATAATTTCACGTTTCACTTACATATTTAATAAATTACATTTTATAACATCAGAAAAAAATTAACTTCGTATATAATGCCCTATATTTTATTTTCATGCCAAAATAAATTTACATGGATTAGAAACATCCCTTTCTTAAGTATTATAGAATAAAACGAGAAAGTAGGATCATAAATACTGATTCTTTTTCATATTAAATGTTTAAAACTCGCATTTTCAAAACGTTTTCATCCTAAGAATTCTAAACACTAGATGTATTTAGAACAAGATTCTTTAACAGGTATGTTTCTATTTCAAAAATGAATGTTATTAGTACTCATTTAAAAAAAGTAATAAAAATGAAATTTTAATTATATTACGTATAATTACCTACATTGTCATATTCTAGAATTAGCTACAATTTAAACATTGTATACCATATGACAACTAAAAAATTCAGGTTTTATTAAGACTGAAAAAAAGACATTTATTTATCTAAACCCAATATATCATCGATAAATAGCCGTATGATTCTAGCCAATATATCACGGATAGGTAACCGAATGTTTCTGCTTGAAACTAATTACTCTAAAACAAAAAACGCTTGACTCTCCAAATTCTTTCTTACCACAATCAGTTGTAGTCCATTCATTTCTCACACCCTTGCAGTGTGAATCAATTCATTTCCTGCTATTTCAGCTTGTGAGCATTACTCCAACTGTTGTTTAAGCGAGATCACCAGAAATGTTTAACTCAGTAAACTCGGTTATATAATTATTTGATACATACATAGGATGAACATAGCGATAACTGAAACTCTGCCACAATAAAAGCACTCATCAGATTTATCTAATCGATCTTATGTTCCGCCCACGTACAAATACTCAAATAATCGTTTTAATTCGTCAATCAAATAAACTGACACAAAAATCTGTTCAGTTAAACATTGCAATATATTTGTGTAATTAAACAATCTATTAAATTTGCAGATAAATCAATAAACGACACAAAACAAGTAATGTTTTTTTTATAGATCCATTAGTTATTATAGATCCACTTAATTTTTCACATAAGCTTTATATATGTGTTATCTTGAAAAAAAACATTTTTAAGTACACTATATCCAGCTTCTAGTTAGATCACTAAAGAAGAAGTTTTAAAATTAAATATTGTTTTAAATTATCGATTTTTCGGGATATAAGGTGGTAGATTGTTTTTCTCTAATATATAAATGAAATATGTAACATTTCTCTCAGCTGATTTACATTTAAGTTCATATAACAATTTTTATTTCTTATTTTAGAACTGGATTGCTTCCTCATTGTTACAAGTTAGGGACTCTACTCAATTCATCTCTCTACTTTTCAGCAGGACATTTGAGCGTGTAGAAAAAGAATGCTTTCAGTAATGAAGCAATCTTTTTATTTAACCTAATTCATATTTCTTCATATGTTCAGTGGTATTTCGTCTTGAACCTTTCACCATTCGATCTGCAGTTCACATGCTAACAATTAAAGATTTCAAACCAAATTTTTGTATTAACCACTTCGGTTCTTGAAAAATTCTTCCGCGATACAGTATTTCAACTGTCTCGCCATATCAGTATTTTGTACTAGATTATACCATCAAAGGACTTTTCCAAGATTGATATCTCTACGCCTATTTTCACAGGACAGTATCATATATTTATACAATATGCATTACTAAAAAGTTAAACATGCTCTTTTTCAATGATTTCATTAAAAAAAAGTATGAATTAATAACACCTAAAGTTTATCCTCGAAAAAAATAATATTGTTATAAGTCTATTAGAATGTGTTTACCAAAGTTGCCCTAAACAATGCTATGACTGTTTAAGTTAGTTACACTTAAGTATACCATTACACTCAACGGTTGATAAGCTGGTATTTCGTTTAGAAACGTATAATTGTACTGTAGTGGTTATACATAGCTATTATACATTACTGTTTGTGTGTTGACCGTAAAGAATCTTTGCTGACAATAAACTTCGCTTTTTTTTTCCTGAATAATTGATGTATATATATATATACGCACAATACATGTGGTAAACCTTTTTATTGTTTAATAAGTTACGTCATATTTTGAAATACGAAATACAGTGTTATTAATTCCTAACATTTTACTGACGGACATCATGCTTGTAAAATAAAATCTGTCATCAAAATTATTCATGTCTGTTCTTCGATCATTTCAGAAGTGAATGTGGAGCTACGTCTGCATGCACAGATTTTCAAGCGCAGCGTGAGAAGCGGCTGCCGTAAACGGGAAACAGGCGAACGTTCGGACACACACTACGGCTCGCGTATAAGATTAGTATCGTACCTTATAATTTAGACGCCGATAAAAGCACCAGATATCATGAAAACAGCACAAGCCAAACATCTTAGTCACTGCCTGTAAATTCAGCTCTCATTTACTACAACATTAACTAGTGACAAATTTAATTTTGATTTGTTACAAGGCTAACTGATAGTAATAAATCTTCACTACCTCACTGAATAAGTTAATTCTAAAAGCTAACCTGGCGATACGTAAAACGTTAAGCAATTACGATCAACAAATATTTCGAGAAAATAACCACAGAATCGTATACTCTAATGCGGCACTTTACAAGTCGTGATAATAAAGTTTTGTTCAACCTCTTTTCTATTTACAAACAATTTTATTTGAATTTAGTTAGATGGTTATCTGGTTACCCAAATTCTGTAACAACAGACAACCGTAAGTAGTTAGATAGGATCAGTTTTATTTTCTAGGATTATTCTAAGGAACTGGGATGAATAATATCAAAAGAACAAGGACTTTCTTCATTCTCTCAAAGTACAGAGTGGCTATTAACCAATGTTCTAGAAACCAGTTTGTGTATGAAGTTTGAAGTACATAAAAATTGTCATCAGTTTTACTATAAGGAATGCTCGTAAGTTGTGTTACGTCAGGAATTCACTTATACTAAACTAGCCAACATAGAAAAACTTAGATAAAGGACATAGATAGTACATGGAAAAAGGTTCGAAAAAGTCAGAAAATGAGAATATTATACAATGTGTTTTTGTTTTGTTTTTCTGAATATTAAAACTGTGCTTCCAGTCTGTGCTTAAAATATATCATGCTATTGAATTTTTAAAAACCAATATACAAGAAAATGCAAATAATTTTTGTCTTTTCTCAAGTTTTGGACTACTTTTGGTAGACGTTCATTTTCCCATGTTTTAAAATTATATTTTATGGAAAATATTTTCAAGAAGTTATTTTGTTTTCTTTTCTCATTTTAAGTTAGCTTTTTCGGGAAAATTGTGTTGTTTAGACAAAAATTCGTGTTCGAAAAATATTTCATTATATAAAACATGATTTTTTTTACATTATTTTCTTAAGCTCACAGTTGAAGAAGGCCTGAAATGGCCAGGTGAATTAAGGCGTACCACTCGTAATCTGAGGGTCGCGGGTTCGAATGCCCGTCGCAACAAACATGCTCGCCCTTTCAGCCGTGGGGTGTTATAATGTGATGGTCAATCCCACTATTCGTTGGTAAAAGAGAAGCCCACGAGTTGGCGGTGGGTTGTAATGACTAGCCGCCTTCCTTGTAGTCTTACACTGCTAAATTAGGAAGGGCTAGCGCAGATAGCCCTCTTGTAGCTTTGCGCGAATTTAAAAAACAAACAAACACAGTTGAAATCATATTTACTGGGAGCTTTACAGAAATAAAATTGTTTTTTTTTCTCAGCCCTTTTTATTCTAAAGACTCTTATCTTTTATAAACATGATCCTTTAATTTTCGTTTTTTGTAAAAATAAAAATACTTTTTTTTTTAAAATTGAATTAGTTTTAAAGTAAATTATTCGGTAATTTTTTTTTCAGAACTAATCATACTTTTCTTTATTCTTTTAAAACTACAATTACCTGTTTTTGAACGATAATAAGTACTTCTTACTTTTCTGTGACAAATTAACAATATATTTTACGATATATATAAATATCACCAGCCCTTCCGAATGTTTTCACAATATAAGTTTAAGAAAAAAAAATGGTGTGGACAAGCGGATTCAATCTTCATTATTATCTGAAACCGTAAAGCTATATTGCAAAAGCTCCGTGTTTACGGTTTGTTCGCGTTCTGGAGATTTTCATCTTTGTATCATATCAGGATACTATCAGTACACATTAAAGACAAGTAGGAAATCTGTCGAATTCTTCTCTATAGAATGAGTCGTTCAAGTCTTTCAAGGGCTATGTGATATACTGAAGTATCTTGCTCTGTTTTTGTGTAGTTTCTTTTCTAAAAAAATGGAAAATATAATTTTTTATCATTTCTACATGTAGCATTCGAAACATTTTGCTTCTTTCTTTTTACAGCAACGCCTGAAGATAAATATCATTGGAGAGGCACCATTTGAGAAAGAAACAAACATTGTCAATAAAATAAGAAATTGTTGTTTAAGAAAAGCCAGAACTTACAATAAATCTTCCTATTTTAAAATTGTAGATACTGGTTAAATATTTGAAAGATACACTCAATTCTGCACAAAATCCCAATGCATTACCAAATGAAATTTTATATGTATTTCACTGTTTTAAATTATATCAACAATGTGTAATATCTAATGACGTTCGTAACATTTGAAAGGTCTTCTGTTCGAATCATTTTGCAAAGTTTATGCAAAATAATTATGATTATTTTGTATTTTGCCTACTATCTACTTTTCTCAGAGCTAATAAACTAAAATATATATAAAATCACGAATCCTATTTCATGATTTGTAAAAATCTTTCCTCTTTTCGCATAACGCCATCCCACTGTTGTGTCAGCAGTAAGTTTAAACAAAAACATAGATAAACTGCCACGTTGGATTCCAAGCTGTAGACAGAGCGCAGATAGCTAAGTGTGTAGTTTCGCATTAAAAAATTACAACAATAATTGTCGCATTACAATCTTTATAAGACAGAAAATATTGAACCAACCGACTCAACTGTGTAATTTTTGGTTAAAAAGTAGGATCCACATGAGATCCAGAAAAGTTGGTACAAAATATAGGAATAAGTAAAACTTGATCTGAGAAGTCTTTTAATGTGGCTTTCTCTGTGGTCGTGGTAGTTTACTATAACCTCAAAGTTAACCTCTCTCTGTCTATGGCTGTCCACATTTTTCAACATACCTGATTTGTCGCTAGCCGCACTTCTTTTAGGCTATTTGGCATTTTTATTAGAACTAAGGGAGAGTCTTCTCTGGCTTGCCTTACTGTTACTAGTATCCTGTTATTATCATGCCACAGTGTATATTTCATAAAATTCGGCAAAAGCTAAGGAAATATCAGATGTCTGTTTTTCTTAAGTGGAAATATTATACGTAATCTCATGACACCAGTCTTTGAAACAACAACAAAAAAACATTTATTTTACGATTCGATTTCTAGTTTTTGAAAGATAATGAAAGTGATTTTAATTTAAAACACTTAACGAAAATTGGTTGTTAAATTTGAACATCACAGTAAGAAACAATTAAAGTTAAATACATTACTAGTGCTGAAGATGTTATCATCTCATGAGGTCAGACATTACTGGTACTGGAAACGTTCCTTTTTGATAAGGTTAGACACATTACTGGTACTGAAAATTTAAAAGGTTTAGTATTATGTCAGATCCAGTACTCAAGATGTTTTTTACATCCGTAACTCTTAGTAATGACGTATATTGTAGTTCCTCTTTTGATAGCAAGTTTAATGTGTACTGTTCTAATAACAGAATATCCATCTACTCGTATAACTTAAGATTTGAAACTTCCTCTATAAGACACCACCAGAGTAAAACTATGATATGCTTGTTATAAGTTTTACAGTAAAATTGAAACTTCATCCTACTATCATAAGATAGGATGTCACAGTTAAAGCACTAATTGCATAATAGTTTCATAAGTTCAAACAAAAAATGAAGGTAGTATCAGCAAGCCTTATCTTATTTAAGATAATTTTCAGTGGCTTGAAACTCAATAATGGTTGTAAATGCCTTTACTATTTTATAGAATAATCGCCTAAACTTCGTTTTTGGTATTAACTGGAATGTCATATTTTGTTACTAGTTTTTGCCAAATGTTGGTTATTTGACTGCTGATGTCAGGAATATATGGTATACAGCAATTTATTCAAAAACCAGGCACAAAACTGAGGTCTATACTATGTAAAACCTACGCTGACAAACATCACACCAACATTATTTATAAAATACAATGTGATAACTGCCACGACTTCTATATTGGAGAAACAAGTAGAAAAATGGAAACCAGATTCAAAGAACATAAAAGTTACCTTCACGCGTTTTCGAACACTGCAAGTCAAATAAACACAACATAACCATAGAAAACACTCAAATACTAAATAAAAAAACAAACATAAACAAACGCAAAATTAAAGAAGCCTTACTTATACAACAACTTAAACCCAAAATAAACCAATATAAAGGAACGCCTTTATACCTATATTAATATAATAAAATAAATAAAATTATATATTCAAACATCTAACACCGCCCTCTACGTTCCGACACTCAGTTGCACAACCCCTTTCAAACATGTGGTCAGTTTCCGGTCAGTTACCTCTTTCTTTGTGAACATGACGATGACCGAAGAAGGTCGAAACGTTGTTCGCTCTTCTATGTAAAATATTTTCTTAACCCAAACGAGCGGTTTTTGCATATATACTATGCAAATTAGTTTTTCAAAAGTGTATATATTTTAAATCCACACTATAATGGTGAGACATATTTTATTAAGTGTTTTAGTATCATATTCGTGTTTCTTAATAAATACATAACGTGTGATATAAAATAAACAATATTTTAACCAATGACACTCACAGTGTATTTCCTATTCAGTTGAAGAAATATTCTGGAATTCTTTACTGAAAAACAAAATTGTACCACCTTATTCTTTAAGATTATTTTATGATATTAATGTTATTGTTAACCACAGAAGACGCGATAGAAATGAACACTTTTTATTGTATTCAAAATAATTTTTTAGGTTTGAATCAGCTCTTGCTACCTTTCATTTCCTATTCAGCAAAAAGTTATTCGCTACTGACAACACTTGACATGCTTTCAACCTGCCTTTTTTTTCTCTCTCTCAGCGAAATTTACTCTGAATATTTGAGTTTGACAGAAATATAAAAAAGTAAAGCATGTTAAAAACGTAATATGTATTGTTGTCTCTATTACTTACTCGTTACAATTGTGGACTAACAGGTTTCGTTTTTATTTCATATTAAATATTAATACAATGTTAGCTACAAAACTAAATCCATTCCCATTGAGATAAAGTCAAACACGTCAGGTGGATTCTACTTGGTTAAGATAACTTGCATTTATAACATTCTAGTTTATATAGAAGTAGAACTCTTATCCCACAGTGGCTCAGCGGTATGTCTGCGGACTTACAACACTAAATACCGGCTTTCGATACCCGTGGTGGGCAGAGCACAGATAGCCCATTGTGTAGTTTTGTGCTTAATTCAAAACAACAACAACAACTAGAGCTCCGGTTTAATTTAATGAACAAAAAGGGACTGAAAAGCAAAAATCTCTAGAATTCAATGTCAAACCTCAGTAATCTTTGAAACAAAAAAAGTTTTATTTTACGATTCGATTTCTAGCTTTCGAAAGACCATAAAGCTTATTTCAATTTAAAACACTGTCAACGAAAACAAAATTATGTACAATTCACTAGCAGTAGAAAAGTATACATTTCGTAAAAATATCACCGTCATGTAGCTTTTTAAAAGAGCTATCAGTTTTGGGAAAATGTGGAACTGGTTAAAATCTTAACTTTATGTCATAAAAGAAAGTGTTTATATTTCATTTTATTCTAGACATTCTTACCTTATTTTAGTAGTGTATAAATACTGAAAATGTCTTGTAACTGTTTTAACAGTAAAATGCACAATATGATTGTTTTTAAGATCTCAAACTTTCTTCAACTTGTGCAATATTCAGTAAACAAGATAGAATATCTTTAAATTTCGTGCACTTTTACAGTGTAAATCACAATCTACTATTCAGATATTGGGGAGAAACAATAAATGATTTTTCATAAATTAAGTTTTTGAGAATAAGGTCACTTACTTTGAAGGATTATTTATACCACTTCCTAAATTCAGTTCAGGTTTTTACTTTCATTAAGACTGACAGTAACTTCACAAGATGCTTTGCGTCAATATAATATGTTACATTTTTTATGGTGGAAAGCTAAATAATAATAAGCAAATTATCATAACTTGTTGCGTTGGACTTTGTAGAATTGCTCAAGGTGGAAAACTGAATTATAATAACCAAACCTTATAACTTGTTGCTTTCCAACTTATGGACTTGTTCATGGTGGAAAAGCTAAATAATAAACAAAGAGAATGAGACATTGATTTAATCTTCGTGGACCTTTTTTTTCTAATGGTAAATTTAAAAAAAAAAACATTTTACTCTCCCTCTAAATGAGGAAGATGTGTATGTAATATTTAATTATATTAAAGAGAATGTTTTCTGTACGATATGATACTTGTCTGACAAAATGACAACGTTTTAATATTGGAATACTCGTTTTTTTTTTAACAGATTAATCTGTTAATCCGATCACAAGCTGGCATGACCAGGTGGTTAAGACACTCGACTCGTAATCTGAGGGTCGCGGGTTCGAGTCGCCGTTACACCAAACAATGCTCACCCTTTCAGCCGTGGGGCGTTATAAAGTCACGGTCCATCCCACTATTCGTTGGTAAAAGAATATCCCAAGAGCTGACGGCGGGTGGTGATGATTAGATGCCTTTCCTCTAGTCTTACACTGCTAAATTAGATACGGCTAGCGCAGATAGCCCTCGTGTAGCTTTGCGGGAAATTCAAAAATAAAAGAAACAAATAATTTGACCAAACCGGCGTTTCACTGAAATTCATGTGAAATATATAAGGACCTTAGAATGATGATTTTTGTCACAAAAATAAATGTCATTTTAGTCTATATATCAAAGTATGAAAAGTTGTTTCCAGGAATTAAAAATTGAATAATCTGTTATACTTCAAAACAAGTATCTTTAATTTTGAGATGTATACCCGATTCGTTTTTCTATATTCGTATATTTAATCCGAAGTGTGAATACCTTCTTGCTTTGAACAGAAAATGTCATGGAAACAAAATAAAACTGTATATAGCCTGCATAAAAATGTTTTCACGCAATTTATTGAAAAAATATGGAATATGTTTCAATACAATGATTAGATCAAAATATAGTGCTTGCTAAACACAAAAAATTCAGCAAATTGTATATTATTAGTATCCTATGCTGTCTATTTAAAATGCACAGTTTTCCACTAGAAGACAGCACAACTTCAACACCCAGAGAATGATTACGCCTTTGAACATTGTAAACATTGATGTAAGTACTGGAAAGGATTACTGAGACTCACTGATGTTAACTGCGTAGGAAAATCATTTAAACGGTCTATCATTGGCTAAATTATTTTAAAATAACTGTTTTAATAATTAAATACCCGAAACGAATTACAAATTATCATTTTAAAATTAACGGAACATTATTAAGCCAAAATCTGATTTTGACCATTTGGAATAACAGTTCGTCGAAAATAGCTATAAAGATCCATCTATTACTATTAAAACTTAGTCTGATGTAAAAGCTGGTACACTCTTACAAATTTAAAGCAAAATATAACATTATATTTATTTTTTTTAAAATTCTTCACAATATTTACAAACCAAAGAGGCTTGTAAAACTCCTTCCTACTCACTAATTTTACATTTCGTTCTCAACTGATAAGAAACCTGAAAGTTCTTTGAATGTGCTTCATAAACTATCAGGATACAAATGCAATACACATGTTTTGTGGTATGAAACAGTGCACAATGGAATAATGAAACATAAATACTATGTGAGGACATTTCATTGGTAATGTCATATAGGTTGTTTTTTCACAAAATTTCAAATTTTAAAGATGAAAGCCTAAAGGGAAGAAGAGCAAGTCATATCAAAGTTACAGGAAAAAATTACGAAACACGTCAAAGTTTCGGGAGAAAATTTACTGATCAGAACAAAATGTTAGAGGGCCGAATATTTTGTTGCTGAAGGATAACTTAATTTGTGTCGATTCTCTAAGCCTAACTACAACTGTAATCGGTTATCAATAGTAGTTTATAGACGAAAACAAACACTGTCAAGCATCTGTGTTTTGCAAAGAGTTGATTCAAGAAATGAGACTTGGATTGCATGACTAAAAACTTAATCATTTTCCCTTTCACGTATACGATTTTTAAAGAACAGAGATAAGGTTACATCTGCCATTACTGATCATACCTGGTAATGTCGAATACATCAGTTTAATAAACTATTAATAAGAAGACATTACATGTGTCACTTTGTTATGTGACAGTTATCATTAATTTAGTGAACATTATAAGTGCTATTACATTAATTATACCAGTATATCAAGGATTGTGTACAAAGTTCTAGGGAATTGGATCTCACCAACTATGTGCTCTGCTTCCCAAACTACTTTCGAATTATCTGATGCTTTTGATGAATTGAAAAGGTAAGTTTCTTCGTTTGGTCTTAAACACAAAACTACACAACGTGCTATCGGTGCTTGCCTGTTACTGGTACTGAAACCCGGATATTAACGTTATAAGTATTAAGATTTACTATGTCAATGGAGTGTTAGTTATGCTTACCATCTAGGACCTTAGTTTTATTATTGATTTGAGATCTAGTCTGCTTGTTAAACTTTCTGTCATGTACAATATTTCTAAACAATTAGAACGAAAGAGAAGTAAGACTTTGCATAACGTAATATTGATCAAAAACGTTCTCTGTATAAAGACTTTCTAAACACACTTCTCTGTATGTTTTCATGTTGTAGCGAAAAGGCAAATGCTGGGCATATCAAACACAAACAAAATCAGACTCTGAACACAACATTTTCAACATAATCGGAACTTCCATTAAAATAAAAGCTGGAAAGCATGCGCTCAGGATTTATTCACAGAACTGATGTGCGACACCTGACTCAAGTTCGGATGCCAGACCAGTACAAGTTAACCTCCAGCAAATCGCTGGTTCACAATATACGCTTGAAAAAGCTGAAACAACTGGGGTGTAAAGTTTCTTGTCCAAACACTCAAACCTCGAGCCTGCAACCTTTCAACTACGAATCTAAATTACTAATCAGAAGTAGACAACGCTGACCCGGCTTAAATACTCGTATTAAAAACTTCAAAATATTTTCAAGATGCAGCTAATTGAAACAAAAATTTTCAATAACTATCATGTATACTTCAAAAACATTACTTGCACAAGAACTATTTAAACTCATTAGTTTCGTAAACATTCATGATTTGCATTTGTTTCCACCTAGACATACACATTTTATCTAGTATATTTGAAAGTGCAGAAGTAATTAGAGCAAACAGCTTTCAAGAAATAAATGCATAATCACAAGTTACTGTTAGATAATCATGCATATAAAATGACCTTTACTTTCCGAAAATTACCAAAAAATAACCAATAATGTACCAATCCTGAAAATGACCTAAACTTGTTTTGTGCTAAGCTTCAAGCAACACTTTTATTAATAAGATACATACAATTTACTTACTCTTCACGAAACTAAGAAATACATTTTTCAGAAAACAAAAGCTACATATACAAAACACTCTGTACAGCTGGCAGTAGTAACGTTCATATTTGCTAAGAAAATCATTAGCAATTACACATTCCCCCTAACGCCTTGTTCGACTAGTATTGGGAAAGAAGCTTCATAACTCAGTGGATTGATTTGAGTAAAGTTTATTGCTCACTTCATACTAACACTACTTTTTTTCCTGGGCAGTTACGAATTTCTTTCTTACAAAAAGTAAAAGCTATTTTACAATCGAATAGTAACTAGAAATGAAAATGAAAAAGCATATTTAACACTCCCGTGTGAATAAATTAATTTTATTTTTTTGTTGAATTTTTGATCAAACAACTTCAGGATCATCTGCACTAGTTGTCCCTAACGTTAATGTGACAAGCTAATTGGAAGTCAGATAGTCTGTTATTTTAAGTAAATTTTGTGTTAAGTTCTAAATCAATTCAATAAACGTGACCATAAAGACGATCAATTATCTAAAGATAAAATATGTTCATTTAAAATTTTCAAATGTGATATAAAATTAGATGCAATGCGCATAAAATATCATATTTCTCAAAAGTTAAATGTTTACACATACATATTCTTTTCAATGAAGAAATCTTAAGAACTATACGTTTTACAGAGTTGTCTGTAGATCATTAATATTCAAAAGAACAAGAAACAACAAAACTGAGAGAGACTGTTAAATCGGATTAGAAAATCGAGTTACCTGAGAGAATCTTTAAAATCTTTCTAGAACGTTGTTAAAAGTTGATATTAGAAAAGGTTGGATGTGATACGAAGGAAAGGCAATGAATTTCTTCAACCCTTTATTTTAAAAAAAATATATTATTTTCAACTATATTTTCCAAATTTTTAAGCACAAAGCATGTAATGATATCTTTAAATAAGCTAATTGTTTAATAAACAATTTTCATTAATCTTAGTTTAACGTCATTTTTATTTATAAGCGACATTTACATCGCTTACATAAAAGGTAATAAGTATAAATTAGAAAGGCTATTAGATAACTAGCGCGTCAAGTTAAAAGAGTAAAGACATATAATCATCAGTTTCATAAACGAATTAGGTTTTTATGTATATTTTTATAAAACATAACGAATCAAAGCGATAATCTATTTTATGTTTATTATATATAAACAACAATCCTTGCATATACGTTGGTGTTATTGATGCTATAAGGTTGTGAACCACCTTTGTTTCGTTACTGAAATGTCTTGGAAGATTCAGTCTTTATGTAGCTTATTTTAATACATTTTTAATGTCTTTATATTTTAAAGTGGATAAGTATATTCGTTTAAGCTTTAAAAACTTAAACTTCGATTCTTGATAAAGTATAAATTATATATTTCAACTGTAACTTATAAAATCCTCAGACTAAATAAAATAAGATCGCTCAAGAATATATCGAAACAACATAATGTTTGATGAAATTCTTCTAATACAGCTTAAAAGGAATGACAGATTTTTTATTGGCGACAAAACCATTTAGAATGAATTTATTTAAAAAGTGTGTTTAGGGAACTATAAATAAGAAAATGAGAGAAGATGCACAATTGCTTGTTTTTTTATATTTTCTTTGATGTTAAAAGAGAATCAAATGTGATTACATGTTCTGGACACTCATTACATGTATTGCTCGTACAGGTAATCAATAGGATTGGTTTGTTTGTTTCAAGAAAATATCAAAATTAAACAGGTTTTTATCGTGCCTTCTTTATAACATCTAAAATGTTTTGTTTGTACTTAAGAATTGGGAAGGTTTTATTTTAGAATTAACAGAACTACTTTTTAAAGCAAATCATATCACATTTTATGAAAATGTACACAATTTAATACATCTTTATCTGTATACAGTAATGCTGTAATAAATCAAATTAAGTGACGATTTTGGAATTTCCACTTTCACAATAAATTTTTCAAAGGTGTATTATTTACTATTCTTTGAAAGCAGCTGCTTGTTATTTGATCTACCTCATTTTACTGTAATCTATGTTTTAAAGCTACGACTTAACTGAAATTGCCTCCAACCCGCTAAAAACCGCGTTTCAATACTTGTGGTGAGCAGAGCATAAATAGCCCATTGTGTTTAATTCCGAGTAAATAAACACTTCCAGGCCTTGATAGTGTCGACTACTACAAAGTCGAATCTAGTGGACAATCTACGATCCCCTTCGACGACACGCACTGTTTGTGAGTTGCCTTAAAAAAATTAAAAAGTAGCTTAGTAGCAGTTACTAGTTGATTGACGTTGCTGGAGCACTAAAGTGGAATCCATAAAGTACCTAGTTCGATCCCGAGGAGAAACGTTTTTTTAAACGTTGAGAAATATAGTAGTTTGAATTACTAAAAGATGCCTTATTAGCGGTTTCTACGGATTAACCTTTTAGCTCGTTTACGGAAAGTATTGGGTTTCGTCCTGAGAGATGAAAAAACTAGATTAACAAAGTGGAAAAGCTGTGAACGATTATTCAGTACGCTACTGAGTACCTGGATTGATTTGATCAAATGGTTAGAAACAGACATCATGAGAAATTTTGTTTGAATTGGTAAAAGAAGCTTGAAATAAAAAGTCATATAACCATTCAATTCAATAACAGTGAGAGTCATTAGAACTAATTTTATTAAATGGGAGACAAGTTACTTCATTTTGAATTCTAACAACGTAGTTTGCGCTAATTTACCCGAAATTGCAACATTTCGATATAATATTGACAACAAAGCACAAGTTAAGCTCACCTTTTGTAAATAAGGCAAAGCACGGATGAACTCCATTACAGGTAATACGTGACATAAGTTGAAAATGAAATTTAGAAATAAAAAGCATGCAAAAGAAATTCGAGTTCAAACTAAATCGGTCTCTAAAACCTGTATATTGAACGTATAATCAAACTAACACAGGTAATATGTGTAAAGTTAAACAACCTGTGTTCTTTAGTGCAAACCAAACGTAAATAGATGAAACTAATGTACGACAAGCTCTTAAGTGATTGATTGTTTGGAATTAAGCACAAAGCTACACAATGAGTTATCTGTGCTCTGGTCACCATGGATATCGAAACTCTGTTTCTAGCGGTGTGAGTTTGCAGATATTCCGCTATACCACTGATAAAAAATTTGTGTTCCCTTGTACTTGTCAATAATTAACATGTTAAAATTCCGTTATAGTTTAGTACATTGTAAATAATTGCATTCTCTTCTTGAATTATCGTTAGTTGCTAAATAGAGAACATTTTTGACAGATAATTTTAGACATCTATGCCCGGAAAGAAAATTCGCATTGAAAAAAACAAAAAAAACTTCTTTATGTTACCCTTTACTGTTTTCTATAAGTGTTCTGTGATATATAGACCAGTTGGTCTGAATGTTGAGCCATTTCATGTGTTATTGTCATTAAAGTGATCTGTATTACCTGTATGCCTCTCAGTGACACAGTAGTATGTCTGTGAACTTACAAACCGTTTTTCAATACTGTGGTGGGCAGAGCACAGTTAGTCCATTGGATAGCTATATTTTTAACTTCAAACAATAATATTACCTACACCAGTAGCTCTGGAAGCTGGACCACTACTTGTTACAAATTTTGTAAGAAGTAAATAAAGAACATTTCTTGTTGACTTTTGTTTTGTTTTGTTTTTCGTGGACACAGTGAAAAAAGAAAAAAGTATTATAGCAAAATTTAGTTGAAAACATTTCAGATATTATACTGGTTTCTGAACAACTTTAATTGAGAATGCACTCAGATGAATGGGTCTCTTTAACCCGTTAGTGAAAATATAAGTAATATACAAACTTGACAAAGAGGGATCCCACGTTTTCAGAAAATAAAAGTTCTGAAGCAACTTGACTGTGTGATGACAAAATTTTATTATACCTATTGGTATTAAGAAACATATACCTGAAAATAAGATGTACAATAGAAAAACATTCAGGGCTATTTGGTGTATATATTAAAGAACACTTAACAAATAACAATATGAAGGATAGTAAACATACAGAGTGTATTGGTAATTGCTATATACACTTAGCTGGTAACAAGATGTACGAGCAATTATGAAATATACAGACATACTGGTGTATGTACTAAAGAACATCTCACTGTCTGGTTTTATAGGACTGCATTCTTTACAGTAGCTGTCTGTGCTTTGTGGGCGATAAATTTCAACAATAAACGGACAACACACAATTCACTTGTCTTAAAATGATATATTTAAAACAAGTCAAACGTATGCATAAAACTTCGTTACACTATTCGTTATCACAGTTGTATCCTGAGCTTTACACAATTTTCTCTTTTTCTATCAAAGTCTACACAGGCGGTTTGAAGTACTTTAAAACACCTTTGACAAAAAAAAATATTCTCCTCTATCTCTGTTATTACAATACAAACTTTGCAACTCACTTCAGAAATCTCCGCGACATGTTCTTTATGGCTAAATTTAGAATCACGCAGACTAACTTTATATTTTCTTTTTACTTCTTACATTCATTTTCACTGACATACTTCAATAGCTTTATCGCTTATACATATATATATACCATGCTACTCAGACCTAGAACTTCCTACAAACCATGGGACTATATAATGTAACGATACTCACTTAAAGCAACGAAACAAATTAAGAAGACTCGAGTAACGTGACGTATATTTACAACATTTAAACTACATAATAAATGATTTGTCAAAAGTTATGTGAGTAAACTTTCCATAACTATCGCTTTTAAAAATAGATTAATTTAATACTCGCACTATATAAACAGACTAAATCATAACATTGACTTTGAATATAAAAATGAAAAGAAACAGTTCATGTATATCCGACACTAACTGACAACTAAATATCCTATAATATCTACATCAATTAACCTGAAAGATTATCTAACTGAAACTCATAACGACAACTGGGAAAAACACATTAACAAAACATTTCCAGAAGAAATATGGCTAACAAATTGTAACAGAGAATTGGTTAAACACAGATTTTTTATACTTCTCGGAGGTTCTCACTGATCAAAAATGTGAAACCACAGTTACGTTAAAAATGCATAAATCATGCATTTGACAAAATGCACACACACACCTTTGACAAAACAAATTGCAAAAAACCTATAAATTCAAACTCAAAATTTAAAATTAAATAAATGGTTGATAAATTGTTTAAATGTGCTAATGATGGTTTTCGCTGTTGCTCGCTATGCGAAGATGTTTTATAAAAGGATTTGGATTACTTGGTGAGTTGAACGGATAAATAGCAATAAAAATAATTATTATATATGCAAGATAATGCACGTGGAATAATCACAATATGGATTATGACTATAGTGTTATGGAAAAAAACTGTATTAGTGTTCTAGTTAGTTCTTCCCTTAAGCCATCTAAGCTTTACGTTGTTGCTAGCTGCAGAAAAAATGAGATTTTGTTCAAAAGAGTACTACTAGGATGACATCTAGGTGGAAAGATTCACATATAAGGATAGGTTATCACATTTGAATTGTTCTTTCTTGAAAAAAAAACCAGTTAGAATAGATCTGATTGAAGTGTTTAAGACTGTTTAGATAACTGATACCGTTAATACATCATCTTTTTCATATTTTATGGTGAGAACAGTAATATTAGACGAGATAAATATAAAAGTTATATTCACCTAAGACAGCTTTATTTTTCTAAAAGAGTGGCTGGTCTCTGAAACAGTTGCGCTCAGAAGTGGTAGATGCATTGAATTTGAATGGTTTTAAAAGAAAACTTCATAAATATTAAAATGATAACGGCTGGCTTTAGATATTTTATTTTTATTTTAGAGTTTAGTACAGTGGATGTAACAGTATAGCTGAATCAAAAGGTCCTTTGCCCTTCAGTTATATCTATATATAGAATCATAAACAGGAAATCCACGCAGTAATAATTAAAAGACTAAATGCACTACCAGTGGTATTTTTGTTTTAATTTTTTTGTGATCTATATGGTATTGAATACTCTGTAACTATCAAAATTACCAAAGCAGCTTGTTATTTGTAAATAGTTTTCAAAAACATATTTCAAAACAAATTTATCGATATGGAACCTATCGATAATTCTAGATAACGACGAAGCCCGGCATGGCCAAGCGTGTTAAGGCGTTCGACTCCTGGTCGCACCAAGCATGCTCGCTCTTTCAGCCGTGGGGCATTATAATGTGACGGTCAATCCCACTATTCGTTGACAAAAAAGTAGCCCAAGAGTTGGCGGTGGGTGGTGATGACTAGCTGCCTTCCCTCTAGTCTTACATTGCTAAATTAGGGACGGCTAGCGCAGATAGTCCTCGAGTAGCTTTGCGCGAAACTCAAAACAAACAGATAACGATAATTTCGAGTTTATCATTTTCTGCTTATCCCACTTATTACCACATCATCGCTAACTATAAAAGGCTTATTCTCTTTATCACTCTGTCAAGAATGCTTTCACTCCCTTTTTTTTTCTGTTGTTTTTTGGTAATCCTCAACAATATACATCATCGTTTAACAACAAATATTATCACCTGGTTGTTCTTCGACCAACTATGATGTTTATGTTGAATGCTCAATTTCCATATTAATTTGTTAGTAAGGCTTGTTTTTTGTTCTTTTTCTGATAACTTAACTCCATACACTCCAACACCAAGTTTACCTGTGAACACGAAAAACGAACCAAATAGCATTTCTCAGCCTCAAAATCATAAAAGCTAAATTTATTCAAAACCAGGCACAAAACTAAAGTCCATACTACACCAACATTATTTATAAAATACAATGCAACAACTGTCACGATTTCTATATTGGTGAAGCAAGCAGAAAAATGGAAACAAGGTTCAAAGAACAAAAAAAAAACACCTTCACATGTTTCTGAACACTGCAAGTCAAATAAACACAACATAACCATAGAAAACTCTCGGGAAACAAATATGTACAAACGCAAAATCAAAGAAGCCTTACTTATACAACAACTCAAACTAAAATTGAACAAATATAAAGGTACACCCTTATATCTATACTAATTAACAACCTGACATTTGAGTGTAATACTTCCTACATTTTACACTCTAGTCCCTAAGACATGCGCCCGGAAATAGTCAGTTACAAACTCTCTTTGTTAACCTAAAAATGACCTTACAAATTCGAAACGTTCTTCTGTACTTTATTTTAATTAAAGGTTTAATACCCATACCAGCAGTCTTTACAATACTGGTTTTAAGAATGTATTTTTATGCTTATTATATACCAAATTAATCTAAATAATTAGTTTCTGATTTAACACGTAAGTGCTGTGACAGTACCGTTATTTTTATTAGGCTGTGTTGTTGAACTGCGATTTTGTTATTGCTTTTATCAGCAAAGGTACAGCTAAGTAATCAATGGCTTAGATGAGTAATTCTCAGTATAGTGATTGCCACTTACACATCGACATCTTAGTACAGCATGCCACTTATATTTTATTATTGTGCCGCCATACTTTACATGAAAGACAACTTATTATTATACTTAAAGTCACTTATTTCATACAACACTTTTTGTACCATCGTGTCTTTTCTTCACGATTCCCTCCCCCTCCCCCTAAAAAACAAACAAAACCGGAGCAAATTGAAATTGATTAGTATGTTGTGACTAGTTCAATGAATAACAAACAAAGGTAGGTACGGCGTAATAAAATCTGAAAATACAAACACATGATTAAAATAGCTGAAAAGGAAGATGAATACCTGACTTTTTTTTCGGCGAAACATCGTTCGTTGCTTTAATTTATTTAGTTTTTAATTTACTCGTTACATTTAATAAGAAATAGTGAAAAATGGTACTTGTACAATGCTCATAAGGGCAGAAGTGTTTGCTGTGGAAAGGATATTTTTAAACCTCATCTTGGTTGATCCTAAGCAAGGTAAGGGAAAAACTACTCGATGTGCTAAGGCTATTTTAAAACCCCATCTTGACTGATTCCAGGTAAGGGAAGTATTGGATGCACAAGACTGTTTCTTTAGTTTTCATAACAACAGTGTTAAAAGTTAATTGTTTTGAAAAGCGACAGATAAGTTTCGTTACGTAACTTTCTATGAGTTGTACGTTGAGTATTTAGTTTAATTGTTGTTCAAGGCTTATGTGGATTATTGATGTCATCTTACTCGAACCTTCTAAGTTTTCCTCATT
This sequence comes from Tachypleus tridentatus, assembly GCF_004210375.1. Taxonomy (NCBI): domain Eukaryota; kingdom Metazoa; phylum Arthropoda; class Merostomata; order Xiphosura; family Limulidae; genus Tachypleus; species Tachypleus tridentatus. The sequence continues at coordinate 9,152,730 of NC_134832.1, read as the reverse complement.
ATATGTAATATTTGGAATTAATAGAGTGCTATATATTTCTAGATTTGTCTTTCGCATGTTATAAATACGTGCAGATACGGAGAAAGTAAAGATAAGTGAGTGAAAGGGAAAGTAAAAGTGAAGTGAGACAATGTGATTGTCAGTTTAGCCGTGCCCCCCGCTAGTACAGCGGTATGTCTCCGGATTTACAACGCTAAAATCAGGGGTTCGATTCCCCTCGGTGGGCTAAGCAGATAGCCCTTTGAGGCTTTGCTATAAGAAAAACACACAAAACACAGTTTAGCCGTAATGGATGGTTTCTAAAGTGAGTTTCTCAACATATATTGTAAGAACAGAGTTAGAGGAAAATAATTTGTCAAAGCATGCTCTGAAGTGACTGAACCCGTATGTGCGGACCTTTGAAGAAAATAAACAATCATTTAAGGCGGTAGGTACAAGTGTGACAGTCAATGGTGTAACGATTATACATACATTTGAATATTGGCTTTTTAAACCCCGATAGAAAGAGAAGAACTCCTTTTTCTGTGCTAAAGTTATTATTAAAACCCAACTCGACTGATCCTTGGCTAGGTGAGGAAAATACTGCTCGTTATGATAAGGCTGAGTCAGGCACGACCAGATGTTTACGGCGCTCAACTCGTAATCTTAGGTTCGCGGGTTCGAATCTTCGCGACGCCAAACATGCTCGTACTTTCAGCCGCGAAGGCGTTATAATATTATGGTGAATTTCATTATTCATTGGTAAAGAGTAGTCCAAGATTTGGCGGTGAGTGGCAATGACTAGTTGTCTTTCCTCTAGTCTTACATTGCTAAATTAGAGACGACTAGCGCAGATAGCCCGCGTATAGCTTTGCACGCAATTAAAAAAACAACAGCAAACAAATGATAAGGCTGTTTTTAAAATCCCATTTTGATTTATCAGAGACAATAAAAACGTAAGACATAAAATTTATAGAATCAAATGAAATTGACTCATCTACAAAAGTCTTTTTACTTGTGGGCTGGATTATTTACAGTAGATATCTGGGACTTGTTGGAGATAAATTTCAATAATAAATGAACAGGACACATTTCACTTGATTTAAAGTAACATTTAAACAAGTCAGCATATATATATATATAAATGTTTGTTACACTGTAGGTTATTACAGTTATATCCAGAGCTTTAAAAAATTGTATATTTTTTCATCAACGTCCTCAAAACTGACAAGACAAATTATTCTTCCTGTTCTATTAATACAATTTCATTTTGAAAACAACCACTATACGCTTTTTGTGACTAAACTCACAATGGCATCTATCCGTCTCAAACTGCACTTTGGACTCATATTTATAACCAACAGAGGCCTAGAACGTTTTAAACACTACTTCACATTATGATGTAATAGCTCTCAGTTAAAACAACGATAAAAACGCAGAAAGGTCAAATAACACACCACAATAATACAAAATTATCCATCTCACAACTGAACTACACAACGTATTATTCGAAAAAAATTAACTGAACAAGCTTGCGATAAACTATCACTTTTAAAAACAATTTAACACTTGCGTTATACTTAACCATCTGAATCATAACATTCGCAGTTGTTTAAATCTATGACGTTCACAGTAGTGTATATCTAGCAATAGGATTGGTTGTTTGTCTTTACGAAGAATACAACATGGATTCGAAATGAAGTTCGATCTGTGAATTAAAATCATTTTCGCAATTATACAGCACAAAGCGAATTTGAAAAATAATTAAATTAACAAAATTAAATATGTAGTTCTGAGATAATTTAACAAAATAATAATAATTGACAGATTTAAAAAAAAATTAGTCTAATTTTGTTAAGATTACTAATAACTTACTTGATCGTTACAGTGTTTGTTTTTAAAAGGAGCGTTTTTCTTCCGTAAGAAAACGAATATTAAAGGTGAATTTTCAACACATTTAATAATTGTCTTAGAAACTGTACTTTGGTTAGGTATAATTCCTGTGTAGTTGCCATATTTTTAAACACTTTAGTTTTTGAGTAAAAATGAAACAAAATATGCGGGTCCTCAAACTCAAGTTCCTCTCGGTCGTTCGGTTGTTTCCGTGACGTTTTACAACTATGACGTAATAGTTGCCAAACACGCTTCGTTGCGTGCCGACCATTGTGTTCCCTTCAGTGCTGGTGTTTCATGTAAATCTATCGGTGCTTTTTTCGAATTACATACTTTGTAACACTATTTTTTGTCTTGATGTTGCTACTTTATGTTTGTTTTATGATAACCTTGTTTACTGCGTTGCTTATGGTTGTAAAAACGGTTCGGCATCGGGCAAAAGCTTTATTTCGTTCCGTGCAAGGAGAAGGAAACGGCAAGGTGGAGACAGTGAGTGCGGATGGTCAATAGGAAGAACTGGACTCCTTCACACCATGCAAAGCTTCGTCAAAATCACTTTGAACGCTCATGTTTTGCGTCGGATCCCACAGTTTTGTATTCCGTGGGTTTCAAGCCAGGCAGGTTGAGACTGAAAAAACCATCGGCAGTAGACAGGATCGTCCCCACCATCTTTCCTCGTGTAGAGATGAGGACTGATCTCAGCCTGCAGCGTACAGGTTCCACCCCTCGAAGCCATTCCTTGCCATCACAAAAAGAACAAACTTAAAGGATGTGTGCAGTATAAAGCGATAAACAATAACTAATTTAATATAATAATTTAAAAAGTACAAGTTTTCGAAGAATGTAACTAGACATACACATTAAACATTCATGAGAGTGTTTTGCATTTGTGGCACCTGAAAGTCAGTGAAACCTTGATTTCCTAGTCTAGACAGTAGACAAATCTATCCCAAATAGAGTATATTCCAAGTTTAAAAGCTGGTAGATCATTCTGTAGATGTTTTTGTATCATTTTTTAAACATGGAAAAGTTTGAAGAATTCCATTTTTCAAATTTAACATTTCAAGATAAATTAACTATTCAGACTTCTACATTTAGTTTGATTTTATAGACAGAATTATGACGTATAATTGAAATTCATTTTGTTACGAGTCATAAATACCCGGTACAATGATTGTAGAAGGGCCGAGTATTAGTTACTATAGTCGGCAAAGTATAAACAAATAAAACTAGTCTGTGATACCAATAATTTATAAACACCAGACAGGTATCGAGATGCTTAAAATTGCACGTGAAATAATACAGACCATATTTGTTGTCATGACTTAGGCTTACCATTCTTCCACTGGAGATATGATCGACTCGCAACCGGCCTGGGCGCTATCAGTATCACTCACAGTTCCGCTACTCTCGCTCGTGGAACTGTCCTCATCACTAGAACTTGTCAGATCTGTGTCAAAAGTAACTGTTCTAGGTTCGTTCAGAGTAGGTTCGAATTGATATGGCGCTACTCGACACTGTTCAGAACACAAAATCAAAACAGACTCCGCCTCTGTTTTTCCGTATGCACTGGCCATGTTTATTTACATTCAACGCGCTGGCTTTGGCGATTTGTTTGGCAACTATTACGTCACAGTACTTTTCCTAGCGGCAAACGTAAAAATTAAAACGTTCGGATTGCCGCCGGGAAGGGCTCTTTCCGCACCAAGTTCTATGTTTCATTATTTATTAGCACATATTTTTATAAAAAATGTGAACCAAATGTGAAAAAATTATTTTTTATAAAAAATAATCAGTATGAGTAGTTCTTTTGATTGCAAAGTTTCTTTTTTTCCTGTAAAATTCACCTTTAATAAAATAAATGAAAAGAAAAATATATGGTTTCGCCACAAAGTTTAAACCAATTTTTCACCCAGTTATCTTTATAGAACAATAAGAACATTCTGGTGTCCTTACTATTTTGAAGAATGTACATATTTATTAATTCAATCTGCAAGTTTCATAATTGTTATAACCCTACCTTATTCACCATATTTTTTTCTAATACCTGGTTCCAAGAAGTAATGATATTTCAAAAATTTTACACTTCGTCAATCTGAATAAATTTTTGTACGCGCGCGTATGTTTATAAGTAGGATTTAATATTTGTCTTTTTTTATTTTTTATACAAACATAGAATTACGATGTTGTTATTTTTTTAGCGCAGAGTTATATAATGCGTTATCTGCTCTCCATCCACTGCAGGAAATCGAACTCTGAATTCTAGCACTGTAAATCTATAAACTTACCACACAAAGACCAGACTTACGTAAGCATGGCAACACACATACAAGTGACATGTCGGACAATACAATTTCCATAAATAATGGTACTGGAGTGTTTGTTTGTTTGTTTTTGAATTTCGCACAAAGCTACTCGAGGGCTATCTGTGCTAGCCGTCCCTAATTTAGCAGTGTAAGACTAGAGGGAAGGTAGCTAGTTATCACCACCTACCGCCAACTCTTGGGCTACTCTTTTACCAACGAATAGTGGGATTGACCGTCACATTATAATGTCCCCACGGCTGAAAGGGCGAGCATGTTTGACGCGATGGGGATGGGAACCCGTGACCCTCAGATTACGAGTCGCACGCCTTAACACGCTTGGCCATGCCGGGCAAGTACTGGAATAAGATACGACATGAAACAAGGTAGTAAAGTACGATTCATCTGTTACTTGCTTTATGACGCTTTTAAAAAGTAAAAAACTGAAAAGCACGCACATAGATCATTCGCTGTTGTATTGATTTCAGTATGGTTAACTGCTGAGCTTTAATTTCTTCACGAGTTACTACAATTTTTGTTAGATCTTCGAAATATTAACTAATTGCCTTATTTACTAATTTAGAACAAATGTTTCACGAGAGTGTTAAGCATTTCTTCTAATTTGAAAACTTTATCGTCAAAATCATTATCGAATACTTTACCATGCTTATATTTACAAATTTTCAAATTTGTTTTTATGTACTTCTGATATACACTCGTTGTGTTTAAATGTTCCTATTGTGTGTCGTTTAATACCGAAATAACAAACTGGAAATCTGTGAAAAAGCGACCATAATTCCACCTTGCCTTTCAAACAATGACAACATTTTTACTATTTACACATGAAGTTCTGAGTAGTTTTACACTTAGTGAATCAAGAAGAGAGTATTCTTGACTAATAAGAATATAAAAATGAATAAGATCTCTTTCACGAGTAAATGTTTACTAAATGAAACTTCCTAATTTGTTTATAACAGTTTTTAAGGAAATGATTATCATGTTTCAGGAAAGATGTTTTTACTCCAATTTTCTGATGCATATAAAAAAATTACCTCAGTTTTCCTATACTGTAATAAAAGACTGGAATTGATTTCTATAAAACTTCTTCAATAAACATTATAAAACAGCGTTTCTCAAAACCTTTCCAACTAGGAACCGGTTTATTTTTGTAATTTTTTATGAAGCCCGATCTCTTCAAATACCTAATTAGATAATCAGCTAAGACATGGCAAGGTCTTAACATCAAGCTGAAAGCAATAGTTCTATCAATATATCATCGATTATAAAATATACAGGTGTTTATGCTACTACTGTGTAAAAAATATTTAAAAAATTATATTTCATTGTTATTTTATCTTTACATTAATTGTATATTTATTAACTCTCTTTTAAAAAATAACTTACCTAATGAGAAGGATGATGCTGTTTTTCATCACACAGCACCTTCAAATCAGGAGGAAAATAAGTCAATTGGATCCTCAAATCTGGTTCGGCACCTAATCTGTCATTTGCTTGTTGTTGTTTTTTTAAAGAAAACCAACGTTGAGAAGCCTGATTCGCATTTATAAGTCATGACAAAGAATATAAGAAATCTCATGTTTTTTCTCGTAAATTTGTATACTCAGAACGACAACTCAACCAAAAATTAATTAAAGAGACTTGACAAAACTGGTCTTTCAGTTCAGTGTCACAGGACAGTTCAATAATAGAATCAATTTTTCATACACTGAATTGTAATCCTTCCTCATTTTCCGTGTCAACAGTAAAGGGGTTCCTGATCCACATTTTACTGTTGTCAGTTGGAAGAAAATACTCCTTCAAGAACGATTTTAACTCCAAAAGATGCTCTTTGATTGATGAGGAAATCTCTGAAATATATCCTTCTTCACCTTTCTTTGGTAATTCTCTTAAAGTAGAGATAGACATATAATTTTTCATCTCAACTCGATGCACCCACAAGTTATTTTTTTATAGCTGCTTCTATCTTTCTTTGTAATAAAATGAAAACTGACTACAGTGAACTCGATGTATAAGAGTTTGTTCGGTATTTTCCACCATATCTACAATTCTACCTTCACTGTATTATTAGATTCGGACAGTAAATTGAACTAATTTTCTTGTTTTTATAAACACAAGATGTAATTATTTTTACTGCAGGAGTGTGTGTATGTTTTCTTATAGCAAAGCAACATCAGGCTATCTATGGAGTCCACCGAAGGGAATCGAACCTCTGATCTTAGCATTGTAAATCCGTGTACTTATTACTGCACCACTGGGGGAGTTTACTGCAGGAAGTATTAACGTTACACCAAAAGTATGTGGATAACGTGTCTCGGCTATTAGTTTTGAAATTTCATATGAGCCCATAACCAAGTGTTCATTGGAAGATCTCATGGAGAAAGTGTCTGATTTATTTTTTTTTACAAAAAACTATTTCATTTTTCTCATTTATGAAAAAAATCTTCTAGCTTACGTAACTATTCTGATTGTTTGGTATCCAGGTGGCGTTTCAGTTTCGATAGTTTCATGTTCTAATTTGTTAAAATTGAACAACAAAGAACACATAATGGCAAGTAATTATTTCTACCACCACTTATAAAACCATACCTCAAATATTCATCACAACAGTGTCGAGTCCAATATGTTTTTGCTTTTATTTCTTTGCTACCAAGCTGCTCATCACTTAAAAGTTTATAATTAGGCATATTATTTTCACTAATCCCAGTTCCACTAGAACTAGGCTGCATTTGCACATCACTTGAGGTTTTATTGTGTGATGCATGTTTCTTCAGCCATCTGTCCGTATTGGAGAGGGGTTTTCTTTAAAATCACAATGTAAAAAACATTTTAGTTTGTACAAACTAAGACACAAACAATTCTCTCTCTTCTCAGAACTGATATTTCTAGCACTGGCCACCAGTAACTTGTTTGCTGCCACCTGGCGTTACCAGACGTAAGACAGGTCTTGCATACCTGTCAGTTTCTATTTACAGAATTAACAAATTTAACACATTTGGAATAACATTCCTAAATCTTTGATGTGAAATAGCTGGTTAACTTGAGTGAACAAACGGTCCTTTTATGTGAGAAAAAATCCCTTCTTTGATCTTATCTATAGACAGAGGAAGATCGGCTTGGACTCAACAAGGGGACGTGTATATCTAACATGTAGTTTAAATTTGCGGCATTTCACAAGAACCTCAAGGTTATCAACACCATTAAACTTAATCTTATATTTCTTTCTAAATTGCACTAAGTTAGTACACCTTAATTCCTGAGAGACTGAAGGTATAGGGGCAGCCGTCAACTTGTGAATTCTATAGTTTTTTTAGCTTTAAATCAAAACTTATACTTTTCCTTCGTGTTATATTAACTTAGTTGAAATACTGAGAAATCCAAGTTAAAAATGGAAATCTAAACCATAACGTATTTGCAAATACAAATTTTATTCGAATATATTTATATTAACTGGTTAATTACATTTTTCTTTAATATACAACAAGAGTTTGGAGAACATTTTAAAATAGCAGTTGGTATCTAAAGGGCTAATATTAATTTATTTTTTCAGTTTCTTTCTAGACTGGCATTTTCTTCGTGGACCGATACTTGGTCGCAGACCTCGCTTTGGTTTGTCTTAAATTTCGTGCAAAAGCTACACAAGGGCTATCTGTGTAAGACAAGAGGGAAGGCAGCTAGTAGTCATCACCACCCACTGCCAACTCTTGGGCTTCTCTTTTACCAACGAATAATGGGATTGACCGCCACATTATAACGGTGGGACGAGGATTCGAACCCGCGACGCTCAGATTACGAGTTGAGTGCCTTAACCACCTCGTCATGTCAGGCCACACATTTTCGGAAACGCTGTTATAAGAGATGAGTTATCAAAGTGATTGAATTTTTATGTTGAGGAATTTCATACACAAAATGAAAGAAGTTTTGATCCATAAAAATATGTACAAATATTTAAATCTACACTAGAAACTAAAAGGTGTTTTGATAACTAATTTAACTCTAAAATTAGCAATTAGTTCCAAGCCCTTATCGGCCTTTTAAATACATTTTTTAAATATTTATGCGCCCAATTGCGTATGGCTGCATGAACGTGTTGATTGTAAAATCCTTAATATCAGTCATACAAACAATATAAAAGTATTGTCAGCAACATAATTAATTCCACTAATTAATGGTGGAGCCTTCTGTGTAAGAAATGGTATCTCACATTTTTTATCAGTTATTTATTATGAGTAATGTAATACACAAAAACATAGATCTATTGTAAAAAATGTGATATGTGAACCCTATCGGTAGCGAACGGTAAAAAAGCTAATCGGTAACTGAGGTTTATTAAACAAACTTATGCGCAATTAAAATTCATTTACAAGTAAGGGATCATGTTTAAAGTTCAGATAAACATCGACTGCAGTTTGACACTTCATCTCAAATCACTTTTCTTGACGAAGTCATTTTTCAATTTAAATCTATGGAATTAAATTTTTTCGCTTATCTGTGCCTTTATGGTTATGAAAAACTAATATAACTTGTTACACATTATAATTTATTTCGAAAGAGTCTCCGATTTATTATGTTACATACATTACGTATTAGTATTTTCAATAACCAGAACTTGAATTTGAGCTTAGTAGTTAACTAAACGTTGATGTGTATTACATTTATGTTATTTGCCAACAAGATTGACACACACAAATTATTTTCTTAACACAAATATATTTTAATATTCAAACATTAAAACAATACAATTTATAATGGAGGTTTTTATTAATGTTTATACAAATTGTGGTTTATATACGAGAATTTATAGACTTAAACACTATATTGAATCGTATATCCAGTCTAAAATCAAGTCCACGACAAGTAAATTTATTCCGAGTTGTTATTGGTAAGCATCGCCCAACTAACGCTGTCTTTTTCTTGGCTAGCCTCACACTGGATACAAGCTGACTCCTTCCAGCAACGATACTTATTATCCTTGTAGATATAATAACGACCGAAGTAATTCACTGAAGTTAAAGTTTGTAACGTTCCAATTTTATAACGTTCCTGATTCAATTCTATAGTTTTCCGATTTATAAGCATTAATCATAATTGTAGCTAGCACACTGGCCATAGCTGTCCAACAATTATCTCCTCCGTCTCTCGACACTTCAACAATATTCTAGCATGTTTTCGTAAACAAACATTATTGATTCTTACTTTCTAAAACCTTATAAACATTTGGAATACAGACGGGACTTGCGTAATACACAACCAATAATGTACGCCATATGCAAAACAAGCGTAGACACTAAAATAAATGTACGTTATAAGTAAAATGCAGTCTACATACCTTAAAATATATTTTACGCTATTTTCTTGTAAATTTAAAGTACATTGTAGCTGTTGCATTGATTTTACATTTTGTCTATGGAATTAGATGTTTGTTTTTAGTTGTTTATAAAAGCATGGAGTAAAGCAAAAATGCGCAGATGTAAAACAAAGGAGTATTTAGTCTTCCATCGATAACCATAAAAGTGATATGCGAGACAATAAACCTTTGCTGAGTTAGTCATTGCTATAAGACAAATCGACGTGAAACAATATAGTAAAAATCAGTGATAACGGGAAGAGATTGGTCTTTGTTTGTTTGTTTGGAAATTTCGCACAAAGTTACTCGAGGGCTATCTGTGCTAGTCGCCCCTAATTTAGCAGTGTAAGACTAGAGGAAAGGCAGCTAGTCATCACCACCCACCGCCAACTCTTGGGCTACTCTTTACCAACGAATAGTGGGATTGACCGTCACATTATACACCCCCACGGCTAGGAGGGCGAGCATGTTTAGCGCGACGCGGGCGCGAACCCGCGACCCTCGGATTACGAGTCGCACGCCTTACGCGCTAGGCCATGCCGGGCCAGAGATTGGTCAACCTATTTTATGGAGTTTTTGAAAGTAAAAACCCTGAAAATAGAACGTGTTTTGGTCATTTTAATGCTAGCTTCTATATATCAACGTCTGAGATTATCCATTTATTTTACATGTATTGTAGTTATTTGTTTTTAGGTCTTTCTTCCTCTATTTAACTACCCAGATACGTTATAGCAAATGTTCACAATAAAATGAAATACGACTTCTGGCCAGAAATCTTTTGTGACCGAAAACATAATCAAGTTAAATGTAACTGCATAAAGCATTGATATAAGGAATAACTTGCATTTTGTACGCTGAAAATAATGGTATATTTTAAAGCTTTTATTAACTCTCAAAATGTATTAATTACGCTTTCTTATTTAGCTTTCTTTGCAATATCCAAGATAAAAATAAACTCTTTTTCTGAATTTGAAAATATTTTGTAGATGTTAGCTTTTATACAAAGTATGCTCCATATCGTACTGTGAACTTCAAAAGAAAATGGATAATACTCAAAATCAGCATTTAAAAAATATAACTAACTTAATTCAACTGGGGTCCCTGCTAGTACAGCGATAAGTCTAGGGATATACAACGCTAAAATCAGGGGTTCGATTTCCCTTTATGGGATCAACAGATAGCCCGCTGTGATTTTTGCTGAAAGAGAACTCACACATACTTCAACTGTAATATGTAATTTTTATTTTAAAGATAGATGATTAAGAAATTTGTTATGATATCAGGTGTAAGTAAGATCGACTGAAGATAAAACACGTAAAAAAGCGACAGACCAGTTTCTGATAAATTATGATATTACAGCACTTGAATTAGTTACAAAATGAATTGAATGAACGGTCAACTTTCAAGAGCAATCAGAATGTAAATGATACGACCTCCTACAGTTACAAAACGTTATACTTGTATATTAGAGGTCTCCCAGTGGTATTTCAGCGGACTTACAACACTAGAAACCTGGTTTCAATACCCATGGTTGGCAGAGAACAGATATCTCACTGTGTAGCTTTATACTTAATAACTAACAAACAGTAAAAACCAGGGAAATAGGTGCAAAGCCAGAAACAAAGATGCTTCGGCGTGGGTTTGATAAAGGAGAATAATAGATAAGAGTTCAAGGGGAACAAAATGGAGGCCAGAAGATGTAAGAGAAAGGTATTCTACCTATAGAAGAAAGAAAGCAATATAATGTCAGTAAGAAACAAAACCTATTTCTAAACCTATATGTTATTGATTACCAGTAATAAATAGTAACTTGTGTTTACGTTAGTATGAGTTATTTCCTGATAGGAATAAGTACTATCTAAATAAAGTTGATGGACATAAAAATATAAGCGAATTGCGAGTACTGCATAGTATAAACCGTAACAAAATGATGTTACAGTAATCGTGACAGCATCTTAATTACCTATTAAGATTATTCAATTAAAAGGCAATGTTGTTATGTTAAATAATGATAGTTGAGGTACTTCAATTGGGTCTTAAGACAACTCAATGATAAAGCAGTATTTTTATTTTAAAGAGCGACAATTGAGATATCTCAATTAAGTACTGAGACTTCTCATGTGAAGGACAATTTTGTTATGTTAAAAAACGAAAAACGAGGTACTTCAAATGGATGCAAAACTTTTGATTCAAAAACAATCTCCTTTTTTCAATTAATTATCTTTTTAATATCAATCAGTATTTTAGATTTTGCTTTTAGAAGTGATAATCGTAAATAAGCTTTTATATCTACTAACAAGGTCGATATGTAAATATGCTTTATGTTATTTATAATCGTAAAATCATTTAAAATATTATAATACAAACAATACTTGTATTTTTAACAAAGTTATTAAGGTGTTCTGCCGCCGACTCTAATTTTAAACTACTAACCAGAAGAAGGGTAACCAGTTAGTAGTACCCTACCATTCTAACACACTAAGGGGTTGACTGTCACTCTTATAGCTTACAATTCAGAGAATACTGTGTGGTGATGCACAGATTCGAACCTGTCCCGTCACTTCCGAGACCCTGAAATTATCACAGGGCCAACTCACATCCCCAGTAAATAAGGACGTAGGTAAGTATAATAATAAGAAAAGATTGTTCAGAGTGACCTCTATGACCCCGTCCATATTCTTATACAGCACGTAACAAGAATAAAACAAAGTATATACATGAAAACACTTCTTAATACAAATTCTATCCCCATTCAGAGGGGAAGTAGTGCTTCTGGGTGGTATTGCAAGGAATAAGAAATTTCAGTAATTGTTTTTTGGAGGTGTTGCGTACAACGTTGTAAAGTGTAAAGTCCGCAATCTGTTGCATCAAAATATACAGATCATAGCTTGGGAACGTATTTAAGTCTGTAGCTACGAACAATCAAACAGACACAGGTTTTGGAATGGCTGCACCACGTAACTGGCGACAGTCTCACACACACTAGTTGATTAACGTTTTCTATTATTATTCTAAAATCCAATTATACCATCTTTCTTCGCCGTCTGTTTGATGTTGTAGACTTGATCTTCATCTAATTTTGATCTTCTGATCGTAGCGGAAGCCTACTACCACAGTCGTGCTATCCTTGTCAGTACACCTAGTTTTGAGTGTTGCCACAAAATTTTCCGGCTTTATACATGCTTTTGTTCGAACATGGACTGTCCCAAAAGTCCATCGTGATCATTTTCACACGGCTGCACAGGTTGCAAGTCGAACATCTCGGAACCTTGCGCATGCAATTAATCAATAGCATAACGGTGATTGATGGAGACATGCTGAAGAGTAGCAAAGTTCTAGTCAAGGTCAGCGGAAGATCTTGGGCTGTGGTGTGAAAACAGATGCGAAAAAGAAGGCTTCTCTAGCAAATCTGTCGGTTACATAACGTTACTGTCGTTAAGTTTTTGCTGATGATGTAACCTGTCATAATTCTGTCATTTTTTCTCCGATTTGAAAACTGTGAAGTGTAATCATCACATTTGTGTTTGTGATTTTCTTAAAGCAAAGTCACATCGGGCTATCTGCTCAGCCCACCGAAGGGAATCGAACCCCTGATTTTAGCGTTCTTAATCCGGATACATACCGCTGTACTAGCAGGGGGCATCATCACATTTCATTGTATTCAAAATATTTTCTAAGCTTCACCAAAATCGGTAAAAACATGGAGTTTTCACTTCAATCCCAGGAGCTTCTTATTGAGGAAGAGATCCTACATTCACCTTTTATGTAATGTAACAATACTAAATTGTTTTACCTCAACGTGCTTTCATAGGTTTATTGATCTCTGACCAGTTATTTTAACCCCTTCTTAACTTTTATTACTAGAATATTTTTATAACATATAGCAATGTATTTTATTAAGAACTAGTTCATACATCTAAAATAGTAATTAAGAGTGGACAAACATGTTAAAATTACTTTTTACGATCTTATTTGCATATGCAAATAATAAAACGTTGTTTCTACACATTGGCACTCTCTCCAGACAAAATTTAAATGTTTGTTATTTTCTTTCTTTTAAGCCTATTGACCTGAAATTCCAGAACATTTCAGGTAGATTCAGTGCTGAGTAGCTGACAGAAAATTTCTCGAACTTACAAGAATTTTCAAAAACTTTCTAGAATGTTGTAGAATTTTCCATAGTAATATATATATACAGGGGCTCATCACTTCAGTTTAGTTCTAGCTGCCTAAGTGAACATACAGACCTATCTGATTTTATCAGAGATGGCATCAAAAAGCTGCAAGCATTCTCCTACGTATGTGGCCAATTTATCAAGACAAGAGCGAAAACGTACTCTGTGACAGCATCTGCTAGAATGTGTAAAGCCTACAAGACATATTTTGGCATGCCTGTTGGGGATTAAGACGAACCCTGGACACCTCATTTTACCTGAGAGGACTGCAAAAAAACTCTAGAAGTTAATACGGACAATTTTTGCTTGCTTGAATAGTAAGCTTTTATATCATACAAATTTTAGACCTTTTAAAATTTATTTTTTTTATTTCCAATAGTATAGAAAAAATATCACATACAAAATATTTTGCATGAACCGCTTACACATTAGTTGTGAATGAAATAAATTTATTCTTCATAATAACAATTTCATTTGCTCTTTTGCATACATCCTCAGAAGAAAGCAGCAAATCAGAAGAGGACGTAGACGTTGAAGATCCAGATTACAATTTGGGCAGTAATCCTTTCTTTCTTTGTGAACCTGACGATTACCGAAGAAGGTCAAAACGCTGTTCGTTTCTCTATTAGTGCTTTCACTATCCTTACCAGCCGTTTTTAATTATATGATTATATGAAAGAATTTGTATGTGTGAAAAATGACACTAAAATAAACATGACAGTGAAATAGATAAAAAAATTGTTATATCAAATAATTTCTTCCTAAGAAGAACAATACTAAGTTAAACATGTTAGTGACATGGAAAAAATGATTATATGAAACAGTTTGTTCTTATGAAGAATAAAACTAAGATAAACATGCTAGAGACATGAACAAAAATGATTATATGAAACAATTTATATGTATGAAGAGTGACACTAAGATAAACATGTCAGTGGTATGGATAAAAAATGATTATATGAAACAATTTGTATGCATGAAAAATGACATTAAGATATACATGTCAGAGACTTGGATAAAAATAATTATATGAAACAATTTGCTCTTATGAAGAATGACATTAAGATAAACATATCAATGACATGGATAAAAATGATAATATGAAACAATCCCTTCTTATGAAGAGTGTCACTACGTTAAACTTGTCAGTGGTATGAATAAAAAATGATTATATGAAACTATTTGAATGTATGAAGAATGACACGAAAATAAACATGTCAGAGGTATAGGTAAAAATTATTACATGAAACAGTTTGTTGTTATGAAGATTGACACCAAAATAAATCTACCAATGACATGGATCAAAAATGATTTTATGAAACAATTTGTTCTGATGAAGAATGACACTAAGATAAACATGTGAATGACATGGATACAAAATGATAATATGAAACAATCCCTTCTGTGACATGGATATAAAATGATTAAATGAAACAATCCGTATGTCTGACCAATGAGACATTGATAAAAATGGCATGAAACAGTTTGTTCTTACAAAGGATGACACTAAGATAAACATGTTAGTGACATGGATAAAAATAATATGAAACAATTTGTAGGTATGAAGAATGACGCTAAGATAAACATGACAATGACATGAATAAAAAAATTATTGTATTAAATAATGTGTATGTATTAAGAATGACACTAAGATAAACATATCAGTGACATGGATCAAAAATAATTAAATGAAAGAATCTGTACATATGAAAAATGACACTAATAAACATATCAGTGACATGGATCAAAATTAATTGTATGAAACAATTTGTACATTTGAAGAATGACTCTGAGATAGTCATGTCAGTGGTATGGTTAAAGAATGATTATATGAAACAATTTGTATGCACGAAGAATGACATTTAAGATAAACAAGTCAGTGACATGTATAAAAATGACTATATGAAACAATTTGTACGTATGAAGAACAGTACTAAGATAAAAATGTCAGTGGCACGGATAAAAAAATAATTTTATGAAACAATCTGGTCCTGTGCAAAATGACATTCAGATAAAAAATATCAGTAAGAAGGATAAAAAACGAATATATCAAACCTCTTGTTCGTATTTAAAATGATATCGATGTTACTGATACAGGGCAAATAATGATTAGATAAGAAAAAAATATTGTTGTTATTATAATAATAAAATACCAAGAATACTAAGATGTATCAAAATAATTGAATCAGTGAAACCATCTAATGTTCTGTTTAAAATGACCTTGAACATCAACAGCACGATGTAAAATAAAAGAAATTTATGTTTTAATGTATTTTTTTTAATGAAACTGATATTAGATTAAAACCGTAGATCTTTTTTTTTTTGTTTGTTTGTTTGGGAATTTCACACAAAGCTACTCGAGGGCTATCTGTGCTAGCCGTCCCTAATTTAGCAGTGTAAGACTAGAGGGAAGGCAGCTAGTCATCACCACCCACCGCCAACTCTTGGGCTACTCTTTTACCAACGAATAGTGGGATTGACCGTCACATTATACACCCCCACGGCTGGGAGGGCGAGCATGTTTAGCGCGACGCGGGCGCGAACCCGCGCACCGTAGATCGAAACAACATTTAGCTAAATGGCTTTAGTGCTATGTTTGGAATTAGACTGGAAAGATCATTGCATGTATCGCAAAATGTGAATCAAATTATTTAATGCTGTATGTATAGAATGACATCACTATCAACAGATTTAGTTACATTCATTACACAATCCTTTTAGTATCTCATTTTAAAATGTTAAAATAACATCATGGATCAAAACATTAGCTATAATAAGCACTTAACAGTAATGTTGAGAGTGGGACTAAGACCAAGGTAAAAGGTATAGACCAAAAACATAAACCTAAGTATGTCGTGTTTAGGGTTCACGTTAAAATAAAACTCAACAACATGTATGAAAACAAATATGGTTTTAAGATTTTTAGTTTGGTGTTTCGAATGACATGGAAATAAAATAAAGAACGACTCTAGCTTCTTAATTTCCTATAGAAGCTTTAAGGTAGAATTAAGCTGCATAGGATAGACCATTTAATTTTTTTAGTGATATTTAGAAATACGTTTGAGGTTACACAGTTGTGTATCTTAGTTTACCCCGGAATCTAAACATTTTTAACTTGTTTTTTTTTTATATATTTGCCTTACGATGATCTTATCGAACAAAAGAGTAATCATAACAAAACTTACCGTTGAATAAAAACAAAATTAACGACGTGTTTTTTTAAAATATAGTCATGCATATAGACATGTTACCAACAACATATATAAGAAAACAAACAGCATGAAACATTCTCTAAATAACAATAAATTTATCAAGAAAGTTTAAATCAACGTTTTGGCCAACTACCTTTCACTCAGTTTCTTTCTAGGAGCCCTCTATATTTTGCAATATTTGCAAATATTTCAGGAATTGTGTAAATTGTATATCTTCATGTATTTTTCGTGAAGACTTAGCTTTCATAAAATACAGTTAATTTACTTACAGTCATAGGAGTTTCAAATATTGCGTGAACTAAAGGAAGTTTAAAGAACCGTTATTATTTTGTTATCTGTAGAAGTCTTTAAATAACTCCTAGGGTATTTTAATAGTCACTTAATGTTCTTGCACCCTGGTTTTTTCCTGGGTTTATCAGTTTTAGAGAAAATTTCTTTAGCGATTTGTCAGAGTAGCTGTTCGATTTTAAATCTCCATTTTAAATAAACAAATCAATATAGCTGCAACAAATGCGAAAAATCTTGTTACCGAACAAAATAATACCCCTCTTCATGGCCCAGGGATGACGAGGGAGATGATGTATAAACAAAAGGTTTCTTATGATTTTTGACAGAAGTTACTTTCTACCCTGATGTGTTATTTTCGTCGATGTATATAAAAAAATTAAGCATTCTCCACGTAAAGCATATATTCAAACGTAAGCATAATATTCTCATGGACATGATTTAGAAAATGATAGAAGCGAATTAGGTTGTTTAAAGCATCGTTCCAAATGGTATAAATATTGTCGAAAAAAGAAAAGTAACAACACTGTCAGTCACTGAAAGAGCTATTTTCTAATGGATACATGAAAATTGAATCAAAGCTACAGCTCCTTAGCTATTCCTTCTTGTACCCAAACTTATTGTATAAAACATACTCCAAGAGTCTGTGTACGGGAGAATTTCACGCAGAACAACTTTAGTTTAAAGTTCATCTTAAAATATATATATAAAACTGTAGTAATTCCTTCTTGGATAAGAATGGTCGGATAAAGCGAAGTCAAATTAAAGCTACCAGGGAATATGGAAGGGCTCAGTTTGCTAAGAATGTCATAGGTGTCAATTAGATGAGGAGGAACAAATAGTAATCGATAACGAAAAATCCTCCTGAGAGCCAACAGGTTTATTTTCCCAACATAAGAACTATAGGCTGTGTAGACCAATGCATATACCTATAGATATAAGGGGAGTTCTGGAAGTCGTAAAATTCAAATGTTCTGCTGTGGTAAGATGTAAAGTTATCATGAATCACAGTAGTGGTTCATAACGTGAGTTGTCCGTTTGTTCTTTATTATAATTTAATACTCTTTCGCTAGCCTACAGCAAAAATGGCTGTGGGTACAGTAATAAAACCAGGGCAGTGTTATTAAACACATCATTGCGCATTGTGTAAGGTAGCTTAAGTTTATTTGACTACCTAGAAAATAACAGCGGCTGTATAATCGTTGAAACCCATTGTTTTGATGTATTTGGTCGTTTATATGGAGCCTCATAATTTACAATATGTATGCATATATAGCTGAGTGCAGATCGTGGAGGTAGTTTATTTTTCATATGGCAGACGTGACACATATGCCATAGCGAGTATTAACTAATTGCTGCAACTGTTTTTATGTCGCGTATTCTTTCTTTATATACAGGATTTCTGCCCTTTCAAACTCGACAATTCTGACAGGATCAGTTTGTTTTTTTAACACTACATGACCGATTTTGGCCATGTCATACAGACGTCTAGACTGTCTTTCACGATAGCTGTTGTCTGAAAGGGAGCACCAAGCCCAATTTTAAGCATTGGATTGGCAATCATTGGCTGATTGTAAATGTTGCGCTATGGTGGATACTGCATAATTAAGAATTTTAGAAATACTGCAGATAAAGTAGCCATCTTTGAAACTGATTATTATGAATGGCAAGAATCTTTCAATAAAGATATAATGAAAACAAATGGCGATTCTAATAAGAAATTTTGTAGCTAAATATGATATTTAAAAAATAATTAATTTCAGTTAAAGTACACAGCACCAACGGCCCACCTGAGTCGTCACAGTGGACGAGTGTCGTAGGAATGGAAGAGGCGGAAGTTATATTAATATAATCAATTCATAATTTCCAATTATCACATTTTCGACTTTCTAGAAGGTACATAATGTAACTCTAAGGATACACCTGGCCAACTGCAGCACTAACGTCAGCGGAGAGGAAATATAACAACTATAAGAAATATTAAAAATGCTTATTTGTATACATATTGTCCTATATTTCCATGGAATTTATTTACACGCATCTATAACTTTTAAAAAAATTCTTGTGGCTTAACAACTTAAAAAAACTAAAAAAATTGCATGTGTGTGTGTATGTACTGATCAACATATATTGAACGCACATGCATTTATACAACTTGAAAAATTCATATCGCTAATCGCTATCTATGGAGCAATAGCCATCCAAAATGCAAGAAGATGATCCATCATACATCAAATATGTGTTTCATTAAACAAAAGTGTTTTAAATGGGATAGCATTGCTAATATACAGATTTATAACCATGATGGACATAAAAAGACTGAAGTAACAATATTATTAAAAATCGTTAATTTAAAAAGGGGAAACGGGATCTTCAACTAATTACAGAAAGTGAAGAAGTAAACTAAGAATCTAAGAAACTAAGAAGCTTGAAGTGAAGAAGTAAACAAACAAGTGTAAGACATAGTGTGCACATTATTTCTTCAAGCTAAAAATTCCTGCTCTGACTCCATGTCTAAAATTTATAATATATAGGGAAGTGAATATAGAGACGAGTAACTTGAGGAAACAGTCAACACTATGTTTCAACCCTTAAATCTAGTTGCGATTGCATTTTGACCTTAAACCCATCTAGTAGTTCTATAGTTTTTAAATATCATGGTTCCCCTTTTTAAAATAATTAATTTTAATAATATCGTAGAATAATTTGGGATCTGTACTATTACGAAGTGAAAACTCCACAAAAGCCAATATGTATTTTCTAGAATTTGAGATATGCACATTCGATCAAAGTGAACAAGTTCTAGTTTGTGTTGGGAGGATCCAAAACGTACTGAAACTTTACTTGACCAGTACTTGGGGAATCTTAGTGTGACATGTTAAAACTAGTAGTGGTGTTTTGCGTACGCTTTATTACACTTTGCTAATTAACAGGTTCTTTATCTGATATCAACCCTAAGCCCTTATATTATGTTAACCATTTCTAAAACAATATTTAATAAGCTGTCAATTTGAGGAAAAGCAGTATCACAAAATTCTACTGATTCAAAACTAGTTTGTAAATCACCAAACTTTCTTGAACTGGTAATTCATGTCCAAAGATTAACAAACAAATGTTGGATGCTGATGCGGTTTTCCCAAACTTGTTGTGAAAACCTTGACGAGTTCTTAAACTTACGATAAGTTTATTTTTTTATACAAAAAATCAATATCTCAGTGATGAGCCCATATACTTACTATACAACTAGCACGTAAAACTATAGATGACTAAGCCGTTTATATTACAACATATTATAATAAACATACAATCTATGTCTATGAGTAATCTCTGGTTAAAAGTGAGAGTAACTTATTTTTTAACATATTAAGATATCGTCTTGGATACAGTAAACACTATTATTTTATATTCTTAGGCACGTTAAACTTTATTAATTGTTTTCAACATTTAGGTTTACTCTTATTTGTATCAATAAAATAGTCTTAGATTCATTAAGTATAAAATTGTTTAATGTAAGTGGTAGAGAGTACATGATACACAAGAACTTTAATTACTTTAGACACAAGAACTAAATCAAACACGAACAACTACCAATATATTCTAATTTAGGACTACTTAGCTAATAAATTACAAATGTATATAAGAAAGAAAGAATCCAGATTCATACTGATATTCAACAATTAACCTTTTTGGAAAGCTTACATTAAAAAAAAATGACTATTTTTTACATAATTCTGTTTCCAGTCTCGAAATTAAAATAAAATAAAAATGAATTATTGTAAAGGGTAAAAAATAATAAAAACCCAATGAGACTGGAAAACAGTCTCATACACTACGCATTAGGCCCGGCATGGCCAGGTGAGTTAAGGCGTTCGATTGGTAATCTGAGGATCGCAAATTCGAATCCCCGTCGAATCAAACATGCTCGCCCTTTCAGCCGTGGGGGTGTTATAATGTGACGGTCAATCCCACTATTCGTTGGTAAAAGAGTAGCCCAAGAGTTGGCGGTGATGACTAGCTGCCTTCCCTCTAGTCTTACACTGTTAAATTAGGTACGGCTAGCACAGATAGCCCACGAGTAGCTTTGCGCGAAATTCAAACAAACAAACACTCCGCATTTTTTAACGTATATCATTGCGTCATCCACAAGTGTGTAATATTTTGGAAAAATAACATTTATACTGTTACATCTTCACTAATTTATATATTACATAATTTCAAGTCGTCTGCTGACAACATTTTCACCGAGTCTATCATCCTTGTTCAATAATTTAAATTTGCTTTCTTTATATTTAATTATCACAATAGATTCACAAGTATTCATACCAATAAAAAAAAACTTATTTTAGTACAACCTGAAAATTTTACCACCTTGACCCATGCGAGATGTGAACCCACACTGACTTCATCAACTTCACTTTAAATAAACATATCAAAGATAAAATGAGCTTTTTTAACCTAAAAACGACATTAAATTAGAGAAAAAATGCTTACACAGCCCATTCATAATATATTAAAGCAAAAATATTAATATCAATAGGCTGGGCCTGGCATGGCCGAGCGCGTAAGGCGTGCGACTCGTAATCCGAGGGTCGCGGGTTCGCGCCCGCGTCGCACTAAACATGCTCGCCCTCCCAGCCGTGGGGGTGTATAATGTTACGGTCAATCCCACTATTCGTTGGTAAAAGAGTAGCCCAAGAGTTGGCGGTGGGTGGTGATGACTAGCTGCCTTCCCTCTAGTCTTACACTGCTAAATTAGGGACGGCTAGCACAGATAGCCCTCGAGTAGCTTTGTGCGAAATTCCAAAAAACAAACAAGCATCAATAGGCTGATGCGAAGTAAAATTAATGTAAGAACTCTTGTCATGAAAACTTGATCCATGGGCGTTAACAGAGGATTCAAAACCTCAAAACTCTTTCTAGCTGAAATTCATTAGTTGTGCAAGCTTAAACACATTTTAATAAAAAAATGATAACTGTCACTTTATATATATATGTCAAAACTATTTGTTTATATCTCCACAATGGCATAGCTAACAATAGGGTTTCTATAGCCGTGGTGGGAAGATCACAGATAGCCCATTGTATAGCTTTGTGCTTAACTTTAAACAAACTATTCATTTTACAGGACAACTGGGTTTGTTAAGTTGATATAAAAAAATTTTTCCTGAACGAGAAACAAATAGCGTACATTTCTTTATAAATATTTCCAGATATAATTTTTTCTTTAATAATAATATTAAGTAATTTTGTAAATTACATTCTGTTATCTTCTGATAAATAGTCATAGCCTTACCAATAAAACCACTTTTGTTTAAAATTACAATTTTATTACCCTTTGTCTATTTTAAGTATAATTAAACCACTATAAGTTCTATTATCTGTTTGTGTGTATGAGTTTTTTCTTATAACAAAGCCACATCGGGTTATCTGGTGAGTCCACCGAGAGGACTCGAACCTCTGATTTTAGCGTTGTAAATCCGAGCGGAGAACAGTTATATTATCAATGAAATCTTTATGTTATTTAAGTATTTAGGTATCTTCCTAGAATTATTTATAATCACAAAAACGTAGACCAATTGTAATCTAAAGATTAATGAAAGTCCAAGGCACGAAGTACAATACTATTCAAGACACTCCGTATAGGTGTGTTATAAAAGTGGGAATCAATACAACTATTCTGTTTAAAGAGCAAGTGCTTTTGTCTCACTGCTTCTTCTTTAGTCGGTAATGCATAATGAGGGATAGCTTCATGCGACGAATTTCAAATATAAGTTAAAATTAATCACTCAATAAATTACACAGTGAAATAACGTAAAGGAAAATAACTTTAAACTAATCCTTCTGGTATTTAACACAAACACTGAACTATAATCAAATTAAAAATGGAAACCTCTGAGTCCATTATAAAACATATAAACATCTAGAAATCTGCTGCTTCCTAAAGATGAGTTTAACTGAACCAAGCGAGCTTTCAGCACTCTTCAAGATCGTCGTGAATTTATGCCCATTATTGATGGATTTTGTGCCACTTTATTACATGTTTTTTTCGCCCTACATGGCCCAGCATGGTCAGATGGTTAAGGCACTTGACCCGTAATCCGAGAATCGCATGTTCGAATCCCCGTCACACCAAACATGCGCGCCCTTTTAGCCGTGAGGGCGTTATAATATAACAGTCAATCACGGTTGGTGATGATGATGAGGTGGCTTCTTTTTAGTCATACACTGCTAAATTAGGGTCGGCTAGCACAGATAGCCCTCGCGTAGCTTTGCACAAAATTCAGAACAAACAAAATCAAATCTTTTCCACTAACTTCATATATTAATTCAATTTCATCTCGAGATAAATTATTATTACTGGTGGAGAGAGTGTTGAGGCACAAATCTGAAGGAAATAATTTACAGTATGATAAAGCAGTACACCATAAGAATGTGGACGGACAGTATTACAGTTAGGACATGATGGAATGTTTACTTGACACTTAACTTCGGCATTGTTAAAACGGTATGTGAGATCAGTAAAACTTACTGTTTACTGCGTATTTTCGGAGATATTGATATTTATACAAAAAGCTGTCCAGCATGGTAGCTAGTTGGTAAAAGTTTGTTTGTTTTTCGAATTTCGCACAAAGCCACTCGAGGGCTATCTGTGCTAGCCGTCCCTAATTTAGTAGTGTAAGACTAGAGGGAAGGCAGCTAGTCATCACCACCCACCGCCAACTCTTGGGCTACTCTTTTATCACCGAATAGTGGGATTGACCATAACATTATAACGCCCCCACGGCTTGGAGGGCGAGCATGTTTGGCGCGACGGGGATGCAAATCCGCGACCCTCAGATTACGAGTCGCACGCCTTAACACGCTTGGCCATGCTGGACCAAGTTGGTAAGGGGGAAATGTAAGGAAAAAATTGATCGTAATTTACCAGTTTTTAATGAACCTTTTATGGTAGAGACGTTAAGGGTCTATTAGAACTATTAAAAATAAGTTTGTTAACGTATGTGATAAGCTAGAGACAAAGGTTAAAAATTCACAATAATATGGAATTAAAATCTTCGTAAACTGACTCAGGTTTGTAAAACAATAGGAGAGTTTTTATGTGAAACAACCGAAGGTGTTACTAATTCCTCTTTTAATGAACCTAGTGACCAAGAAAACGAGCATCAACACATGGTGTATTTTATAGAATTGCTGCGGAAGCACCACACTGATGAAATTTTTGTCTTGTCAGTAGTTTTTCTTTGTCATATTTTCACGTTTGTAAGTCTGGGAGGAAATCTCACAGCTTATTCCAATAGGAATAAAAATACTGAGTTAGAAAACGCGCTAATTTTATTTTTATTTTTTATAATAGACAACAAAGACGAAATAAAGCAGTAATTTAAGCTAAAGTGGTATTAATGAAGTTAACCACATAGCAGACGATAATCAATTGAATGAAACTGAAAATAATTGCAAGTTTCAAAAGTTCCTGTAAAAGCAATATTATTATACCTAAAGGCGTTTATTGAAAAAATACACTAGTTTTAAATATCGACATTGATGTCTTGGTTTCTCCAATAAATCGAAAATAACATATTTACTGTAAACGATAGTTTTGAGTTGTTGTTTTTTTACTGCAGAATGGTAAAATTTGTATAATATTTGTGATGAACAGCTATCATTACGCTAATGTTATTTTACAAGAGATAGATGTCGTGTGTGACGGGCTAGTTTTTTTCTCCTTACATGCAGAGATTTGGCTGTTTAAGGATGCGGTTTCATACTAGCTACTAAAGAATCGCATTTTATGTTTCATAATCAAATAGCTTGTTTCAGAATATGATCAATGTTTGCCCTGGCTATTGCTATTCTATTCTTAAGTGATCGTTAAAAACAATAGTTGGAGAAACAAAGTCTTGTTTATTTTAAACTAATTTTTTGCAGACGGGTTTAAATATATTTCGATAACATATCTCAATATCAATTAAAGTGGGATGAAAACAAATAGCCTATAAAACTATAATTTATTAACAAAATCGTATTATTGGATTTATATTGAAATTGTGCTTTTTGACTTTATTACCACAAACCTACAGAGATGTATGCGTGTGTATGTGTTTTCTTATAGCAAAGCCACATAAAGCTATCTGCTGAGTCCACCGAGGGGAATCGAACCCCCTGATTTTAACGTTGTAAAATTTGTAGATTGTACCAGAGTTAGAACAATTTTAAAATCTAAAAACCAATATAAAATTTCTTCTGTCTCCCTAACATAAGAAACAAGTGAACTGGGTCAAGTAATCCTACCGCCACGCTGTCTTTTACACATTCGAACAAATCATTCATAACTATGTTAAATAGTCTTAAAATATATTTCTCTTTACTCCTTAATTATATTACGTCAACTTGAGGGACTCTTATCATTTTATTATCTATTTTTTCAGTCTTTATTAACTCAAGCAATAGATAGTGTCTTATTTAACAGAATATTTGACGAAAACAGTATAGCATCAAAGACGAATGTAATGGACGATACCGCCTGCAGGATGCTATCAATTATGGTATAAAAACATTTTACAGTTTTTTATCATTATATCTAACCCTCGTGACAGTCTATTAAGTTTGACGCTTTGTAAATAACAGAATTACAATTCTTTTGAATATTTAACGCAGAAAAAAATAAATTGTGAGTTTCTTTTCATTTCTTCATCTGGAATTGAACTATTGTTATCAAAAACAATATAATTTTTTCAAAGTCGATTTCATAATAGCTTACGCTTTTGTTCTTGTTATAATAAATACCTATTTTATGCCTCAAACAAAAAAGAACTTTTCACCTATTGTTTACAGTAATATCAAGTTTCTGTCAAAGGTTTGTTTCGTTGAGTGGCTGTAATTGCATTTATATAAAGGGAGATTAATTCTTTGAATTCTTACAGAAAGTAAATCTTCATCGTTTATTACAGACTAAAATTAGCGCTGCCAGCAATGTACAGGAAAAAAAATAATTATGTTCTTAAATTAATCATTTCACTCGTACTCTTTCTTTTTTATTTATTTTTTTTTCTTGATGAATTTTGCCACTAATATTTTTGTTGTTCATTGCAATTAAGATATCAGTGTCTGTAACCGTAGTTTTAAAAATTAGTCTAAAATTAAGAGCAATATATTTTCTCAAAATTAAATATCTTACCTATATAATTAATTGTGCATCAAATAATTTAAACCCTGTTACCAAGTAGATTTGCTTTTAATCTTTGCTGTTCCCACCATACATCAATTTATCATTAAACGTCAGAAAAAAACAGATTTTAAACTTGAGAAAATCGTATTATTCTTGTCCGTTTGTAGTTTGTGTGGCTTTTCAACTTAGAAACTGTTTGTTTGTTTGTTTTTGAATTTCGCACAAAGCTACGCGAGGGCTATCTGTGCTAGCCGTCCCTAATTTAGTAGTGTAAGACTAGAGGGAAGGCAGCTAGTCATCACCACCTACCGCCAACTCTTGGGCTACTCTTTTACCAACGAATAGTGGGATTGACCGTCATTTATAACGCCACCACGGCTGAAAAGGCGAGCATGTTTGGCGCGACGGGGATGCGAACCCGCGACCCTCAGATAACGAGTCGCACACCTTAACACGCTTGGCCACTTTGAAACTAAATATGTGCATTTACAGATAATACTATGAAAGAAAACCTCTAAAACTTAGGAACTTCGAATTGAAGTCTCACACAATAAGTTCTCGGATGACTTTCATATGAATATGTAGTTTTATTGCGACTAGCATTATATTATCTTACAATATAATTGTTCCAGGAATAATTAAGTCAATATGAAGTTGTAATAATGTCATCGTGCATTACTCACATTATAACATAAATTAAATTTAAAAGTGTCACATGAAATAATAATCAGTGATGTCGAGAAACCCACTTGTTGAGAAATTTATATGCAAAAAACGGCTCGTTTGGGTTGAGAAAATATTTTACATAGAAGAGCGAACAACGTTTCGCACTTCTTCGGTCATCGTCAGGTTCACAAAGAAAGAGGTAACTGACCGGAAGCTGACCACATGTTTGACCACATTCTTTCAAACATGTGGTCAGCTTCCGGTCAGTTACCTCTTTCTTTCTTTGTGAACCTGACGATGACCGAAGAAGGTCGAAACGTTGTTCGCTCTTCTATGTAAAATATTTTCTCAACCCAAACGAGCCGTTTTTTGCATATAAATGTCACATGAAATCTTCTCTCAAGCCATACAGAAATTATGGTTAATATCTTCCAGGCAGTTTAGATGTTAAAATGTTATATATTATGTATTTCACAACAATCACTCTCTTTAGCTACCCAGGTAATACAGTGCATCAACTAAAAATGTCATATTTAATTTTTTCCAAACGACTCTTCTTGTTTCACCTGGCCTTGCAGGCCAGATGGTTAAGGCACACTCCTCGTAATCTGAGGGTCGCTAGTTCTAATCTCCGTCGCACCAAAGATGCTCGCCCTTTCAGCCGTGGGGGCGTTATAATGTTACGCTCAATCCCACTATTCGTTGGTAAAAGAGTAGCCCAAAAGTAGGCAGTGGTTGTGACGACTAACTGCCTTCCCTCTGGTCTTACGCTGCTAAATTAGCAGCGCAGATAGCCCTCGTGTAGCTGTTATGGAGATTTTTCCAAACCAGTTTTGCCCTACTTGTAACTTGCTTACATCTCTTTTTATATTACACTGAAGTTGAGTTTTGATTTCATGAATTATAAGTAACAGAGAAACATTCTTGTAATGTATACATTTCATATAATTCACAACAAATTTATACTTCAGTAGTTTTGACTTTATGCTCATCGCACATGGAAATAAAAAATTAAAACTAATGTCATTTCTATTAAACTTTAAGAAATGTTTCAATACATCAGTTGGAAATTGAAATTCTGTTTTCACGGTTCACCGTTCCACACATATTCTAAAGTGAGAGAAAAAAAAACTCAACGAGGACGATGATTGTACATAACCATTGAAATGAGCTATTTACATATTCTAAAGCTAATGAAAAACTGAGAGGATTATAATACACTTTTTCATACCTCCACATTTGTATAAATGAAAGACTCTACAAGCAAATACATATTTTCAGCAGGAAATTAAAACCATAGTCCTCGCAACAGTAAAAATAGAAAAGAATTCGCGTTATGTCTTCATTTCCTGAGCACGTCAAGCCAAGACTAGCACTCTAAGTAATCATACTTTTTTCTTAAAGAACGTAAAACAGTTGTTTTACTCTCCCTCCTAATTTTATCTTTAATTATAAAAGATTTGAATCCACTTTTCTAAGGTACCAACCTTTTTTATATAATTTAATAAAAATAATAAAGTAACAAAGCTTTTTGTGAATTTGTGTTCGCTTACTTCGCTGTAAAAGGAAATGTCGCTATTATACAGTCAAACGATATGTTATTGTATTTGAAAGTAAGAGTATTTCATTATAGCAATGAAAACTGAGCTATTGTTTAAGAAGTATTAACATAGGGTTTTCTTGCATTTTTAAACTACATTGCGCGATGTAAATGATCCAGATAAAAATATTATTTCAGAATAAGATTAAGAATACCAAAATAAAATGATCAGTAAACAATGTAAATGTTGTACTAACATGACTGCTTATGGTTATTTTAAAAGATCGAAGATGCGCAAATTAGAAACATCTTACGAATTCCATCTGTTATATATTGCAATTCCAAATAGCCTGAAAGATAGAAATGTTGATATGTATCCAATTTATAATACTTGCTAATAAAACTGATACATAGTTTATTTTTCAATACAAATATATTTTAATATACAAATATTAATTATAACACAGCTCACAATAATGATTGTTACAAATAATGATTTTTGTACATTTTTTTACAATTTTACAAGTTTGCAAACAATATCTAGTCTTCCTTCTGGTGTGGGACTTAGTTGATATCTTATCGAGGGTTCACGTTAAGCGAGTTAGTTTTTAAATGGCATAGAAGCAATTCACTTAACAGGAACTAGCTATCTCTGTGGTTTTCTTTAGTCACACACCGATTAAAAGTTGAGTTTTTCACCGCTGAAATTATATAATGTCTTCATTGCGATACTAACGTCCAATATGCATCCACTGAAATTAAACGGTGTGTAATGTTCAAAATTTATAAATGTCCCTGGTCAAATATCTGAAGTTCCCGATTAATAAGCATTAATCACAGTTATAGCTTCTGAGGTTTATAGTATACCAAAAATAGCAAACTACATGTAGTAATATGTTCTGTCTCTTTGCGCGTTTAATTGATTATATTTATAGACGTGAGAAAGGTTTCTAGAAATTTCAGCTTAGGGAGCAATATAGACGATACATTAGTGTTTACCTTCACACGTATATTGTTGATTCTTACATTCAAGAATCTTCTACAATTTTAGTAAATAGGCGGAAATTTTTCCATGCAGATTTAACGGTGTAAGTTATATACATTTCTAAATACATAAATTTACCAAAAAATCAACATCGATTTTATAACAATTATATGATGGTACACCTGTTACACACCTTACGTAATGAAGCTGTTAAGAAATAATAACTATTTCATTTTCAACTCTTTTAGATCAGAATCACACATTAAACACGTAGAACACCAAGCATCAGTACTCAACATAATCCATGGAGAGTGCTACATACTTCCATCATGAATTCATGTGATGCATCGTACGTTAAAGATGTGAAAACTAAGCATCAGTTCTCAACATAATCCCAGTGAATCACATGTAATTTCTCCATTATTCCTTGATGCACATCATACTGACCAAAACTATGGAAGTCACACATTACTAGGCAACGACTTTATTAATTAAGAATGGCGAAGTGTTATCCATCCGAACCTCCCAATAACAGCTGTTATACGATTAGCAACAAATGACATTCTTATGCTACAGGAGGGCATTATGTAGCAACGAACTGATACCATGGTCATTTGTCAATTTCGCATTACGTGTAGAAGCTGTAAGTGTTGTTGGTTTAACGCAAAGCTACAAAATTGGCTATATGCGCTCTGTCAACCATTACCAATAGAATCTTAGCGTGGCAAGACTATAAGTTTACAGCTGACCCATGAAAGGGCTACAGTGTATGGAAAGGAAAATTTCGTTTTTCTCTCCAACCGGCCTCCCTCGTAGAATATAAGGCTCGTGACTTTGACTCAAAAACTACTTGCTGTTTAGTATGAACAATATTTTTAGATACAGAATTGGTAGGACTTAGCTGTGTCAAAAAACTAATATTATTTCTAGCCTGCACTCATTTCTTTACCAAATTATCTAAATTTTAAAATGTTTGTTTTAGGGCGTATATTTCGTGCACATACGTTATTTTTTATTTTATATTTGTTTTCTGGTTCTGAGGCCTCTTATGACTGCTGGGATATCTTAGATACTGATACATGTTTGTTTGTAATTAAACACTAAATTATACAATGGGCTATCTGTGTTCTGTCTACCACGGGTATCAAAACCCGGATTCTAGCGATGTGAGTCCGCAGGCATAACGCTGTACCACTAGGGGACGATGCTGATACATCATCGAAAATTATGTAGCAGAATTTAGCTGGTGGCACTGTTCTCTTTTTCAGGCAAGTTGTTCATAAATTTAGTGGCGAAAGACCAGAAGAAAGGCAGTTAGTTAACAGTACCAACCGTCAGCTCTTGGGCTGTTTCTTTCCTCTTCTACCAACAAATAATAAAAGTGACCGTCGTATTATTACGCCCCCACAGGAAATCTGTCCTAACATTGCCAGTAGTGAGGTCCTACTGAGGGTTTAAAATGTTAATTATCATTTCCAGGTTTGACACTACAAAACTTGATATGGTGAATAACTTTTTCATTTTCGTAAGGTACAACGACGGTTAAAAATTTCCTTGGTTCAGTATGGAGTAAGATCAGGTAAGACTGTTGGTGTAGAAGCACTCTAGTTATATGTTTATCTACTGTACATTAATGCATCAAAATACAAAGAAGTCAAGTATGCTAAAATATGGAAACTTTATCATATCCAAAACATCATTTTCCTGAAACTGACATGGTTCACTCTTCCGATGTTCAGTTATGACATCAACTTAACAAAATCATAACGTACTTTACTTGTTGTATATTATTTTTATTTTATTGATTACAAAGCTTACAGTTAACCTTAATGCCTTTTTTAGTATAAGAACCGTTGTGTTAGACATAGAGTTAAGATAAGCATAAATATTCTAAGGTGGCAGAACCTCCTTGGGCTTCTTTATGTCAGAATTTTTGTTCAGAGCCACGAAAAGAGATATTTGCACAAAATTGCCTGAACTAGTCAACTGTTAGACTACTCTTGTCTGACCGTAGGTGTTGCCAGTAACTTTTATAGCGCACCTACTTCACAAACACAGTGTGTGTTTTGCCGCAGTAGGTGGTGAAACATGAACCTGGAGATGCACTGTCTGAACACAATATCATTTGACCACGCCTGGCCCATAATACTGTGATTTATGGACAAACATATCGCTATCAGCAAGGTGAATCTGGTGATTCAATGACTTTCGATTAGTTTGGATTTTAGTTAAATATCAAATTCGCTTAATTAATTAATTAATGAGTTGTTTTTGTTTTAGAGTTAAGTTCTTAAATCAGTTTTTCTCAAGTTTTTTTATAGCTAGTTAGAAGAAAATCAATAGCCTAAAATTGTAATTCTCAAGCTCGTTAAGTATAATACGTTTTTAACCTTTCGAGTTGTGCTATAGGGATAAGAATTCTCACATTTCTATATCCAATTAAATATACCTAATTTTCTTCCTACGACAATTAGCTACACTAGCCCGTGTGCTTATTAAGAAGTCCGTGCAGTACTGTTGTAATTTTCATTTAAAGAAATGTTTACACTCCAAGGAAAGATGATTGGTGAAACGTTTTATCCATATTTTAGATCATTAAAGAAACTACTGAGCCTTACCAACACAAGCCTTCTTTTCTTCTTGAAACTTTTAAAACTTTTCTTTTCTGGCTTGTTCCATTTCGACAGAAAATAAAGCCGTTTGGTTGATGTCGCTAATCAAAGAGATTAAGAACAAGTATAAGTTGTTCGTTCTTGGTCCAGAAATGATATTTTTCTGGAGCCTGAACTAAGAACATGAGACAGAGAAGTAATTGCCTTTTTAGAAGGAACGATTTTTTTTTGCCATATTGCAAATAAATTACTCGAGTGAACCATACTTACTCTGACGGCTGGGATGAAGTGGATTCAGTTTTATTTTTTAGCAAAGTATATTAGAAAACTGAATAGGATGTCGGGTCATGCTCTATCCGAAGTGTGTATGGAATTGTTGAAGCTGTTATATTTCTTGTAAAATGAACAAATATTCTTTTAAACATTTGTAACATGTAAAAAACAGAATATGGTAAAATATAAACATCCATGAATAAAGCTAACTTTGTCGTAGTTTCCCTTTGAGAAATATCTCCTATGTTACAAAAAATTATTTTGCTAGATAAGCAAAAAATACATTGGAGTTATGTGAAATTTTTAGGGCAGTCAGCTGTAACAATTACATGCTTTCAAGATTAGTTTCATTTCATTGTCTAAACTCAAACACTGAAGAACCTAAACCTTCTTCTTGCAACCCTGATTCACTGAAAAGTCCTAATAAAACTAGTTCGCATATTCTTCAAAATAATAATAAGATAAAACTCATAAGTTTCTACAGATATAAATATTTTTGGTTCAAGACTGCCTTTTGAAACTGAAACTGTTTGCAGTAACTCGATATTTTGTACTAAAAAAATCAAATGCTTATAAATATAATATAGTATAATACACCACTCAAGTTTAAAAAAACTCGAACCGTATTGGAGACTTGTAAAACAAAACATATTTCGGAAACTTAGTTGGGTAACTGTATAGCTTTACCATTAACTCTCCAGTCTTAAATTTGATTCCATGACGAGGAACTTACCAATAAATATTTTTTTTAAAGACGGCTTGAATTGTTAACAAAAATCTTTATTACAAGTTTAATACAATAACAAATGTTTTGCATAGTTGATTATGATAAAACCTTGGCGAAACAATGTACATATTTTACTATGTTAAACCTGTAGTAAATTGTTATTAGTTACTTAAACCTTGGAGCTGTTTCTACCTATTTAAATTGAATTAAATTCAAAATCAGTTATTTTAAACTGTTTTAAAAATCAAAGAAAGGAGTATTATTTGTGTGATTTTTCTTCTTTTTCCTTCGTTAACGATGAGAATACTCAATTAATGATCCAATGCGACTTAAACATTAAGGTCTTTAGTTTTTGGTGTAATGATTTATTACATTTAATATCTTTGGGTAGTTGTTGCACCAGATTTAGCAGTCCAGCACTTAAGTCGTAATCCGAGGGTCGCTAGTACAGCGGTATGTCTACGGATTTATAACGCTAAAATCAGGGATTCGATTCCCCTCGGTGAGCTCTGTAGATAGCCTGCTGTGGGTTTACTATAAGAAAACACACACGCTCTTTGACTAAAGACCCATATGTTATTTTGAAAGGACTTATATAGAGAATTTAAAACTAATTATATTACAACTAGCCCTTAACAACATTGAAATTAATGTCCTTGTAATAAAAGTTATTTTAATAGAAAATCTCAATAAACCTAGTTTTAATGGGTCATTTTTTCGGCATAAATTGTAAGACTGCAAACATTTTATATAAAATATTAGTAACTACTTATAAATTAAAGTGCATTAAAGTTCTTAGATAATCATTACATGTCATGAATGTATGTATAAATAGAAAACTGTACATATTTAAAAGTTTTGTCATGCTTTTGATACAATTTTTTTCAAACATATTGAGAGCGGGAATAGAATACTAAAGCTATCGATTCCAGTGGTCTGTTTCAATCATTCATTTTTACTTTCTCAATAATCTCCACTAAAGTCCCCGAAAGGGGACCAAAGAGTGTTTGGAGGGGTCTTGTTTTAACGACGAGCACCACCATACTGTAATGTTTTGTATGTCTGTCTTTCAGTCAGCAGACATTAAGATGACGTCATATAAGGGACACGGACGTTGCAGTTTGTACTGTCGTGACCCCAGTAAAACATGTCCATGGCATAAGTCAATACAGTATGCAAATAAAGAATAAATCCAAAGAAACGACAAACTACAAAACCTTACACTGCTGCATACCATATGTTACCCACATCAGCGAAAAAATAACCAACATTTGGAAAATGAACTTAAAACAGAACACAACATTCAAATAAATACCAAATTTATTCAAAAACCAGGTAAAAAAAACTAAAGTCCATACTATATAAAAGCTACATTGGTCAACATAATTTATAAAATACAATACAACAACTGCCACGACTTCTATATTGGAGAAACAAGCAGAAAAATAGAAACTAGATTCAAAGAACACAAAGCACCTTTACACGTTTTTGAACACTACAACTAAAAAAAAAACACAACATAACTATAGAAAACACCCGGATACTAAGTAGGGAAACAAATATAAACAAACGCAAAATCAAAGAACCCCTACTTATACAA
The DNA here is from genome assembly GCF_004210375.1 of Tachypleus tridentatus. Lineage (NCBI taxonomy): Eukaryota > Metazoa > Arthropoda > Merostomata > Xiphosura > Limulidae > Tachypleus > Tachypleus tridentatus. Next base: position 9,117,949 of record NC_134832.1, on the reverse strand, counting down.
CAACTCAAACTAAAATTAAACCAATATAAAGAAACACCTTTGTACCTCTACTAATTAATAACCTAACACCGAACTGCAGCACCCCCTACAATCACGTACCCGTTATACTCTCGTCTCTAAGACATGTGCTCGGTAACAGTCAGTTGCAAGCTCTCTCTCTGTGTTAACCTGAAGATTACCTAGGAAAGTAGAAACGTTGTTTTGTGCTTTATATATTTAAAAATGGCTAGTATGGGTAAAGAAAGCACTAGTAGAGGAGCGAACAAAGTTTTAACCTGACTATGACCGAAGAACATCGAAACGATGTTCGCTCCTCTACTAGTGCTTTCTCTACCCATACCAGCCGTTTTTAAATATATAATTTTCTATACAAGTGGATTTTCTCGTCATCACGGATTCTTTTGTGCTTTATTAGTAAAAGAGTTGATACCCATACCAGCTGTTCTGAAATACATTTTTATTTCAGGTGGGTTTCTCGTCATCAAGAAATAACAAAAACATTTGTTACTCTTAATTTTCGTTTTATTTACTATTGAAAAAAAAACACTTCTGAGAACGCTACAGAAGTACATCTAGTTTTTAACAGTGTTTTACTTATAATTCAATCAAAGGAAATGCTTTTCCACAACTGATTTCCTGTCTTTCATAGAATTGGTAACTTAGATGTAAAAAAAAGATGTAATTTGAAACACATACTTTTAATTTTAAATTAGTTCATTTGTTTGTTTTGAATTTCACGCAAAACTTCTCGAGAGCTATCTGCACTAACCGTCCTAATTTAGCAGTGTAAGACTAGAAAGAAGACAGCTAGTCATCATCACCAACCGCCAACTCTTGGGCTACTATTTTACCAACGAATAGTGGGATTGACCGTAACATTATAATGCCCCCACAGTTGAACGGGCGAGCATGTTTGGTGCAATAGGGATTAGCATCCGCGACCTTCATATTACGCGTCGAACGTCTTAACCCACCTGGCCATACGGGGCCTAGTTCTTTAGTTACTTAGTTGAACTGATTGATGTCAATAGTACTTTTGGCCATAAAAACTAATAAAATTCTATTCTATTTTTAACTGAGCTTTTTCAGACAGTTTATTTCTTATCACAGTTTCTGTATTTTTCAGTTGCAGTAACTTAACAAGTTTAAAGAGAGCTAGAAAGCTATTTGAGCGATAAAAATGTTAAAATTATAGAATAATTCTTGTGTACGTGATCTCTGCTTTTCAAAAGATTCAATTGTTTGTAAATATTACTAAATCACAGTGACATGGCGGTATGTCTACGAACTTATAACTCTAAAAATCGGATTTCGATATTCATAGTGGGCACTGCAGCGACAGTCCATTATATAGCTTTGTATGTAAGCGCAAAGAAACAAGTAAAACATTTGCAACTGATAGTTGTTGGTGTATCTTCATATCGTATTCAGAAATATTTTAAAATTTATGTTTTGCTTAACCCTTTCCAAAATTCGCGAATAAGTATCATGCTACTTTTACGTATTTTCTGGTATCCAATGTACATTATTTTGTTAGATTTTTGATTCAAAAAGACAGCAACCAAATCATTTTGAATGAATCTGATAAGAAGACATAAAGTAAGCTTTCGTCATTTTCATCAAGTTTATATACAACACTGCACCTTTTACGATTTTATTTACATAACTATCCAACTCAGACTTCTTGGCATCTTCCTTTATTACTGATTCTTTATCCACATTTTTTTCGTCGCTAGAGCTGTTTATATTACGGAAACTGATGGTGGATTCTCTCCTGACAATTTTAGTGTTACCAGTTGAGCTATTGATGTTTTGTTCCTTGTCTAAGCCCATTTAACAGACACTTTTTCACTTCAGCTGTAACCTGCGTCTTCTTTCTCCGCGTTAAAAAAAAAATCTAGCCATCATTGTCACGACCATATGTTTAAGGTGACTCAAAAATAACGGCTTTTGATAGCGTTTAATTTGGCTATATCATCATAAAAGTCGGAAAATAAACATGTCTTAAAACCACTGCCACCTAATATAGTTAATCCAGGAGTTAAAGAAACATATCTTTTCACAAACTGATTATTTTATAATCGTCCCTTACATCTGTTTAGTCAAAATGAGTCTCCGACAGTAGAATTGATTGGAAAATGAGGTGAGGCAATATAAGACAGGTAATATTATTTTCTTTGCACAATAAACAACTTTCATTAATGTGAGAAAATATAATGTCTCTGCTTCTTCAGTCATGAAAAAATAAAAATCTTGCACCAGGTATTGGAACGACAGCAAACACTCTCAGATTTTTCTGTCGAGTAATTATAGGCTCAACCTAGAAATTCTGATTTATAAATTGAATTTAGAATATGGAGACAAACATCTTATCAACATTATATACCAGTATATTAACGAAAATGCTGAGTTGAATGAGTTAATGGCTCTTTCTGGGTATTTAGCTCCAGCTTTGTAATGGGTATCTTATTTCCTTGAACTTCTATAAAGCTTGATTCGTCGTACTTCTAGGCATTTACTACTGGAATATCTTCGAGAGTTATTGTAAATTAGTAAAGTATTTATGTATAGCATTTTTACCGGTCCCAACACGTTTGATTTTAATGTTGCTTACAGAATGAATTGTGAGGTTTATTTTGCGTTTAAGAAAATTCGAAAATTCATTTTTCACTTAAAAAATTAGCAGCAAAACTGTTTATTTTGCGATAAAACAACCGTATACACTTTCACTACACAACATAAATCAAGTGTGTCTAATGAAATCCATCTTTTAACATGAAAAGAAAATATCTGATACTCACAGGGGCGTCTTAAGGTTTGTTTTTCTACTGTTTGATGTGATAGTTCACCAGAGTTTATCAGTTGTAAAAATATACCCAGCGTCTCTTTCTTGTAATTCCTGTTTTGACTTAGACTAAAATTAATTTCCTTTTAATTATGATGTCGTTAAAGTGTGAATTAATTATAATTAAATCATTTTAAAAATACGAATATTTTAATGCTATAAATTGTAAGACAGGTAGCTCTAATAAATTATTATGTTAAGCTGTTACGAGATGAAAGGAGTGAGTAGATGAATGTCTAATCACTTAGTAGTTTATCAACTAGTAATATTTTATTACATTTTCCTACCATTTTAGGGTGGGTCAAATTTACTCCAATAATGTACAGTTCAATATCTAACTATTCACTCAAAGTAATAATGAACTGTATTACACAGTACCATACTCTGTTTTCCAAGCAAATATTTGGACAAATTGTAAATGAAGTGCATATTATTTTAACTAATATGAATAATTTTAGAATTAAACAGCTTGGTAATGTAATAAGTTAATAAAAAACAGTACACACCAGTGGTACAACTTCACACCACAGAGATCAGTCTTATTCTATTCAAGAGTAATAAAACAGTTCACACCTATAAATAAATTCAGACTATACAACACAATACCGTTCCATTTTACGATAATGAAACACAAGAAAGACCTTGAAGTTTAAAAAAAAAATTGTTTTTGTTTGTTTTTATTTTCGTGCAAAGCTACACGAAGGCTATCTGTCCTAGCCGTCCCTAATTTATCAGTCTAAGACTAGAGGGAAGGCAGCTAGTCATCTTCACCTACCGCCAACTCTTAGGCTACTCTTTTACCAACGAACAGTGGAATTAATTGTCACATTATAAAAAGAGCTAAAAGAGCGAGCATGTTTTGTGCGACCGGGATTCGAACCCGCGACCAGGAGTCGAACGCCTTAACACGCTTGGCCATGTCGGGCCCAGAACAAGTATTAAATTAATAAAAAATGTAAACGAAATATCATATTTAAATCATTTAAATAAATTATTATTCATAAGCTTATACTACAAGTGTTTTTTTATTTATACCGACAAATAGGTAATTTTTTAATAAAATAATTTAAATTTTAATAAAAACGAAATGATATTTGGTGCTACGCGAAGCACTAGTATATTTGCATCAGTCGAACAATTCAAAATAATGAAAAAGGTAACCTAAGTCTTTACTTACACAACTTTGGCGTTCTATAGTTCACTCTCATAGTTCCATCTGGCAACTTCAAATAATTATATTAAGTAACTACGCCCACCATTTTAAAGCTTTATATTATTATGTGTTTAGTTGTATGATCAGTTGATTTTCACAACTCTTGTTATGAAAGAAAGTCAATATAATGATCGTGCAGAGTAAGAATCCATTATTATAAACCTAATAAAGAAGACTAAAAACTGTTTTTACCCTTTAAATTCATTGCATGACTGGTTTCATAAAATCTTTTACTGGTTTAAATACTTTTGGGGTCGTATTATAGTCAGTCAAAATAATACAAATCGAGACAAATCGACAAATCAGTATTCATAAAATTCTGGAATTAACTGGGGTTTTTCTGCATTAAATTTCTTCCTTATAATAACAATATTTTTGTTCTTTATTTTGTACTAGTCTTGAGCCTACCTATATACCTAGATTATGAATAAACTTCTCTTTTACATTGAATTAAGGTATCACCTTTATGTGAACGCTTTTCTTTATTTGTAAAGTTCCCTGATGCAATACATAAAAGCTCGAGTCTTATAATGTGCTTTTATTTACTTAAATAATGTTGGAATAATGTGTAATTTGAACTTTATTTTTTACGTATACATCATTTAATTTTAAAATATTATGTTAGATACTATTGAAAATTTGTGTTTATCTAAGAAAAGAACTGAAAAGTTGTAGTAAAAATGAATACATTTTTAAATATTATTTACAATCCACTATGAAAGTAAAATAAATTTATTTCACAAAAACACTGATATGCTATATTCTAAATACAGACAATCTGACTGCTTTCTATAGTAAAGTTACCCAGCTATCATAAAGGCAGACCTCAGTTTTAGCAAGGAAAATGCATGAAACTGAAACTTTTAACTTTTATGCTGTGTTGTAGTTCAATGGGCCTACTGTAAATAATAAAGATATGAGGCGTTTTTCTTTAATTTTTCTTCCTCGATCAGTCATCAACAAACTTAAGAAGTTACAGTGCTAAAATTAGAGGTTTGATTCCCCGCGAGGACAGAACTCAAATAGCCCGTTGTATTGTTTTGCGCTCGAACAATATTTCACTATTTTTTCCAGTAGTCTTGTAGTATGAAACCAACCTAATAAAAAGTCATAATGCATAAAGATTTGCATTGTAGAATAGTTGTGTTCAGCAACGAAAGTTCCCCATTGAACTTAAGACACTAGAATCCGGAATTTGATATCCTGGTTGGCAAAGCACAGATAGCCTATTGTGTTGCTCTGTGCTTAACAAAAAACAAACAGCAACTAAAATAATAAGAAAAAAATATATGGAAATACAATTCTTGTCAAAAAATATTACTGAGCCTTAATATTAAAATTCAAAACCAATAAAATGTTATAATTTATAAAAGTGTGCGAAAATCCAATGGATTTAAATAAAATAACATATGAGCTAAATTTTTCATTATCATTCATCCCAATTCCACTTTTACATTACTTTGTTATGAGAACCCCCTCCTTCAGTAAAAATAGAAGCACGTGATATAATAAATCCTGTTTAAGTAGCCTTTATAACTGAGCTTCAACAATTTTTAAGAATTTTGCTCCCCAGCGACGCAGCTTAAAATGGTACACACCAGATTTTGATACTCGTAGTAGGCAGAACACAGATAGCTTATTCGTAGCTTTGTACTTAAATACGAATAAAACCTTTAAGCACTTTTTTCTATTTCCTTATAACATTTATATCTCGTTATTTAACTTATAGAAAATAATAAGATTTATTACCCTTTCTTATGGTCGTAACCTTTGAAGAATTAAAGATAGTTATACAATCACATATGCAGTAATTTAATTAGTTCTATAACATATGTTTATTCAAGTATAGGTATGTGAAGGAGAAGAATTTATTGGAATAGATATATTGACAGGAATGGCACATACTCTGCCCTTTGTGGAATATGTATTTGATTATCACACATTAATTAAACCCATCACGCTGCAGAATTTATGGAATACTTTTATTATTTTATTTAAGCCTGCGCTTATTACGTTTGACTTATCAGATAAGGTACGTCAAATTAAGGAATCGTTCTCTGTTGATTGGTATACACTGTGCGAACAATTAATGGCATATCCAACGTCAAATTAACAGCTATATATGGCTATGTGTATATACGAATACACACATCGAAAAAAAAATCTAGCTCAATATTACACTTTCATTTCAACAGGTAGCGCTTTTACAACATCAAGATTACCTTTCACCCAAGAGTAATTCAGTTTTTTTAATTCTTACACATGTGCAGCCTTTCATAAGACTTTTCGCTTCATTAATACCTAGCACAGCCTAGTGTCCTAATGATGTGTTACATTAATTTAACTTTACATCAGACTTCTCACTTCATTAGTACTTAGCACGACATTCTTTAAATCACTCTATTCTCCTGTGCTGAGCCAGATTTACATCAAATTTTTCACTTCCATATAATATCCTACATTATAGTTTAGATACATATATGATGTTTTTTGTGGCTTTACCTGTCAAGCTGAACAAATGAAATTTCTGCAACAAAAACAATTTACATAAATACAAAAATTTCACAGTAGAAAATGAATACAACCACACGATGAACTTTCTATACGTTAACATTACACGAACCTTTAAGCTTCAGCACTACAATCTATAGAAAAAAAACACATACAATGGAAATTACGTAAACTGGTTTTTCAATCACGTAATCCACCAGAAGCTATGCACTTTAAAAACACCTACTAAATTTTAGCATATATTATATGCACCACCGAAAATATCTATAAAGAATCTGCGAACTTAACTCAATGCTTTTCTAACGTTAACCAATCGTATGGTAAAGTAGTTACAAAATGTATTGACAATTTGAAAAACAAATTTAACAAACAAAATCTAAAGATCCACAAAACGAAGGAAACCTAACCACTTGCACCATACAGAATGTTTCAATATAGAGAAAATATTAGCATAGCTCTATCAAGAATTTAAAAAAAGGCTAGCACATAAATATACCCTTAACAAATGACTACATTCGTTTTCACTCATTGAAAGTTAAACACGTTAAGAGAATTATATAACAAACTCACCTCACCATGAAACATTTACAAAATCAAATGTAGCAGCTGACCAACCATTTACCTAGGTGAAACAGGACGCAACTTGAAGATCAGGTTAAAGTAACATCAAAATATCTTACTTTCCAAGTCCATAAGTATATGAATAAATATAAACATAGTGTTTCTCAACAGAATATCAAAGTACAAATACATGAACCTGACATTAACAGAAGAAACATCAAAGAAGTTTTATTAATAACAGAAAACAATCCCATGTATGTGATTGTTATTTACCCATACATTCCTAATCTTATGTAAATATTTTATATAACATGTTCGCTAGTTTTCATAAGTATTCACTTTTGGTTGTTTCTTCTCTGCTTAGCCATAAATAGATCACATTTCAATTAACAGTAATTGATATATACATGGATTACTAACCACTATGAATTCTAGACTTTAAATTCATTGTTAAATTGTTGGATGTTGCTTTGAATACTAAAACGTTAATTACCATTAAAACATGTGTACTTGAGAATGATCACATGCGCCAATAATCGAAGTGTTTTACCTGTCCTGAAAACAAAACTTACTGTAACTTATGATATAACACCAATCTTCTGACGCTCGAAATACACGTGGATAATGCATACAAACGTACCATTCATTCAATATTTAATTTAACACTGGTTTATAATTCTTTAGACATCATACCTTATCGCTTAGATATTTTTAATAACATCAGATTAAGTGTATTTCTACTTTTTTTTGCTTTCCGCTCTCATACATGTAATATTTCCATTATGAAAAGTTAAAAGTCGATCAGTATGTGTGTGTGGGTTTTTTTTAGAGCAAAGCCACATCGGAATCGAATCTCTAATTTTAGCGCAGTAAATCCAAAGACTTCCCGCTGTTCCAGCAGTGGACAAAAATCGATCAATAAGAAATATCTTATATGTGTTTAAAGAAATACAAGCCTTAAAACAATAGATATATATTGATATAGTGAACGAAAAAATACCTGCTTCTTGACGTAAAATCACAACTCAAAACCTAATATGTTGCATTAAAATCATTTGCTTCAAATTTGTTCCATCCATGATTGTAAAAGTTTGGTCTCCAACAACCGTTAGATGATATCAATACGATTATATTTAACATAGTTTGTCTCCAACAACCTTTAGATAGCATCCATATAATTACAGTTAACATAGTTTCATTTCAAAGATACAAGACAATTCCTTAATAACACAAATAAATAAGTAGATTTTAAAGACCAACCAAAAGATTTTAAGATTCTTCGAAAACATGAGAATTGAGAAATGTGAAACTCATTTATTGGCGACATAAAAAATATTTGTTAACACAAACGGATATCAGATAAAAGTTTGAGTTCATTTTCATATGTTTTCTCTGTGATCTAGCTCTCTTTTATGTTTACTTAAAGTTGTATTTCGAGCATAGTAGTGTTAAGTATATATATATACTCACATAGCGCAGATAGCCCTCGAGTATCTTTGCGCGAAACTCAAAACAAATATATACTCACCTTTACAAAAAAATTTAAAATTTGCTCTTTTGCAAGTGGTCTTACCATTCTCAAAGTAACGTAAACATAAACAAACATAACTTTTAAAGATAACATCTCCTCAAAGTAACACAAACAAAAAACATAAACAAATACAATACAAATTGTTACAAGATAGTTGAAAATGTAATCATGCAACGCGACGTAAGATTAGTAGTTTGTGTAGAATAACCATATGGCAGGTAGTCATAACAGTTGTAACTGAAACTTGCTATCATTGTAAGTTAAAGTTATCTTGTTCGTTATTAATAAACACCAGTTTGAGTGAAATTTAGACTGTTAGTTAATATTATAACACCTAAAGATTTCTGATAAGCACAATGACGTTAATAAAAGCGAAGGTAAAAACAACACAACTCAATTCTGTGTTTCCCATTACAAAACTAAGGTTCAGTAAGTGGTCGGTATTATGTATGACATTACAATTGCTATTTGACCTATTTTCAACTCTAATGGTTAGTTTATCAAAATATACTACAGTAAATAAATGAAAAAAACTATATATTCGTTTAATTGAAACTGCTCTTTTTGTTTTCGTTAAGTATTTTCCAAGTTAAAATAGTTTTAACTAGAAAGGTAATTTATTTTTTAAAGTTACCACTAACGTCAATGTAATAACTATTGACTGAAATGGAACACATAAAACAAGTATGTTACAACGACTAGTAATGAAGGAGAAGAATCTGCGTTGTAATGACAAGAACACGTTACAAATAACAGTTTCAAGATAAGTGTTACAGTTTAAAACTATGATGTTGATAAATACTATATTAATAACAGTTATAGGGTAGTTGTTACAGCATAAAACTATGATGTTGATAAATACTATATTAATAACAGTTATAGGGTAGTTGTTACAGCATAAAACTATGATGTTGATAAATACTATATTAATTTAAAATAAAAGACTTATTCAAAGTGTTTTAAAACTATTAAGCTCCGTAGAAACACCAGACTGGCGAAACACACCGATGAAACATTCACTAACTGAAAATCAACAGTTAGCACAAAAATGTTTTATATATCTTTCTGCAAATTGTAATTGTCATATTTATCTTGCTTTTGCTCTGTCTCCCTTTTACTTATTCTACTTTAACTTGTTTGCTTATTTATTTCTGTAATACACAGGAATTTGTATCTTTTTTGCACCATACTTATCTTTTTCGTATATTATTAGTTTTTAACTCTCCATATCTCTGGCTATACAGTCTATCTTTCCTACACTTCTTCTGTTTATACATTCAGTTTCAATAATTTTAAAACGTGTGTTCGTTAGATAGAGTTCCTAATGTAATTCTTTTCAGATCATTCTTCATGTAGATAAAGCTTTTATAAATGTCTATTGTCTCTATATACAATCTGTAACATTTTATTTACATCTAGAACAATAATGACTATATGTCATTTCCAACTATTTTCACTTACAATTTAAAGATGTTTACTACTACATCTAGTCACGTATTCTGCACATCTGTTCTCTTTATGCAAAGGCTACATTTGTTTGCATATTTGTCATTGTCTCAGTACCCAAATTTTTGTATCAAAATGTACTTTCAGGGTTTTTCGACATGACTGTTACAGCTGTTTTACTTTTCTGTTTCTTCATACAATCTAAATAAATCTTACTCGTCTCTTGTATCCAGATAGAGTTTCCATCTTAAACTTCTGCTACTGTTGCATAAATGCGTCTTGTCTCATTGAACTAAAGATATATTCTTCTTTACTTTTATTTTACCACATTATTTTCTACTCTTTCATTATCTCATTTCTCCCAGTTTTCATTTTTCTCGTGTCTCTTCAGTTCAATGTCATATATGTTTTATTCAACTCATTTACGTTTTGTTGTTGTTTCTTTCGTTTTATCTTAGTTTTCATCTTTCATATTATTAGGCTGACCATTTTTATTCTCTTGCATTAATCTACTGACAAAATTTAATTTAAGTAATCCAGTAAAAACAACCTTTAATTTCGTTGAGTTTCAAAAACGGCATGCATTTGTCTCTGTTGTGGAAACATTTATTTGCATACACTTTCTTATATATGTTGCTTTAAGGCCAATCAACTCATTATTGTAATTTCTAAAACATTCGCAAGAACCAATTGCATAAATATTAATAGTAGGAATTTTGAATCTAGTCTAAAGTGGAGTACCGGTATCATGATGCATATGATAGATAAAATGAAAACTAGTATATCATAAATTAATTTATATATTTATTATCATGTTTAGCTTTTTTTTATTCAGCGTCGGAAGCTTCGAAAAGAATAACAATGAAGAACTTTGATATCTATGTCTTCTCAACCTATTAAATTGCGGGGAATTTACATTTCTGGATGTCAAATATAAGTTTGATATCATAATCATATTGAGCCCATTCTTAGTGTAAAAAATATACTAGAAATAGAATTATTACCTTACCAGGCTGTTAAATAGATCCTGATGTTATTTGCTGAAAGCCTAAACTGAAATATGTTTATTCACACATTTCCAAATAGGGTAAGAAACCACGTAAATATTGTTAGTCTACTCTTTTCCCCGTGTTTTTTGTGTTATACGATGAAAATTTCTACTGGAAATAAAATGTTATCATGTTTTCATCAATGCACTCCCAGTAACTATAAATCAACAGACAAAAATGTGTTTATGAATCAATTAAATCACACTGATTTAACTGAACATTTTCCATTAAAAGAGATCAGTTGTGATATGGTTTTCTTTTATAAATGTTTATTTCAATGTGTATATAAACCCTGTGTACAACATGATAATAACAAAGTCATAATATTCTCATGAAGCACTAATTTTTTTTAACCTTAACCCCTTCTAATTTTGCTGAAATCTCACCTTTATATTCCGCCATACGGTACAATAGAAGAATCAGGACCAATAACACCATCCTTGTTAATACTTTCATATTTTCAGCTCTGTAATGTATCACCTTCTAGTACCAAGCTGCTGATAAGCTTTCAATTGGTCCTTCGTGTTCGTCTTTGATCAATATGAAGTCTCTTGAGTGAAGACCAGTCGCGTGCGTGTCGTCAGACAGTCTTATTTACCTCATGGTTTTCACAGGTAGATTTAGCTTCTCGGGACCAGCTTGTGCGCATGTGTAGTTGTATGTACAATACACGATTAAAAGGTTCCAAGCCAACCCTGCACAGCTTCCGAGTTTATAAGGCTTCAAGCAGCGGATTTAATTGATATATTACACTAATTACATTACACAAACTCTCATTAGTACTAAACTTTTAATTAATATTTGCAGCCATTGTGAAACTCTCTGCCCTATTGTTTATACATTTCCAATGTTACAATTAATTCAACGTTGCTCACTGTCTTGCTTCCCCTGCTATGAACACACACAACACACGTGAATATATATGTGTGTGTATATATCAAATCTAACAACACATTTTCTTAATACTGTTAACCAAAACTTACAATGGTAGTACCTCTACCAGCAAAAAACTCTAGTTGCAGTATAGATATTAAAATATGGTCCTAGCAGAAACGACTCACGCTTTGAAATCTCATAGCAATATTAAGAAAATACTCAGTCAAGAATATAGTTGAATTAGATCTTTAATACTAGTTTATAAATGTTAGAAAGTTAAGGAAAGTATTGCAATAGTTCATATTTACTTCAAACATCTGAATGTAGTAAAACACAGCTTTATTTATTTCTTAATTTCCTGAACGTCAGTTGTTTCTTTCAACTTATGATGAATTTATAATTTACAGATATTCACTTTTTTACAAATAAATACAAGTTATTTTGTTTTTTAGTGCAAGAAAGCCAATGGGCTATTTGCACTCTGCTCACAACGAGCCTTGGATTTTGACGTTTTAAGTGTGCAAGCATAACGAATATTAATTATTTAACACAAATTTACTATGTAAAATAAACTATCTCAGGTTTGTTGCTAAAATACACTGCTTTTGGTAGTATTTATTATACCACACACACTTCGTTTTAAACAAAAATAGTAAAATGGTCTTAGGTGTTGTTACCCGAAGTTGCCCTGGGAAAAGTTTTTCTTTGAAGTTCTCCTACACACTCACGTACAATGCTCCTTCCAAGAAGCTTCACTCCATCACTATCCCCCAGCTCCCTTGGAAAATTTCTTATACTTAAAAAATTGACTGGCCTTTTTATCTTCGGTAAAGCGTTTTTCAGCTTGTATTTATAACTCTGAGAAGTATAACATTTCCCAGCTCAAAAATAAATAGGACAACAATAAAAATATAACCACCTGTAACTGGATCTCCAATACAATCATAAAAATATAGCTACCGATAACTGGATTGCCAGTACAGTATTAAATATATATCCACCTGCAATTCACCTCTGTCTGTCTGACTCCGGGCAAGTAAAAAAAACATTTACTTGGGAAAACTTCAAGTCTGCACAGTAAAACAAAATATTAAAAAGTAAAACTGTAGATATTATATCAATTTCAACAATTCATGTTTGAATGGAAAAAAAATATCTGTTGAATCAAAATATTTTCAAGAGAAAATCATCTTCCTTTTAAATCTAACTTGAATTTTCTTATCAACTAGTATTATATTTGTACTTTTATATATATACTGACGATTAATCGCATATTTATAAGAACTATGTTCCAAGTCAGTCTCATACTTGCTTTTGAAAAACTTCCTTCATCATCGATCGTATTAAGTCTGATGGTCATGACCATACATAACATAATTTCCACTGTAAAAAGCATCTGTAAAAAACAGCGAGGTCGATCATAAACCATAAGCTTTGACAACTGTCCATAGACCATCAAGTTTAATTGAACCAAGAACACAAAAATGCATTAGGCTTGGAGACGTAGGCGGGTATATGTTTGAATAGAATTACCCTGTATCCAATTTCTTCGGCTATTTTTCTAATGGATTACTATTGATTTCAGGTGTAGCTGATAGCTTATACGTTTATAGCTTGCGAGATGTCATCTACTTCAAATTCTTATTTGAAATTTTTTATGGTATTTGGAGGCATGTCAAGCTCTGTTGTAATGAATTTTTGGGTCAGAGAATTCTCTTTCATAAAAATAATAATTAGTATCCATTGTATTAATAAATCCAAATCATTCGCTTAAAACTTATTTCACTTGTACACATGGCAACTGTAAAGAATTGAAATACACCGGAATTTATTCTCTAAAGTTTGTGAAAGTAATATCCTCAGTCAAAGATTCGAGTGGAAAACAATAACATGTTTAGCAAATTACTTATGTTGTAAATTCTTATAAAACTATGATATAAATATTTGCATCAGTCTTTTGTGCATAAATTTCATCATTTTATCTCTTTGTTTAACTTTCATATTTTAGATCTTTAACTTCTACTCTTATTATCAGACGTAGATCTCATATTTCTTAATCTCTGATGAATAATGGCACTTAGTCACTCCAAACGGCATTCATCACTTTTTACCTCTTTTTTTACCACTACATTATTTTGCTCGAATCATATAGTTTGTTTGTTTTTTCAGTTTATTCAATTTTTTTTCTTCAACCTGCAACATAATTTTAAATCAACATTGTAGACTAACATATAGATTTCTGTAACTAAGCATATTAAGTCCTCAGTTTGTCTCGACAGAGCTTTTCTCTCCTCTAGTTCTACTCTACTTTCAGTTCCTTGACAAGGGTACTGGGCAGTCACGACAACCATCGATCTGGATAAACACATTATATTGCGCTGTACAGAAACTCTAGGAAAGGTTGCCTTACAAAACAGCTTTCGGGGGGAGGCCAACGCAAAGTAAATATCGATTTATGATATCCTGCCATAAATATAAATACGATCTATTTTCGAATATTTTTAATTTACTCGACCTTTGGGAACCACGATTTCAGTTGGCTATTATTATCTCACGCATGGGTGGAAATAGAAATTATACTTGCGGATGTTTATGTGACTTCAATCTATTAATACCGTTTCTGACTTGAGATTCGTCAAATACAACTTTGGAAAGTCATGAAGTGATCAATATCACAATATGGTTTGGAAGCACGTTTCTTTTGTGGTACATTCTTAAGCATAAGTTATCGAGGGAAACTATAGTTCATAAGTGACTCTTGAAATGTTTTTCAAAACAAACTAATATCGATGACTTGAAACGTCAACTTTCTTTCATTTTTAAACATTTATATGTCATTTCAAGAGTGCATTTTAAGAGCTGTATTTCGTGTGTTTTAGTAACAGTTATTTTAAAACAACCTAATGAATAATAAAAAGATTGAACAATCCATTGGTTTTACTATAAAAATATACAGGCGAACAGTTTCAGCCTTCTTAAGAATGTTCAGCCAGGCAGATACGAAACCTGGATAACACGTATTTAACTCAGCTTTCGGTTCTCAGCATCTCCTGGACTAAAGCAAACATTCTTACTTGCTGCGAAAGAAGATCGGATCGGTAACTATTTTAATTTTTGTGAAAAAGTGTTGCATTCACCTTATTTGAATCCATCTCATACACTAACTAAAGTTTGTTTTAAACATTCAGAAACAGAGCCAGTAAAAATGTGTATGATTAAGAACTTTTTATATCAAATCTGTTTAATCCTTATTAAAATAAGTGGCTCTTTCTATTTCATTAAGAGCTCTGTAGAAGGTGTGTTTATTTGATCTTTCATTATTCTTTTTGTTTTACTCGAAAAACATTTAAAATTGGTCCTTGTTTACCCTGTAATATATTGCTACTGATCAGTTTTAAAATAATTTAAGATTAAACTGTGGTAATACTCTAACATAACAAACTTTGCTTCAGATGTTTCAGAGAAGTCGTTATTTTTAGGTTTTAAAGAAAATAAATGCTTATCATGCCAACCAACAACATTTATCAAAAATGTAGCTATTTCAAACAATTAATTACTGGCCATATTCTTCAGTGAGGCCCGGCATAGCCAAGTGGTTAAGGCACTCAACTCGTATTTGAGGGTCATCGGCTCGAATCCCCTTCACACCAAACTTGCTCGCCCTTTCAGCCGTAGAAGCGTTATAATTTATGGTCAATCCCACTATTCGTTGGTAAAAGAGTAGCCCAAGAGTTGGCGATGAGTGGTGATGACTAGCTGCCTTCCTTCTAGTCTTACATTGCTAAATTAGGGACGGCTAGCGCGGATAGCTCCTGTGTAGCTTTACAAGGAATTCAAAACAATTCAATCCTTCATTTTTCAAAGAAAAAATAACTAAGTTTGCTGCTTAAAACTCAAAAACTACAAGGAACATTTCCCTTTAAACCTAAAACTTGAGAAAAAGTGAGTGAAAAATAAATAAAGAAGCAGAAATAATTGACTAAAACAATGAACAAATCAAAAGTTGAGCCGAAAATTAAAATCATAATTACTGCAATTCCTCCGTTGTTATTAACTTAAGCATAAACAGTTTCGTATCACCCCCTTCAGTGGCACAAACGTATGTCAACGTATTTACAACGTTAAAAGCCGGGTTTTGATACCCCTGGTGTAACTTAGTGCTTAACTGAAAACAAAAACATTTTCATATTATTCATTAAAAAGCATGGAAATTAATAGTTGTAACGCATGCGCTCAGCAACCTTATATATTCAGATGTATAGATGAATCTTTGCCATGTGTAACGAGTCGTAAAAATAAATGAGGGTTTTGAAATGGAAGCAGATTTACATT
Organism: Tachypleus tridentatus; assembly: GCF_004210375.1. Taxonomy (NCBI): domain Eukaryota; kingdom Metazoa; phylum Arthropoda; class Merostomata; order Xiphosura; family Limulidae; genus Tachypleus; species Tachypleus tridentatus. The sequence continues at coordinate 9,101,585 of NC_134832.1, read as the reverse complement.
AAAAACTTTATTGCCAGTCTAGATAAGCAGTTTTACCAAATACTCATAGGGTACAAAATACCAGTGTTTGGTTAATTGTTCAGTAAAAGGCACACAATTTATTTTTCTACATGTATTTCTGCATGTGATTACACGGCCCGGCATGACCGAGTGTGTTAAGGCGTTCGACTCGTAATCCGAAGATCGCGAGTTCGAATCCAGGTTGCATCAAACATGCTTGCCCCTTCAGTCGTTGGGGTGTTATAAGTGATGGTCAATCCCCCTATTCGTTGGTAAAAGAGTAGCCCAAGAGTTGGCGGTGGATGGTGATAACTAGCTGCCTTCCCTCTGGTCTTACACTGCTAAATTAAGGGCGGCTACTGCAGATCGCCCTCGAGCAGCATTGCGCTAAATTCAAAACAAACAAACAAGCGTTGGTATATGTATATAGATGTGGAAGCGCACTATTTTAGGTGTCCGCATATTTAATACTAATAGTTTCAAAACGGAAAGTATGAACAAGTGGTGAGCGTGCAGAACTAGAGAGATGAAATTCCTTGGTTTATCTCTTGTTGTTGCTAAACAAAATGCGCTGTACAACTTGGAGCCATTTGTGCGTTATAAAAAAAGGCAGCCAAATTCCATTATTCGGTACAACTAGAGTAACCCCACTATGCGTTATTCACTAAATAACTTCCCTCTATATTATCCCTTTAAAATAAGGGACAGAAAGCGCAGATAGCCATCGCATGAATTTGTGCAAAATACATCAAAGCAAACAAAGTTTCAAACTTATTTTAAAAGGTCTATAAAACGTAATGTTAAGAACCTTTAGTGGTATTTTAGTTAAATACAATGTGTACTTAATGTAATTTTTGTGTACTAACTATACAAAAGCTCTAAATAACCTATACAGAAACACTCGACACCTCATATGTCGAATTGCCGGTGATCTTTGTGGTATCAAATTATTTTTGGGGGGGAATATAAATGTAATATAAATGGTGATTTTAAATAACTTATTTATGCGTAAAATCGAGAGAAGATTTTGTAAGCTCTCCAAGAGAAAATAGTATTATATTGGTATTAAAACTTGTTTTAACTTCAATAAATTTTGTTTATCTGTTTCTTTTAGTTCAAAGCTACAAAATAGACTGTCTGCGCTCTATCCACTGTTGGAACTCGGATCTCGAATTTTAACATTTTAGGTTTGTAAATTTACTATTTAACAACTTTGGGAACCTTTAATAAGATATTTAGTCAGCGCAGTTTGAAAATGATGCTTCTTTTAAAAAATAAAATTCGCATGCGCTAGTTTATCAAGGGCATGTGTCAAAGATGTAATGTCCCCAATGATAAAGTGGAAAGTCTGCGAACTGATAATTCTAGAAAAAAGTTTCGATACCTGTTTTTTGATTAAACTACAGTCAAACTAATAAAAACGTAAGAATCATTGTTCTAATTGTGCCTTAAAAATAGCATTTTTAATATCAACGTTCAGGTACAATAAAACAATGTTTATTTTCACTGTTACTCATGCACTACTATAATCATGATGTATCAAGTTTTTTATTAAACAAACTTTTAAAGATACTTTATCTTACATTCTAGATATGTTTATTTATTAATTTCGCGCAAAGCTGCACGAGGGCAATCTGCGTTAGTCGTCCCAATTTAGCAATGTAAGACTAGAGAAAAGGTAACTAGTCATCACCACTATTGGCCGTCACATTATTATGACTCCATGGCTGAAAGAGCGAGCATGTTCGATGTCCCTGGAATTCGAAACGGTTTCCATTCAGACGATTAGTATTCTTATCAAACTCAAGTACTGGGAAAGTAGAATCACTAACATATGTTTCTTTATTTTTAATCAACAAAATCATTTTAAAGAATTAATTGTTCTATACCGTACCTTAAAAGTAATACAAAAAAAAATCATCACACAGAGTAACTACAAGTCTTGTGGAATTCAAAGAAAAGAAGGAAATAAAAACTATACTTCACACCGCAGTCTCTATAAACTTAATTAAATGAAGCATTCGTTGCCATAAAGTACTTTAACCCTAAACTGTTATAGATACTTAACAGCAGTTTCAAGTGTTTTTATCTAATTACCCTTAAATGTGCATTTATTAATAAGGATAATTCCTAAAGGCTCATTTCTTCCTATGAAATCCAGTACACTATACAGATTAAGTTTCAAATATGTCATCAGTATCAATGATTTGAATTAAAAACTACATTTATACTATTAGATTAATTTATCGATAAGAAACACCGTATTACCTATTGTGAATAAGTCATAAAAATTGTAACACTATTATAGCAAATCGTGCTTCTCAAAAAGTTTTAAAAGCACTGTTGGCGAAAGGTCAGCACACAAACAAAAATAATCTCTACAACTTTCTCGTGTTTACTGAATCATACACACACACATATATATATATACACAAACACACATCTAAATAGTATAGTATTAGCCAAATTCTAGTCCCCCAAAGCATAACTAAAAAATCGTAATTTATTTAAAATTGAAATAAATAAGCGTAGTCTGATATAAAAATATAGTAAAATAATATCTGGGTTTCATAGCAAAAGTTTTAGTATTTGTGTTTTATAAAATCAAAGTTGTACGTTTCGTTTCAAGAAATAATATTCTGCTATAGTGAAATTGTATATACATGTATCATAATTTCAGTGTTTTATATTTTAATCGTATTGTAGAGATGAATTTATTTGAGAAAACTAGCCTACCGATATGCTTAACCGACTAACCGATATATATATTTACATATTGCTACGGCTGTGATATATTAATCAGATTAGGCTCCCGTTTAGAGCAAATACTGCTTTTCAAACAAATTAACTTCTGTTTCCATAAAGAAAGCAAATAATTCAGTTTACTTTGATACATTCCAGATTTTTCTTCTCTGATTGTAATTCATTTAAATAAAAACAACAAGTATCGGATTTAATAGAATTATAAAGTGTTATTCATTTTCATAAAACTTATTCAACATTGGCACGTCATTCAACAAAACGAGAAAGAAATAAGAAGAGCGCCATCTTGTGCTCCCAATTACTAGTAGCAAAGATTGCCTAAAGTTACAAAAATAATTTTTAATAGCATTTTGAAAATTATTTCACAAATATTTTGAGAGTATAAATTTGAAATGGCGAGAAACTAGTGCTGAAAAAGGCAGTTGATGAGTAAAGTTATTATTTAGTAAAATAACTTAATTACTCTGAGAACAGGAACACTAAAACATTATTTTTCATGCATTTGTTCCAGATGTTCATTTATTTAAAATTACTCTCAATAATTCTGTCATTCTTGACTATTACTTATGGTGGCGAGCAATTAGGTTAGCTTAAAACACAAGAATTAATTGAATTATTATATGAGGCTTTCTGCTGTTCATCTGGGTTTCGCCCCCCGCTAGTATAGCGGTAATTCTACGGATTTACAACGCTAAAATTATTGGGGGTTCGATTCCCCTCAAAATCAAACTGTCATTTAGGATATTTTAAACTCAATTTTTATTTAAGGCAAAAACTATTATTTGCTTATTGTTTATTTAGGTATAACTTTTCGACGATACGACAATATTTGCTCTTTTGCCATCTATACAAAATGTAAAATGTTTAAAGAGACGACAAACCTGCCGATTTCTTATATTTATTATAATGTATACTATATCGCATGCTATATTTAGAGGCATTCACTATGTGTACGACTCGGTCATGATTGAATGTAATGTTGTTTATTTGTAATCTTATGACGTATGGTGACATGGTTTATATAGATACTACACGATCTTACGTTGAGTCCTCGAAGGTATTCTGTTTGAAGAGTATATGAACCCAAAATTAAGAGTAAAAATAGTTTTATTTTCTGATTTGAAATTTTTATGTCATGGTGTGTTGTATCCTTTAGAATACTTAATTCATCTCGTGATCCATGGTAAGTGCATGTTCTACTGACGTCACAACAGTATAAATTGCAACATAAACGTCCTTCATGTAATGTAATTTTATTAGCTATTCACTGACTGACAGGTCTGACGAGAGGGAGAGTCAGGAGGTCTAAAATCCCAGGTCCTGAGGCCCGGGAAAATATGGAATAAAAAATAATGTATTCTCATTTTTATAATATACATAAGGGAAAATCACAGTACTGCGGGAAATCGCTTTGCCTCAAAAAATATAAATTCTCAACACATTTGGTTTCCACTCGTCAGAAAAATTCTTCATACGCCCATGAATGTACCATGAATTAATGAAGACTTCAAAAAAGGGCCCGGTGACATAACTGTTTCCGGGGAACGACCTGCCTCTTGATGCTCCTGTGTAGATGGTTTAAAATGGCGACCACTCTAGGCGGCCTTTGACTCCCTTTTGGAGAGATAACGTCTGTGTCTTTAGAATGCCCCACCCCATGGTGGTCATGTTTAAACTCCTGCGTACAACTTGTCTGATTGCAAAACTGCTTTATTTGTAATTTTATCCTCTTCAAACCTATGAGCCACCCGCTAGTACAGTGGTAAGTCTAAGAATTTACAACTTTAAAATCAGGGGTTCGATTCCCCTCGGTGGGCTTAGCAGATAGCCCGATATGGCTTTACTATAAGAAAACACACACTCGAACCTATGAATGTGATTTAATGAGTAAATCATTCGTCGACACTCAGAATAAAATATATCAAGAACATACCCGATAATCTAAAAGGATAACAGTTCCTGATATGTGCCATATATTCATATGCCACTTTATAAAATTAGGGTTAGTCATTTAAGGTACACATAAATCCCTTGTATCGCTATCTTATGTCACTATCCATGCTGTTAGCTATGAGACTTAAATAGACCCTACACTTTTTAACCCAAAGAGTACTGATAAAATTACAACTGCTAATGGATCCTTAAAATATCACTCATTTTCCCTAACTGGTGAAGACTAAATTAATAACAGTCGTTCACTATATTTAGTTTTTAAAATGCCCTTAACTTGTCCAGTTCATATAGAGCGTTTAAAAGACAAGCATGGATTTGATAACACTGGTCGTTTTCTTACGTTAACGTTTCAGTGCTGGCACCTACATGCCTAGCTCTGGATACCATAACTTATACAGTCAGGTACAGCCGATATACAAAATGCTAAAAAGGTTGCAAACAAACCATAACAGTTCCAGTAAAGTAGTGAATCTCGTTTATAAAACTTCATGAAACACAGTTAATTAGCTTTTAGTATCGGTTAAAAAAAGAAAAAGTTTGAGTCCGAGGTATCAACACTCACGTCGCTGCAAAATAAAAAAGAAAGTGTTGTTCTGATTTAAAAGGTATATAGAGAGCAAGGACGATGCTAATACGCTAACGTAATAAGGTATGTCCATGAATACCACACGTAACACCAGTTTAGAACTTGGTTCTGGCGACTTCCCAACATTCAACGTTGCAATGCTTGCAAGGTTGGATTTACTGCTAGGTATGTTACAGCATCTCCCGAAGAAAAATATTCGCATAGAGAAAAGTGTTAAAAGATAAAAAACCAAAATATACATTTGACAAAAAAAAGAGTCGACAGTGTTTTATACGGAAGCGGAAAATTTCTCACAGTAAAACATTTAGGACAGCAATGCTCTTCAGCTAAGAAGTATAAACAGTAAAATTTTTAGACATTCAAGTACAGATTCCACTGAATGTTGTCCAAGATGCCATATACTGTTTTGTTTTTTTTCATATTACTGTCAACTTGTAATATCTCTCGTCTCTACAACACAAAATATGTTGTGAAACTCTTCTGGAGTTTCCTAATTTTTGCGAAGTCAAATTGTTTGTGCATTTTAAAACATGTAATATTAGGCTTTTAGGGTTAACGTTTCCTTGTAAACCACCTTCTTGAATCCGCTTTCAAACAGTTCTATTGTTAAGTTTTATTTTAAGCATATTATATTTATTTTCGTGAATATATGCAACGATTTATGTTTTAACGCTGTAATGACGCTATATCCCGGTCTGGATGTTTTACTCAAATGTCTTTTTCTCATTTCAGATTTTAAATGTAGTGCTGTGTTAATTGCTTGTGTTTCAAGCATGGGCAACCCAGTATCACCAGTTCTAGCCAATATTTTTATGAAACAAGTTGAAACACAAGCAATTAACACAGCATTACATCCACCACTATACTGGTACAGATATGTATATGACACGGTTGCGGGATTCATATCTACAGAACACACACTTAATTTTTTCAATCACTTTAACGCTATACATACCAACATCAATTTCACATGTGAACAAGAAGAAATCAATCAAATATCATTTCTTAATCTCAAAATTACAAGAACCGATACACAATTTAAAACAGAAATCCACCGAAAAATCACCCATACTGGACTATACATTCCTTGGGACTCAGCACATGAAACAAAACAAAAACTCAACATACTAAGAAAACAAATAAACACAGCCATAAAACTATGCTCACCAGATAAAATTAACGATGAATTAGACAAAATAAAACAATACTTTATCAACATCAATAAGTTTCCTCTCCACAAACCGTAGAAAACATTATACGCACACACCTAGAGAGTAAGCAAAATCAACAAACAAAAGTAAATATATCTCACAAATAAAAACATCTCGAAACTATATACTGCTGCATACCATATATTCCTGACATCAACAGAAAAATAACCAACATTTGGCAAAAAACTAGAAACAAAATATGACATTCCAGTTAATACCAAATTTATTCAAAAACCAGGCACAAAACTGAGGTCTATACTATGTAAAAACTACACTGACAAACACCACACCAACATTATTTATAAAATACAATGTGATAACTGCTACGACTCCTGTATTGGAGAAACAAATAGAAAAATGAAAACCACATTCAAATGACATAAAAAGTCATCTTCACACGTTTTCGAACACTGCAAGTCAAATAAACACAACATAACAACATAACCATAGAAAACACTCAAATACTAAATAAAGAAACAAACATAAACAAACGCAAAATTAAAGAAGCCTTACTTATACAACAACTTAAGCCCAAAATAAACCAATACAAAGGAACATCTGTATACCTATATTAAAAATAATATAATAAATAATAATATTAAAATAAATAATATAAAATTATATATTCAAACATCTATGCCCGCCCTTTACATTCCTATACTCAGTTTCACAACCCCCTTCATACATGTGGTCAGCTATCGGTCAGTTAGCTCTTTCTTTCTTTGTGACGATGACCGAAGAAGGTCAAAACGTTGTTCTCTCTTCTACATAAAAGTTTTCTCAACCCAAACCAGCCGTTTTTTACATATATATTTTTCTAAACAAATAAAAGCTTTAAAATGGGGTTCGCGCTATACTGATCGTTCACGACAATTAACTCAGTTGAAGCACAAGTGTTAATGATTTAAAAGAAGTACAGGAACTAGAGTATCGCTATGAAGCGTTGTCTGCACTTAAAACAAAACCTACCACTCGTATCGAAACCCGGTTTCTAGCGGTATAAGTCTGCACACATACCATTGTGCCCAGGGAAGCTGTTATGAAAAGACGATTCGATGAATCAAGCCCGCTGAAACTACACATAATTGTGATATTTAGTAATGTATTAATAGTTTTATAGAAATATTAAATATTTTAGTTTAATATGTGGATACATTATAGTGAGATATAAGAGTGGAGAAAAATTAATGTTTATCGAATGACTGTTTTTCGACAACACCAGAGAAAATAAGCATGGATCAAAATAATAAGTTGACACATATAAAGTTCAACCTTTTTATAGTTTTATTCTATGCAAGGTTTCGGATAGACACCCTTCTTCGGGCCACCAGTGGCACAGCGATTTGTGTGCGGACTTAAAACGCTAGAAACTGGTGGACAGAGCACAGATAGCCCTTTGTGTATCTTTGTGGTTAATTTCTAACAAACCAATTAAAACCGCATTGATGCCTGAAGAATAGCGTCTGCTCAAAACGTTGTACAAAATTAAAGTTACAAAAACGTTCTCATTTAGACGTGTCAGTTAATTATTTATTATCTTTGATCTGTTATCTTTTTTTTTCATCAATGTTCTTACTTTTTCAAGCGTTATAGTAAAATAAACTGTTCTTCCTCACTCAAAACTTTATAAAAGTATGAATCGTTTGGACTAATGAAACGTAAAGTCGTATTCATTACGCATCTTGTTAAACCTACAGGACATTAGTGATATTTTGAATATATTTGTGTCCGCTATAAGTCACATTCATACATGTTGACCAACATAAAAATAATTTCACAACTGGTAAAAAAGCTTTTACACTTACTACAAGATTCACGTGCCTTAACTTTAAGATAAAGCTGAAGCAGGAACAATGGCAACAGAAAACAAAAAGAATGAAACTAAGTGATTTTTACTGTCAAGAACATTTTCGACGCGAAATAATCCTTACTCACTACAGCTAAAATTGGTTATTTTTGCACCTGGATAAGTTGCTTTTGCTTTTTGCAGCTATAAGTTGCATATTTGAAAAAAAGATAAGACAGAAATACTGCTATCCCTTTATCAGATCTAGCTGTAAGTATTCCTCTGACAGTATCTCAATGACTTCAATGATTTGTGGATCCTTAAACGTGTATCCAAATCGTCGATCACTTTGGAGTGCTTGCAAGAAGATGCTGAAGAACATCATTATTCTAATCTTACGATGATCTCCAGATAATACAGCATGACATAACACAGAGGCCCCAGACAGAATATGACATGTAGTGATGTAAACGGCTACAAGAAATATTTATAACGTGAATAGAAATAAAGCGCCTGAAAGTTTAGGGGCAAAGTTTTGTCAGTGTATTTCAATTTAATTAAGGCAACTAAATTGCATGTAATACCTCTACCGGTTAGAGAGCCTGTTCCTGAATCCAAAGTACATGGTAGCGCCTTGTTACTGCACAACCGCCCTCTACATTTTGGGATGTGATAAGAGTGACGTTAAAATCCTATGATTATATTACAGTAGCTTTAGTAGTGTTAGTGACTAAACTGTTTTCCCTATAGCCTATCAGTTCAAAATTAGGACGGCTTGCGCACGTAACCCCTTCTGTAACTTTGCGTAAATTCTAAAACAAATTAGCATACTCGTTGCCGATCTTATTTTTCCTTTCTTATTTATTATATAAGATACATTTTTATCAGTGATTTTGTAATTTTTTTACGTGTTTTATAAACTTTTTGAGTGCAGAATATTTTCTGTTTAAATAATCAAGGAATAGTTTTTTCAACAAGATTACACACATTAATATTCTTTGTTAACCTGAAGATGACCGGATAACGTCGAAACGCTCTTTTGTACTTTATTGCAATTAATGTTTTAATACCTACACCAATCGTCTTGAGAAAAGGTGTTTTTTTACATTGTAAATGTTTTACTGGTCATGTAAATACTGTTAAAATTACATTACAGTGAATATGCAAGCATGACTCTTAAATGCCATATATTTAAACACTTAAAAGTCAATAAACTGGTTGGACAAAGATTTATATTGTCATTAAAAGAAGAAAAAGATTTATTGAGTTATTTTGAAGATGAGTAACAAATAATCACAGCACATGGTTTTCATGCAATAAGAAAACTTGTAGAATGCACTAAAATTAAATAGAAAGATCGTAAAAACTTAAAATGTAATACATATATATATTTATATAAGATCAATAGTAAGATAACATGACAACGACAGTTTTTACCTACACTACCAGTACTATGAAAATTAATTACAAAGTACTAGAAAAGCTAATCATTAAATGCATTAATGAAAATTAAATTTGTTATGAACAAATAAACTGTTAGATAAACAAATATCAGGTCATCCCATAAGTAATGTCGTTTTTTGGGGATAGGATAAGTTTAAATGCATATTTATTGGATAAATGTAGTGATTCTCAAAGTCATATAAGTTATATGGGATGACGTGATAGAATTAACTGTAAACCAATTCATTTCTTTACTAGTTTTTCTTTTATTTATTTTAGAAGCCCCAGTTGCCATGGAGATGTCAGAGGAACATTTAAGTCATATAATGTTTTATGAGTTTAGTAAAGGAAAAAGTGCTACCCAAACTATGTGAAGCATTCAAGAGTGTACGGCAATGACATTCTGAATGTGAGGAAGTGTCAAAGATGGTTCAATAAGTTTATAACTGGCGACTGCAGTATGACAAATGCAGCTCGCACTGGGTACCTTGTTGAGTTTGATAATAACTTGCTTCTAGCAACACTTTAGGAGTATTGTGCTGTAACTGTTGAAGAATTAGCCCAGAAACTCAATTATCTCCTTCTACTGTCCATCGACCTTTGCAACAACTTGATAGAGTTTTAAAGTTGGGATTGTGGGTACCACATGCGTTGTCAGCTGATAATCTGAGAGAACGAGTAGACATCTGCAGAACTCTTCACTCTCGTTTACTTCAAGCTTCGTTTTTTGAACCACCTAGTGATTGGAGATAAGAAGTGAGTATTCTTTCAAACTATTAAACGCTGTTGACAGTGGGTTAGTGCAAGAGAGTCACCTACACCACAACTAAAAGCGAACCTGTACCCTAGGAAGGTTTTGCTTAGTTATTTGGTTGGATAAAGGTGGTGTAATAACTCAAAGTGTATTACACCACCTTTATTCCACCAAATACTAATAAAGATGGTGTAATACACTTTGAGTTGTTACAACCAAATCAGACAGTCACTGATAAGAGATATTCTCAGCAACAAGATCGACTAAACATTGCACTAAAAAAAAACAAAATCGGAATTTGGTGAATCAGAAAGGAGTTGTTTCTCACCATGACAATGCACGTTCTCACACCGCTAGAATCACTTCCAGAAAAACTGAAGAGCTTGGCTGGGAGAAACTTCCCCAACCCCCTTATTCTCCTGATCTTGCTTCTTCAGGTTAGCATCTTTTCAGAAGCTTGCAACATCATCTGAATGAAAAACAGTTTACTTCTCTGGATGAGTTAAAAAATAGCATTTGTACCTTTTTTGTCTCAAAACCACTTGATGTTTAAAAGCGTGGTATTGAAAATCGTTTGAGACGTTGGCAGACCGTCATTGAAAGTGATTGAAAATACATAATAGATTAAAGTCGTTATTTGCGATATTTTTCCTCCTTTTAAATCTTAATGTTACAAACGACATTACTTATGGGATGACCTGATACTTATTACCCGGTATGGCGAGGTGGTTAGGGCGCTTGACTTTTAACCTAAGGTTTTTGGATTAGAATCCACGTCCCACCAAACATGCTCGCCTTTTTAGCCATGGGGACGTTATAAGGTAAAGGTCAATCCTTCTATTCGTTGGTAAAATAGTGGTCTAAGAATTGGCAGAGGGTGGTGATAACTTGCTACCTTCCCTCTAGTCTTTCACTGTTAAATTAGGAACGATTAGCGTAAATAGTCTTTGTCTAGCTTTGCGAGAAATTCAAAACAATCAATTACATACGTTGTATAACAGATGTATAAAATCAAAACCCTTCTAAGAAGTGTAGAAAAATTATTTCGATTAATGAACTGAACTATCTTTATTACCTAAGAGAGGAAAGTAAAGACAGCTGACAGCAACTCGAGGACTTTCTGTGCTAACTGTTTCTAACTTTAAAGTCATAGACTAGATGGAAGAAAATTAGTAAACAACACCCAATGCTCAATATTTGGCTACTCTAATTGAATCATAAGATTTGAATGTCACTCTTATAACGCACCCACGAACCTAAATTGTTTTGCTTTCGTTTTTGTTTTTTTTGCGGTAACGAGTCATGAACCATGAATCCACAGTCTACTTGATTGTTCAAGTGTACAACAAATTTACCATTTGTGAACAGAAAGCAAAGTTCCAAGACTCTTGTAACGAAGCCAGTTTCATGTGATTACAGGAGGTATTGTCTTTACACCTTAATAAAGAGATGTTTAGATATATTACAATTAGAATAACAAGAGAATTATATTTTTAGTCCGTTTACTATAATTAATATATCACTTCTGACGGAATTTTAATTACAGTTTAAACCTTCGTGTCTGTCATGCTGTTAAGATTATTTCGCAAAACATTATTTATTTTAGTCATCGAAAGACAACTTTAAAAGACGTCTAGATGGCGTTCACAGTACCGTCATTAATCATGTTAATTATTTCAGTGAGCGATTGATCTTGAGACAAATATTAAGTATTCCAGAGTCAGTCTTGTGTGAAACCTGAAACTTGAGAAACACTCTACATGAAACGAGAAATGTTTTATTTACTCTAACTAGAACACTTCAGCTTACAAAATGTAAAAAAAAGGTCATAATGAATATCTGCTAAATAACATCGGCAAAGTTTCGTATGTGTTTGAAACATGAAGTACTCGAAATACTATGTTGTTTTTATACTTTCTGTTCTGTCCATAGTTTCTGGCTTCTTTACTTTATGAAAACTAAAATTTACCTTAATGTTCCTTAACTTTTTCTTCTTTTGTTTGAATGAGCTGATTATTTTATTTGCTTGCGTTTCTTTGTTTTATTTATGGCAAAATTATTAAGGTTATCTGGTGTCCCTAATTATGAACTTTCGATAAAACGGAAGACTTTTGGCCGGCAATACCCACCGAAATTTTTGGACTACTTTTTTATCGACAAATAGTAAGACTGAACGGCGGTAAAATTGAGTATGTTCAGCGCTGGTATTCGATTCCGTTTCTCACAGATTTCGAGTCGAGTACCCTAACCACCAGGTCATTATTATTTAAAACATTCTAGAAATATCACATCGCTGTAGTACTTCCATCTAAGCTTGAATCACTAACATTGATACTAGATGACGAATTCATATATATAACCAGTTAATAATATGAGATGAGTACACTCCTTGTCCTGCAAAGACGTGAACAGCATAAAATTTGAAAGTGCGAGACCTAAATACATGTAGATACTCAAGTAAAGCCGCGATTATTAAAGTTTTCCTCAGAGATGCACGAGCAAAAATATTTCTAGGAACAGGAAGAAATAAAACCCAGAAACCATTAACTATGAGGGTAATTCTATCATGTATTTAACAGACATGTGTAGGTTTCATGGATCACGGATAATTGGTGACGAATCTACAATTTCACTAAACAGAATTATTTGTGCGGCATGCCTACTTTCTTAACAATTAAAACAATGATACTGTGTGTGTAAAAATAGTATCAAATAGTGAGTACGTACGTACGGTGTGGAGGCAACTGATCCTAAATAAGTCAGTTGGTGAGGGCTAAGATATGTATTTAGAGAAAAATAAACCAAAACTACGACTATACCAGAGAAAAAATGCCGTAAGATTACTAGCTTGCTAATCAACAGCCTTTAACTCTCGTATCAGAGGCTTATTTTTATGCTATTCACTACCACCTTTGTTCACATATTTCACCATATTCAGTAATTTCATACATTTTGCCTGTCTCAATACTCTGTACAAAGAAATAACCAAAGACGAAGTGGTGAGATCGCTCATTTTCTATTAAAATACACAAAAAATGTTTGTTTGTTTCTTTTAATTTCACACAAAGCTACTGAGGGCTGTCTGTGCTAGCCGTCCCTAATCTAGCAGTGTAAGACTAGAGGGAAGGCAGCTAGTCATCACCACCCAGCGCCTACTCTTGGGCTACTCTTTTACCAACGAATAGTAGGATTGACCGTAACATTATAAGCCCACACGGCTGAAAGGGTGACACAAATACTGAGTGGTTTCACATTGTGTACTTATTTATAATGGTATTTTTGTTACATTTTTTTAGATTATTCGGGTTTTATTATGGACTCTGTAACCGTCCAAGTCACAATTTTATAAATTCTTTCTTGCATGGATGGCCTAAAAAAGTATAACAAAAACTCGTGAGATCAAATGGCCTCAGTCGGTAATTTTAAAGTGAAAGAACATTCAGTGTTAAAGAGATGGCCAAATGCCTAAGTTAGTCCAAGTAAAACAGTAATCAGTATAGTGTGAAAGAAGGTGGCAGAATTCAAAGTCCAAATTACTGGGTTTATAAACTGTTATAAATTTAGTAGCCCGACATGGCCTAGCGCGTAAGGCGTGCGACTCGTAATCCGAGGGTCGCGGGTTGGGGCCCGCGTCGCGCCAAACATGCTCGCCCTCCCAGCCGTGGGGGCGTTTTAATGTGACGGTCAATCCCACTATTCGTTGGTAAAAGAGTAGCCCAAGAGTTGGCGGTGGGTGGTAATGAATAGATTAAAATAATTTTTAAAAAAGTCTTAAAACCAGCCTTATCATTCGTATACTTATTAAGCTTTTTCTTAAATTTACTGCCTCTACAACATCACAAAGCAATCCATTCCAAGGGTCAACCATTCTGTTAAAAAATAAAACTGTCTTAGCTGAAGATGACTCCTACCCTGCCAAAATGTATACTTGTGTTCCCTAATCCTACTGCTAAATATGAAAAAAGATGGCAGATCAACACTATAAATTTCCTTTGCAGTCTCAGACACCTCAATCAAATCCCTCCTTACTCTTCTTTTTTTCAAGATAAAACAGTTTAAGATTTCAGCCTCTCCTTTTATGACAACTCCTCTATCTCAAGCAACATTCCAGTAACCCTTTTTTGAACCTTTCGCAACAACTTTATGTCTTTCCTAAGGTAAAGAGCCCAAGACTGAACACAATATTCTAAATTTCGTCTAACCAGTGACCTGTACAATTAAGGTATAACCTCTTTATACACCTATTCAGTATTTTTGTAGAGTCTACCTAAAATCATATTTGCTCTACCACTAGCAACACCAACACTGCTTGAATGGCTTTAGAGACTGATCGAGTGTTACACAAAAATCCCTTTCATTTGTAACACTGTTAAGATTATTCCTATTCAAATTATACTTACCCAAATTATCATAATCCACATACATTATATTGTATGTAATATAATTAAAACTCAGCCTTATATTTGCCCAATTCAATAAATGACTGATGTCTTTTTTGAACATCAGCAATATCCTCTTTCCAACTAGCAACACTCAGTTCTTAAATATAATCTGCATATTCAAATAATTTTTATTAATCCTTCACCTATTTCAATAATGTAAATAAAAAAGAGTAAAGGTCCTAAGACTGAGCTCTGATGTATCGACTTGTGTCATTAATCCAGTTATACTAAGCTCCATTTCTAACAGCCGTCTCCTTCTTTCCATCCAGCCACTATTCTATCCAATATGCTAGCTTAACCACCACACCTATAGATTTAGTTCTTTGCAAACCTTTTATGTAGTACCTTCTTGAAACCTTTCTGAAAATTCAAATACACCAATTCTATACCTTTATCATCATTTACACAAGCAGTAGCATTTTCAAAGAATGTCAAAAGTTTTGTAAGATAAGATATTTCCTTAATGAAACCATGTTTGTTATCGAATAAAATTCTAAAGCTTGTTAAATGACTGTGCAAAGCATTTTTAACAGACTTTCCAAAACTTTTCCCACAAATGATGTAAGACTAATGGATCTATAATTACTGAAACAATTTTTATCACCTCTTTTAAAAAGAAGAGCTATCTTAGCTAAATTCCAATCCTCTGGTTTCTGCCTACTATCAAGTGGCTCACATATCCAATCTTTATCCTCCTTCAAAACCCTTGGGGAAATCATATCTTGCCCAGGAGTCTTATCGTTTCTCAAATTTCTTAAGTTTTTTCTTAATCAACTCAGAATTAATTCAATCACCTTGTTTGATCTCGCTTCCATTTATCAACTGTTCAAGACGTGGAATACTGTTTAAATCTTCGTTAGTTAAAAAAAGGAAGAAAAAACAAAATTTAATAACCCAGCCATTTCGTAATCATCAGATAGTAGCCTTTATCATCTCTCAAGGATTCTACCCCTATTCTAACATGTTTTTTACCCTTAATGTATTTAAAGAAATCTCTACTGTTAAATTTCATATTTTCAGCGAACCTTTTCCGTTATTTTTTGTTTCACCAAATTTCTTGACCTTCTATAATCATCTAAATTTTCTGTTTTACCAGTCAATTTATTTAAATTATTATGCTTTTCTTTAATTTTTCTGTTAAACTCTTTTTTACTTGGTATTTTACTTGCAAATACAATTTTCTTTCTAATAGGAATATATTTACCTTAAATATTTAAACATTTATCTTTATAACTCAAATGCCCATTTCACAACAGATAATTTTTGTCGCATCCCTTCAAACTTGGCCTCTTTTAAAAATCAAAATATCATTATTCCTTATTTCTTTATGCAATAAAACATTGAACCTAAAGAAGCAATGATCATTTGCATCCAAAAGTTCCCCAATTTCTACGCTGTGGATCATTTGTGTATTTGAAGTTAACAATAAATATAAAATAGCATTGTTTCCAGTAGATTTTTTAACTAATTAGTGAAGAAAGCCATCCTGAACAGTTTACAAAAACCTTTCTCCTTCGCAGTTTGACTCCAACATTTTCCCAATCTGTGTGCCTGCAATTAAAATCGCCCATAATCATTACTTCATTAAAAGCTTTGATCTTAATCTCGTTGTAAAGTTTCTTATACATTTGATCAGCATCATTAGGCAATCCGTAACAAATTCCCACTAATGCTCGCCTACAGTTTGTTAAAAACACGTTCAACAGACCAAAATTATGCGATCTGGTTTTATATAGATAAGGCGCACTTCACTCTACACTACAATCTATCGAATATGTAAAGGATGCTCATAGGCACCAGATTACGTTTCATTAGGTGACTTGAGACAAAATATGCCTCGAAAACCGAAGTTTCAAAACATTGTTAAGAATACATCAAAACCTTATTAGCAGTAACTATAAGCAGTCAACATTAATAAAAACTGTAGTAACTCTTCGTAATGGCCGTATACTACACTGAAGTTAAAATTATGACGTACAAAAGTGCAAAGTATTCTATATCAAATACTTATTCACTACGATTAAAATCATGAGCGAAAAAGATGAAAAGCTACTTCTGTTAAGTACTTATTTTCGAGTGTATCTGAATGAGAAATATTTTTTTTGTAATTTTGATCAAGTGATAATTATATGCATTTGAATAAAGTGATTTGAGGAAGTGCTTGTGGTATTGCATAGTACTGATATCCTTTGTTATAGCCAAAATATTATACATCTAAAGTATCATTTCATTTTTCACGTATTTCGTTTACATATAAGGTTAGACTATTTCGTAAATATTTTTCCTTTTATAAATTAGTTTTCGGAGCAAAATATACATTACAGTGATTTAACTCCTTTCAGAAGGTCTATTCATAACTCATCGGATTATTTTGTACAGTAGCAACAGAAAGGCCCGGCATTGCCAGATGGCTTAAGGCGTTCTTCTCGTAATCTGAGGGTTGCGGGATCGAATCCCCGTCGCACCAAACATGCTCGTCCTTTCAGATGTGGGGGGCGTTGTAATGTAACTGTCAATCCTACTATTCGTTGATAAACGAGTAGCACAAGAGTTGGCGGTAGGTGGTGATGACTAGCTGCCTTCCCTCTAGTCTTACACTAAATTAGGGATGGTTAGCGAAGATAGCCCTCGAGTAGCTTTACGAGAAATTCAAAAAACAGACAAGCAACAGGAAAACGGCTCGGTGTAATCTTATATATCTGATGTGAAAGTTTTTTTCTTCGTTGTTTTTTTTTTTTTTTTTAAGTTCGATGTTAATATTCCAAGTAAGGTTAGAAACTCTTTGGGTCCTTATATTGCCACCCTACATTAAATTCTGACAAAAAAGAAAGAAAATTCTTCAATAGCACCCACCATCACAAGAGTTTTGTCCACGCTGGGAACCAGATAACAAAATTGATTGTCACTTTTACAATACGCCTACAGTGAAAAATGCAGGAAATCTCGAAATGCCAGATTTTCAAGTATGGTTGACATTAGTTTTCATTCTAGCTTTTGCCGGGAGTAGTTTCAAATAGTGTCTATTAGCTGCATTTTTTAAAGCGTGTGTGTGTGTTTTTCTTATAGCAAAGCCTCATCAGGCTATCTGCTGAGCCCACCGAGGGGAATCAAACCGCTGATTTGAGCGTTGTAAATCCGTAGACATACCGCTATACTAGCGAGAGGCACCTTTTTAAAGCATATAACAATACTTTAAAATTAACAAACATGTATATAACCTACCTTTAACACTGTATTATGCTTTCGATGGAACTCCTCAGGGGCACAGGGGTATACCTGCGGACTTATACCGCTAAAAACCGAGTTTCGATACCCGTGATGGGTAGAGCCCTTTGTGTAGCTTTGTGCTTGATAAGAGCAATGACAATAACAGCTTTTGACGGACGTACACTGCTGACCTAAATCTTAAAGCCAATAAACATAAAGAAAAAATATGCTTTTTGCGTTGTTAGACTTAACTACTTATTTAAGTAGAGCTTCGAAAGATGAAAATAAGAAAAAGGATTATAAAAATAAAAATACTTTTTTGGCGTTTAATAAATAAAACGTGAACACTATGAAATTGGCCTAAATACTAGCTGGTCAAAAGTTTAAGACCATACTGAAACAAAGCATTAATCGGTGAACACGTAACAAAATTTAGTCATTTGTGTTCAAGCATTAGCATTGTCAACATCTCCCACTGACATCTCCTGTGTTACATTTGGTGAAAACATGGCAAAGGCTAAAAAGTTGACAGAGTTTGAACGTAGCAGAATTGTCAAGCTGCAAAAACATGGTCTCTCAACGTGCCGCCGCAGGTGATATTGAGCATAGTAAAACTGCTGTTCCAAATGTCTTAAAAGACTCTGAGGGATACGGAACGAGAATTTCAAGTGGTCGGCCCAAGAAAATTTCGTCCACGTTGAGCAGGAGCATTCGACGGGTTGTCCGGCAAGATATTAACTGATCGTCGAACCAGATTAAGGCCCTTACGGACGCAGAATGCAGCTCAAGAACAATAAGACAGCATCTACGAGAGAAAGGCTTTAAAAACCGTAAACGTCTTCAAAGGCCACGCCTCTTTCCACACCACGAAACAGCTTGGTTAAACTTTGCTGAGAAGCACCAAACACGGAACGTAGAAAAGTGGACGAAGGTTTGGTTCTCTGATGAGAAAAATTTAACCTGGATGGTCCAGATGGCTTCCAACGTAGGCAGTAGGCACGATAAGAATATCCCACCGGATACATTTTCTACACGACACAGTGGAGGATGTTCCATCATGATCTGGGGTGCTTTCTCCTTCCATGGAACAACGGAGCTTCAGGTTATACGGGGGCGTCAACCAGCGGCTGGCTACATTAACATATTGGAGAGAGCATCCTTATTGACTGAAAGCCCTCGCTTGTGTAAAAATGACTGGATCTTTCAGCAGGACAACGCTGCAATCCACAATGCCTGCAGGACAAACATGATTCTTTTGGACCATCTAGTGTGTTCGCCCGAAAGCATTGAAAATGCTTGGGGGTGAATTGTAAGGGAAGTCTATAGAAATGGACGTCAATTCCAAACAGTGCATGATCTTCGTGAAGCCATCTTCACCACTTGGCATAACATTCCAGCCAGCCTTTTTCAAACGCTTATATCGACCATTCCAAAGCGAATGTTTGAAGTTATTCGCAATGACGGCCGTGAAACTCACTACTGGGACCTCTTTTTGGGCATTTCCTACCCTGTTTATGACTTCTTTTTTGTATGGTTTTAAACTTTTGACCAGCTAGTATTTAGGCTAATTTCATAATGTTCACATTTTCCCTATTAAATGCTAAAGACGTTGTTTATTTTTATTTTCCCTTTTCTTATTTTCATCTTTCGAAGCTCTACTCAAATAAATGGTTGAGTCTAACAGCGAAAAAATGTATATTTTGTTCTTTATGTTCATTGGCCTTAAGATTTTGGCCAGCGGTGTATATAAAAAGAAGTTCTAACGTGAAAGAAACATGATGAAGTTGTGAAAAAATTATCGTTAACATACTTCGTATAAGGTTTAGTATTCACCAACGAACCAACACTAATCATGCTATCAATCCATAAAAAGAAACAATTTGAGATTAAGTCCTCACAGATCAAAATATAATTCCAAACAATTTACTGTGCATAAAAGTATTTAATTACATTTGTTTTTCCTTTTGATTGTTTCAGGAAAAAAAAAAGGATGTAAAAAGAATGCAAGTCGATTTGTTCTTAGAGTAACAGTTTTCTAAATAGATTTATTCGTTCAGTAGATTGAATAATGGATTCCAAAAGTCGTAATGGTGTTTCGTTATGTGGTCACAACTTAGTCTACTTCCGTGAAGTGAATGTAACGAAACAATGCACAAAATACTTCATTATATTTCTCATAATTCGTTAATACTGTACGTGACATATATGTTCAACACTTCATTCTTTATCCAGTCCGTTAGGGTTTGTCCACCAAGATATTCAGCGGTATGTTTGTGAATTTACAACGCTAAAATTCGGAGCTCAATTTCCAGTGATGATAGACTACAGATCGCCCATTGTGTATCTATGTACTATAACAGCCTTTAGTTTATTTGTTTGTTTTTAAGAACAAAGCTATCATTTTAACACCTAAGTCCTTAGATGTATCGTTGAGCCACCTAAAGGGGGTGACGAAGAATGAATAGTGACATTTTAACCACACTGTGTCGGTCAAATCCAATTCCAATGACGCGTTTCACTAAATATACAGTTCTTCGGTAGTAGTCAAAACACTATTTATAAAACCCATCTATTAAAATAACAATTATTATGTTGTGAAAGCCTTTTCTGTAGCTGGTAAAGCATGATGATAATTAATTAATTATATATGTCTTAAGATATTAGTATTTGGCTTATTTTATTTTAACCCTACATTCTTTATTCACTCCGTCAGGATTCCTCAAGACGAGGAATAGTGTTTAATAGTATTTTAACAGCTAGGTCCGCCATATCCAAGATAATCTATGCCGTAACAGATATACTTTTGTACATTTATTTTAGTGCCTACACATCTTTTAGTATAGTTTTCTTTTTTGTATGTGACATATATTTTTCACTGTGTATTACGCAAGTCCCGCCTATTTTCGTAAATTGTAGAAAATTCTTGAAAGTGAAAAGCAACAAATTTGTTTACGAAGAAGCACTAGATCATTGTTGCCAAGCGAACTTTCGAGAAAATCATGTGATTTGTATAAAAAGCGGCTAGCCGAGAGACAATAAAAGAGAATATTATTGGACGGCTATAGCCGGATTTTTATAGGACTAGAAACCTATAATTGTGATTAATATCTATATTTAATCGGAAAACCACAGAATTTGACCAGGAACGTTATAGATTTCGAACATAACAAACCGTTCAACTTCAATGAATTACTTTGGGCATTATTATTTTGCGAGGACATTAGATATCTGTGCTTATACTCGGTGTGAGACCAGCCAAGAAAAAGAGAGTGTTATCTTAGGCAAAGGGCAACGATATCAGCTCAAAATGAATTTGTTCCTTGTGGACCTGGATTATCGATAAAATGTTCAGTCCTAGACCGAATATAACTCGGTTTAGTTTGTAAAAGTTGTTTATAAGCCATTATTTGTAATAACTATAAGTAATAACTGTTATTATAAATTGTATTATTTTATGTTTGTATATTAAAATATATTTGCGTTAAAAAAGGAAATTTTGCGTATCAATCTTATTGGCAAACAACATAAATGTAATACATGTTAATATTTAATTAACTACTGAACTCAAATTTCCGATTATTTGAGATAGTAATATGAAAATTACATAATTTAATAAGCTGCAGACTTGTCTGAAATTAAATTTTAATACGTAACAATGTTAACGTTTTTTTATCACATAACTTATAAATAAGTGTTTTATAGTAGATCTCATATTTCGGAAAGTTAAGCATATTGTACGTTTAGTTAGCTACTGAGCCTTACAACTGTCTTTGTCATTTATAAAACGTAAAGGAAAACATGCCCTATCGAGTTCTGCTAATTGATATCCCCCTATTTCCATTATAAAACTAGCTGCACGAATGTTTCTTTCATAAATAAAAGTTGAATTGAAAACATGAAAGTTTCAAAAATGGTATCCGTATAAACCTGTTGAATAATAATAGTGTATCTAAACTTTATTTCAGAGAACTTTGCATGCTATTTACATATACTTACTATCTCACTACAGCCATTTAGTCTCATACACATATCTCGTAGCATCACATGAATAAACTGAAAATATCGAATTAAAGAAGAATGAAAACATTTAGAATTTAGTGATGCCCAACTATGTGTTGGTTTGATATAAATCTCATGAGTTAATATTCTGTTCTCGCTTGAAGTTAACGGTGTGTCAGCTTAAGTTATTTGATTAAAACCACTCAAATGCTCGATGTTCATCACATTTTAATTTAGGAGGGCTCATAAACGAGTAGCAATCCAGAAGCTCAGCAAAATCATAATTCCAAACTGTAAAAATGTCATCTATGTTATTTTTATAAACTACAAGATATATTTAACAATGTACTGTTCCAAGAAGTCTTTTTTTAAGCTTATGCATAATAACGGAAGCAAATGATGTCGCTCGTCGATTACACATATGGACCCGTAGACTCTACTAGACAAATCACTGTATGCTACGGGAGAAAACTTAAGCAGTTCGATGGTGCAGATTTCAAAAATGTATTCAGAATTTCTCCATCGCCTCTAGATTTTGAGATATTCTTATATCTCAATATTTTATCACCATAATGTGAAATTTTATGCAATCAACTCAGTGCAATAAACAGATTTAAGCTGTACAACTGAGTTTACTTTGTGATGACGAGAAACCCACTTGAAGAAAAAATGTATTCTCAAGACTGCTGATTGGAGTATTAAACTTTAATTAAAATACCAGCCGTCTTGCGAATAGATGAGTTAAGTTGGACTGTATAATGGACAGCTATGAATTAACCATTAAGCAAAATAAGCATGTGTTTATGGCACCAAGGGAAGGGGACACCAGAGAGTTTTTCTCCTAGCTATCATGCCCTGGACTCTTCCACTGCCACTCAACTTTAGTCGATTTTTTGTAATTGTTCTTATCTGCCGTATTCAGCTTTACTCTGCGTTGTTAAGAAACGTTTTCTTTGGCTCGATGAGTGACTAAAGTTTCGAGAAACTATTAAACTATGTATCTGAAGTAAGAAATCATTGATTTGCGAAATATTACTGTAAAGAACTGTACAAAATATTGATAGAACTTCAGGTAAAAGATGATCATATGTTATGATGTCTGACCTTGAAAATGTAATATTTTTCTCAATCATTCCTTCTGTTGTAGCTATTTGTATGAAATTATAGGGAGCAGAATTGTTTTGTTTTACCTTTTACTGCTTTATTCAGTCACATCTACAGAAAAATAAGAGTATAATACCACAGAAACATAAGTCAAACGAATGGTAACAGATGTGTACAGAGACGTGACTAGTTTGTTTGTTTTTTCGACTTCTATTTTAAGCCATATTTTTTTTGCTTCAAACAACTTGCTGTAAAAAACCTCCTTTGTGTGTGAGTACATATTTTGAAATTTATCATATCAAGAAAAAATTTAGAAAGGACTGCCACTGTAGCAAAACCATCGTTCATAGATTACATGAACCTATAAGAGTATTTGGGCATGTACGTATTGTAAATATAAACAGATCTGAAGCTGAGATTTATTTAGGGGATAAATACAAGGGCGTCCGGTCTTAAATGTTCATTCCCATTCATAAATAGCCAACAAAATTTTGTCAAATATGCTATTTTTAGACCCAGATATGGAGATCACAATGATATTCTTCTTACTTTTTCCTTGATCCTATGCCGACGTCATAATGCCCCAACCCGGCCCGACCCTCTGGTGATATTTTTTATGAGAAGAACGAACAATCCGAGACAGACACACAGAGACAACGACGACAAACTTTCAGCTATTTTGCGAGTATAAATTCAGATCAGTATGTGTTCTACTACATTTCTGAAAAACTGGGAAAATAACTGACAGATCGGAGCAGTCAAAAGGCGATAAATCGACCTTTTAGATCAAATTGCGCAGATTTTGACATGTTACGACAACATGATTCCTAACGTTGTTACGTATACACTATACTACTAATAGTAGTACAGTACTGTAGCTCCGTGGTCATACAAAGATGGTGTAAAGAACCAACAAATCAACAAAATCAATTTAGGATTGTCTGAAAAAAGTGTATGAATTGAACAAGTTCATGTGAACAAAGTTAGGCCTAAATACTGTAACTAGTTTATTCTAAGTACACTGGAAATGCTACTGTAGCCTGGAATAATGAAGTGGACTATTCCCAATTTAAGGCCGTCGTTATGAATTTGCCTTCGCATCCAAGCATGCAGATGAAGTTTCAGACGTATGCCTATTTTGTTGATTGTTTGTTTGTTTTTTGAATTTCGCACAAAACTACTCGAGGGTTATCTGCACTAGCCGTCCCTAATTTTGTAGTGTAAGACTAGAGGGAAGGCAGCTAGTCATCACCACCCACCGCCAACTCTTGGGCTACTCTTTTACCAACGAATAGTGGGATTGACCGTCACATTATAACGCACCCACGGCTGAAAGGGCGAGCATGTTTCGCACGACGGGGATGCGAACCCGCGACCCTCGGATTACGAGTCGCACGCCTTAACGCGATTGGCCATGCCGGGCCCTTCACTCATGTCAAAACGACAGGAAATTAAGTTAATCCATTAATCCAGTAATTATATATATCATTTTTGTTACATGCCATCACCCGTGATTGAATGATGTCTACAAAACTTGTAAAATGGTATTGAAGAACCGTGTGTTTACTATAATAGATATAATTATACGTGTCTATTTATATTTTATAATTAAAAATGTAAAGATACTGCCATTTTGTTGATGTATGGTTTGTTGGCTCATCTAAATTTCCCAGGTCAAAACTGAGCTCAAAGGTGAGGTTACAACTGATTCTTTAGATACATGATTAATATAAAGGTACTTTAGCTGAGGCCTAACCCAGTATTTAGTAGTTCAATGTACAGTACAGCTTTAAAATGATTCGATAATCGATTTTTCAAAAGTTTCATAAAGTAAGTCATGTTCTGCAAAATGAGGATGTGAACTTAAAAATCTGCGCAGATCTGTATGGGTCATAAGCTGACCAACTACGCACTTTAAGGGATGACTTTGAAAGATTTGAAGCAGTTGCAAAGGAAATACTACCAGATGTTGATTACGATGTAGCTCAAACTTGCAAACGTGTCAGAAAGAAGGTACACAATGACGGAGATGCACAAGAAGTAGATCTGAATGCCAGAGGCGAATTTCGTATCACCATTTTCTACGCAATTGTTTACAAACTACAGATCCAAATGAGAAGAAGAGAGATGTACAAAAAATAGCAAACAGATTTTCTTTCCCAAGTGATGTGCCAAATGATGTCACTTTATCTGCTGAAACTGAAAGATACTCTCAATGTTCCTGAAGCTATTTGATGCTTGCCCAGAGGACTTGGACACTAATCTCTCTGCCGAGCTTCAGCAGTTTCACTCATATGTGCGCCATAAGTTCAGTGCAACAAAAACTGTAAAAACCAGAATTAATTATGCTGAACTTTATAAAATATTTTCAAAAGACAAAATTGAGTGTGTGTTTCCAAATGTAGACATTGCATTGCGTATATTTTTAACATTAATGGTCATAAATTGCACAGCTGAGCGTTCATTTTCTCAACTGAAGCATGTTAAAAATTTCGACAGAACAACTATGCGACAAGACAGGCTGCATGCCTTGTCTCTACTGAGTATAGAAACAGATTTGTTGCGTCAAATTAGTTTTGAGGACTTCATCAAATACTTTATAATTAAAAAAATCTAGAAGAAAACTTTTTAAAATTTAAATATATATTAAGGCATAAGTAAATAATTTGCTTACAGGGTTTTAAGTTCAAAGTGAGAAATTGTTAACACCAAAGTGAGAATTTTTTGAATAAGTGGGCTTTGAGTAAATTTTTTGTTTTTGTTTACATCAAAGTATGAATTTGTAAGATTAAAGTGAGAATTGTTAACTCAGAGTAAAAACAGTAAGAATAGTAATTTTTAATTATTATTAATCAAAAAATGACTTCCATTATCATTTCTAAATAAAAGGCTTTGCTTGATTTTTATGTATGCCCAAACTACTAAATAAATAAAATGAAGTTGTGGGGTCTGACCTGAAAGAAAACTGAAGAAGGGTTATAAATTTTCAAACTTTTACTTCACTTTCAGCACCTAGTGAGCCTCAATGTCTTGTCAGTGAAGCAATGGAGGGGCCAAGAATGGCACCATTGTTGGGCTGTGCTTTGGGCATCAGTTTCCCTTAATCCGGTCCTGATGATGAGTAAATGGTATACATTTTTGATAACTTCAAAAACTGACTGTTTTGTATTGGTGTTAGATTCCAAATATACACTGTTTGTTCTCAGTAGAATTGTAGCAAACTGCCCCGCTTTAACTTCATTCCCGTGTTAATCTGCTTCATCCGGGAATCACGAAAGCCGCAAGTGCTCAGTTTATTAGAATACTCAAAACGTCTCTCAACTGAGCATAAAAGTAGTTTAGTCGGTCGCCTCTCTTCAGCTACCTTTCACTCACTCAATTGGTCTCTTTATTTCTGTGACAGATTGACTGTTATATATTTATGTTAATATCGAGGTTTGTTTCAGTTAAATTTATATTTAGAAACACGCGTAACTTGTATTATTAAATCTGTATTGCGACATTCCTGCCTATTCAGTAAAGTTGAAGAAGTTTCTTGAGTGTTAAAATCAACAAGGTACTGTATCTGTATATAAATGTTACTGATTGCCAGTATTGTTGTCTTAGGTGAAATTTCTAGACACTCTCCTCTCAAGCCTATAAAAGGTAACCGACACAATGCAAGTAGGCAATATATATTGTTGGTTTGCTACAGTTTGTATACTACAAACCTCGTAAGCTATAACTGTAATTAACGCTTATTAATCGGTACACTATCGAAGATTTGTGCAATATCAGACTGAGAGAGTGTATGTTTGTGTGTTTTATTATAGTAAAGCTGCATTGGGCTATCTGATTTCTACTGAGGAGAATTGAACCCCTAGTTTTATCGTTGTAAATTCTAACACCACTGTGTCACTAGGGGACATCAAACTGAGTACTTCTGACATTCTGACCAATCTTGATTCAAAATTCGATCTCTTGAAGTTATTTTATTGACTGAATACAGATATACATTTCCAGACATTCCTAATCAAACCAACAGTGCTATTCATCATGGAGATACAGATGATGCTTTTCCAGTGAAACAATATCCCTATCTTGTGAATCCAGTCAAGGCCAATAAAATACAGAAGGAAATATCTCATATGCTGGATAACAGAATATTTTGAGTCCTGTAAAAGTGATTGATCTTCGCTTGTACTGGTTCCTAAATCTGCTAGTTTAGTTGAATTCTCTACAGTCTTTCGCAGAGTAAATGCTTTGACAAAGACAGATTTCTATCCCATTCCAAAAATGAAGGATTGTATTGATAAAACTAGGATGACTAA
This sequence comes from Tachypleus tridentatus, assembly GCF_004210375.1. Lineage (NCBI taxonomy): Eukaryota > Metazoa > Arthropoda > Merostomata > Xiphosura > Limulidae > Tachypleus > Tachypleus tridentatus. The sequence goes on along the minus strand of NC_134832.1, from coordinate 9,074,027 downwards.
CAGAAGAGATACTGAGCTGTTTATCTCACTGAGAGGGCAAAATAAATGTCTGCTTCTGTTATTCCTGATGGATTATACCAGTACAATGTAATGCCTTTTGTGATGAAAAATTCTCAAGAAATTTTTCAGTAAATGATGAAGTAATGTCTCAACAATTTGCCATATGTTGGAATTTATTTTGTTACAGTAACACCTGGGAAGAAAATTTATGTGCATTACGTACTGTTTACAGAGGCTTGAGAAAGCCATTCTCACTGTACATTTGTCATAAAATGATTTTGGCAAAGCCAGAGTTGTTCACTTAGGTCATGTAATAGGCTGTGATCAAGCTTCTCCAATTCAAGCTAAAGTTTACTTCACTGTCAATTATCCAACTCCTACAAACAAGAAAAGTTTGAGATTTTTTGGAATAGCTGGTTATTACAGGATTTTTTTCTTTTTGCTGATACCACTGTACCATCAACAAACCTAATGAAACAAAATCAAAAATTGAAATGGTCTGAAACATGTTAATCTGCTCTTGAAAAGATCAAATCAAACCAGTTTTACTGGTGGCACATAACTTTGATAAGTCTTTCGCATTAGCTGTTGATGCCAATAGCTGTGGTGCTGATACTATTCTATTACAATCAAAGATATGTTATTTTTCTAAAAGGTTTAATTGTTACCAAAAGAACTATTCTATTGTGTAAAAAAGAAAAACATTGACTTTAATGTAAGCTTTGGAACAGTTCAATGTTTATGTATCTGTATCACGACAACCTATTGTCACTTACACAACCCACTGATGTTTTTTAATCAAATCAGGTGCAAAAACAAAGCTGTTAAACTTCAGTTTAACAGTGGAGAATTATGAGTTGAAAGAAATCAATGTCAAAGGAGTTAATAACATCTCTGCTCGTAAACCTTCATATGTTATGGAATTGTATGATTATAAGGTTATTTGCATTGATTGTGTTATATACTTTCATGATCATTTAAGTTCTATAATTATTTGATAATGTATTATATTTATTGTATTGTTATCACTGTATATATATATAATATATATAATTCTCTGAGGAGAGAGGCATGACTAATTTACAATAATATAAACAATATCACTGTTTGTTTCAGTTGAATATACATTTAGAAATGCATGTAGCTTACAGTATTAAGTCTGTATTACGACATTCCCGCCTATTCACTAAAGTTGTAGAAGGTTTTCTAGTATAAGAATCAACAATGTACTGTGTATATAAATACTAGTGATTGCCAGTATTGTTGCCATGGCTGAAATTTCTAGAAACTTTCCTTTCAAGCGTATAAAAGGTAAACAACGCAGCACGAATAGGCAGTATATATGGTTGAGAAATATATATGTAAAAACGGCTCGTTTGGGTTGAGAAAATATTTTACGTAGAGGAGCGAACAACGTTTCGACCTCCTTCGGTCATCGTCAGGTTCACAAAGAAAGAAAGAAGTAACTGACTGGAAGCTGACCACATGTTTGAAAAGGGGTTATGCAACTGAGTGTCGGTATGTAGAGGGCGGTGTTAGAAGTTTGAATATATAAACGAGCCGTTTTTATTTCTCTACAAGTGGGTTTTCTCGAAATCACTGAGTAGATATTGTTGGTTTGCTACTGGTGGTACATTATGAACCTCGGAAATTGTAGCTGTGATTAACGTTTATTAATCGGGAAACTACAGGTATTTTACCAGAGACGTTTATATATTTCCAACATTATATATATATATATAATCCGTGATAACGAGAAAACCCACTTGTAAAGAAACTTATCAACAGAAGAAATGACATCTATTTCATTCAACAATGCAGAAAGGAACAACTAACCCCTAACTTTGTAAAGGTAAAACTATCAACAAAATTTCAATCAATGCACGAACATTATCCAAAATTTACAGAAAAAAACTACTAAAAGCCATGTTAAGCACAAAATACAAAGAACTACATGACTTACAGAAACAAAAAATGAACCTAGACCAACAACTGGCATGCTGCATTAAACCAGAGATTTATGAACTTACACAACGAAACATCAACCAAATCAACACCAGGAACGACAAAAGGATCTGCCACAACAAAAAAAACTAAGATGCAAACAACAGAAAATACACCAACAAGACAAACCATTGACTAACCCCATAATTAACAGATCCGACCGACAATTAAACACAGACGAGATACATCTATTTACCAAAGGACTCAACCTCGCAATAGCACCTAGGTACATTCCAACCTTAGAAAATAAAACATATTTAATTGACCTAGCCAGGAGACTTCTAATATTTTCCACAGAAAACAACCAACAAAAAGACGACAACTTCGACAATTCTATTGACATCAAACAACCAAACTTCCCAGGGAAAATGAAAAATTTATATTTACCAGAAACACCTAAAAACAATACCTTAAACGATTTTTTCAAAGAATTTTCTCACAAAACCATCAACAAAATTTCATAAAACAGAAAGCTAAAAAAATTAGCTTACAAAAAGAGACATTAATTCCATTAAAAACCTAAAACAAGATAAAAATATAAAAATTCAAAAAGCAGATAAAGGAAACTCTATAGTCATAATGAACACGAATGAATACATCAAAAATAATGAAGAACATCCTATTAGACACAAACAACTTTAAACCAAAACACACAAATCCAACAAAGACACATGAAACGCAACTAAACAAAATACTACTAAAAATGAAAAAAGCCAACACAATTTCAAAAACACTTTATTCCTACCGATGCAAAACCGACTCACACACTCCATATCCATAAATATACGGCATTCCCAAACCTCATAAACCAGATTGTTCATTACGACTAATAATGTCCACATATGAATCGTTTAATTACAGTCTTGGTAAATACATAGCATGGGCATTCTCCAAATATATAACATCAGCCAGCTCATTCATCAAAGACTCTTTTAATTTCAAGTCTAATCTTGATCAACTTAATCATGAAGCCTTAATGGCCAGTTTCAACGTTATATCCCTCTTTACAGACGTCCCAACCGCTGAAGTCTGCAAGATGGCCTTAGAACTCTATATCTGAGACACTAATACATCAATAGACATTTCCAGCAATCCTCATAGAATTCACTATGATGAAGACAAACTTCATGCTCAACAACCACAACTGTATACAAACAAATGGCCTAAGCATGGGCAATCCAGTATCACCAGTTCTAGCCAATATTTTTATGACACAAGTTGAAACAAAAGCAATTAACACAGCATTACAACCACCACTATATTGGTACAGATATGTAGATGACACGATTACGGGATTCACATCTACTGAGCTCATACTTAATTTTTTCAATCACATTAACTCTATACATCCCAAATAAAACTGTGGTCGGAACATTATTTATATAAACCATTTGATGCAACAACAGATTTATGGTGTTTATTCATGTGTTGTATTCCAGCCGTCCTAAAGAGTTCTGGATTGAGTGAAACATGTCGTCGGTAATGAATATAATACAGATAGAATTGTAATAAAATTATATACATATATATATATATATATATATATATATATATATATATACATTTCTCTCTCTCTTTTTTTTCTTTCCTTTACGATTTCAATTCCAACTACTTCGAGGTTGAGATATTTTTGATAGCAAGGAATTTTTTAAATCCAGATGGTTGATTCAGTCAGTAACGATACAAGACGAGCATTTTCGTTCATGGGAATACGAACTTGTGACCCTCAGATTGCGGACTGGACATCCTAACCACCAGGTCGTACCAAACCCTATACGGTCTTCTAATTCAATAAAATCTCTGAGAGACCACTTAAAGAATGTAGTGTTTAAAAATGTAGTAGGATTAATACTAATGTCCTTTGACAACTAATAACTTATTCTTGAAGTAATATTGTTTCATCATCTTTATATAACAGTTAATTTTTGTTGTTGTTGTACTCATTCTACATTCATGTAGGCGAAGGTGTTAGTTATTTAAACATGTACATATACCCTCTCAAAAGAGCATTAAATGACTCAATTCCAGTAAAACTAAAAAAAATGGTTGAAAGGTAATAATACTTTGTGATCTACGGTTTAATATAATTTACGTTGTATAGCATCGCGTCTTTATGATATTTATCGGCACAGATATTTGATTATTTTTCAAGGCACGTAAGTCTTCATGTGTTGTAATATATTGTTTTATTTAGCTATGCTTAGTGGTATTTATTATTTCATTCGTATTTGGGTATTTTTGGATACAGATAGACAAAACTTTATGCACCACATTTCAATTTCTCAAAGATTTTGACATCAGAAAGCTGTCACCTTCGTAGCACGTATCTGTCAAAATTAATAAAGATATCTTCAAAGAACTTATGAAACTCATCCAATAGGTGGAAGTAACCAAAATATGAACACATTTATCACAATGTATTAAAGTTTCACGTGAGATAGTAACCTTTACTGTAAATTCTAATCTATTTATATTCATTATACTATAAATATACTCATTAAAGTTCGTACTTCAAGTTGTTATTTTTGATGTCGTTAGTCTGGACAAACATTTGATTGTATGTTATATATATATATGTTTCTCTTGTGCGCTCTGTATTTTCTGAACGGTTGATTGTACAATATTTTTATATCAAAATGCTTATTTTCAAGAGATCATTATAGAAAAGTATTCATTTTTTGAGTTTTTACACTTTCATATCAGTATCAACATAGATCAGTCAATTTTCATTTGTGCTAAACCGTCAATATGAGAAAAAGAAACTAACTAAGAATAAACAGTGATGACGAGAAACCCACTTGTTGAGAAATTTATATGCAAAAACGGCTCGTTTGAAGAAGGTCGAAACGTTGTTCGCTCTTCTATGTAAAGTGTTTTCTCAGCCCAAACGAGCCGTTTTTGCATATAAATAACTAAGAATAAAACTTTCTCCGTCGACCTACTGAAAGAAACACTTCAAAGATAGGAATAGGAATGGAAAAAAGAAAGCACATGAACGCGATTACATATTATAATTCATCCCGAACAAGCCTCCAATTAATTATGTTACATATTACATTTTATCTCGGACAAGTCTCCTATTTATCATATTACGTAAATTACGTATTACTTCTTCAAATAACGTGAATTTTTTATTTCAGCTTGGTAGTTAATTAAATGTTAATATTCATTAAACTTTTGTTAATTGCAAACAATACTGATACAAGGATTTTACAAACTTACAAATTATACTGAGTCGTCTATCTGGTATAGAAATGAATATTTTATCGATGGTTCAGGTCCACGCTGAACAATTTAATTTTGTGTTATACCTAGCTAGCTGTTTTCTCCTGGCTGGCCTCACACCTCATAGAAATATTAAACTTCAAAGTTAATTCATTGAAGTTTGTAATATTCGAAATATATAAACAATCCTGGTCAAATATCTGAAGTTTTCCTATTAGTAAGCGTTTATCACAATTATTGTTTCCGAGACTTATATTATACTGACCAAAAAAAGTTCTATAATTGTCTTTCGGCTAGTTTTTATACCAATTAAGCGAGATTTTCAAACATTAAACAACGTTCGAAGACAAGCTGGTGTTTTTGCGAAACTTGTATTGTCGATTCTTGCTATCGAAAATTTTTTACAAATTTAGAGAACAGACGGGACTTGCGTAATACACATGCAACAATATATGTCACCAGCATCAAACTGAAACAAACGCAGACACCAAAATAAATGTATAACAGTAAATCCGTTACAAGAGAGAAACGTGTTTGAGTGTATATTTGTTGTTGTTAGTTTATGTATGTATATCGTGTGGATATTCTATAAATTCATGATGTTATTGTACCATGTCGAATAAATTGAATTGAATTGAATATCTCCCCCTGTGACATTTCGTATATAAATTGCAACTGTCAAAGAGCATTCACTTCCGTGGCGATTCAGTGAAATGACAAGGAACGGTGATATCCAGCGGAAAAGCCCCCCCCCCCTCTTCCAGTGGCACAGTGGTATGTCTGCGGATTTACAGTGCTAGTAACCGAGTTTCGATACTCGTGGTGGTCAGAGCACAGATAGACATTGTGCAGCTTTGTACTTAGTTCCACAAACAAATGAAAAGTCCAAATGTTCAACAGGTACTTACCAAAGTTTAGCACTGTACGAGTGCTGGATAGATCTGCCACTTCGAAAAATCAAAGATTTTCAGTCTCTTTTGCTTATGCAATTTTCGCTGGTAAAATAGCATAAGAAATTACAAAAAAAAAAACATTTGTAAACAGCCCACTACATAACAATATTATACATATACTGCGATAAAAAGGACTGGGTTGGCTGCCCATTTCATATTTATCCATGACTATTTTCAGTAAAATTACCGTTGAATTCTGTGTACTCGCCCTGTTCTAAGTGTCAGTTATTGGTTATCGCGCTTGGAAAAATCGTGGTTCGCGACCCGTTACCGAAAAATGAAAGCTTCATGCTTTGAACCCTGAGATGCGTTCGTTTTAGTCTATCAGTTAAAAATTATGGATGGGTACATGCAGACAGCATTTTGCATAGCTTTTCGGGACATTTCTGGAAACAAATCTGTGGCTTAATATTTGAGAATATTAAATCGACATCCAATTTTTACAACCATTGCCATGGACGTTGGATCGGTATATGTTTGTGAGATGCTAAATAGAATAAAAAATATTTTCGATCAATTTTGTAATGAAAAATAAAGCTAGCATTTGCTACCGTATACATAATTTCTGTAATATAATTTTATATTTGTTTCGGATTTCTATTTCAGTCACTAGCATCTGCTTTAAGACTGAATTATTTACATTGCCTGAACGTGGAATCAGAAGACAGATAAAACTATGGGCACAACAACCATAGTTTAAGTTTAGATTCTCAAGAGAGTTTATTAAAAATACACTTCAAATGCTTTGAAGCTCCTTGCGATGTAATTTACAACTAAAATATTTAAGATATATAACAACTTACGTTGTTTGTTTTTTCTGTCAGTATTTATTCAATTATTTCCTCAACACATTATTGAACAAATACAAATAAACTGCAGGTAAAACAGAGAGTCGAATTTTTTCTTTGTTGTTTAAATGATGCTCAACAAAATCATTTAAATACAAAAGTCATAAGAGATAAACTGTCGATGGTTTTGTTGTTTTTTTAAACCAGGTTCCATTACCTGACAGCAGATACAAGAGCTACAGAAAGTTTTAACGTATCTAAGGCTATAATCCTGTTACTCCAAGTATTTTGATGAACTTAATAGCGTTACAAATGCATTATATAGTACACCAGTTATAAAAAGATAGAGGCTTCAGGGCCAAGCTTCAGTACATGTACATATCCGTCTTAACTGGGTTCTTAACCTGTTAGCCAAAACTGCGATACCAATTATATGTTACAGGAAGTATATAAAACAAACTTATTAGTCCGTTCGATTTAGTGAATTAATCAACTTAAAAAGTAAACAAAAAGATGTCTTCACTGACATAAAATTAAGTTATAAACAATACAACAAATTAATGTCTCAGAGAACATGACTCGGAACATTGTATATGTATTATGTTTCACAAGAAGTGTGGAATTTAAATAATACGTGACACATGTTACAGAAATTACTACATTGTTAAGATAACTTTTTAAAGTAAGGATTATATAAAGGTTAAAAACGTTATGCTCACACTTTTTTCCACTAAACTGCCATACATTAGTAAAAGAAGAAACGAATAATAATTAATAACTTGGTTGAAAATGCTCTACGGACTAGTTTTGTGTTCTTACTCTTTATTTTATTTTATTTTATTTTATTTTTGCTTTATGTTTTGGGCGTTGTGCCTTATTTAAAATTTATTTTTCTTTTGATAGACAACAATAATTATATTCATTAATTTTTTACACTAACTTCATGTAATTTAGTGAATAAATTTCAGATTTCAAACATAAAATTTATGAACTTGTTTAGACTTAAGAAAGTTATTTATGGCAAAACTTGTCACAATACGTTAGAAAAAAAAAGTTATGTTGTGTATTAGCGTCATCTATTGTTATGTACATCCAAAACATAATCATTTTTAACCAAGAGAGATTTTTTCTACCACATAAAAATATTTATCGTTTGTTGTTTATTGAATAAGTCAACCAGCAAACGCAAACTCGCAGAAAAGAAAGGTTATTCTGTCCCGTAACTAGCACATCGATATGTCTGCTGATTCGCACGACTATGAACCGGGTTTCAATATCCGTGGTGGGCGGAGCACAGACGGCTCATTGTGTAGTTTTGTGTGTAATTCCAAATAAACGAACAAAACTTACCTTTTTACAAACACTCAGAGAAAAATATGAGTTATTACTTTATCAAGAATTAAATTCAAACAGCATATTTTGTACCAGCGCTCACCATATTAAGTTTAAGTTTATCACGTATCTTTGTATTTCATCGATGTACCTGTTATTTTACATTTTTTAAAGTCTATAAAATATTATTACGAAAATATTATGAAAAAAGCATCATAAACCATTTGTGTTTTCGTAAGTGTGGTGAAAACGTTAACTGAAACGTAGTTGTTGTTAGTTTTAATTTTTTATTGTGGTTTATTTAAATATTCGATGTGCTCATGATTTATTTTCTTTTAATTTTTTATTTAATATTTCCAAACTAAACTTAAAGTTTCTTTACTAGTTCGTGAATAGTAATAATAACAGAAAAGAATAAAGTGATTGTGTGATATCTTTAATAGAAACTAGATGGCGACAAAATCAATATTTCGATGTTGTTTTGAATTAAGCACAAAGCTACACAGTGGGCTATCTGTGCTCTGCCCACCACGGGTATCGAAACCCGGTTTTTAGCATTGTAATTCCGCAGACATATTCTGAGCCATTGGGGGACCCAATATTTCGAACAAAAATTATTCCACATTTTCATCTTGTTTATTTTTTTTTGTAACTTGTTTGTTTCAGTTAAGCTTTAATTTAGACCTTTGGATTGTGAGATCGTTATAGGATCAGTTTATCATAATAGCATATATTTAAATATCTAATAAAATTTTGACCTATTACCTCTAACACCATTAACCCTATTCTTACATGCTTGTTTGCTTATTTAAGTACCAAGCTGCAAAAGGTCATATAAAGAATCGAAACCTGAATTTTATCATTATAAGCCCTTATGTTTACTACTGTGTCACAGAGAAACCTTTATGTACTATGTGTTTCATATTTTTTCTTTTCGCCAACCTCTGAATAAACCCTTTTTTTCTTTATTTTCATTGTATTTCGCACGAAGCCCCATAAAGCTTTAGGTACCTTCACTGTTTAAAAATTAAAGTTTTTTCAACCTATGTTCATTAAAGTAATATTAATGAACATGATATAAAAGTAAAACTTTTACCGTTACACTTCAAGCTGTAAGTACGATGTATATTTCTCTTAAGTTTTAGATCTAAAATGAAGGTTTACCTTTTAATTAGAGCGAATAATTAAAATTCTGAGAAAAAAATCAAGTGGTAAGGCTAAGCCCTGGAAATCTTTATGCCAAGATGGAAATCAACAGGCTAGACAAAATCTAACAAAATATAATTACTTGTATAATTTTTTTTGTGGATTGCGCATAAACTACACAAAGGCTTTTTATATTAGCCGTTTCTAATTCTGATGTATTATACAAGACAGCTAGTCAACATGAGCAACTGCTATCTCTCGTGCGACCCTTCCTAAATAATTTAAATGATATCCGGTCAAAGACTACATTTAATTTGATAAAGAATCGGAGAAAGAAATCGATATGGCAGAAAATATGTGAAGTCAAACAAAAGCAACTTATAATGACGCAAGCAAAATAACGAAGGAGGGAGGCCCATGTCTCATTTATGGCGTTAATTTTTGAGTTCGGCAAGGCAGGGTATTTTTGACAGTGTATGTATAAAACTACAAAGTTCTTTCTAAGAATTTCATTTCATGATAAATGCTTAGCACTGTTTTGTTATGTTAAAAAATATATAAAGTGCTCGTTGTTTTCATCCGCATGCAACATTTTTTTAATGTGTGGATAATTTTTTTCTATTCTGACTAGGAATTTTACGATATTAAACAAGATCACTGATAATAGTTTAGATCTGTTAAACCGTCGTGTAAGTACGACTCAAAGAAGGCCTAAATTGTTGAGGTACGTCTATATTGTTTTGCGTGGTAACGTGGAAGTGATATACTCGTCATACATAAAACAGTGTTTGATTGATTGAACTAAAAATAGTACATCTCATTTTTTTTCCATCAGTACCGGAAGGAAAGATAGAATAAGGTGTTAAGAAGTAAAGTATTTATGATATTCAATATATGGTAACGTGATATAGTTTTGGGGTTACAAATGTATAACTTATTACCGTAGAACAAACACACTTCGTTTTTTCACGCCTCAAGATTAATAGGCCCGGCATGGCCAAGCGCGTAAGGCGTGCGACTCGTAATCCGAGGGTCGCGGGTTCGCGCCCCAGTCGCGCTAAACATGCTCGCCCTCCCAGCCGTGGGGGCGTATAATGTGACGGTCAATCCCACTATTCGTTGGTAAAAGAGTAGCCCAAGAGTTGGCGGTGGGTGGTGATGACTAGCTGCCTTCCCTCTAGTCTTACACTGCTAAATTAGGGACGGCTAGCACAGATAGCCCTCGAGTAGCTTTGTGCGAAATTCCAAAAAAACAAACAAACAAACAAGATTAATAATAAACAATTATTAAAATGTAAGAAGTACTGGGAATGCTTGCTTATTTAATTTATAATAATCTTTAAGCACATAAAATTAGAGAAATGTTCACGATTGATTGGGTGACGTAATTAGCCTTGATAGGGCAGAATCAGTCTTACTCAGTTGACATATTGACTCGAAGCGTAAAGATCCTAATGGTTGTTTCAAAATGTTTTGGTAGTTATGCGGTGGGTCTTGACATTTTGAAGGGATATTTATTGGCAAAACATTTTATGCAAAATGACATGAACTAAGAAGAACAACGATCGTTTCGATATTAAAGTATGATGTATATTTTACGAGTCAATAAGTTATGTATTGACGCAATGGATATCGAACGATAAGTTTTAGGTCTTCAAGCCTGTTAAGTTACGATCTTCGGAAAGCCTTTCGCCTCTGCTTCTTTGCTAATTTTATCCAATAAGATATATTATCTACCTTTATTCTTTCTATATGTGTGGAAAAGCTGTAATATAGCTAAAAACGTTACTAATGTTGTCTCATGTTTGTATGAAAGACTTCACCTTATACACCTATCTACAGCTCTTCCATACTTTCTGCTTATTACACATGCATGTTGGTTGCACGAATTCCGACGTGCTGATTAGTAGAAATATCAACAGCACGGGAAAGGTGTTAAGACCAAACTCAGAAAAAAGTTGAAATCTGATTAAGACTCTGTGATTTCTTACCCTCTATATTAGACTTATTTTCACACGGGTAGGATCCATGTTGTATCCTATTGAAGAATTTTATATTTTTGCTTATTGCAACTGTCAGGGTGAAATTAAACGGAAAAAGAATGATGCAAACACAACTTTTATAAGAAAATAAACCAATAAATAATTCTAGTGTTAATGAGATGATCTCGTATAAAGTAACATGAAAAGCTTGTTAACACTTCGTTAAAAGGTTTCTGTACAGTTTCAAGTTTTCCAACTTTTGTTACTTAAAATTCATAATACTGACCTAAAACATGTCAGTTAAGAAAGCTTTTTATTACTAATTAGAGACACGTGTGACTAACATTCCGTCCGTGGAATTTTATCTTTCTTCTTTTTACGATATTTTCGGTGACCTAATGACAGCTGACATGGCTTGTTAGTGGTATAATTAATTACCAATATGCAACAAGGATTTTGAACTAAACCACCAAACCGGCACATAACTAGCTGAGTTACAGCTTTTGCGTTTAAATGTGAGCCAAGACAGGAACTGAAATTTAATAAATGGTACGCATTGTTTTATATCCTGCTAAAGAAGCATGTAACGTATATACAAAAATATACATTCTTGTATATGTGTAGGGGAGAAGAGTGACATAAAGGTAGGTAAGTTTAGGAGTTTATTGGCATAACACAACTTGGTTATCTTCTCCTTTTTGTTTATTTTGAATTTCGCACGAAGCTACACGAGAGCTGTCTGTACTAGCTTGTTTGTTTGATTGTTTTTTAATTTCGCGCAGAGCTACACGACGGCTATCTGCGCTAGCCGTTCCTAATTTAGCAGTGTAAGACTAGAGGGAAGGCAGCTAGTCATCAGCACTCACCGCCAACTCTTGGAATACTTTGTAATTCCCACACGGCTGAAAGGGTGAGTATGTTCGGTGTGATCGCAATTCGAACCCGCGATCCTCAGATTACGAGTCTGAAGCAATTTTTTTAATTAAAAAAAATCGTTAACATCAAAAGTTAATTCAAACATTCTCAACTTAGTTTTGCGGCAAAATAAGTGTCTTATAAATGTTTAACGTACAGACGTTTTTATCGCTAAAGAAACGTATTGGAATTGTTTTATATGAAATTACATCAAAGCAGCATTGTTATATAAACAATTGAGGTTACTCTTTCTACACATGGGAAGTATTTAATCTTACAAAATAAACAATATTTTTCATTGCGTACTAACGACTAATTCTTCCAGCTTATTTATTACTTGTTCTCCATCTTCACACTTCGCACTATCCCTAGTGTAACAAACCAGTTATTTTTTCTCGCTTCAATTCCTTAACAGATTTTATAATCCCTCGCTCACCCATTGGCCGGGAACAACTTCGTCTGTGACATGTCCTATCTACACCACTGTTTTTGAATTTAGAATAGGGGTGTATGAATAGTCGGTTTACTGTACGAGTTATTTCTTTTGCTTGTGATTTGCGTACTGATAAAGCATAAAAACTACTTTATATAAAATAGATTCTAAACTCTAATGACATACATTTGTCACTTTTACTTTAAAGTGAGAAAACTACACAGAGTTTAAAATCTCAAAAATGGAACGTTTCGTCTTCACGCTTGGACTCGTAACCCAGCTCAAACTGACTCTAAAGAGACCAGCCTACTTGGAAATTATCCACTGTCACTCTGGTCCAACGTACTCATAGTGTTTTGTTTGTTTGTTTGTAATTTCGCACAAAGCTACTCGAGGGCTATCTGTGCTAGCCGTCCCTAATTTAGCAGTGTAAGACTAGAGGGAAGGCAGCTAGTCATCACCACCCACCGCCAACTCTTGGGCTACTCTTTTACCAACGAAAAGTGTGATTGACCGTCACATTATAACGCCCCCACGGCTGGGAGGGCGAGCATGTTTGGCGCGACTCGGGCGCGAACCCGCGACCCTCAGATTACGAAGCGCACTCCTTAACGCGCTAGGCCATGCCAGGCCCTACTCCTAGTATAAAATTGAAATAACTTTAAAATAATCACCTAAAAGTCTGAAGAGTTCAAAACAGATAAGTGTAAAATAGTAATGAAGATAAAATTGAATATATAAACAGAACTACTGTCTTCGGACTGTAGGTTTCTGTAGTTTTTAGCAATCTATTACTTAATAAAATGCACAAATAGAAAACACAGAACTTCTGAGTGTAATGTGATTTAATTTTATGTTTCATTAATATTTTTTTCAAAGAACATAAGAGGAATGGAGGCAGAAGATTTCTCCTCCTAATAATATATTTTTACTTTTTTTGTATTATATGTTTCAGATTTTATTTTTAATATGTTTCCCTTCAAGATGATTTTTGTACTTTTATTTTTAAAATTTCTGATTGGTGATATTGTAGTTTGTTCGAGTTTGCATTGAAAGATGTCTTCACTGACTCCGAGCTAACGATGTCGTGTGTAGTTTACTGGGATTCGGTGTGATCCACATAAAATGTTTACGATGATACTTCTTACATTCACATAATATTAGATTCATTTTCTTAGCGGTCATAAATAAAAATTTCGCATTGCTCTTTTAAGGCTTTGTTCATTTTAGAGGTGATACAATAAATATTTATATAATTACACAAAAATTGCTGAGGTATGTTTACACTATATTACATCGCAATAATAATGTAATATACACAAATAAATTTGTTTCACTACACATAATATAAACCCTATTTTAAAATAAATTTGTATAATTATCGGAAAAATTCTGTAATGCAGAGCACTAAGTGACCGTTTTAAAAATGTTATTTATTTTATTGTCCCCCAGTGACACAGCGGTATGTCTGCTTACTCACACCGGGTTTCGATACCCGTGGTGATCAGAGCGCACACAGCCCATTGTGTGCTTTGCGCTTAATTCCAAACAAACAAACAAATTTATTTTGTTTAATGGCGAGAAGTACTTCTGATTTAGAAAAAGAAAAGTTCTGCTTTGTGAACGTTGCTTCTGTTTGTACTCCAAAAACTGCATTCGTCTGATGACTTCGAATTTTATGCGGTAAAATAATTCGAATTTGGAGTTAAAAACAATTCTTGATTGTTTTTCCAGAATTGAAAAATGAGGTCCCAGAAATTCAAATCGTTGCAAGAACATGCTCCACACTTAAGGGTTAAGGGTGCACTGTAAGAGAAAAAGTGGTGGACAAATCCCACAGTTCGGTCAGACAGTAGTAGTGTTTTATTAGTTGTCTTATTAAAATATTCTATTTAACTGAATTTTTAATCGACAATTTTCAGAAGAAATATGTGATCGCATGTTATATACAAATTTTATTTTCTCAATTTGTATTTGAATTTTGCTCAAAGCTACTTGCTAGCTATACCTAATTTAAGAGTAATAGACTTAAAGGAAGAGAACTGAAGCAACTTAGTTGTGGTTCATAAGGTACATCTTGAAGGTATGCTGGACAAGGCAAACCTCAAATGAAGATATTTTGTGAAGAGCAATCTGCGGGAGGAAACTGCTGACTGACATCAGAAATAAATAGTTGAAGTTTCTTGAACATCTTATGAAGGAGGAAGAACATAAAAAGATTAAAGATAAAACTTACATTTCAGAGCATTGCATATTACTATTTAACTTGGCGAGGGGATAATGTCTAGAGGCGAAGAAATTACTCAGCGTTTATGAAACTGTATGAAACTTACAAACTGTTTTATAACCTATAAACTATGCTTTTAATTTATTTAGTATTTCATCCAACAGTTAGAATGCTAAACACACAGTATTCTTGAAGTGTGTAATGAAATAGGAACGAGATTATAAAAGGCGAAAACTCACTTACTTTGGAAGCGATGTTTTAAAAAAAAACTAATTTTCAAAGTACTTGTTATAATGTGGCGTGTTTCTTATAATAGATAGTTTCAATGACTATAACTTTATCTCAGATAGTCACTAGCATTTAAGAATTACTGTTTTAAGTACAAACGGACGTGATTTTTGGTCATCGCAAAGAATTTTTACTAACAAATTGATAAAACAATCTTCAAATTCTGTAATTTAACTTTGTACATAAATATATGATCATGTAATAAACTAAAATTCGTCACACTTAAATCAACCCTTTCTAAATTATACAAAAACAACTAATAAATTACTCTCAACAGAGAAAATAGTTTCAAGTTATCTGTTATCATACCATTTAATTAGTAAAAACACACGTTTTACCCCATATATATATATATATACTGGTGTTATTATACTGAGCTGTCAATAGATGGCAATAACGTTAATGTAGTGATCAATTGCAGAATTCCATGTTTGCTGAGAAATAACCATAAGATTTGTAAGCATTTTATCAAGGCATCTGTCATTGTAAGGTTTTATTAAAAATAGTGTGTTTTATCCTCAATGAGACAGTGGTTTGCCAACTTAAGTATAATAATGATCATCTAAATATGTCGGGAAAATAACCACCTATTAATTTAACGGTACAGAAAATATTCTCAATAGTTTTCGGATGAAAGTAGTCATTCTTTAGTAATCAAATGAACCTGTATCGTAAGAAACCTATTGACGCATTTATCATTTGCTGAATTCATAAACGTTATATCGATATTTCCACATGCTAACGTCTGGCGTGATAACAACTTGTGGCACGCCTTTCTACGTTTGTTTTTATTGGGAAGTACACTAGCATGACCTTTTTGTTCTAAACTAATTAAACACGTTCTTATTTTTGAATTTAGAACTCTCACAATTTCCTTCATCTATTTTAAACATATGTAATAAGAATCAGGCAAACTGCTTACAAGAGACACTGATGAGCAATACCAAACCAATTTATAAGAATCATTTTGCACAGTTGTATTTTAATAAAACGACGCTCAAACAGATAGTTCTCACATAGTTGTTTAATTATTCGTTGTTTTTTTTAAAGCAAACACAAATCTGTATACAGTTGAAATGTCAATACAAAATAGCATGAGTGACTGGATGAGTGATGGAGTGTTCGTAATTCTAGAACTTTGTGCTGAAAAAAATTCGAAAATATTGATATTGAAAAATATTTCAGGGCATGTTTGTTTTTCTCTTTTTCGCTTTAGTTTTATAGTTGAATATTAAAACAGAAGTTCAAATAAAATTTAAACCTTGAGACGGGAGAATATTTAGTAAAGGTTTGTGTTTAAAACAATAAACTTTCCTAACATAAAGGTTCTTGCATGAACTCTGCCAGCAGCACAGCGCTAAGTCTGTCGATCTATAACACTAAAAATTGGGTTTAGATACCTGTGTTAAAGACAGTTTAGACAGCCCATTGTGTAGCTTTGCGCATAAATACAAAATAAAAACAAACACTGTTATATCGATTTTGCAAGATAGCGTAGACATATGTGTATAACTAACTTAGCCTGCATCTAAATGTATATATGTCGTTGCTCGAGGAAAGCCAAACAGATGCATTAACATCATTCTTAATCCTAATTTTTTTGAGTTGTCTTTGCTTATCAACAAGAAAACAAAATTTACAATGGTCATGTCGATGTTTTAAACCATAAGTTTTGTAATAAAGTATATTATTACAAAAAGCTACCATGTTAAACAGAATGCTCATCGCAGTGACGTTTAATAAATAACATACATTGAAAATCTGAACATTTTATTGAATAACCAAATTTTTTAGATACAGAGAACGTGAGGTTTTATTTTAACCCTCTCAGGAAAGAAACACATACAAAGGTACAGATTCAAATGATTTTAAACTACTTGTTAGATAAACGAGAGAGTTAACCCTCAAACTAACGATACATTTTTGTCTTTCATTATTGGTAAAATACGCCTTCACACACATACACAGGAAAGGTTCAACAATGTTCAGCTGAGTTCCTCATTTCTGTGATGTGAAAACTACAGCGACTAAGTTAGTGTGCATGTTAACGTCATGCCGGTTGAATCATTACTTGAGGTGTAAACAAACCAAAGAAAGACTGAGTACCCTAGTTTTAATACATAATTATTATGACACTGCTATCAACACTGAAACTGTAAATTGTTAAGTTATTTAGGGAAAACACTCCAGAAGATTGGAGCATGTTAACCCGTTATTTCAGTAGTGCTTACACATGTGTATATAATAGCCAATGACGGAAATAGTTAATATAGTATTATGGTACAAAGTTGTTGAAATCAGTAATATAATTTAATAATTAATAATTACTCTGCATGTAGATAATACAGTACTTTACTATAATAAAACACAGTTATGCTAATTTAAACGTAATTAGTTACAACAAAATGATGGTTTTTTAATATTTCACTGGATATTTGTGGATTTGATGTGAACAGCAACAACATTGTTTAAGCTACATTTAATGCAAAATTAAAATCAGCTTTAATATCATACCACCTATTTTTTATATTTTTTTTAAATAAAATGATATCTCCAAACCCCAGTTGCATTAATATGCTTTGTATGCTGATAGAGCCTCGCACAATATGTTTTTATCTCGCAAATTATCTCAAGCATTTTGCGTAAGAACCTGACCTCATATCGATTTTCTTCTTGCTTCTTTGTTCAATGCAAAGTTAAACAACCTAATTTTTAGCATCGTAAGCCTACCAACTTACTGCTGAGCCACTTGGGGAAACTACTGTAAAAATAACCATATTTGTCATAAGACAATATTGTTTAACACTTCATTACATATCTACTTCCTTTAGAATTTTTAAGAATTAAAATAATGTATAAGAAAAGTCTTCCAACCACACTATATTCGTCATATCCATTGCTGATAACGAGTTTTGCACAATCCAGAGCTCTTCAAACTGGCTGTACACCAGATGAATCGAAACTCGTATTTTGGCGGCATAATTCTACAAACATATTGCTGTCACACTAGAAGACCATTATTAAATCATGTAGAATAACTTGAAATTTTTGCTTATTACTACACTCATTGTATAAACTGATCAAAACATTTTGGTGAAACGATGATTTTTTAAAGTAAAACACTAGGGAATCCTTGGCAATAATTAGCGAGATTAACTACAATATTTCTTATATTTTTCTTTATAATGTTAATATAACTTATTTAAGGACACTGTAACCAGTAAACTCAGGGACATACAAACAATTTAACGCTTACATGATATCAAATTGTATTTAAAAAGCGAATGGAGTTTATGAGGGGTAATTGTTAGGTTAAACGAAGTATTAGCAAAATATGTTGTAACTTAAATGAAATATGAAATGATGCTACTGGAATCTACGTTTCTTATCATTTCTTTCGGGTTTCACTTTCTCATTAGTCGTTCAGAATTCTTCCTTGTAAGATATCTGAAAAATAAGTTCGTGGTCTCTGACTTCTGTTGTAAGAGTAAAGATTACTTTTCACTTTGCTTTGTTTTTTTTCCTAGTCGCAGCACAGACTAGCTCTGAGGTTTTTTAAGTTCAAACTTTGATTTCATAATTCCACCGCCCCCTGCTAGTACAGCGGTAAGTCTACGGATTTACAACGCTAAAATCAGGCGTTCGATTCCCCTCGGTGGGCTCAGCAGATAGCCCGATATGGTTTTGCTAAAAATAATACACAATACGTAATTCCACCATTTCTTGATTGATTTGAGATCTAAATACAATTTTCGGCTCAGAAGGTCAAACCCTTTAGACTGATGTATTTGACCACGAAAGCCCGGCATGGCCAGGTGGTAAGGGTGCTAAACTCGTGATCTGAGGGTTACGGGTTCAAATTCCGATCACACCAAACATGCTTGCCCTTTCAACCTTGGGGGCGTTATAATATTATGGTCAATCTCACTATTCGTTGTTAAAAGAGTAGCCCAAGATTTGGTGGTGATGATATAAAAGGAAAAGCAAATTTTTAAATTTTATTCATTCGAAAATTTAGTACATTCGTATCGGTGGCAAAGTTTTTGTCATGGAAACTAAATGACACTGATAAAGTTGGTTGTTTTTAAGGATAAAGGTAGATAATGGGCTAGCTCTGATGTGCTCATCATGAGTATCGAAACCTGGATTTTACCGCTAAGCCACTAGACGGTAGTTCGAAGAAGACCTGAGTATTTTACGCAGTACCGATACTTTAAAGACAAACCTGTCCAGAAGCACTAAGGTATTTTGAATATAAAAAGCAAACTAGATCGATTTTAGTTCTAGTTCTAAAAAGAACCACAATAAGGCTAAAGTTATTTTGTAAATAGTGTTTAAAAGTGTTATTCTGAAACAATTGACCTTATATAATGTAGTTATTCCTATGCATTGTCCTAAGCTTTTCACAGTTTTAAATTAAACAGCGACATGTTCTGTCTAACTGTAGTGATTGTTTCAACATATCGGACTAGTTTTCCTGTTATGTTTCACTTCTAAAGTTTCAATACATTTGTTAAACTAGTAAACTTTCGGCTTGCTAGCAACATATTTTATATGGTTGACATATTATATATACCTTTTTGCTTTTATTAATAAGTTCTTAGAGTTATCAATCATTATGTGGAAATAACATGGTAATGGTTGCTTTTCTTTATCTATGTATATATAAAATATTGATACTTGAAACATTCTAAAGTATTTTTTGGGTTTTAGTATCCTTTGTGCGAATTACTCTTTCTGATATATATGTATACCTCCTACATCAAACCAGATTTTAAAATAACTCTACATGAAATAAAAGGAAAATATCACATTAATTATCTAACCCAATACGACTTTAGGTAGTTAAACATCATTTCACGATATCGTAAAAAGAAAATTACTTTCGAACCAATTGTGTGTTTTGTAGATTTATTTAGTTTGTGTTAGATCTACATACGGAATTCTCTTGTTTTTACTTTTATTTTAGATTTACTTCATTTATCACGAATATTTTAAGATCGTGTGTTCACAAGTATGATGACATTGGCGCGTAATAACTACGACAAGGGCAAAACATTAAAAAAACTGCTGAAATTTCCTTTTATAACTCATTTGTTTCTTGTACACATTTCTTAACATTTAACTGTAGATATTTTTGGCGTTGCTTTTCGTCCACCTTAAACCAAGAACACAGCAATCTTAACAAGTAGTTACTGTTACAGCCTCACTACAATATCTCGGTATGGTCAGCTGGTTAGGGCAATCAACTCCCAATCTGAAGGGTGCGGGTTCGAATCCCTATTACACCAACCATACTCACCTTTTCAGCCCTGTGGACGTTATAATGTTCGGTCAATTTCATAATTCGTTGGTAAGAAGAATCGCACAAGAGCAGCGTCGTAGATTTTTTACACTCGATGGGGGGATGATTTTTGCAACCACTTATGTGGACTGTTCAATTTGCAAATTGGTAATCTCTGGTTACGTGAACCTGAAATCTGTAAACATTCAGTCACAGAGTAATCTTGTTGCCACGATACTTGCATGTATACTTAGGCCTACTGATTGCTACTTAGAACTATCGCTTAGATCGAAAAGCTTAGAAGCACGCCTATATAAAAGATGTACATTTCAGCTACTGAAAAAAACCTACATCTAGGCCTAATTATGTAATTTGATTAGTAAGAACACTAGAATCACAAGAACAAACACACAACTTGTAGGCCTGTGATGCAATAAAACAATTCAACAGACCAAACTGTAGGAGGGATGATTGTATGCACCATACCCCCCACCTAAAATGAAGGGGGATGTATACCCTCCATCCCCTCCAGGATCTACGCCCCTGCCCAAGAGTTAGCGGTGAGTTGTGATGACCAGCTGTTCTTCCTCTAGTCCTACACTGCTAAATTAGGTTCGGTTAGCAAAGATAGGCCTCGAGTAGCTTTACGCGAAATTCAAAACAAAGCTTATTGCAACAAATTGAATATTTACCCTCCTAAATTTATTTTACATCCAAAACTATTTTTTTTTACAAACTTCACTTTGTATTAAAGTTTATTTTAACCCTTATAAAATAGGTAACTTTAATTTGAAAAAAAATATCCATTTTCTTTTTTTAAAGGAAGCCAGTGGTCAAAAATACAGTTTGTACGTAACTACTGAGACAAGTTAAAGCAACAGGTGATGGGGTCTATTTTGGTTGTTTTTCTTGCAAGACAAGCAATTTTGACTGTTCCTCTGTTTATAGGCCGTGAGAGGGGTCGTTTTGAACATCAAAAATTTATATACATTTATGTGCGTTATCGTTCTTGAGGGTTTCCTAGGAAGGGCGTCACAAGCATGCGTGCACGTGCACATGCATCTGGTTTATGTCCGTGTGTTACGTCTTCAATTCCCTGTGGTGAGAGCATACTTGGAATTAAAACCATTCTCAGTTCTATTGGATAAAAGTATACTTTGATCACCTGTGACCTTTGTGAGGTTTGAATATTTCAGCTCATGATAAAAGACTTTCCCAAATATGTAGTACATGTAGAGTGGTCTAGAATGTAACCTTTTTCTTTGTTGAACCACAAACAAATTTAGGATTAGGAGGCATTCACTTTTTTGAAAGATTAGCAGATGTTTGTTATACGTAAAATCAGCCATTAAAAATAGATGTTTGTTATACGTAAAATCAGCCATTAAAAATAGATGTTTGAATTATTTATTTCTATATATATTTTAGGGTTTTGCATCAATAAATACTGCAAGCTTGACATTAAAAAAAAGGTTGTTCTTTTGAATTAAGCACAAAGCTATCTGTGCTCTGCCCACTACGGGTATCGAAATCCGGTTGTTAGCGTTGTAAGGCCGCAGACATACCGCTGAGCTCCTGGTGGACGACAATAAAAAGGTAAATAATAAAATAAAATCACCCCTACAGTTTTGTAAATAGAAGTGCAGTCATTATAACAAGTTTCTGTTTTAACCAGTGATGACATCTTTCACAAAGCCGTTAACGAGTAGTAAACTCATCGGAACAGATCTTTGTTTGTTAAGATATTACCCTCGGAAACGCCTTTATCGTGCGAAAACAATAATAAGACCAATCGTACCAGGTTTCCAATTTTGTAAACCGGACTAGACGATTAAAACCATATTTATTATAAACGTAATGAAAAAAAAATATTTAAACCAGAAGTTTCAACTTACACTTTCTCATCGGTTGAACCACTCCACATAAATACAAACTGATAATTGAAAAGTACTCTTACAATAATTAAAACTTTTAATACTAGAAATAAGTGTTTTTATAACACTAGATTTCATATTTTCTTTATTTAATTGGATACTCAATATTTTGTTCTCAACGTTCCACTAAAACATGAACCGTAACTAACAGTACACATCTTCAGATTATTTAAATAATATATTCTAATAGAATCTATGACATGTATTTCTACGGTGTGCTTTTTACACATTCAAGTAGTAAAACTTATTGTTGAAGTGATTAGCTGCTACCTGTGTAAACATTTGTCACTATTCCAATATCTATGGTTGTAGTAGTTCAATGAGAAGGAGGATGGTATTTATAATTATTTTATTTATCATTTCTGTCTCTCATTTGGATAGAACTTTTGTTTCCTACATATAGCAATTGATTAATTTAATAATATGATAATATTTAAACCTTTTAAAGCTTTGTACTGTAAGTTTCGGCTTACATTTTAGTGGAACACTACTGAAAAAGTGGTGAAGCAAAACGTTGGGTGTCTAGTTAAAGAATAATAACAAAATTAGTGTTATAAGGTCGTTTAAGACTGGTGTAAAAATATCTTTTATACACCAATATGTACTACAGAAATTAAATCATCTAAACGTGACTTGACAATAGTAATGTCACATGGTATCGCACGCATGTTTAAAGGAATTATAATGCTAAACAACACAAAACACTAGCGAATAGAAATATATTATAATCCTAATAATTACAAGGGGCAAGATTTTTTCAGTTAATTTTGGGTTTATAAAACTGAATCAAGAAAGACACTTTTATTTTAAAATTAAAGATGCCAATATATCTTCTTGCTTAACATTTATTGTTTTGTCTGCTGTATCATATTTTGTCAGAAAGAGTTTGAATAAAATCGGTTTTCATTGGAGTATGTTAGTCATTTCTATACTTTCTGTAAACAGCATCAAAACTATCTTATTAAGTTTCCTTGTTCTTTATAAAACTATGCTGTGAACATGGAGACTTCTCACAGCCCTGCCATTCTTTAAGAGAGCGAAAAAAGATAGAAACATTTTCTTTTCAGACACAGTAGCATCTAAACTATAGTTGAAATAAGTGAAGTGTAAATCAACCCTTATAAGAGAATTGTACTCCAAATGCAAGAAAATGTCCTTTAATATCACTATTCGGTTACATTTCGATTTGCTCATTCAAAAAAAAAACAAAAAAATATTGGCCATTTACAAAGGAGTTAAATGCCAAAAAAAGAAGATATAAAGAATACAATGTTCAATGTGAATGTAGAACAGTCCATTGCAAGCAATAATATTCTTGTACAAAACTGTAATATAATGGTTTCCACTGTAGCAGGTATAAATTTCCTCTTTATCGGAAGTTAATACGCCCTCAAAGTGTAAATCTTAAACCACCTAAAAGCAAGAAGTTCACTACAATACTGACAGATAATTATAATATTAGAGATCTAAACAGGGCATAACGAATATGATTAGTTTCGTTAATATCAGCACATCACTTGATGAAAGCCCACTGCTAAAACTTCCAAATAACATTAAGATGTTTTGGGTGACTTAAAACATGAAACATATTGGCTTCCGTAACCACTGTCACACAAGGTTATACAGTCAATAAAATTATTGTTGATCCTTTATTCAAACATTGTCAGAGAACGTGACACAGTCAATAAAATTATTCTTACTCCCTTATTTAACCATTGTCACAGAAGGTAACACAGTCAATAAAATTATTGTTTCTTCTTAATGTAACCACGGTCAAAGAGGGAAACACAGTCAATAATACTATCGATACTCCATTATGTAACCACTGTCACAGAGATGACACATTCAATAAAATTATTGTTACTCCTTTAGATAACCACTGCTGGAGAACGTGACACAGTAATTAAAATTATTGTTACTCCTTCGTGTAAGCACTGTGATAAAAGGAGACACACTCAATACAATTACTATTAATCCTTTTCCTAACCACTGTCACTAAAGGTGAAACAGTCAATAAAATTATTGTTACTCCCTTATGTAACCACTGTCACAGAAAATTGCACAATCAATAGTACTATAAATATAACTTTATTTAACCACTGTCACAAAAGGTGACACAGTCAATAAAATTATTATTGTTTCCTTATGTAACCACTGTCACAAAAGGTGACACAGTCAATAAAATTATTATTGCTTCCTTATGTAACCACTGTCACAAAAGGTGACACATTCAATAAAATTATTATTGCTCCCTTATGTAACCACTGTCACAGAGTGTGACACAGTCAAAAAATTATTCTTTCTCCTTTATGTAACGACTGTCACAGATGGTGACACAGTCAATAACTTGTTATTACTCCTTTATGCAACCACTGTCATAGAAGGTGACACACTCAATAAAATTATTGCTAGTCACTTATGTATCCACTGTGACAGAAGGTGACAAAGTCAATAAAATTATTCATACTTCTTTATGTAACCACTTTCACAGGAGGTGACACAGTCAATAAAATTATTGATACTTTTTTATGTAAGCAGAGTCACAGAAGGTGACCCAGTCAATAAATTTATTGTTACTCCTTTATGTAACCACTGTTACAAAAGGTGACATATTCAATAAAATTATTTTACTCCTTTATGTAACCACTGTTACAAAAGGTGACATATTCAATAAAATTATTTTACTCCTTTATGTAACCACAGTCACAAAAGATGACGCAGTCAATAAATTTATTGAAACTCCCTTATGAAACCACTGTCACAGAAGGTGACACGGTAATTAAAATTATTCTTATTCCTTTATGTAACCATTGTCATAGAAGGTGACACACTCAATAAAATTATTATTACTCCTTTTTGTATCCAAAGTCACAGAAGTTGAAACAGTCAATAAAATTATTGTTACTACCTTATGTAACCACTGTGACAGAAGGTGACACATTCAATAAAATAATTCATACTTCTTTATGTAACCACTTTCACAGGAGGTGACACAGTCAATAAAATTATTGACACTTTATATGTAATCAGAGTTACAGAAGGTGACCCAGTCAATAAATTTATTGTTACTCCTTTATGTAACCATTGTCACGGAGGTTACCATAGTCAAAAAATTATTGTTACTCTTTTATGTAACCACTGTTACAAAAGGTGACATATTCAATAAAATTATTTTACTCCTTTATGTAACCACAGTCACATAGGGTGACACAGTCAATAAAATTATTGTTACTACTTTATGTAACCACTGTCACAGAGTGTGACCTAGACAATAAAGATATTGTTACTCCTTTATGTAAACACGGTCATAGAAGGTGACAAACTCAATAAAATTTTTGATATTCCCTTATGTAACCACAGACACAGAAGGTGACACTGTAATTAAAATTATTGTTATTCTCTCATGTAACCAGAGTCACAGAGAGAAACCCAGTCAATAATACAATAGATTTTCTATTATGTAACAACTCTCAGAGAAGGTGAGACAGTAAATAAAAGTATTTTTACTCCTTTATGTAACCACTGAAACAGAGGCTGACACAGTCAATAAAATTGTTTTTACTCTCTATGTAACCACTGTCACAGAGGGTGACACAGTCAATAAATTTTTTTTTACTTTGTATGTAACCACTGTCACAGAGGGTGACACAGTCCATAATACTATCGATACTCCACTACGTAACCACTGTCACAGAGGATGGCTCAGTCAATAATGCTATCGATACTCCCTTATGTAACCACTTTAACTGAGGATCACACAATCAACAAAATTATTTTTACTCCTTTATGTAATCACTGTCACATAGAGTGACAGAGTCATTACAATTTTTACACAGTCGTGTTACCACTGTCAGAAAAGGTGACACAGTCAATAAAATTATTGAAACTTTCTTATGAAACCACTGTCACAGAAGGTGACACACACTCAATAAAATTTTTGATATTCCCTTATGTAACCACAGACACAGAAAGTGACACTGTAATTAAAATTATTGTTAGTCCTATATGTATCCACTATCACAGAAGGTGATAAAATCAATAAAATTATTGATATTCCCTTATGTAACCACAGACACAGAAAGTGACACTGTAATTAAAATTATTGTTAGTTCTATATGTATCCACTATCACAGAAGATGATAAAATCAATAAAATTATTGATACTCATTTATGTAACCACTTTCATAGGTGTTGACACAGTCAATAAAATTATTGATACTCCTTTATGTAATCAGAGTCACAGAAAATGACACAATCTATAAAATTATTATTACTCCTTTATGTAACCATTTTCACAGATGGTGACACAATCAATAAAATTATTGTTACTCCCTTAAGTAACCACTGTCACAGAGAATTGCACAGTCTATAATACTATCAATACAACTTTATTTAACCACTGTCACAGAAGGTGACACAGTCAATAAAATTATTATTGCTCCCTTATGTAACTACTGTCACAGAAGGGGACACAGTCATTAAAAGTATTTTTACTCCTTTACGTAACCATTGTCACTATGGATAACAAAATCAATAAAATAATTGTTACTCCTTTATGTAACCACTGTCACCGAAGGTGACACAGTCAAATAACTTATTGTTATACCTTATGTACCCAATGTCACAGAAGGTGAAACAGCCAATAAAGTAATTGTGATTCCCTCATATAACCACTGAAACACAGGGTGACACAGTGAAAAAACTATCGATACTACCTAATGTAACCACTGTCACAGATGGTGACACAGACAATAAAATTATTGTTACTCCTTTATGTAACCACTCTAACAGAAAGTGAAAGAGTTAATAAAATTATTGATACTCCCTTATGTAACCAATGTTACAGACGGTGACACAGTAAAAAACATTATTGTTCACCTTTATGCAACTACTGTTACAGATGCTTACACAGTCTATAATACTAACAGTACCCACTTAAGTAACTACATTCACAGAAGGTGACAGAGTAAATAAAATCATTACCACTCGTTTATGTAACCACTGTCACAGAAGGTGACACAGTCAATAATACTATCGATACTCCCTTATATAACCACTGATACAGAAGTTGACACAGTCAATAAAATTATTGTTTCTCCTTTATGTAACCACTGTCACAAAGTGAAACACAGTCAACAAAATTATTTTGCTCCATTATGTAACCACTGTAATAGAAGGTGATACACTCAAAAAATTATTATTACTCCTTTTTCTAACCACTATCATAGAGGGTGACACCGTCAATAATTCTATCGATATTCCCTTATGTTACTACTGTAACAGAAAGTGACACAGTCAATAAAATTATTGTTTTTCTTTTATGTATCCACTGTCACAGAAGGTGACAGAGTCAACAAAATTATTGTTACTTCTTTATTTAAACACTGTCACAGAAGGTGACACAATCAATAAAATTATTGATACTCTTTTATGTGTTAACTGGCATAAAAGGTGATATAGTCAATAAAATTATTTTTAATCCTTTCTGTAACCACTGTCAAAGATGGTGACACAGTCAATAATACTCTCAAAACTCCCTTATGTAACCACTGTATCAGAAGGTGACACAGCCATTAAAATTATTGTTACTCATTTATTTAACCACTGTCACAGAAGGTGACACATTCCTTAATACTATCGATTCTCTCTTATTTAATCACTATCGCAGAAGGTGACACAGTCAATAAAATTATTATTGCTCCCTTATGTAACTACTGTCACAGAAGGTGACACAGTCATTAAAATTATTATTAATCCGTTTTGTAACCACTATCAGATTAGGTGACACTGTCAATAAATTTATTGAAACTCTCTTATGTACCCACTGTCACAGAAGGTGACAGAGTCACGAAAATTTATGTTACTTTTTTATGAAACCACTGTCAGAAAAGGTGACAAGTCAATAAAATTATTGTTACTCCCTTATGTAACCACTGTATCAGAAGGTGACACAGTAATTAAAATTATTGCTACTGCTTTATGCAACCACTGTAACAGAGGGTGGTAGAGTCCATAATACTATCGATACTCCCTTATGTAACCGCTGTGACAGAAGGATATACAGTCAATAAAATTTATATTACTCCTTTTTGTAACCACTGTCACAGAATGTGACACAGTCAATAAATTTATTGTTACCCTTGTCACAGACAATTGCACAGTCAATAATACATTTAAAACAATCTTGTGTTACCATTGTCACACAAGGTGACATAGTCAATAAAATTATTATTACTCCCTATTCTAACAACTGTTACAGAAGGTGACACCCTCAATAAAATTACTGTTACTCCTTTATGTAACAACTGTCACTGACGGTGATACACTCGATAAAATTATTATAAAAGCTTTGTGTAACTACTATCACAGAGGGTGACACAGTCAGTAAAATTTTTACTAAACCTTTGTGTAACCACTCTCACATATGGTGACACAGTAAATTATATTATTATCGATCCCTTATGTAATCACGGTAACAGAAGGTGACACCGTCAATAAAATTATTGTTACTCCTTTATGTAATCACTATCACAGACTGTGAGAGAGTCAATAAACTTATTTTTATTACTCTTTTATGTAACCACTGTCACAGAGGCTGACTCAGTAAACAAAATTATTGTTACTTCTTGATGTAACCACTGTCACATATGGTGACACACTCAATAAAATCATTATTATTCCCTTATGTAACCACTCTCACATAGGGTGACACAATCAATGAAATTATTGTTACTTCTTTATATAACCACTGTTACAGGAGCTGACACAGTCAACAAAATTATTGATACTCCCTTATCTATTCACTGTCACAGAATGTGACACAGTCAATAAAATTATTATTACTACATTTTAACCACTGTTATAGAAGGTGACACAGACAATAAAATTATTGTTACTCCCATATGTAATTAATGTCACAGAAGACGATGCAGTCAATAAAATTATAATTACTGTGCAATTACAGGGGGTGACACAGTCAATGAAATTGTTACTCCTTTATGTAACCACTGTCACAAAAGGTGACACAGTCAATAAAATTATTGATACCCCCTTATGTAACCACTGTCACAAAAGGTGACACAGTAATTAAAATTATTGTTACTCCTTTATGTAACCACTGTCACAGAAAGTGATATAGTCAATAAAATTATTGTTACCCTTTGTTTTAACCACTGTCACAGGATGTGACACAGTTAAAAAATTATTGATACTCACTTATGTGACCACTGTCACAAAAGAAGACACAGTACTTTAAATTATTGATACTTCTTTATGCCACCACTGTTAAACATGGTGATACAATCAATTAAATTATTATTACTTCCTTATGTAACCACTGTCACACAGGGTGACACAGTCAATGAAATTATTGTTACTTCTTAATATAACCACTGTTACAGGAGCTGACACAGTCAACAAAATTATTGATACTCCCTTATCTATTCACTGTCACAGAATGTGACACAGTCAATAAAATTATTATTACGACATTTTAACCACTGTTACAGAAGGTGACACAAACAATAAAATTATTGTTACTCCCATATGTAATTAATGTCACAGAAGGTGAAGCAGTCAATAAAATTATTTTTACTTCTTTATGTAACCACTGTCACAGATGGTGATACAATCAATAAAATTATTATTACTTTCTTATGTACCCACAGTCTTAGAAGGTGAAGCAGTCAATGAAATTATTGTTATTCATTTATGTAACCACTGTCACAGAAGGCAATACATTCAATAAAATTATAATTACTTTCTTATGTAACCACTGTCACATAAAGTGACACAGTCAATAAAATTATTGTTACTACTTTATGTAACCACTGTTACAGATGGTGACACAGTAATTAAAATTTCTGTTACTCTTTTATGTAACCAATGTCACAGATGTTGATGCAATCAATAAAATTAAAATCACGTCCTTATGTTACCACTGTCTCAGATCGTAAAGAAGTCAAAAAAATTATTTTTAATCCTTTAAGTAACCACTGTCACAGATGGCGATACACTCAATAAAATTATAATTACTAAATTACGTAGCCACTGTCACATAGGCTGACACAGTCAATAAAATTATTGTTACTCCTTTATCTAACCGCTGCCATAGAAGGTGAGCCAATCTCTAAAATTATTGATACACTCTTATGTAACCACTGTTACAGAAGGTAACACAGTAATAAAAATTATTATTACTCGTTTATGTAACCTCTGTCACAGGATGTGACACAGTCAATAAAATTATTATTACTCCTTTTTTAACCACTGTTACAGAACTTTACACAGACAATAAAATTATTAGTACTCCCTTGTGTAATAACTGTCACAGAAGGTGAAGCAGTCAATAAAATTACTTTTACTCCTTTATGTAACCACTGTTACAGAAGACGATGCAATCAATAAAATTATTATTACTCAGTTATATAACCACTGTCACAGAAGGTTACACAGTAATTAAAATATTTGTTACACTTTTATGTAACCACTGTCAAAGAGGTAACACAGTCAATAATACTATCGATACTCACTTATGTAACCACTCTCACAGAGGGTGACACATTCAATAATACTATCGATACTCCCTTATGTAACCACTGTCACAGAAGAGGACACAGACAATAAAATTATTGTTTTTCCTTTATGTAACCACTGTCACAGAAGGTGATACAGTTAATAAAATTATAATTACTTTCTTATGTAACCGCTATTACCGAGGGTGATACAATAATTAATATTATAGCTACTGCCTTAGGTAATTGTTATTATATGGGATGACACAGACATTATTACTTTTGTTAGTAGTTCATGTAACCACTCTCATATGGGGTTATCTACAGTTTGTAAGCGTCAGTTTAATCATTGGATTATTTTTTATTGCAAGTTATATTCATACCTTGTAGTCCTTTAACTAGTTCTAAACTAATTTATGTGTTTAAAGAAATCCTGTACAAGTAGAAATTAAGCAGTTGTTCAATTTATTACTGGTTTGTTTAAGTCCAAAATCTAAATGTTGAGATGAACATTTATTTAATCCATTTAATATTTAAGTATAAAATCTGTTTACTCTGATCAACGCCTTCAGATTGCCAGTTTTCTTTGTTTATTCTAGTTAATTTATTTTGAGTATTTGGTTTATTGGTTCGGATAAAGTGTTTAGAAGGTCACAAGATATATCTTTGATTTTTTTATTTTTATTAATTTAGTGACAGTATTCTGGTTTTAAATGTTTTAAATTTAAACACCCTTGTTATGTATTTTTTACATTATATATGATTATAGGTCCGGCATGGCCAGGTGGGCTGAGGTGTTCGTAATCTGAGAAACGCTGGTTCGAATCCCCGTCACACCAAACATGCACGCCCTTTCAGTCGTGGGAGCGTTACAAAGTCATGGTCAATTCCACTATTCGTTGGTAAACGAGTAGCCCAAGAGTTGGCGGTGGGTGGTGATGACTAGCTAACTTCCCTTTAGTCTTACATTGCTGAATTAGGGACGGCTACTCAGATAGCCCTCATGTAGCTTTACGCGAAATTAAAAAAACAACAATTTTTTGGTTATAATTCGGTTTTCGAATTTTGTTCACTTTTTAAACTGAAGTGAAGGAAAACACCATTTCTATTGTTTCAGTAAGTATCAATTTTATCTCCTCTCCATTGTTAATGAAAATCATGTGAATAGTGAATAATTCTAGAGTGAATTTGGTTTGTTTTTTTTTTATTTTACGAAAAGCTACTTCAAGGCTATCTGCGCTAGCTGTTACTAAGTTAGCAATGATAAACAATAGAGAAGCCAACTAGTCAACATCACCCACCATCAGCTCTTGGGATGCTCTTTTACCAACGAACAGTGGTAATGACCGTCACATTATTATGCACGAACAGCTAAAAGGTGAATTTGCTTGATGAACAACTCGAATCCGCGACCCACCAATTGTGTAGAAAGACCATCCAAGGCTGAATAATAATATTCCAGTTGCACTATCTTTATTACATCAGCTGAGACATAACTCGAGAGTGACAGTTCACTGACTGATTTAGTCTCAATGGAAGTACGTGTGTACAACTGAAACGCTATCGTCAATGCAGGTTACCTGAGCTATAGGCTATGGTGTTACAGTCCTAACCCTCTCCAATGTTCCTAGTGACAGTGGTTTTGATGTTATAAAGCATCTTGTCGTAGTTCTCTGACGTGGTCTCGTTGTGGTGACACAAACCATGATGCCTACGACTGTCAACTGGATTCTCACTGTGTCAGTTGTGGTGGTTCTCATTCTTCTTATTTTTGTTTTTGCCCTACGTGGAAGAAGAAAAAGATTCAATGCTTAAGGACTGTAAACAACATTTCTTATCCAGAGGCTCAAATGTTGTTGGCCCCTACTCCATCTCAAATATATGCTGCTGCACTATTTTTCACTGCTATAGTTAGAGTGCAGACAGATCTTGCAATGCCCCAACAGTCTTTGTCACATTATGTTTTGCCCTACTTGACAGGAAGAGTTAAGAAGTCCGAGTCCATATATGTCCCTACTATTGTATCCAATGACTGCTCGGGTCCATCGTTTTTGGCTCTGATGTGTATAAGCATTATTTGAATAGTCAGCCATTGGAGTCTCCTTCTTCCTCCATACACCTGCCCAATCATTTCAGGTCAGGTTGCATGGGGATGAAGAGGCCTGTTTCTACTAAAGAAATGTCATGGTTACCCCAACCACCTCTCCTTTACGTAAATAAAAACAGTTACTTTAATACAATGAAATTGTTGAGGTTTACGTTCTAATTTGGATGACATTAAGGCCTTGGTCGATTCCTATCATCCCAAGTGTCTTTCCTTATAAAATATATTCATGAGCTCTACTGATACTGTCATCTTTCACGGAACTACAGGTTGTGTAACAGACGATCTTACCGCTGGCTGACAAGTATATACCCATCACGTCTGTGCCACTCAATATGCTCTTGGATGCTGTAGCTGTATGGGTTATACCATAATAATATGTTCTCTTTACTTGTCTCTAGAAAATACTTATATTCAGTCAGACCTTGGAGTTCATATTAACCCGCTACCATCTCCTTTTTCATCTTGGCGACTTTAATGGAAACAATCCACTTTGTGGTGTTCCTGATAATGATGAGAGGAGTTATTCTGTGAAGCATATATTGTTGGATTACAACCAATCTTTCTTCGAGATTGATTCTTTTATTTATTTTTATACATTTATATTGTTATTGATCTATCTGTCTGTTCTCCTTCATTGTTTTCTCTTTTTTTTACAGTAATACGGGGTAATGATTATTTTCACATCAGTTTTTGGAAGATTAGCCACATTAGGTTGCCAGCCAACCAATGCACCATAGTGCAAGTTGAAGCATGCTAACTGGCTTTCTCTCAACATGCTCTACAAACTTAATCCTGTTGTTGTTAGTCTTCCATTTATTGACGATTGTGTGGAGGCTGCAACTAATTGTATAATCCAAGCAGCTGTTCATTTCATTCCCAAAACCTCGACGTGTTTCCATGTTATCCCCGTCCATGGTAGACTCCTGCCTGCTACTAAGCACAGAATGGGTTTGTGATTGGGTAGAGTTGCTAAATCAATCTAGTGACCGCACCATTCCTCCATGACTCATTATTACCCCACCTGTGAATTTTATTTGAGTCCTCTGAGAAAGGCAGATATTCTAGGTGGGAAATACATTCTTCTCTTTGTTGACAATTTTTTCAAAACATTCTTCTGTTGCCACTTTTACAGATGGTTTAAAATCAGGTGATGCTTTGAACTCTGCCATGATATGTCATGGCTCAGTAGTCGCTCATAGGATCTTCTCTACAGTTTCTGTGTTCACTGTCAAGTTGTATGTCATTTCTCCTGCCTTGGATCAAGCAATACACAAACTGTACTATTTACACTGATTCTCTTAGCTTTCTATTGGTCCTGTAATTTCTTAATGCAAATTCTAACCCTTTTCTTTCTGGCATTCAAAAGTGACTAGCCCAATTTTTGTCTCATCTGTATCTATATATTTTCTGGATATTTAATCATATTGGTATTCGTGAAAACGAGCTTGCAGATACAACAGCTAAGTCTGTCTGCCCTGACGCTCTTAGAGTTGTGCCTGTCCCATATATGGACTTTGGTTCTGTGATTAAGCACGGTTTATCAACAGTTGACAGTTGATTTGGGATGAGCAACTTCATAACAAGCTATTCCAGATCAAACCTATGGTTTTTGTTTGGCCGTCTAGTTTTTGTAAAGATCGACAGGAGAAAATTGACTTAACTAGGCTATGCATTGGTTACAATATTTTAACTTATCATTTTCTTTTTTGTGGGACTGATCCTCCAACATTTGCCCTTTGTAACACTGAGGTCACAACTGCCCACGTTCTACTTTCATATCGTCGTGAAGAATATGAGTGGTGGCACCATTTGAAACACGCCTTTTCTAAGAATTTACCCCTCGCGTTGGATCCCCCGCTTGTATAGCGGTAAGTCTACAGATTTACAACGCTAAAATCAAGGGTTCGATTCCCATCGGTGAACTCAGCAAATAGCCTTATGTGGCTTTGCTATAAGAAAACACCCCCCTGGCGTTAGACAGTGTCATTGTCGACGGTGGCACTATCCAACGTGATTGACCTACTGGTTTTGCCTGTGATAAGTACAATTTCCATCAGCAATTCATGTGCGTGTGTGTTTTTCTTATAGCAAAGCCACAATAGGTTATCTGCTGAGCCCACCGAGGGGAATAGAATCTCTGATTTTAGTGTTTAAATCCGTAGACTTATCGCTGTACTAGCGAAGGGCTCAGCAATTCATAAATTTGTTTTTCTCTATATTCACTTAATTCTTGTTTTATACAAGGTTATTGTTAGATCTTAATTTTGATACAATTAATGCTTATATAAAGCTAAGCATAAGTTACACAATGAATTATTTGTGCTCTACCTTGCATGGGTATTGAAATTCGACTTTTAGCCTTGTTAGTCTCCAGAAATACTGCTATGCTACTTTGCGAGGGGCTCTAATTAGTGACTTCACAGGGGCGTAATTAAATTCATGATGTGTGTTTATGCATGTATATATGTGTGTGTATTTATACCTTTTTATTATATCTAAGGATTTCCTCTTGCTAATTAATTACAATTCAAATTCTGCTTTATACTTTTCTTTATTATATACAAATTAGATAAAAGTATAATTTATATTCAGAGTAGAACAGTATGTGTGAATGTTTTCAGTCACACACACACAGGAAAATAAATACTAATTTATTTTTTATAACAAATAAACAAGAAGTTTACAATATTTGTATGGAGAAACAACAAAGTCACTGGGCTTACATAATATGTCTCATTCTGCTTTCTGTTTGTTGTTCGTCGCTTCTTGTGCACACGTCGATATCACAGTTGAAGAGAGAAATGCGTGGTAAAATCTACCAACAGAGGGCAGTATTCATCGCTTTCAGTTAAAAATAGAGATTTTTCGTAGGATCAAACCTTCCACTAACATCAGTTCCTGACCGTTTCACAGTGGGTAGAAGCACAGCATTTGTTGCAATCGTTTTGTCTCATCTGATGGCTCAGTGAAACCTCGGCGTGAAGTAGAAACTTCGTGTTTGTTCATCTTGATCCGAGGTAAGGAACTTTGTGTGTAACAACGATTGGAGGCTGTCTTTCATTTGTGAAGACTGCCAAACGTTTCACAAGCAAATGAAGTTAGCATCGGTATTTAGTGTGGTGATCCACCTGAGCGTATGGTTAGACACAGTACCGGTTTGGGGTAATGTGAGATACGGAGGAGGTGTCCTAAAATATAGAGGGTAAGTAAAATGTTCTTGAATTTATGAAGAAGATTATAACTTATAAGTATACATTGATCTCAACACGATTGTTTGTTTTCCATTACACTTAATCAATCTTTGTTCACTTTATATAAAGTGATAATTAATATTTATAAAACAGTTATATTCTCTAAGAAGTTTCTATGCATTCAATCCAATCTACATGTATTTTACTATATTTTTAATGTTTATGATGTTATAAGTATAATCATCGAGGCATTTTTTATTTTCAGTAAATAATAGATTATTATCTTTTCTATCAAGGAAATCAATATATGCGTTAAAAGTTTTCAACCTTTATTTAGCATTTAGCCAAATCTGAATCGTATTAATTCTGACTTAATTTTACTATTGACTTTTAACAAACCTACTGAAAAGAGATAAAAGCATATAATTTCGCTATTAGAAGAGAAAATAATAGCTGCAGACTATAATTCTGAAGAGACAGAATATTATGTCTTTAAGAAAAACAAATAAAATAGCATAAAAATGCCACAAAATATATCATTGATGAGTAAAATAAATCAAACATTTCGATTAATTCTGCAGGTTAGGCTTAGGATGAAACCGTTTCTTTGTTTGTTTGTTGTTAAGCGCAGAGCTACACAGTAGGTTATCTGTGATGTGCCTACCACAAGTATCGAAACCACATTTTTAGAAGTGTGATCCATCAAACTTGCCGCTGAACCACTGATGGAATAAGCCGTTGTTGCCTATGTATGTGGCAAGGTACACTTAATACAGGTATGAGTAAATAATAAATATAACCAGCCAAGCTTCCTTTTGTTAATAATAAATATAACCAGCCAAGGTTCCTGTTGCTAATAATCTATTTTCTCCCTTAAGAATCAAATATTTACATTAAAAAATTGTTCGCCACACAAGTTTCTTTGAATATTTCTTTGAATAGGAACATATTGTTTAAAGATATCAAGTTATGATAAACGATATTTTACCAAAGTCGTTTACAGTGTTTCTAAATGGGTTTAAAAAGCAAATGTTCATCAGTGGGAATTGCTGAAGCTGTATTAATTATTTTTTGTTGTTCTTATAGCATTATAAAGTATACACTTGTCGCTAAGAGCTTGGCTAATTTCAATCGTGTCTGGCGAGAATTCAATTCGATGTGTTTAAGAGAAAAATAAAACTTCTTGTTTGTATGTATGGTATTTTGGAATGTTTCTAACACACAGTGGTCCTAATTACATAAGAACTTTAAAAATGCACTATTGATGTTAATAATTTATTCTTATGAACTTTTGTTTTTATTGAGTTTTTTGCGCAAAGCTAGTCGAAGTTGTCTATACTAGCCATCCGTAACTCTAATGTGATAGACTAGAGAGAAAGCAGCTATGAAAACCACCATCACCAGCTCTTGAGCTACGCTTTAACAACAAAAACTGGGATTAAACGTCACTTCATAAAGTTCTCTGCCTCTACGAGGACGACCACTTCTGGTGAGGGGATTCGAAAATCGAGTACCCTAACTATCAAGCCATAAAATGCTTTCTCATAATTTATTCAACAAACAATATTTCCTATGTTTGATGCATTTTTAAAGTGATATTTCTGCTGGTATAAAAAAACAAATAATTAAAAATATTACTTTCATCTAAGCTCTCCTACACTCAGGTAGCGTAATTATACACAGAGCTGAAACTGTCTCGTCAACTCATTGTACACTGGACCAATAAACTCACGTTCTACAGTTTCAAAAATGTCAATAATAAATTCTTATATTATTAAAGTAACCTCTTATTATATCAGCTATTGTACGATAGAACTGATTTGACGTTATATATTATAAATATATTCCCATTGTAGTGCAATAAGCAATCTGGTTTCTGTCAACTATGAGGAATCGAGCTCCGGATTTTGGCGTTGTAAGCCTGTAAATTTGTGGTTAACCAGCCAATAGATAATATATTTCGGATGTCTAGGAACATTCCAGTTTACTTCATTTATCAACCAACACAAAAACTAATCATCACAACAGAAAGAAATTAGCGGATATACCAGAAAATAACGTATTGTATTTTAAACATGTTAGTGTTAATTTACACTGAAAAAGATTTAATGCCTTTGTCATTCTTGTAACAAGTTCAATTATTTGACCAAAACGATGCGTCTAAAAGTAATTGCGAAACAAAAAGATGTTAATCTTTTTAAACTATACTTCCATCACTGAATATATTTATTTACTTATAAAAATAAAAACTAAATTGATATTATGTGTTCAAGATAAATTGTGTTGTTGTTTTAATTTCAATATTTGTTTATCGTGTAGCTTACTAAATTAAATGATACATTTCTTATAAATTATTATGAATTAAATACACTTCATATTTTTATACTATGTAAAACTATGTTGACTCTTATGAGTTTTAAGTTGGCTGTATATATTTATTTATTTGAATATCGCTTTTGTTTTGATATAAAATTGACAAAAATATATTGAATTATTATTTCGACTATTTATTGATAGTAATCAGGTCACACTTTGTTTTATTCTTCGAAGCTACATCATGTAGTGTTTTAATATTCTAACAGTAAAGTATTTTTCTAACTGCAAGTTCAAAGTTACTAAGGTGCCACACTTTGAAATTGTAAAAGTATTTAACTAGGTCATCCGTCATGTTTAAAAATCCAATTCCAGTTGCATACACACTTTCTTACTTTCACCTTTCTCACCCTACTAATAAAATAGAATGAACGTAAAAAATGACCCGCTTAGCGCATGCAAGAAAAAAAAATCAAAGCATCACAAAAGCTTCAGGTACCGTGGGATAATCCGACTCTAAGAAGTGGTTTCGACGTGACGTATAAAGTTTACTCTGATCGATGCAGGGGCCAAGATCGTCCTCATGAAGACGTATTAAATGAAAGGCGGGGTGTTGAAACTAAGTCAGGCTGTAATTAGAGTAACGAAGACTTGTCGTTTATGGCAAGAGTGTCTGTCCCAAACGGAAACGATTATCTATTTTTCTTTTTCGTATCAAGTTAAAGTACCACTAACAGAAGTCAGAGTTAGTGTTTTTGTCGTTGTATTTTTACAATATATAAATGCTTTTTCTTTCAAAAGAAATTAAGGACAGAGTCTGAAATTATTTGCTTTTCAGACATA
Organism: Tachypleus tridentatus; assembly: GCF_004210375.1. Classification (NCBI taxonomy): domain Eukaryota; kingdom Metazoa; phylum Arthropoda; class Merostomata; order Xiphosura; family Limulidae; genus Tachypleus; species Tachypleus tridentatus. Next base: position 9,034,549 of record NC_134832.1, on the reverse strand, counting down.
GAGATGATTCTTGTTTATGTTTCTTGGTTATATTTAATTACCCTCATTATGAATTTTAAAAAAATCATCTGTTATGTTTGTTCACAAATCTTACAATATTTATTACAGAAAATGAAGTTCATGTTCACGATTTTATGTGCATATAGATTTCTTGCATGTACGTGTGTTCATTACCACTTGAAGAATGCATATTAGACTCGTTTTGTGTGTGAAACAGACGACCACAAAATTAATTTAAACATAACCCCATTTTAATGATAGGTTTGTTTGTTTGTTTTTCTTATAGCAAAGCCACATAGGACTATCTGCTCAGCCCACCGAGGGGAATCGAACCCCTGATTTTAGCGTTGTAAATCCGGAGACATACCGCTGTACTAGCGGGGGGCTTTAATGATAGGAATATAATTAGTAGCAGTTATGCAACTAATCTCATCAATGTGCTATTTCGTTAGTGTGAAGTCATGCCCTGATTTTGACAGAGCCAATAAAGAAGTTTTTTGAATTATCATATTTTACTTTGTTCTATATGTACTTGGCTATGCAAACTTATGAAACGGTTTAATAAATTTAAATTACCAACGAATGAGTATAAAACAAACAAATCAAATAAACGCATGGAAGATTTCAAAGGGTTGCTTTGCATTTATTCAATTATGCAATATTGTGAGAAAAGCGAACTTCTACAGATGGAAAAAGGAGATAATTAATAAATCTTTTTCTCAATTATCATAAATGGAGTATAATCGTCGAGATCTATTTAGTTAAACTACTACGACATAGTTGTATTAATACAAAAAATTTAAATTGAAGTTTCGTAATTCATATATTAATCCACAATTAAACATGTGTTAAGTACATTATCTATTTTACTACATACATGTGTGGTTACGTAATAGAAAGTTCTAGCACACTAATTTTACATTATTCTTGTTTTATATTAAAGTGTTGTCAAAAATTACATTGCATGAAATGTATTTGAGTGTTGTCATTGTTTAACAGCCAATGTGGTGGTGGGTACAGCACAGATAGTCTTTTGCGTAATTTTTTGCAACAAAAATAGCCAATGTCATAACATTAATAATTAATCGGGTAAAAAAGTATTATACATCGTTATTAATGTATTTTTATATTTATTAATTATATTAAACACATTTCCTATCTTCAGAAAACGTAAGCTATTTAAATATACAATTTTACGATCTTATAAATATTTTTAAAAAATTTTTCGATTATTCTATTACTAGCAGTTCACAACTATTTTTAACAATTTTTTCTCGGAATCTGACTGAAATATATGAACTTCTAATTGAAATTTGTCATGAAATGAGCGGATAGACACATTTCTAAGTAATAGATAAAATAAAAAATGCAGTTCATATTTAACATAATTAAGTGCCCACAAATCATAAAGTCAGTGAAACGGTTTGTCTGTCTTTCATATCAAATATTCATATGCGATCAACATAACCATTATTTATTATTAGTGATGTGTAGGAAGTTAATGTCATATGTTCTCCTTTTAAGAACGTACACTTCATAAAAGAGTAATGAATCGTTGTAAAAAATGACCTCACACCGTTGCCACGATATCTAAAGTATGTACATTTTTATGAACACCACTTACGAAGCTGTTTTCATATAAAATAAAATTCAAACTGTAATTTAATATTCCAAATCTTTGACGTAGCTTTCACAGTCTTGGGAAAAACAAGAGAGTTGTATGGTTTAAAAAAAAAGGTGGCCAGTGTTACAAATCATAGAGACATATAAATCGCCTGTAAAAGCGCGTTTTCAGTTGTTTATACGTAGTTGAAATGAGAACACTTCATCAGTAAACAAAATATAAAAAATATCGTGAGGTCATTATCGATATAAAGATGTAGAACACAGCGCGACCAAAAGATATCGACCTTGTTTCCTCTGAACTTTGAACCTGTCCCCTTTAATTAATTAACATTTTCTGCTCTACATATATGCTTTTTATATTTGTTTTATGAGAAAATTAAAATATGGCATGTCGTATTATGAAATGTTCTCATAAAATTGAAAACTAATGTTCCACCAACTTGTACAGATGCCATACATAAACTATCACTGTCATCTGATTTCCGCATTCTTTATGTTTGACCATAAAAAATGAGGTCATTCAAAGTCTCCTCCCCACCCCGTTACAGCATCAGATTCCTTCTCTATCATTCTCCCCTGCTTGTTCAGAGGACCCTCCGTTTCTGTTCTTGTGCAATTTTAAGTTATAATAAGCATGGCGCCATGGCTGGCTTGCGCCCTTGGTGAGTTTTTGGACAACATTCTGATAGCAGTGTGTCTCGCAATATTTATATTCTTTTCAAAGAAGGATGAATGATACTGCGATTTGGTCACCAAGAAACATCTGGTGCTCGTTAGGCTGGTCTTGTTGTCGAAACTGGGTGAAAAAGTAGTATGTCTTTTCTACTTCTCACATAACATTCGGTGTCGGTACACTCTCTTCCTATAAAACTGGCTTATGTCATCGTCTAAAAGTCAAGTTACATGCCAACAGCAATAGAAATAAAGAATATTAAACTTTTAATTTAAAGTTCATACTTTGTTTCAAGAAATTTCAATATTTTTCTGGCAAAAATAGAGAGAAACTTTGTATTCCAAAATTTTATACTTTGAATATAACTACTAACATTAATGATTTTTAATTTATTCGAAAAAATCGTTGTAAACTGCATCATATTTTAGGCTACTGATTGTTGTTTGCCATATCGTTGTTTCCACAGTCGTAAGTCTGCAGACATGCCGCTGTGCATCTGGGGAGGGTAGGGGGTACTTGAAATGTATAAATAAAAAACGTACAGCACACAGTTATCAAGTAATATTAACATGCATACAGTAACTGATAACTAAAGGAAGAAAATGTTATTGTTCACTATTTTCTTACTGTTATAGTACTTCAGATCGATCTACTCACTTAATAATGCCGACAGTTTAGTGTTTGGGAGAAACATATTAAATGTCTTCATTTCAGTAACTGGTCTTCAGAAAAGGTGATGAAACTGCAGCTTAAATTACACTCATGAAAATATATTTCAATACACATAGAGAAATTGAATACGTTGTATTAAGAAGAATTTTAATACTCAAATAAACAAAAAACGTCACAACTACAGATGATTTGAAAACATGATGGAACAGAATGTATCAGAACTACATTTTAGTATTGTTTTCCGGATTTTAGGGTGAATGTCACGGAAAACTGTTTGTTTTTGAGAAGGACGTCTAATAACTCTTTCCGGTAAAATATATTACTACATTCAAGTCATAAAGATACATTCAGATCGGATACTTAAAATTTTCAAGACCAGATATTCCTCGTACTTAATAGCAGGGAAACCAAAAGAATATGAATCATCTTGGAAAACCAGAACTATCCAAAAAGAAACATGCAATAATTCAGATCTCAGCGAAAGTAAGCAACATTGGGCGTTTTATTATGGATGAAAATACAAGAATGCAAAGATCAGTGGCAGATGTCAACTATATGCCCCAGGCAACAGCATGCAATATAATCAAGAAGTTTAGAAAGATTGCCCAAATGGAGGGTACAGCTTGCTCTAGAAATACATCCATTCAACAATCGCATACCTCAAGCAACTGAAGAATTAAATGATAATTTATGCTATTCTGTGCAAGTCAAGACGCCGGACGCAGTGCGTGTGTATTTTTCTGTGATAGAGCAGTTGCAACGGGACCAGAGAAACCATCATCAGAAGCAGCAGCTATGTGATTTATGGAAAACTCACTCTCACAATGAATAGAGGTGTGTTTTGCATATGACATCCTTATAACAGAGACTTTTGCAATGGAAAGTACTCTACAGGACAACTGTCAAGATGCACGATTGTCAAGGAGTTCATTATTGGGCGTGGCGACATTAACTGTAACGAAGTGGTGAAGGACTACATCATTTTAATTTAACACACTAAACCTATACAAAGACATATACATATGTTACATCCCTTACAAGTACATTCATATCAAACGACTCGACGAATTGATTTGACATTAAACACATCAGATAAAGATTGCTATGGAAGTAAAGACACGGAAAGTATTGCTAAATACCCCTAAGTGGCAATAAAACAATTTCTTGTAACCTTGTTTTTAAAATAAAGAAACAGCTTAGTTATTTCTTGTTTTTCTATAACAACTTTTTGAGGAAGCCTCAGCTGTTTTTATAATTCATGGTCGGCTTCTTAACTCGCGTAATTCTTTTGTTTTGTTTGAATTCATGTACATGAAATTAGTCAAAGGCAAATTACAAATTTTAATTAACTTGTATATAAAATTATAAGTACATTACTGAGTATCTTCATATACTTGTAGCTGATAACTGACAAACTGAATATTTTCCGTTTCCTTTTATTATTAATCATTTATAATAAGTGTGTTTCTGAATTGAAATTTAACTGTTAGTCGATATTCTGTAGGGTTTATAAGGTGAGCTTTTTTTACAAAGTTTGTTTCAAAACCCAAATTTGTAGCAAATGACATTCAATTTAATGAGATTCATTTGTGTTAAAATTCAATTTTTGAACTTAACTTTTTATTCCATTATCATTTAATTTTTTACCCAATTTGTGTTTAGTTGCATGCCCTTTAGTCATGTTGCTGTTATTGAAACTGTTCATATTTGTCAAACTAAAAAAAGAATCCTGAAATGGTCAGAACAAAATGCATAAAGAAAACGCTATATATGGCGAAGTTTTATGTTTAAAAATTCACGGTAAATAAATATAAAAATTTAAGACTACTTGAGCTCGAGATGAAAAATATTCTAGTAAGTGTTCAACGTTTTTCATCATCCAGTAATTTCCTAAAAGCTAATGTGGTTTTGAAGTGGTTAAGGACAGACAGATTAATACACTCTCTTCACCATTGACACCAATACTGCGTGGTATTTGGTGAACTGCTTGAAAATGTCTTTTTTTTTATTCGTAAATACCATACACATTGGAATGTGTTCTTTCCGAATATCATGTCTCTAGCGTGTTGTATTAAAAAAAAAGAAGGAAAATGAGTTTTCGAGACGCTTGACACAAAGAAATTTTTCTTAAACTGGACTTCAAGCAGAGCTTTCACTAATAAGGCAAACAATGAAGTAAACCGTCAAAGTAAAATCATGATATTTAGTCCATGTTTTACAAATGTTAATGAGCCGATTATACGTCTTTTGTGTTGTGTAGTTTTTGTTGTCATCCGCTATCATCGACATCAAGTTGTATGTATACTGATGCTATGTTCTTCTCTGTGCATTAGAAGTAACCAGCTTGAAGTATAAGTTAATAGCATACTTGACTGCTGCTAATTAAACTGTCAGTATGAAACATTAATAAAGAATATAAATTCTAAAATCTAATAGAATTTCGAACAATACTTTATTAGGCTTACTACACTTCTTTAACATCATAACTCCATTACGCATCACTTCGAAAGAAATGAAGAAATATTTGGCTGCAAATACCAACTGGCGGCAAAATTTAATTAAATACAACCTGTTTTCGAGATCGTCTCTTCTCAGAACTTAAACCAACTTCTTAGTCAGCAAAGTATAGAGCACCTCAACATATTTTCCTTATTCACTGTAGTTATTGTAAGTTCCATTAATATTAATACTAAAACAATAATTAACTTCTTTTGATTACATTTAAAATGAAGACATAACTATAATGTCTCTCATATCGTTTTCGTTTCTAATAGTAAATTGTTATAATATAACGTTTTTCACATCCTGGTACAAAGCTGTTTCTCTCTGGATGCCTTCCAATGGTGTGTTTGCGGACTCGCACCGTTAGAAACCGAGTTTCGATACCCGTGGTGGACAGATAGCCCATTGTGGAGCTTTGTACTTAAAAACAAACAAACCTCTATAAATGTTCAAAATTCTGAAAGGAACATATTTTAAAATAGTCATGAGATTATTCAACTCATTTTATATACTATACCACAAAGAATAATTTCTATTGTTTGGCATATCTAACGGGTCGTTCCAGCTTATACCCATTAATATTCATGACTCAACCCCTGCTGTGACCACAGCGCATATAGAGCTTTGCGTTAAACAAACAATCATCCAGGTTATAAAACAGTTTATGATCGTGTCTCTCATCTCATTCCAACGTTAACCAGTTACATTTGATACAAAAAATTACATAATACACATATTAATTGAAAAAAAAATCAAAGCTCTATACCACACACAAATTTAGGGAGTCTCGTAAAGTAGGCTCAAAAACTTTGAGTTGTATTTTTCAACTTACATGGTATGCTCTGAACGATTTATGATACTTATTAACCCTAAAAATAATATATTAAAATTTCAATTGCAATGCTTTATTACATTTTGATGTAAAACTGCTAAGTAATAACACGGATCTGCGAATTTAAAATTCATAAAGATTGTTTTAATAACGAATTTTCCATAATTCAACTACAGATTTCAAATATAATATTCATTTATTCCATCACATAAGGATTTTTGACAAACCAGGAATGAAGAAACTGCTACTAAGATCAAATTATTATTTCGTTTACTACGATGTACATTTATTTGTTATTATGTTTGCTGTATTTGGGTTCTAGAAAAATCGATAAGACTCTCACGTCGCTATTGGTGTAAAGAAATCTAGACCCAGTGGTTATCAACATTTAAAAAAAATAATAAAATGTCGCCCGATTTCATTGAAAATGATTCATTCATGTAAAAGTACGTGTCACGTTTTGTGAAAAATCTATATATGATAGAAAAAAAATGGATATCAATTTCAGATTCAGCGTACAAGAATTACTGTAGAGTATGTAAAAATGTCAAGACAATAAATTAATTGTAAGCTTGTGTACTCAGTAATTTATGTGTGTTTCTTGACCGTAGGGTTATGAATTGGTTTAAAATGGACTCCATTAGCATTTTAAACATTTTTCTAAACTATTTTCAAACCAAATCTCTTGTGGGGATTACGACATTGTCAGTTATGAGATCCTTAATAACGTATGAATCACAAAAGAAACTATACTCTGCTGTGGCAAAGACATAAAATTACGGCAACATGTAGACTTTACAAATAGTGAAAAATGAAAGGAAGTCGTAATTCTAAGGTTCAATTCATGCATAGTTGATAATTTTCAACCTATACATTTTGGTTTAATTTGTCAAATTTAAAATATTCTCTCGTTATTGGAACAACATTTTAAAATGTTGTTTTCATTCATTAAAATGAAAGGAAATAATTGTATAGAAAAATAATAATAAGCAAGTTATCATGAAAATATCGTATTATCATTGTTTTATACGGTATTTTTGTTAAAAACGTATTGCCTACTTATTAAACTTAGTTCACAAATTTACTATGATCTAGCACTTGGTTCCCAAACTTTTTCAACACAACTCCCTACCAAAAGATTCCACGCCTACTTATTAAACTTAGTTCACAAATTTACTATGATCTAGCACTTGGTTCCCAAACTTTTTCAACACAACTCCCTACCAAAAGATTCCACGCCCTTTATAGAAATACCCACCTCACCAAGTGAATCTATTAATGCTGATTGCTTTAACAATATTATCTTTTCTGTGTATTTGCCAGTCCTTCTAAAACAATCTTGTGTCCGCCCGCCCACAGTTTAGGAATCTTTACCCTAAAAATCAATAGATTATTTTTTTGTCGAAGATACATACGTTTTTCATTACTTAACTAGGTTTCAGGACTTGCAAACATTTTAACATTTTTTTCGTGAAGAATTTTGAAACAGGAAACAATAATTATACATAGAAAACACCTTAAAGTTTTTTGACACAGACGACACTTTAGATTTTTTTTCTATTTCCCCCTATTTACAATATTCTTAAAATAAGTGTTAAAATTTATTCGTATATATGTATTCAATTACGATATGTTGAAATTTTAAATATCGAGCTTAGAAGGGAAGTAAAATAACTTAGAAGATTTTGATTTTTATAGTCCTAATCTTTGTGGAAACCCATCAGCTAGAAACTGTTGTCCAGGATGGACGGCAAGACCAGGACCTTATTCATCATTGTGTATAGTCCGTAAGTGATTTAGTTCACCGCCATGTTTTCTTGTATACTAATATAAGGTAGAAATAACATTCCTTTTTCATACAATGGATTCATGTGGGTACAGTTAATGATTTAACCAATCATGTATAGACCTTAACTTATCTTTCTCTGTACTAAATCCTGCAGACTCTTTATCTCTCTGAACATCAAGACTATTGTTTCAAGCAAATGCATCATTATATATGTAAAAACGGCTCGTTTGGGTTGAAAAAAATTTTACGTGGAGGAGCGAACAACGTTTCGACCTTCTTGTTCGCTCCTCTACGTAAAACAAAAAAATTCTCAACCCAAACTAGCCGTTTCTACATATATATTTTTCTCTACAAGGGGGTTTTCTCGACACCATTGATCACCAAATACATCATTGTTTTAGTTAACAAAAAATATACAAACTCTCTACCTATCTGAACATCAAGGCTGTTGTTTCAGATGATGGCATCATTCCGTCAGTCCACTACAAACCTCTACCTCTATGAACATCAAGGCTTTTGTTTCTACTACAAACTTACAGACTCTTCTCTTCTGAACTTCAAGACAGTTATTTCAGGTGATAGTGTCATTGCTACATTTCTTTACAAATTTAGGAATTCCCTGTCTCTCAACTTCAATACTATCATTGCCTCAGTTCACTACAAACCGACAGACTTTGACGGTTCTCCTTTTTGATAGATTTTTTTTATATTCACCATATGCTAACAGTGTTTCCAGGAGCCAAACACAAAGGATTTTGCAGAACTTAATTTTCGAAAGCATTCCTGTTGGTTTGTTTACTAGCTCAGGCTTTTACCAAAACCTGATTAGGCAAAGAGCAGGCAAATGTCGCACTCTTTGTGAAAACTGGATCCTCCGCTAGCCAAAAAGCAGATTCGACAACTATCGACATTCAGTGAGTAATTGTACTGATCTTATATTGATAAAGCAACGTTAGTACAGGAAAAAAAAAGAGAATGGTTTGTAAGTGCAAAGTGCGTGTATGCGATGTTTATTGGTAATACTCTAAATCTCAGTGTGGATGCAAAAGTTTAGACCTAGGGGTCAAAATGGTGCGAAAAGCAGTTGGAAAACAGCTGCAGAGCAAATTAAAAGTACGAAGAAAGATAAAAAGAAAGGACTGATAAGTCTATTCTGTTGGAGAGTGATGAAGATGAAATGTCTAGTGATACTTTTATCTAGTGAAATCCGTTAGATTTCGTGACACCGAATATACGACGCAGTTCATCCAAAAACTGAAATGTAAAAGCAAAACAATGTCTATTTAACTTCACAGTTCCTTGGTATCTATTCCACAACGACATTAAACTTTCTAAATGACGAAGCTCGACGAAAAACAAGTTTCAGTGCCCTTTACAAGAACTCCTTGACAAGTACGATAACATCATTAAACTACGAATTTGTTTTTGTAAAACTTCGTGTACAGTTTTAGTCCAACCTGAATACGCTAAAAATTGTGTTTTAGCTCATTCCTAAATTTTGTTATATATTAAGATTTGTCACACAGCTCAAATCCTGTAAGGCTGGCCCGTGAAAGCACTGTTAAAAAACATTTTGCATTCACAAACTTCACGGTTACGAATGTTATGTAATAATGGTGAAAATTTTGCCACTATGCTGATGAGTTATTTATTTTATTCAGAACTAGAGATTACCATGAAAACATTATCCAGTTGAGCCAAACCTATTCTAAGACTTAATACCTTCCAACCTGCAAGCCAGTGAAACACGTACAACAGTTACTGTTTATTCTTGGTTACTACCAGCTGTCTCTACAGGCTGTTAGTATTATGAGAAACCATTAACACATTATATTGGATAATCCCGAACTTAAAAACATTTTACCTATTACAGAAATGACAATAACTTTACTTTGTTCTGGTCCGCAACAACACTGGTAAAACCACTATTATTTTCATGTTTTTCCTTTCCATACATATTTTTATTTCTGTATATTAATCTGTAAAAGAACCTTCAGGTATCTGCTATATTAAATGTGCTTTTTTATATATCTGTTTCTTTTATGTCTAATACATTCCTGTTATCCTGCTATTTATTTCGATTAAACTGACTACCGACTAGATGAATATTTACATCACTTTAAAACCAGTAATACAGAAAAAAATTCTTTTTTAATTTTCTATAAGCGGGACCTATTCATGTTGTTTTTGAAAAGAAAAAAGAAACTGTACCAGTCTTGGGTACAAAGAATGTTGCATTATCCACCTTTTGAGTAGCTATGCCTGAGGCTCCACATGATATTTTTTGTAATCGCCAAATTTATCTTATTTTATTTCATTTTACCACTTTCTGTACTTACTCATATTTAAATTTATATATTTCTACTCTTCTATCTCTCTCGGTGGACTCAGCAGATAGCCCGATGTGGATTTTCTATAAGAAAACACATACACACTTCTATCTAAATTATATTTCTCTATTTGTTATTTATCGTTTTCTTTAGTTGCTCGTCTTAATTTATTTATACACACATTTTTTGTTATTAACCAGCTTTCTTTTCTTTTCCCTCTCTTTATTCCATGACACACCTTCACTCAACTTCCTGTAGGTTTCTACCAACGAAGAAGCTACAGTTTCTTATATCTTTTACTTCAGTAATTTACACTCTATTCCTACTAACTCTCCCAGTAAAAGTCATTTGGCCAAAATGTTGACCACTTAATGCATTTTTTCCTTGCAGCCAATTTAAGTTTTTGAACCTTTTGTTTGTCTGTTATTCATGTTACTAATAATTTTGAATCATGTTAAGAATTAAGAGAACCAATAATTGAATAATTTTTAATCTTTTATGAGTAGGGCAAAAATTTTATCAACATATCTCGCTAAAATAGATTTATCATCTATGCAATAATAATCGTTTCTACTAAAATTATAATTTTCAGATTTACATTTATTGGTCATATTTATTAACGCCCCACCTAATCTAGGCTGCATCACATGTCACCACAATAATGGCCTGTATTCGATGTAACATGTACTTCGTAAAAACTAGAAGAGATTTTTTGGGGTATATCCCATTTGCTAAGGTACTTAACCTGCAACTGGCTCGTGTATGTAGCCAGGGAAGGGCCGAGTATGACATTCCAGATCATACCATATGTGTTTAATAGAATAGAGATCCAATAATTGTGTTGTTAAAGGAAGATGACTTCTACCAAAATGATTAAAAGAATATGAAAGTGACATATTTTTCTAATCAATTTGGTACAAGCTAGAGCTATGGTTATTTCCCTGTTGGAAATCTCTTTTTCATCTGAGTGGGAATATAACATCATAATTGGATGCAATTAGCAACAATGTTCAATGTTATTCTACCTTCTAAATGGATCATATGACCCAACACTTGTCACATTCAGCACCTTGTACTATCGGAATGGCACAAACAGAGCAAAGTACCTTGAGTGGTTTCTTGATATTCCACTCAACTTCCAGTTCAGAAAAGGGTGAAAAGCGACTCTCAAGAGCACAACACTTGTTTTATTTTCTTTTATTATCCACTATTTGAGCTCTAGGCAACTCTGAGGCCGTGTTTTCTTATTTGCAATTTTGGACTGGTAGACAAATGTCATATGAAATGGTTTGTGATGTCCTTTTCAGGACACAAAATTAAGATTGTCGAAGTCTAATCACTATTAATGGAGCGGTCAATAGAGACGCAAGTTGCGGCACTTTACAGTTCAGTCTAGTTGGCTTATGGGCTCTTCCCCCTACATGTCATTGGCGGTTAGTAGTATCTGTTTTTTATTATTGTTATTTTCGAAAGAGGGGGCATATATATTCCATTTCAATTACCCAGTTTCGTATATTGTGATGACAAATATATTTTAAATGGCTGGTTAAAGGTACGGTCTTTGATTACACTGGGGAATAAAAAACTTTTTATCTTTATATTTTATGAATAATTCTAATTCTGGGGCTTAAATGACGAAAACTATTTTTTTTCATATGGAATTAGGTTTTTGGGAAATTGTACCCCTTCATTGAGACTCATATGCAAAATGCGAAGAAAAATCAAGAATTAAAGTTTAGCTTACGAATAAAAATATTACAAAGCAGGATTTAAAAACTGTCAAAAGTGGTTTGTTATGATTTCCGCCTGAATTTCGCGCTTGAGCATCCAGCAGTAATTCCCCATTAAAGCTGGGTCACATCAACCCTGGTAGTTCTTTTCCATTCTCGGTATATCTTGGTAAAAACGTTCACCATTTTCATCTGAGACATCACCAAGATTTTCAGGAAAAACTCTAAATGACTCTGCAATAAATGCATTTTTAATTATATCAATGCTCCAAGGTTTTTATAGGCTGCCAACGTTTCCTTAATCAAGGACTAATAGCCACTCGACTTGTTGATGCCTATGAAAATTTCACATACGCCTTTAAAAGACTTCCAAACGCGAAGTTCTCTCTTGTTTAAGCGTATAAAAAACTGATCATCTTTGATGATTTATCGGGAGACCAGGATATCATATTTTGTCAGTTGGTGGTATGGGAATTGGAAGCTCTTCATTGTGAGGAATTGGCTTAAAAGTTGTGTTGAATCCATATCTGAATACTGAACTTTGTGCCTATTATTTGCAGTGATTCCAGTTACAGTAGATTGACAAAAATAACTGTTATTTACATGGTTTTCGGGTTTACACTAAATCATAGGTACTGCTCTTACTTTTACCATTAAATCATTCCCTCAAAGTTACTGCATAAGAATTGCAGCAAATATGTGTTGCCCAAATCTTATTTTGATCCTTAAAGTGTAAGCAAAAGTAGTAGAAGTGAATAGTCTTGACAACAGTTGTAATATTTCTGCATTCGAGCTTGGTGTGAAAATACCACAAACATAACAGAATAAATTGAGATGATTTAACTAACCTCTCGAAGAATTCATATCAATCCTATTAGATCTGAAAAAAATGATAAATGAAATTGGTATATGGTAGTATAAAACATATTTATGAATAAGATAAATTATAGTGTTGTATATTATCATATAATGCCATGAAGCAGCAATTTATAACCATTACTCATGCCCATATTGACTCATTACTTTATATGCAAAAGTGAGGTTTAATTCTGTTTATAGCTCTATCAATTCAATAAAAACATTACTTTATATGCAAAAGTGAGGTTTAATTCTGTTTATAGCTCTATCTATTCAATAAAAACATTGTTTTTAGAGAAAATATTAACAAGGCATGATGATCATTACCCTGGATCTATTCACATCCCTATATATATCAATGTCCCTTACACTGAAAAAAACTGGTCCCATTGCGCAAAAAATAATTTTGTTTTTGTAATTAGTACCCACAATATTATTAAAGAATGATATTTGTTTGGTATGAAATACAAAAAATGTTGTTGATCAGTGTTATAAATATTTTCGTACACAGGTATCTACTCTCTTGATAAAAATGAAAGTCAGATAGGTTTTTACCAATTGTTTCTCACTTTAACAATGATACGATTACACCTCTAAATTTTAGGGCCCAAGCAATCACTTGGTAAACATTTTGCAAGAAATATAATAATGTTCTACACATGTGACCAATCAGTGTAATAATATTCAAATATTTTGATCTTATTAACAGTTTTAATAACTAAATTATCATTTTAACATTATTTTTATTCATTTTCAAATGTATTGAATTTTCTACTGCTTTTCTACTTGTTTGTATACTTCGGCCTAAAGATATTTACGTTAAGTTTAGTAATACACACGTAACCTTTCCATTAAAAGATATACTTAAAAAAAGAATATGTAATATTTTCACAATATTCCTATTTTGTTTTTCAAGTGAAGTCGTGTTTTATAATTTCAATGAGAGATCAGTTTTTCAAGTAATTACAATAAGTGCCTTGAAATTATTATTATTATGAGCAACAGGTGAAAATGCAATCAAAATAGTATTGAAAATTTCAAATTATTGCAATACATAAATCTGAAATATTTAGGTATATCCTTGTTTTGTTTTTTTCTAGCAATATGTACAAGGTCTTGTGGAAACGGACGTTGCATTCGGCCTAACATATGTTACTGTAATAATGGGTCCATTTCTGCTACATGTTCTAGTGACGAACCTATTGGACCTTTTGGTCCAAGTCCTGGTGAACCTGATACAAATGGTGGGCTTGGATATGTCAAAAATAATGGTCGATATATTCCAGTCAATCCAGGTAGACCAAATGGAAACGACAGGACTGGAGGTGGCAGAAACAACGGTAGATATATTCCAACGCCGCCTTCAGGTCAGTATACGAAGTAATTTAGTGAGAAACGTGTATCGTATAATATTGATGATTATTTTGCAAAGCACTAAGTTTTTAAATTATATATATTTTATTTAAGCTAAGCTACTGAAAACAGAGTTACTTTAGGGTGATGTACAACTGTAGTGACTATATGGCTTCAAACGTTTGTAAATATGTGATTATATGAATGAAAGTGTAGATGTGATAAAGAAGTCTTGTTTTGTTGTTAACCTCTCTATTTTTATCCTGAAAGTTGTTAATTTTTAATGAAATTCATAGTATCGTCATATGAGCGTGGTATATGTTATTCAGTTATGTTTTCAGTTATCTATTAAAGTAGAGACTCTCCATATTTTGGGTAGCAGATGACTAAGTGCTCTTCTCAATATATGGTTGTCTCTTAAGTCTCGTCCTGTTTTATTTATTTATTTATTTTTAACGGACATGTCTTAATCTGTTGAACTTTATGCTTGTGGTTTTTGTTGGGCAAACACGTGGTTGAATGACATTATGTGTAAGGTTGATGATAAATATCTTGAAAATTTTTTATTCATTATAACATTTAGTAACTAACTTAATATCACAATTTTAATTAATATACTTTTGCAATAATAAGTTGCAGAACAACAGAAAAAAAAGACCAACTACTACACCTAATAATTCTCAAACCTTTTCAACAGTTTTATAATTTCCGAACAGAAAAAATAAGGGTACAGGAATAAAAACTAGAGATATTAACCTTTCAGATACAAAATTTGAACGAAAGAAAGTGTGTGTGGCTAAAAAATTATCCACATGAACCAGATATAGAATTATGACCATGTTCTATATTTTAAAATAGTTTTTGTTTTAATGTTCGTAACTCTACACGCTATAGATTCAGCTGCAACAGATAAATATATTTTCTTCTGTCATATATGTTCTACTTACTTCTTCGGTTACTACGGAGTTAAACCCAAACAAAAAGACGGGCATTCAGTTAATACTCAAATCTCTGCATACGGCAAGTTTAACAACAATAGAGGTGTGGTATGTGTATCTTTGAAGAGTAACTGAATGTCTATGTATGTGTCTGTGTGTATGTGTTTTGGTTTCAGAGAAATAAGTAGAACACGTACGATGCCAGTAAATACATTTAGCTCTTGTATCTGATTTTGTAGCATGCGGAGTTGTTATTGTTAATTTAATGCATGGTTGTGAGTGTTTAGCTTCAGAGAAATTCACATATAAAATAAACACATGTGGTGCAAGACAATACCGTTTACGACGAAACTTTGTGAGTTTACAGTGTATCGAGTCCACTTTCTTTCATATGTTTATGTATAGTCTAATTATAGACTAACAGTTTTTATATTTAGATTTATAGCCATTATTATCGTTTATTTCATTAATTATGGTTTCTATATGTAAGTGGCTCTGCAAGATTGTGAAACATAACATCATATACTGTACCGATTCCTGAATAAGTTATGATTAGTTTTTGGTTATGTGATATTCACCAGCATTTCCGTCTGTGTTATTGGTTTGGGGTGTTTATAAATAAAGTGTGTAATTCATAGCCCACCACTAGCTCTTCTTTATCTACTGAATTAAGCTACAGAGTGATGAATACGTTATATTAAAACGACATTGAATAAACAAATCAGCAAATCGCATGACAGCCGCAACCGCACGATGAAACGGAATGTACAGGGTGTTCGGAAAGTCACTGTGCACTTATATATTTATTAACATACAAAACTGCATAGTGACTTTCCGAACACCCTGTATTAAAACTATATTATGACATTAGAGTTACATTGGTAGTGTGATGCCACAGAAAAATTGGTGGATTTTTGGACGATTATGTAACAGTTCTTTCAGAGGCAAAATATTATAGACTCATACCATAAAGATCACATCGGGGACCTAGATTTTCCAAGATGGGTATATTTTTTATACTTCATGTCACAAAAAAAAAACCCAGAAGAATATGGATAAACTTACAGTTCGTGGACCATCCATAAAAAATCCTGCAATAAATCGTTCCCAAGCTGTGGTAAGTAAATTGTTGATTCATATGACAGTGACCCGGCATAGCCAGGTAGAACATGCTCGCCCTTTCAGCTATGTGGGCCTTATAATGTGACGGTCAATCCCACTATTCGTTGGTAAAAGAGTAGTCCAAGAGTTTGCAGTGAGTGATAATGTCTAGGTGCCTTCTATCTAGTCTTACACTGCTAAATTAGGGACGGCTAGCGCAGATAGCCCTCGAGTAGCTTTGCTGTGAGCTTGATTTAAAATAAAATGAAGTTCTAAAAACCGTTTTTCTTCTATTTTAAATTATGTTATATCTGTGAAAATAACACGTTTTTGGTAATAAAGTATACGCTGTCATTTATTTCGTGCATTATTTTCGAGTAAATTAGAATAAATTATACCTATGACACCATTTTTTTAAAGAAACATAATCGCCCTCATTTATAACTAGAAGAGCTCTCTTTGGAACATGGACATCCTGCTACAAGGGCAAAAGCATCCTCTTGGAATTTTTTAATGCAATTGATTTCATTTGTTGGACAACTTGTAGAATTAATTCAAAATATCCCGTTCCATGATGTAAAAAACAAAGAATCTGCTGATAATGAGATGTTTATCTCTCAACCAATAATTAATAGCGGTCTGACATGTATGCAAATATCAAATTCAAATGTAAGCCACATTTTAAAAAAAAATATATGTAGTTACCACACGAGAAAAAGGACACACAAAAATGAATTTATTACCTCCCACACCACCTACGAAGCGGGTACGTAACTGGTATCAATTCTAAACGGATGACAGTTTTGTTTTGTTTTTATTACAGTATGTGATCATGACGTACTTCAAAAATGTCATTGTCCTGTTAACTCAGTGTGTTAGGTTGATGCCTAGGGCTTAATAAATATTAACTTGCTCAGCAGCACAAACCACTATGCAATACGGATCTCCAAAAACAGTTTGTATAGAAATACTTTATTTTGTGTATGTAACGTTATGTGTAGAATATATATATATTTTTAATACAACCAAAACACAAACTTTGAGTGAATACTGATTATAAATTCAATGATAATAATAATAATAAAACAGAAAAGGTATGACTTGCACATTGTAAATTCTTGGTATATTTCTTAAATCCGTTACAAAAAGAAAATAAAAAACTCATTTTCTTTAAGTTCCTTCCCTTTCATTAAAAAATATGGCTATTTTACAAATTCAATTACTTCAGCTTTTTAAATTTTCCAATGTTTCAGATATGTCTTTGCCTTATTTAAGTAAAATATTCAATCAAAAATTACACCACGCAGTCATGGGGATTGATTAGCTTCTATTATGCTGATTCTAAGAGTGAAACGTTTTGATACCATGCACTGTGATCATTTTGAAAAATTCTAGCAATTTTAGCTATTACTCAGATACAAAGGCGTTTGTTTATACTTAACAATAATGGAGGAGAAAAAACATTATTACAAATCCTATGCTAATGTAAAAAACTTCAGAAACTTAAAAGATGCAAAACACCTTTAGTTGATGTTATAAATTATATCAGTATACACATTTTGCTTTGTTTTAATGTCAAGTAAGAAGTGAAATAACTGCGTTTCTTCTTTAATATATTCTTTTTATCACCATTTTAAGGAAAGTTAATCTGATATAAAAGTTTGTATATGTGAAATATCTGTGATTAATAATTGATTAACACAAAAAACAGTATTAATAATCTTTGCAGATTATTGTAAGTTAAAACAGTGTTTCAGTTTTCTTATACTACTTATACATGCAAAATATTAAGTTAATAGGGATTAATCACAATTTACTGGTATTCCCTGCAGATTTCATGTTGTTCACAGTAATATGAATTAACCAGTATTTATTGACTATCTAAGTTTCTTGTTCCTCACATTAGCTATAAGTCAGCCAACAGTTAGTGACATTATCTATAAGTTTCTTATTATTTACAATAACTATAAATTAGTCAGCATTTATTGACATATTCTGCAGGCTTCTTAAGATCATCGTTAAGTACTAAACGATAGTACTTAACGGTAGTACTTAATAGCGGGGATCGTAATGAAACAAAATGGAAGCCATAAAATTCACCCGCTTAAAACCACCTTTAAAATATCTGAATATTAATAATGACTATTTTATACTATCAGCTGAGCAAAACTAAAACTTATTGTGCTTAGAATATTGTTTCAATAAAAAGTTTTAAAAACAATTTAAACAGAAAACATTGATTTAATTTAACTGCTGTTACATATTGTAATTTATTTTAGGCGTGTCTCCGATTTATTATGTTAGGTACGTTCATTTGAATGTAAAAATCAACAATACTTGTTTGACAAAAATGCGAGAGAATATTTGTCAAAATTTCTACAAATACCCATGGCTCCTATAATAAACGGCTAGCAGAGAAACGGAAGGAGAGTACAATTTGACAGTTACAGTCAGTGTGCTACTGGTCCCGGAAGCTGTAATTGTGATTAACATCTAATAATCGAAACTACGGTATTTGACCAAAAACATTTACAGATTTCGAACATTACCAACCGTCCAACTTCAGTGAATTACTTCCGACCTTAGAATTAATACCTAGATATTAATTATCTTCCTCGGTAGGAACTGAACTTATAACCGGTTTGAGGTCAACCTAACTATCTAGGTTAGGCAAGGTGTGTGGCATTATCAACTCATATCGTCGATAAGATATTCAGTTCTAGACCGGATGTAAGACTTAGTATTGCTTGTAAGTTTTAAAACTTTTGCATATAAACAATCATCATTTGCAATAACTATTAGTAATAACAGTTATTGTACATTGTATTGTTATTAGTATTGTGTATTAAAATATATTTGTGTTTTTGGTTGTTGTATTTTGTTATTAAGCACAAAGCTACACCACTGGTGTATAAACCCAGATTTTAGCAGTATCAGGCCGTAAACATACCGCTGTGCCACTGAGAGACAATATGTTTGTGTTAAAAAAAGAAATGTATGTATAAATCTCTTTGGCAAATAACATAAATTTAGTACAAATTAACATTTAATTAACTACTGAGTTCAAATTAAAATTACCGCTTATTATATCATTACTATTTTCTCGAAGTTTCAATAATGTTCCGACACGTTTCCGTAAAGCAAGTATTGTTGATTCTTACTCTCAAGAATATTATACAGATTTCGCGAACAGGTGGGACTCGCGAAATACAAGAGCAAGAATATGCGCAAAAAATAAAACTATAATAAATTGTTATATTCTAATTGTAGCGTTGTAAGTCTGCAGAGATGTTGCTATGCTTCTGGGAGGCAAAACTATACAGAAACAAGCATAAGCATTAAGATGAACCTTTACGGTGAATCAGTTAAACTGCTTTTCGTGTTCTCACTGTTTTATATAAATTTGAAATTGAATTGTGATTTAAATTTTATTATCCGTTTTACAATCATTCTATCTTCATGGGCTGTAGCCAACACAATTATGTAAGTCTATTAATTTTTTACTTCAGTTACATAATTCATTTCGTCACAGCAAGAACTTATCAATATTATAATCTGTTTGTATGATACATATGTTACTGGAAGTTGTGTGAATACAAGCATAGACGCTATAATCCACGATGGCGAGAAAACCCGCTTGTAGAGAAAATTATATATTTAAAAACGGCTGGTATGGATAGAGAAGGCACTAATAAAGGAAGAACAACGTTTCGACCTTCTTCGATCATCGTCAGGTTCAAAAAGAAAGAAACGGTTACTGACCGGTGCTGACCACATGTTTCAAGACGGTTGTGTAATTCATTGTAGGAATGTAGAGGGCGTGCTTAGATGTTGAATATATTTATTAATATAGGTATAAAGGTGCTCCTTTGTATTGGTTTATTTTGGGCTTGAGTTGTTGTATAAGTAAGGCTTCTTTAATATTGCGCTTGTTTATGTTTTTCCTTTATTTAGTATTTGGGTGTTTTCTACGGTTACGTTGTGTTTATTTGATCTGCAGTGTTCGAAAACGTGTGAAGGTGACTTTTTGTGTTCTTTGAATCTGATTTCCATTTTTCCATTTGGTATTAACTGGGATGTCATATTTTGTTGCTAGTTTTTGTCAAATGTTGGTTATTTTTCTGCTGATGTCGGAAATATATGGTATGCAGCCGTATATGGTTTCGTGATTTTTTTAAATCGTGGGGTATATTTACTTTTGTTAGTTGATTTTGCTTTTTGTCTAGGTGTGTGCGTATAATGTTTTCAGCGGTTTATGGAGGAAACTTGTTGGTGAAGTATTGTTTTATTTTGTATAATTCGTCATTAATTTTATATGGTGAGCATAGTTTTGTGGCTGTGTTTATTTGGTTTCTTAGTATGTTGAGTTTTTGTTTTGTTTCATGTGCTGAGTCCCAAGGAATGTACAGTCCAGTATCAGTGATTTTTTCGGTGGATTTCTGTTTTGAATTGTGTGTCGGCTCTTGTAATTTTGAGGTTAAGAAATGGTATTTGATTGCTTTCTTCCCGTTCACATCTAAAGATAATGTTGGGATGTATAGATTTAATGTGATTGAAAAAATTAAGTGTGTGTTCTGAATATGTGAATCCCGCAATCGTGTCATCTACATATCTGTACCAATATAGTGGTGGATGTAATGCAATATTAATTGCTTGTGTTTCAACTTGTGTCATAAAAATATTGTATAGAACTGGTGATACTGGATTGCCCATGCTTAGGCCATTTGTTTGTATATAGTTGTGGTTATTGAACATGAAGTTTATCTTCATCGTGGTGAATTCTGTGAGGGTTGCTGGGAATGTCTACACTGAATTACACACACAACCGTCTTGAAACATGTGGTCAGCACCGGTCAGTAACCGTTTCTTTCTTTTTGAACTTGACGATGACCGAAGAAGGTCGAAACGTTGTTCGCTCCTCTATTAGTGCCTTCCCCATCCATACCAACCGTTTTAAAATATATAATAGACGCTATAAATATCAGCCTCAATATTTTTATAATATAGACTGCGGGTGTAGGTTGTAGTAAATGCTGAGTAGCAAATTTAGAAAGGTTTGTTAATATTTTTCTGTAATGCTGGTGCGGCAAATAACATACAAATGTTAATAGACCAACCGTTTGGTTGTTTAAGGTTATATGTCATGTATACACACTTGAAACATTTGAAAGTTAGAAATTTAAACCAACCGTTTATTGTGCAGAAAGCCATCGATTTTCCTCTTAATATCGTGTATAAAGTACCACGGGTTCCATATTCAACGGTAACTCAGTAAGTTAGACACCCTTTTGTTAAAATAAAACTGCCGTGCTTGAACTTCACGTTTCTTGTTCATGTGTCAAACTTGAGTCTTCTCGTCTTGTTACTGTTATCTTTAGTATGAATATAGGTCTTGTACCTATATATAGGCGGCTGTATCCTAGTGATTCAGTATATAATACGGTAAACTTCAATAATATAACCTCTTAGGTTTATGAGAAAGTTTTGTTTGTTTGGGAATTTCGCACAAAGCTACTCGAGGGCTATCTGTGCTAGCCGTCCCTAATTTAGCAGTGTAAGACTAGAGCGAAGGCAGCTAGTCATCACCACCCACCGCCAACTCTTGGGCTACCTTCCCAATGATTGACTGGCTGCCTTCCCTCTAGTCTTACACTACTAAATTAGGGACGGCTCAGTGCAGTGGGCTAACAACCTACTCACTTAAATGCCTGTTGAAGAATCCGCAAGCGATTGCGGCCCTATGTTCCTTGATAACTCGAGAGGTGAATGATGATGATGATGATGGTAAATTATAATAATGTAAATACCAAGGTAATTTCAGAAAGGTGTGCTATTTTGAACTGCATTTTCAATGCAGTTTTCATTGGAAACTCATTCTCTGATTAATAATTCATTATTACAAATTAGAAATAATCTGTTTATAAAAATATGCGAATATGTGAAAGAGGAAACTCACCTAAATTCCGCCCAATGTAACACATAATAATAAAGAAAATCAAGGTTAGCTTAGATTGAACATTTAATATACCATTAAGAGTAAAGCTACAAATCAAAGAAATATAACATAAAGACATAGTTTACATAGCAGAAACGAATTATCCCATTTGAAGTTACTATCTAAGGAAAAGTAAGGTTACTATCAGGCTAACTATCTTTCATCTTAATGAATACGTTGAGTTCTACAGACCTATGTTTCTTTGATGTTAATTGTTAAGCAACAACGACAATTGTGTTTTCCATATTTTACGAATATATAGGTAACAATATTGGGTGGCTCAAGTCCCCACCCCCTTGGCGCCGCCACTGAACTTAACCTATCTTCGATCTTTGAAGTCATTCTCATAACCCTTCTATAAACCATTTACAAAAAGTCAATATCCTTTCTTAGTTAAAGAAGTCAAAACTACGTACAGTACTCCAAATGAGGTCTAATTGATGGTATGTAGAAAGAGATAATTACATATTTTGACTTTCAGTTGCTATGTCTAAATTTTTACATTACTTTTGGCAATAATTTAGATAGTTCCATGGACATTAATATTTCCTAACACACCTGAGATGATAGAATTTTAGGAAGAACTTATTTTATGTAGAATGTTTCTTTTATTGAAATGGATTGTGATAATCTATGTTACTGAACCAAAATGTAGAAATTGAGTTTTAATACTCATATTTGTCAAACTGTACAAAAGTTTCTTAACAGCTGATGTGAGATGAATATTAGCATTACAGAAGAAAAAAGAATCTAGGTGTAATTTATTATAAATACACCCTTAAATATTTCTTCTCATTCTTTAGCTATAACTAAAAAAGAGCAAACAAATGTTTTTTGTTGTTGTTTTGTTAATTTAAGAATAAGGATATTTTCTACAGAATTAGTAAGTGTAGTGCACAATATTGTTATCTTCATTATAAGAATATCAATATGTTAAAAATGCATAACTAACTATTTTCCCTAACATAAATAAATTTAAAATGAGGCTTGAAAATTTAAATTTATCTTATTTGGAACATAAAAGAATTAGAATTGATTGTATTGTTTTCCTGAAAATATAGAAATGACTTGTTATATGGGGAAAAGCAGTAAGAGAATGCAAGTGCAGACTTATTTCTTATTTACTTTATGAATTTTAATTACATAAAATGATTTATTTAATGATGTAAGTGATTTGTATATTTGAATTAATATTAATTTTTATTGAAAGGTAGTATGAAGACTGGTCTGAATTTGGTTTGTTTAATCTTATGCTTTTGTTACTTGCCTTAGATGATGAGGAATGATCTTATTGAATTGAATGCTTTTTTCATGCAAAACTACATAGTATATTTCCTGTTGTTTTCACCATTATCTATAGTTGCAGTTGCAAGAAATAATACAAAAGATGTTTATACATTGTCACCTTCATTTTCAGCTAGTTCAAACAACTTTTGTAAAGGGTGAATACAGTAAATTTGCAAAGAAATCAATTTTAGTTTGTATTTTTTTAGTGTACATATTTGTAGTACAATATAACATTGTAAACATTTAATGTTTTTGAATTAATTATAAACAATTTGAATTATGCTTACGTGAAAGTTCAGTTGATGTAAAAGCATCTTATTATAAATCATTTGTATTTTAATTTTAGCTGTATGTAGTGAAGCTTGCCTTAATGGTGGACGATGTATTGGGAATGACCGTTGTGCATGTGTATATGGTTTCACAGGACGTAGATGCGAGAGAGGTAAGTCTAAAGCTTTTGAGTAATTCTAATTATACATTTACCATATGGTGTGATCATACTGGATTGTGGTTCTACTTTAAATGTTATAGTACAAGTTTAGGGGCATCTGGACAAGATCAACAAGTGGCTTAAATCTCCAGAAGTGCGTCAGTTCTGTGGAATGTGAAGTTTCATACTTTGAACATAGGAGTGTGAAAAGTACACTTGTTGTGTGATTACGGACCTTGGTGCATCAAAAAATAAACTAATTTCGGTTGAATTATAGAAAATCAAATTAAGCATTTTTTATTGGTGTACAGCTTTGCAAAGAAAGCCTACAAAGTCACTTTTTGGGGGAAATGTATTGAAATATGCAAATTTTTACATTTAATATGCAGTTTTGTGGTTGGAATGATGCCACCAAACTGCAACTTATTTTTATTACCAATCTGGAACAGAGACTGCACAATTTTCAAACATTGTAACTTTAATAATGACTGTGGCAGATATTCTATTTTGAGCCATGAAAATAAAATTAAAACACTAGAACTGGAGCCTGTTATTAAAGTTTTAACAAGTCTTATCCTACAGTAAGAATAATTAAAATATTAATATCATGACTCTTAGATTGCTTGAATATTATTCAAATTTCACAAATCAAACAGGTTAACCTGAAGATGACCTAAGAAGGTCGAAACATTGTTTTCTGATTTGTTAGTAAAAGTGTTAATACCCATACCAGATGTACTGAGTTACATTTTTACATTAGGTGGGTTTCTCATCATCACTTGAGCTTCAAGCAATATCATGTCTAAAATTCCATTTTCATAAGTATCTGGTATGCAGTGTTTGGTTCTCTCTCTCTCTCTCTTTTGTATGCATATGTTTTACGTATTACCAGATAACATTATTATAATTCAGCATGGGATATTACTGGCTACTAATAAAACATGTAATGAGCTTTATGTACATGGAATGATTGATTGATTTATATAAGGCTAAGCCATTACTTATTTAATGGCAACCAACTGATTTATATGACTATAACTACTATGACAAAGAACTCATTGCTACCCTGTGTCAGTTATTTTGTTTCACTGTAAGATTAGCATTACAGTTAGTTGTAATGGGGTGTGAATTTGACATCTTCCATAAACAAGCGTAAATGACAACTAAACAAAAGGAGAAAAATATATGTGAAACATGAACATAATAATAAATAACAAAAATGAAAGAATACTATCTTTCAAGTGAAAAAAAAATCATTAAATTTGGGCAGAATGGCTTAATGACAAAGAGGAATTGTTTTTAATTAGGGGTCAAAACAAGTTCAAAAACAAACAATTGATTTGAATGAATAATAATTAAAAACTAATTACAAAGAATTTTTAGCAGTAATAGTTTTATCTATGTGTGTATTTGTTTTGGAAAATTTGAATTGATGAAGTATCTTAGTTAATAATTTGAAATTTTGAAGATGATGTATAAGATGAGCAAATTGTTATGAAGATTCTTTTAAGTAGATTATACTCCTGTTGGTCAGAAACTTAACTGGTGTCTCCATAAACCACTTGCAATAACTACTACTCTACCTCAAACTTTATAATTACAAATTCAAGTGAACACATTAATTCATGACTAGTTGTTTGTTTCTGAATTTAAAACTCGGTCTACAGGCATGAGCTTGAAAACAAGAATTAAGATTTTGAATACTTTTGTAAGAAAAAACATAAAGTTGTTTTACTTAATACGTCTGCTATACAATATGTAAGTAATTTGAAATGTAAAATGCCAGACTATTAAATGTAGACCTGAATATATGTGGTGAAAATTTAATATTATGGAAGTCTAGATACAGTCTTAATGATTGTAATTAATTTATATATTGCCATATTAATAGCACACTTTCTCATGTTCAGTATTGACACTTGGTTATCAAAATCATTTGTATGATAATTTTTGAAAAGATAAAAAAGTTACAGAACAGGTGTATTAAGTAAAGCAACTTTGTTTTTTCTTACATAAGTTCAAGGTTTTAATTCTTATTTCCAAGCTGTTGCCTGTAGACTGAGTTTTAAATTCAGAAGCAAATAATTAGTCATGAATTAATGTGCTCACTTTGATTTGTAATTATAATGTTTAGGTAAAGCAGTAGTTATTGCCAGTGATTTATGTAGATGTTTGCCATGAAATTAAGTACATCTCTTATTTTTTACCATTCTGATTCAGTAATAAAATTCTAGAAAGCTTATATTGTGTGTTTTTTTTTTAAGTTTCTGTACCTTTTGATCTATGATCCATCCTTTTTAGGATACAATTTAAATTGTGTTTCAAAAATAGTTTTTCTTTTATAAAAAAAATTATTATATCATGCTTTCTTTAAAAGCCTCTTTTAGTGTTTACCAGTAAGTTCATTAGTATTTGTAAAGTATCTTTCCTTTATAATAAACAGTTATAGCTGGTTAGTAAGCACTTGAATTGATAACAAGCTTTATAAAGAATTTGTATAGCTTATCAGAAAGGAGAATTTTAACTTTAATTATAAAAGTAATGTTTTTTTTCTAGTGAGTAAATTTGAATGGTTTTGATGAATACATAGACTTAAAATCTCTAGATTACAGAACAGGACCATGTTTTAAGAAAGTCCAGAATCAGTTTTGTTCTGGTCAGTTACCAGGGGTTTCCTGTACCAGGCAACTATGTTGTGCAACAGTTGGAGTAGCTTGGGGGCATCCTTGTGAACAATGCCCTGCAAAACTTGACTGTGATATAGGGTACATTACCAATATCAACACCAAGAATTGTCAGGGTAAGTTATCTAAATACCTAGAAATGTGCATGTGTAGAGGGTTGTTCACAATCTATTTTAACTGCTTTCATATCTAGTTACCTTATTCTGCCCACTCTCATGTCCTATAACTAAATAGGTTAAAAACTGTGACTCTCTTGTTGGAATGTGGTGACTGACATTAACAGATGATTCTAAACATCTAAACACTTATTGAAAGATTACATGCAATTTAAACTCCAAGTTCTATTCCAGAAGTATAAAAGTTTGTAAAATATGAAGTGTAATAATCACTGCAGGACACATATAATGATATGATTGTATTTGCTCCGTAATGATTATGTACTAACATATGCTTGCATCTAAATGAAGAAATAATCTTAACTTAATTCCCTATGAGTTCAGTAAACAGTGGGCAAGTGCCCAAGAATTGGAGAGTTGCTAATGTAACTATTATTTTAAAAGATGGTCGTAAGTGTTCTGAAAATCATAGGCCTGTTAATTTTATGTATATGGTGAGAAAAGTAGTAGAAAGTCATTCAAAGAGGCTTTGCAAAATCATTAAGTTAAATATAAGTAAAAGAGAGCCAGCAAATATCACTAAAGAGAAACATTTTCTTACTAATATGTTAATTCTGTTTTGAGGATTGTTGTCTGAAAGATGAAAAAATATTGCACTTACTGTACTTTGATGCTCAAATAAAATTAACTTTTGTTAATACAAAACAAAGAAGATTATCTAAGAAAATCAGGTTATTAGGATTGGAGGTAGGGTGACTAATTAATAGAATTATTGGTTGGCTGACTGACAGAAAACAAACGCTGTTATTAATGGTGTCAAATCAAACACATGTTTGTTACTAATAGTGTGCAAAATTATCTAGGAAGCTTACATGATAAAGCCCCTGATTTCTTTGTGATATACCTAAATATAAGTCAGGAGGACACAAGTTTAGGGTAAGAGTTGTTTAAGATTTTTAAAAAACATAGTAGTCTCCAGTTAAGATAGTGTTATTTCTTTAACAGGGTAATTGGCTTAGTTAGTGAGAGGCAGTTAACAATAGTGAAGAATGACATCTTACATGAGTTTAGGAAGTAATAGATGATTTCCTTAGATAAAGAATTATTTAAATTTTTACATTTCTTATAGACAGGTGTACAGAATAGTCTTGAAAGATCAAATGTTCCCTTGGCCTTAATGTTATGTTACAGTATACTGATTGTTTCTTGTAAGAGTAAAATCTAGTAATGGTCTTTTGTAATTAACAGAAGAACAGTCAGGGTTAACAGTTAAGTTATGGAAAGTCTTCTGCAGAACAAAAACCAAAGTAATGTAAACAAATAAAATTTCAAAAGCACAATATTTAGAACTGATCTTGAGACATAAGAGTATATGGTAAAAAGAAATGTGGTCAAGTTTTAAAGGAACAAAGAAATATAAAATGTTTAAGCTATTAATAAATAAGTAATAAGTGCATTATTACCTCATAACAATAAGACTAATTTTGATCATATTTCCTTACTGGTTTCTAGTAAGTACATAATTATATTTCAGTTGCACAATGTACTTTATTTGTTGTTTATTCCTGTTGTTACTTTTTAAAACTTTATTCATACTAATGCTGTGTTTTTTGCTGGGTTATGAAGGTTACTCAAGATAAAAAATATTAAGTTGGGAAAAAAATGGGGTTACTAATAGATTTTTGTGTTTTATTTTGGTTAATGAAGCTTAATCTAACATATAAACTAGTTTCATTGAAAGCCATTTCCTTTGCTTTTCTTGTAAGGAACTTATTTTGGCAATGCATTTTCAATCAGGTCTGTGAGATGGGTGAAAGCTTGAAATAACTGATTATAAATATGTTGACTTGCTTTTCTTGTTACTAATTTAAGATTAAGCATTTTTCTTCAAAGATTATTTGTTTAATTTGTTAAAGGTCATTGAATTTATATTACGTGCAAATAAACAAATTTATTTGTTTCTGTAGATGTGAATGAATGTGAGGCTATTCCAGGACTCTGTGATGGTGGGAAATGTATTAATGCCATTGGCTCCTTTCACTGTCAGTGTGAAGAAGGGTATGCAAGAAATGAAGAAACAAATGCCTGTGAAGGTATATTAGACACAAACGTTTTTTATCATAGAGAACATTAAAAGATAAATTGGAATTAAAGGAAAAACTGCATGTGAATGCATCTACTCACAATTTCCTATTGTGGCAAGAACACTTTTTATCAAGTTAACTTTGGTATTGTATGTTTTCTGTCTAGTGGTGTGAACTTCCATTCTACTTCTTATATAGGTGACTATCTTCTTTTTCTGAATGGGAGTTGGCCTATCATGCTCCTAAGCTCCTTTTTGAAGCTGTTTGGTTGGGTTGGTCAAATTGGAGAACTCCTTCCTTCATTCTACCCAGTACCTTATTCATCTGGGTGTTTTCTTCAAAACCCACTACATTTATGCCCAACCTTTTCTCTGGTTCTCTTCTATGGAACTGGTTTTTTGGGATGCTATCTCTGCTCCTTCACTTTCTGTATATGAGGTTCTACAACCTTTGGGGATATTATCTTCTGTGACTTCTCTCATACCCTTCAGCTGGGCTTATATGCAGTCTTTTCAGTGCATCTTTCAAGACCAATGAAATCGTGCTTGGGATCCCTCAAATGCTCCTATTGCCATTCCTTCTTACATTGTGGATGATTTTCACTTGTGTTAGATAAAACTCGTACATCAGCTAGTGTCCCAATTTTTCTTTTGTGGCTAGATTTACCACTACTCACAGATGCATCCCTTCAAGGCTGGGGGGGCATGGATCTACAAAATGCTTTGGGCTTTTGGTCTGTATGGTAATGTTCTCTTCATATCAATGCCTTCAAACTTCTTTCTGTTCATCAGACTTTGAATCACTTTCTTCTCATCACCAGAAATTGTTTGATTATGATCCATTCTGAGAATTTAACAATGATGGCTCATATCAATCACCAAGGTGGTACTTGTGATCCCAGTTTTCAGATATTAGCTTTTCTCTTTTGGGCCCAAGATAATCGCATTTGCTTGATTGGTGTGTCACGTATTGGGTGCTTTCAACCTTGTGACAAATCATCTTTCCCAACCTAACTGAGTTTACCCAATGGAGTGATACCTTCTTCCCCATGTTTTTCTGGGGCATTGCAATTGTTAGGGTTGTCCTCATATTGATGCATTTGCTGCTGTTCTCAATCACCAGTTACCTTGGGTCAAATGTACAAGAGCACTGAACATCCTCCATGTCCTCTCTACCACCACTTGGGGAGTGGATCGATGTTCTATGCTAAAGATAAATCATGCTCTTATTCGAGCGAAAGTCGACTATGGATCACTGTTCTATGGCTCTGCCAGCAATCGGCCTTAAACACACTAGACCCTATTCATTACCAAGGACATCGGCTCTGCACTAGGGCTTTCTTCTCGTTCCCAGTTCAGAGCTTATACATAGAGTCTCATGAACCTTCTTTGCACCTCTGCCATTTGCAACTGTCTTTATTATATGCCTCGAAACTTCGTTCCTTACCAAAGCATCCCACCTGGGGTTGTGTTTCCTCGATGGACCATACGTTTTCAGACCAGACAGTCTGCCATTTCTCCTTTTGGCCTTCATATCCAGGCTTACAGTTAGATGAATTTGGTCTGTCCTTGGATAACATTGCTGTATCCACTGGTCAGCTCATCCCACCATGGCTTCTTACAGTTCCCAATTGTGACATATCTTTAAGTTATCTGAAGAAAGTTATCTGATTGGAAATACTGTTTGCTATTTGCTGAACATCTTTTGAACCATCCTTCCATTCCTATTTTTACAGATGGTTCGTAATCAGGTGACTGTGTGGGCTCTGCCATGGTTTGTTGTGGTTTGGTGGTTGTATGCAGACTCCCCTCTACAGCTTCTGTGTTTACTGCTGAACTGTGTGCCATTTTTCTTGCCCTGGATCACAGAGAAGCTAAGCAGTACTCGAACTGCATGATTTATACTGACTTGCTTAGTTCTCTACTGGCCCTGGAATCACTTCATGTCAGTTCTCACCCTATTCGCGCTGATATTCAAAACCAACTGGCCACTTCTCTTTAACATCTACTTCTATCCTCCAGTTTTTCTGGATACCAGGCCATGTTGGTATTCATGGGAACGAGCTTCCCAACATTGAAGCTAAGTCTATCTGCTCTGGCACTATCACCACTGTGTCTGTCCCATACATGGACTATGGTCCTGTATTCAAGGCTTGGCTCAGTGCCAGCTGGCAGTCGACTTGGAGTGAGCAACACGAAAACAAGCTTTTCCAAATGAAACCCTATGTTGGACTTTGGCCGTCTTGTTCCCGTAAGGACTGGAAAGAGGAAGTTGTTCTAACTAGACTACTCATTGGTCACAATTTTTTAACTTATCGTTTTCTTTTATTTGGAACTGATGCACCAGTGTGTAGTTTGTGTAACACTCAGATCACAATAAGCCACATTTTACTTTCTTGTCATTGTTATGATTCACAAAGATGGCACCATTTTAAGCATGTTCTGTCCCAAGGTTTGTCCATTATGCTAGACAGTGTTATTGGTGATGGTGACGCTGTCCACCTTGGTAGTGTTTTTAGTTTTTTTAAAGGCCGTTAATCTTTTTAATGCCATTTAAGTTTTTTAATATATACTTTACACCTTTTAATGTGGCTCCCTTTTAAAAATCACAGTTCATCTAGTTCAATTTCAAATTAGAAACTGACCATAACATTAAGTAACTCAAAACCAGGACTGGAAAGGCCAACTTCAGGTGACTGATGGTTGTTTTTGTACTTGTTAGTCTTCCTGGCAAGTTATGATTGTTACAGTCATGCTACAGAGAGTCCTTTACAATTTGAATCACTGTAGTTTTTCACTTAACGTTGTAGACTAGATGTAAATATTGGTTTAATGCTATTTATTTAATTTTTAACTTTGTTTTATTTTACTTTAATTTCCTTTTATGAATTTTACTGAATTTACTTTTACCTTTTTACCAGATGTTTGGCACATAAAACACTAAATCAACTAACCAGTTACCTTTGTTTTATCCCAGTTTCCCATCCTTGAGTACTGGCTATAAATGTCTTCAACCAGGAATGGTCAAACAAGTTCCTTTATGTTTGTACTCCTATCTGATTATTTCATTGGGTAGTCTCCTTCATCCATGCCACTCTGTAAAAAGTCCTTGTGATTGCTTGTTACTGGCCTACTTAACTGCTGTTTTCTTGATTACTCCAGTTACAGTTGTTCACTTCCATTCCTCTTCCTTTATTCCCCAATTGCCATTCTGCATCATGCACTTCACATCCTCCATCTTCAGTCCATTGGTGAGGAGATCCAGTTTATCACATTGGGTGGCATATCATTTAGCTCGTACTGTTTTTCTCCTTCATCCATAGCTGTGTATCAGTAGAAATAAAAATTTCTGCACCCTGGCTCAGGATATCCTAGCTTCTTTTCCTATGGTGGCTGGTATCTCCAAGTTTCTTCCATGGATTTTAAAGAAGGGGTCTTCAGTCTCCTTAATATTGGATTATTGGGCAGCCCTATCCCATTTTTTTTTATTTTTCTATTTACTACAGAATCATTTTTTCCTCTGTGTTTGCCATTTTCATCTGTTCTTTCCTGATATGTCAATCTTTTAGGCATCCAATACTTCCAGATTGAGACATTAATATGGTACTCCATTCTTTTACTTTACCTCCATATGAATTTATTGTCTCATATTCTTTGTTTCACCTATCCCTTGAGGCATATTTCCGTCTCCTCTGGACTTGCAGATGGCATCAGTCAGATATGTTTGCAATTGACATCACTGTATCATCAAACCTATCTTCTCTTTATTTGAATTATTCTTTCATTCCCAGGACCTCAGTGACTTGTGAGGGTAACTCCTCCTTTTTACCCAGTTCTCTTCCCTCTATTTCTCATCTTCATCTTCATTCTGATGCAGATAGAGTTCTATACCCAGTGCATGTTCTTTATTATTATGTTGTCTGTATGGCTGCCCTTTAGGGGTTCCTGTTCCTGTCTCCTTATCTCATGAAAACCTTCTTCCTCTTGAGATCTTTCACCCTTTACCCTTACCAATTGGGTTCATCATTTATTCTTCCAGTTGGTTTATCTCTCTTTATTCCCTTTCCATCATTCTTTGTTCCATGGAACCTCCCATCAAATCCAACACCACATCTTTTTCCTTTTTTCTTGTCCTTGTTCGTTTTTAAGAGAAGATTCTGTAGTCGGATGTGTGAACCACCCCTCAGGCATTCATTTCTCATTACTTTCACCATGTTCCAGTTCCTGCTTTTTTGGGGTATTGTCTACTATCTGTAACCATACTTCACCCTTTGGTATGGCTCACACTAGGTAAGTCTTTATTAATACTTTATTTTTGTTCAGGGACTCTTGCTTCAAAATTCATGTCTTCAATCCTGCTCTGTGGTGAGTGATGCATTACACCATGTTGATTTGCATGTTCTTGTCATGGCTACATATATGCACCTTTGAGACTAGGTGTTTCACAAGACTGGTTGATGGTCAATAACATGATATTTGCTTCATAAATAGGCCCATCTTAAACAATGCTACCACTGACAGCGCAGGTAAAGCAGAAAAGGATAACTTCTCTTCCCTGTCATGCCTTAATTGAATAAATTGTATGATCTGTTGTTCAAAATAGAATTTTTTAATCACCTATTGTACTGTCACAGGTGTAGCTATTCCTCTGGACTCTCCAACTCTCTTTTTTCCATTTCTTCCAGTAGGGTATGGGAATCCTTATCACTTACCAGTTTCAAGACATGAAAGCAGTGGTTTTCAGTCAGTGTAGAAGGTGTACTATCCCCTAGATTGCATGACACATACCACAGAGTAAGATGTCTCAATGCAGTTCACCCCTTTGATTGGATGTGCTCATCTGAACCATCAACTAAAGTCTTCACATGAGTTTGGGGTTGCCACCTTCTTCCTGTGATTCTTCCTTTTGTATAGTGAGTCATCGTGGGTATACGTGAGATGTCTCCATTTCTATCCTGGGCACTTCCTTATTCTTTCTTATGATGGGGTGTAATTGTCCTTAGGATGTTTTTTACCAGTCTCATGGTTACAGATGTAGATTGCATGCAATGAACTTCCTTTGGATCACACATTACTGGATCTCTGTCTCACTGCGAAAGTTATGTTGTGCCTGGAGTTCGTATCTTTCTCACATCCACAATTGAGGTATGACTTGAGGTGTGTAGCTGGTGTGGTCCCTACCCTACCAAGTATGGAGGTTTGGGATGTAGTTATTTTACTGAGTACGCTCTGCCATAGTCTAGCCATTCTACACTATGGGACATTTCCTCTATTACACACTTTACATATGTGGGATTGAGTTTGTGTTATCCCTTTGGGATAAGTCAGGAAAGTGATTCTTTTCCACTGTGTTTGTTCTTAGCTGGTTATGGCAAGGAGATACCTGGTTCAGAAGTGATTCAGTGTTCTTCCTCTGACCATCTCAACTGTTTCTCTCATCTGTGAAAGTATACTTTGGATGCTTTCAGGGGGTACATATGTTCTTCCTTCACTCCAGTCTCTCCTTCTTTTTGATGTGGAATTCTAGTTAATATTGTGAGCATAGAGAAGTACCGTTTCAAAATTTCCTACTTATAACTAAACTAGAAAATGATATTTATAAATATTGGAAAATAAAAGGTTTTTTGGAAGATTTTATAATAAATTTGAAAATATGTTACTAGATAAATATTCAATGAGAAAAAAAAGTTTTTCCTCACCAGAAGTAGTTAGCCACCTTTAATATTTGACATAAAATTTATTTAATATAACCAGGAGTGGGAAGACTAACTTCAAGTTGTTAGGGTTGTTTCAGCTTTCCCATGCTAATCTTGAATAATGTGACAACAAAGAAAAAGTATGAACTACATACAGTACTAAAGGTAGGTTTTGTAGGTTTTTAAGATCTAGTATAGAATATGCCATATTCAAAAAAGTGTAGGTTAGGAATAATTTGTAATGGAATTTTTAGGGTGGTTATTATTGTACTTCAGGAATTTATAGAACAATTAGTGGAGGATGGTAAGTAATGTAGAGATATTTTCAGGGTAGCTTTATATTTACTTCTACTTTAGACTTTAATACATCTTTTTAAGGGTAATTGCCTTTTCACAACTGGCTGCAGACAGTGAAAGGCAGTAAAAGCTGAGATGATGTGGGTATGAGCACTCAAACCTGCACCCTTAATTAATTTTTCATAACTGCTAACTGGTTTTTCATTTGCTATTTGGATTTTGTCTGATAGATAGGATATCCCTAAAGCTGTTAGGTGCTATTACCAAAGACAAACCCCCTTGATGTGGATTCCTTCACGTGGTGAGGGGACCTCCCAGGGAAGGTTCTGTTCTTTCAGTTTGGCCCACATGTTTACTGTGTGTAGTGGCCTGTGAAGGGGAGGAGAGGATCTTATTGGTTGAGGGGTCCAACCCTAACACTTCACTTTGGCCTTGAATTTCTGTATACAGGCAGCCTTGGGGTGGTCCCCGTAGGATCAGTCGGCTAGTTCACTTGGGCTAGGGTCAACCAAGTACCAGTGTTGAATGTTCTCAACTGGTGCTGTGGACATTGTATCTGATGCTGATGTTTCAGTATAGTGCTCACGAAACCCTGGCATTGTTGCAGTGTCCTTGTTTGATGTTGTAGTGTATCCTCTCATAGAACTCCATGTTGGGTGGGGTCAGTGGGTGTCAAAACATTTTTTGTTATTATAGATCCCTCAAATAAAAACGAAAATGAAATAGTGAAAAAACAGTCTATATGTAAACGACCGTGTCTTCAATATTCTGAGCAGCATTCTTCAACATCTGTAACAACTGCACCTCATTTTCTTATACTTCATTCTCTTTCAGTCAAACCTTTAGGGCACATGTCTCCGTTTTTTATTCAGAAGGGACTAGAGGGACTTGCTGGCTCTCTAAAGTCAGTCTGAAAGCTTCACTCTGGGGAAATTGGTGGAAACATCCACATCTAAACACAGTGAATTCCTCTTACATTCAAAAGTGATTGCTAATATACCCATTGAGGTTGTGCTCCATGCTACTTTGAATTATTGAGTTATTGTTGAGAGGGATTTGAAGAACATCACCAAGTTAGAGATTTTTGCTGGTTTCTCCACCCAAGGAGTTTCTGCAGTGAGGTGTATCTCTACTCGCAAAGATGGAATTATGATGCCAACCAATGTCGTCATTCTGACAGTTACATCACCATGTCTACCTGCCACCATCAAAGAAGATTATCTTAATTGCAAGATACGGCCATACATTCCAAACCCTCTCAGATGTTTCCAGTGTTAGCGATTCAGTCACTCAAAGACATTTTGCCGTGGTTCCTTGACGCGTGCTCATTACGATGGCAAGGACTACGATGCCTATGAGTGTGAAACAGACCCTCATTGCAATGGCTCTCACCTATCCTACTTCTCTTCTTGCCCTAAGTGGTTGGAAGAAAAAGAGGTGCAGTGTTTAAAGACAATTCAAAACTTTACTTACTCTGACGATCGAAAGTTGCTGTCCATCATGTTATCTAGGATGTATGCTGCTGCACTATGTTCCACTACTACAGTGGGAATGCAGATGGATCTCTTTGTGCCTCCAAAAGAATTGTTCTCAAATCACATGAAAAGTCTGTGGACTTCCATGGTTACAAAGTTGATAAATCAATGTCAACACCCATCTCTGTCCCTAACATACATTCCAGCAAACCCCAAGATCCACTTCCTTTGGTTCCAGGTACAGTCATTTCATTCGGTACATCTTTTTCCCTCACCCCAAGATTCAAAACAATCATTTGTTTAGGTTCTCAGTCACTGGAATCCTCTTCCAATAACAAAGACCTGCCCAGTCAACTCAGATCAGGATCCATGGAGGTCGACAGACCTTCTTCGAATAAAGACAATAAAGAAAAAATGTAGTCATAAACAGAAGGGCTCTCCACCCAATTCGGTTACACATAAACGAAAATGGCCACCTTGATACAGTGGAACTGTCGAGGTTTTTGTTGTCATCTAGGTGACATCAAAGCATTGATTGCTTCCTACCATCCTGCATGTCTTTCCTTACAGAAAACGTTTCTGAAACCTGCTGATACAGTAACCTTTTGGCAGTTTTCTTTGTACAGAAATGACAGGCTGTGTGATGGACAAGTGCATAGAGGGTTGGCATTGTTGGTTGATCAGCACGTACCTACCTTGTTTTTGCCACTCGACATACCCTTAAAGACTGTAGCCATCTGTATTTCCTTTGGCATACCATCACTTTTTGTTCTCTCTACCTGTATCCTGAAGAAACTTATGATCAATCAAACCTTAATGCTCTCAATGAACAGTTGCAAACTCCCTTTTTAATCCTGGGAGACTTTAATGGACATCGTCCCCTCTGGGGAGGTACTGATATTGATGGGAGGGGTCGCTGTGTAGAGCATATGCTTTTAGATCACAACATTTCTCTTTTCAGTTTTTTACACTTATTTTCATGTACCTAGTTAGTTCTTTACAGTTATTCATCTCTCAGTTTGCTCTCCTTCACTATACTCTCACTTTTCGCAGATGGTTGACAATAACCCATGAGACAGTGATCAGTTTCCTATAATTTTGAGAGAGACTGGCTGTGGTTGATGCCACCCAACTTGCGTGCCTCAGCAGAAGCTAGATCAAGCCAACTGGACCTCTTTTACTGCTCTCGCATAACTTGAACCTGCCATCATTTGTAAGCCATCGATAGACGAATGCATGGCAGCAGTAACCGACTGTATTATACAGGCCACTATTCAATGTATTACAAAATTCTCGACACGTTTTCATGATATCCTCATCTGTGGTGAAATTCTGCCTGCCACGTGGCATGGAAAGCTCAAAAACAGGCCTGGGATACTTTTTATATGTATCCCATACTCTCAAACCACATCGATTTGCAGCAGGCCTGTGAACATGCTCTGCAGGTAAGATATCAAAGCCAGGAGGAATCTTTGATTAAGTTCACAACCAGCATATCTTCTACCACCAGTTCCAATGTCATATGGGACAAGATTTGAAAGGGCAGTGGGCAACATAATTATGTCTCCATCTCAATCTTGCTCTATAATGGCCAGAAAGTAGTTCATATCTGGAGCATCACTGATACTGTAGGTGAAAGCTTTTGCTGAGTATCTAGCACTTCTGCTTCATCCTCCACCTTCTTAGCCATCAAGACTCGGAAAGAACAATCACCTCTTTCTTTTGGAACTGATTGTCTCCATGACTATAATTACCTCTTTACACTGGTGAACTAAAACTGGCCCTTCATTAGTCTGGCAGAGGATTCACCCTAATTCCAAACTCTGTATCAGTGAAGTTGTGCTACCTATGGTTCCTGAGACAAAGTTCTTGGGGCTTATCATTGACCTTAAGCTGACCTTTATATCACCCATCAAGCAGATATGGGTCAACTGTACAAGAGCACTGAACATCCTCCATGTCCTCTTTTCCACCACTTGGAAGGCAGATCAATGTTCTATGCTAAAAATATATCATGCTCTTATTTGAGTAAAACTAGACTATGGGTCACTGGTCTATGGCTCTGCTGGGATCTTGGCCTTGAAGATATGAGACTCCATTCATCATCAAGGACTTTGGCTCTGCACAAAGGCTTTCTGCACTGCCCCAATCCAGAGCTTATATTCAGAGTCTCATGAACCTCCTCTACACCTCTGCTGTTTGCAACTGTTTTTATTGTATACTTTGAAACTTCTATCCTTACCACAGCATCCCACCTGAGGTTGTGTTTTATTTCCTCAATGGGCGATGCTTTTTCAGAACAGACGATATGCCATTGTTTCTTTTGGCGTTTGTATTCAGGAGAAATTGGATGAATTGGGTCTATCCTTGGATAACATTGCTGTATCCACTGTTAAGCCCATCCCACCATGGCTTACTACAATCCCCAAATGTGACTGTTTTTAAAGTCATCTAAGAAAAGCAGATACTCCCAATTGGAAGTACCATCTTTTATTTGATGAACATCTTTCGAATCATACTTTCATTCCCATTTATACGAATGATTTGAAATCAGGTTACTCTGTGGGCTCTGCCATGGGTTGTTGTGGTTTGGTGGTTGCGTGAAGAATCCCCTCTACAGCTTCTGTGTTCGTTGCTGAACTGTATGCCATTTCTGTTGCCCTGGATCATGTAGAAGCTAAGCAGTAATCTAATTGTACTATTTATACAGACTGACTCAGTTCTCTACTGGCCCTGGAATCGTTTCACATTTGTTCTCACCCTGTTCTTGTCGATATTTAAAACTGACTGGCCCATTCCTCTTTAACATCTACTTCTATCCAGTTTCTCTGGATACCAGGTCATGTTCCCATGAGCCTGGGAACAGGCTCATTGAAGCTGCAGCTAAATCTGTCTGCTCTGACACTATCACTGCTATGCCTGTTCCATACATGGACTATGGTCCTGTATTCAAGGCTCAGCTCCATGCCACTTAGCAGTGGACTTGGAGTGAGCAACATGAAAACAAGCTTTTCCAAATAAAACCCTCTATTTGACTTTGGCCATCTTGCATCCATAAGATCAGTTGTTCTAACTAGACTGTGCATTGGTCATAGTTTTTTAACTCATCATTTTCTTTTATCTGGGACTGTTGCACTAATATGTTGTCTGTGTAACACTCCGGTCACAATAAGCCACATTTTACTTCTTGCCTTCGTTATGACTCTCAATGACGGTACCATTTTAAACATATTCTGTCTCAAGGTTTATTTATAACATTAGACAGTGTTATTGGTGATGGTGACACTGTCCACCTTAGAAATGTTTTCAGTTTTTAAAGGTAGTTTTTAATGCTACTTAAGTTTTGTAATTTATACATTAGACCTTTTTTTAAGGTGATTCCCTTTTAAGAATCAAAGTACATCTAGTTTCATTTGAAATTAGAAAATGGCTGTAACATTAAATAACTCAAAACCAGGACTGGAAAGGCCAATTTCAAGTCTCTAATGCTAATGCTTGAATGTACCTGTTAGTCATCCTGGTGAGTTATAATAATTAAAATTATGCTACAGATAGTCTTTTAAAATTTTTATTACTCTCTGAAATTGGCCAAGATGTCCAATAACTTGAAACCAGGAGTGGAAAAGCCAACTTCAGGTGACTAACACTGATGTTTGAACTTACCCATTAGTCATCCTGGTAAGTTAAGATAATTAAAATTATGCTATAGAAACTCCTTTACAACTTGTATCACTGTAGTTTCTTTCTGACTGCTGTAAACTAAATATAAAAATTGGATTTAAGGCTATTTATATTTTTAATTCAAAAATTAAACTTTCTTTTGTTTAACCCTGATTCCTTTCTATGAATTTAATAATTTTACTTTAATTTTCACTTTTTAAAAAAACTGGATGTTTCGCACAGATAGCCATAAAATGCTGAACCAACCAACCACAAACTATCATCACTTGAAAGTGCAATGAATTTTTATAAAAAGTTTTGAAATTTTCTCATATTAAGTGCATTTTGTTATCCTGCTGACTGTTGTTGCCTATTGACAATTAATATAAATAATATAATAGTTTTGAAGCTATTCCTTTTATATGTTTTAATCCTTTTATATATGTAATGTATATATGTTTTATATGTCTGTATATGTATATATATATACATAGTCATATATGTTACTATATATAGTAACATATACATAAATTGTGGAACTTGTTTGTAATATTTTTCATTTTCTTTGGTAGAAACTAATTTGGTGCTTATGAATTTTTCTAGTCAAAATGTAAACATAAATTTATAGCAATTGTCCACCAGCAGTTGCCCTGCTCCTGGATATGACAAAATATGAAATATTTTATTGAAGAATCCCATAACAATAAACATTCCTCATATGCAATAAATATATAAACAGCTCAACTTTTCAAAGAATTATAAGTCTATTTTCACTATTTCTTTAGTCTAATAGATTATTGTTACTTATTCATAAGGTTAATTTCAGTTTGTCATATATGTGATGTGATGTTTTATATATATATTTGTGTTTATACGTTTGAATTAACTTGGTTTGTTTTCTGATATACTGTAACAGTAATCATTCTAACTTGATTTGGTAGAAGTATAAAAACTAAATTAATATGTGATCTTAGAGTGTATACTTGAGGAATAATAATTGAATAATATATAGTTCAGTATAAACAAATAACTGTGTGAAAAAAAGAGGGCAAGTCCAAAAGGTAAAGAATATTCTAATAGAAGTAGTATGCATAGATCTGTTTGCCATGGTGCTGCTTTTTTTTCAATATACATTTTTTTCTTTCAAGTGATGGTATATAGAGTTAATAAAAGTAAAGTAAGTTATGTTTAATATTTACTGTCAATTTTTATTAGATATCAATGAGTGTTTAATAGAGACAGATATCTGTAATCATGGGCGTTGTCAGAACACTGATGGCAGTTATTACTGTATTTGTGATCGTGGCTTTGTTCCAAGTCCAGATCAGAAAATCTGCTTCGGTAAGTAATAGGAATTTCAAGTAATAAAACTTTTTGTGAAACAATTCCAGTGAATAACAGTTGAAGATCTATGAATTTAATTTTTTAATTACTGTAATGAAAAATAATTTTATGTAACTAATTGTTAAACATGGTTTTACTTTGAAATAATACATAATGTCTAAAGATGTGAAATCATTTTTTCTATCATTGATTAAATAGTATATAAATCTTAATTAATGTTAATGTTTTTTATTATCAAATAATGTCTGTTTTTCTTTAAAACTTGTTTAGTAGCAGAGGAAAGAGTCCTTCAACTTGTGCATTTAAAATATTTAACTTAATAAAAAAGAGGGCTATTTTTAATAGCATAAACTCAATTTCTAGTAATTATATGAACTACATACCATTGTTTTTAAACAAAGAATATTGTGTAAGTCAGAAAGTAAGCACTGTTTCTTCAGTGTGTCATTTCATTTGATTTATCTTTATTTCTAGATACAAGGCAAGGGAGCTGTTATACTGAATTTCGAAATGGTCGATGCCGAAACCCACTTCCATTTCATTTATCAAAAATGGAATGTTGCTGTGGGGATGGCATGGGTAAAGGATGGGGAACAGTTCCATGTGAAGTATGTCCCTTGCCTGGGTCTAGTAAGTCAAGAGTATTGAATTGGTTTGGAGTTTAGTACCTATTAGATTATTAATTTTTGATGCTATAACTGTTTTTCTTTTATTGCTTCACATTGTTTTTCTAACTTTAGTAATGAATTAATTTCTGATCAAAATAATTGAATATGTTGTTAGTGAACAGGAACACACAAACAAATAGCAATATGATACTTATTTAAAATTCTCTGTTACTAAATGATTTGTTGTGACATATTTCTATGGTACTGTGTAAAATTCTGCTCTTGATTAAACATGTACTTGTTAATTTATTAAATCTACAACTAAATCTAAATTTAAAATAAGGTTTTAAACTTAGACAGTTTTTGTGGGAAAATTAGTAGAGCTGTAAGGATAACACAACTATTATTACTGTTTGATACTTAAAGTGTGATTATTGTGTTTATATTAGAGTGTTACATTGGTATTAACTGTTCTCTTAATTAATAATAAATTATTGTAGTTTGGTAATTAACTGATGTCTATATTGACTTTGTGATGTTCCATATTTAATATTATCTTAAACAATAGATATGTTAGAGTTTTATGTAGTTAACAGTGAACAATTGTTTCTATTTTTAAGCTGTTTTAGAACAAAAAGTCTCATTTTCTCATGTCTTATTGATGAACTTCGGAGATTATAATTCAAAAGTAAAAGTTTAACTCGCACAATGTATGTGGCACACATAAGTAATTGTGTAGTTTTTTACTAAAACCAATAAAAAAGAGAATGGAGGTTTTAAATATATTAGATTAAAACTTGTTCTTATGTAAATATAATCAGTCAGTGAAATTTTTTTTTTGGAGTTTAATTTTCCAAGTGGGTTTTGATATATTCTTTTAGATGTACTGTCCAAAGATAAGGCTTGACTATAGAATAAAATCACTGGTTAATATTAAATTTGGCAACTTTAGCTGTTTTCTTCCGTAGGTATATTGAATGGGGTTTGGGAGTGGTTGATGTGTATAGTAAATTTCACAATGCTAGGTCAGAGAAAGCTTGAATAATATTAGAAATGTCAATTCATCAATTCAGTGATAACACTATGTAACAAAATTTTTACTTTTTCTTGTTCTTGGGCAGAAAGTGCTATAATGCGTAAAGTAAATGGAAAAGACCTGTTTTTCTTTTCAGACTTTGCTTTTGTGACCTGGGTAATGAAGGTTTCAAATTTACCCATTTTCCAGAACATTTCAGGTAGATTCAGTGCTGAGTAGCTGATAGAGAATTTTCTCAAACCTTAAAGAACTTTCTAGAATGTTTTAGAAGAGGAGGAAGATGTTGAAGATCCAGATTACAATTTCAGAGGTGCAGCTGGTGAGAGAAACCCATACTATCCCAACCAAAGAGACATCAATGACTTGATCAGAGATCTTGGTCTAACAAAGTCGAATGTTGAGCTTTTGATATCTACACTTAAGGAGTGGGATTTGTTAGATGAAAGTGTGCAAGTCACAAGTCAGAGGAAGCATCACTAACATTTTTCAAGCTTCTTTACTCATCAAGATGGGCTCTGCTTCTGCCACATTGTATCCGGTCTGTGTGAGGCAATTGGAATTTTCTGTAACCCAAATGAGTGGCGCCTATTCATTGATAACTCATCCAGAAGTCTCAAAACTGTGCTGCTCCATAACAGGAATAAGTATCTGTCTTTTTCCCTGGCTCATTTGGTACACCTCAAAATTCTAGAAGCCTTGAAGTATGATGAGTATGGCTAGGTGGTTATTGGAGACTTCAAAATGGTGGCATTTCTGATGAGTCTCTAAGGAGGCTTTACTAAGTTTCCCTGTTATCTTTGCCTTTGGGACAGCAGGGACATTGCAGCACACAACAACAGGAAGCACTGACCACAATGGACCGAGTTTTCTGTTGGGAAGCACAATGTCAAGTGTGAGCCACTAGTGGAACTCCAGAAGATGTTGTTCCCACCATTGCACATAAAATTGGGTCTTATGAAACAATTTGTCATAGCCCTTGATAAGGAATCTGCAGCCTTCAAGTACCTTCGAGACTTTTTCCCTAAGTTGTCTGAGGCAAAGGTCAAAGCTGATATTTTCATTGGATCTGAAATAAAGAAAATCCTGGAGTGCACAAAATTCCCCAAGAAGCTCAGTAGGAAGGAAAAAAAAGC
Organism: Tachypleus tridentatus; assembly: GCF_004210375.1. Taxonomy (NCBI): domain Eukaryota; kingdom Metazoa; phylum Arthropoda; class Merostomata; order Xiphosura; family Limulidae; genus Tachypleus; species Tachypleus tridentatus. Next base: position 8,990,301 of record NC_134832.1, on the reverse strand, counting down.
TTGGTTTGGAGCTTCTTGGGCAATGAATAGGCCAAAAATTATGTGGAACTGGTTGAGGTTCTGGTGAAGGACTATGCAAAATGGGCTGCAGAATGTCCTTGAAAGTCCATATCCTTGACACTGATCTTGATAAATTCAAGGAGAACATGAGAGCATACTTAGAGGAGCAAGGCGAGCACTTCCACCAAGATATACTGGACTTTGAATGCCGCTACCAAGGAACGTATAACAAAAACATGATGAGAGATTATATTTGGGGGCTGATATGTGAAAGTGATTTACATTACAGTCGCAAATCTCAAAAAACTACTCACTTCTAAACACTTTTGTTTATTTTTGTATAACTGTAGTATAAATACATGTAAATCTTGATTCATATGTTATTTTATTCAGTCCTAATGTAAATGAAAATGTGCAAATTTGCTCGTTTTTACATAATAAATAGGTTAATTTCTAAATTTCATTATCCAGGTCACAAATGCAAAGTTTGAAAGGGATAATGGCCATTTTCTGTACTTTTACAACATACTATCCAGGAACAAAATTTATGTTACATAGTCTAATAGATCATTTCTTCCAGTATGGTGCTTATCTCCTCACACTAAAGTAGCTGTTCTTTTTCAATGCTGCCCTATATATGCAACCTTTTTCTGTATGCATACTACAAGCCTTCTACTCCCCCAATTGGAATTGAAATATTCTAATTTATCTTTTATGCAAATCATCATGCATCACTTCTCCACAAATAGGAGTTTGACGTGTTCATGTGATACACATGAATCCTGCTGCACTCCTCTACAGAACTATCACTTCTCATTTGACAGCACTTGTATTTGGACTTGCTTCTTTTTTGTTTGACAATTAATGTATGGCTAAAGTTTGCTCATGAAGTGATTTTCATTAATTTATTTAGTTTTCATTCTGACTGTTTCTAAACTTTAAAACTTTTATCTGTTAGTACTAGTCACATTATTATGTTTTTCACTGCTCAGTTTTGGTGGTCTTTTCTTTACTGTGAATTCTGAAGTTCATTTTACCACTTTGGGGGTCACATCAGAAACTGGTGTTCTTTCTTAGGCCTCAGGTGCAGGTAATCTGACAGTGGATATACCCTCCTGGAGATTGAACATTACGTGGACCAGCCTTTGTCTTCAGACCTCATGCCAATTCCTCCTGAATAGGCTGAGCCTTTTCAGACTGACGGGACCTAAGATCATCTATTTCTTCCTCTTAATTTTACCCTCCTTCCCCTTCCCCACCTGTTGAATCAATTAGATCTAACAAATTTTTTTTTTAATTTTGTTTCTCAGGTACTTACCATTTTATCCCTTTCTGCTATCTCTTATGAGCCATGTCCTACTTTACTTTATAACAAATTTTTTACCTTGCAACTAAGAGATGGTATTAGCACACCTTGCCCCTTTGATATTTCAGATCAATTTGCACTTTTATACCATTTATATGTCTTCTCATCAAATTAGACATCTCACCTTCTTCTATGCTTCTCATCTTCGTCATCCATAAGAGGAAATTCTACAATCAGGCATGTGGATTACACCCAATATATTAATCTCCTCTTTCCTCCAGCATATTGTTTCTTTGTCATTGGGTTTTTCATCTTCCACCTGTGACTATTCTTTAGACTTTGGTGGGACTCTGATTGGTAAGTTTCTATTCATCCTTTCTTTTCAGGGGCATTATCATTATATAGATCCCACTCTGTGGTGAGTGGTGCCTGTCCAGAATATTTTAATTTGAAATCCATACTATAAGACTATCTTGACTAGTGCCTTATATTCTATGGCTTTGTAATACTCACCATTAAGATGGGGTATTCCTTCCATAAGAGTGCTTGTAGGCAAATAACCTTGTGATATTTTACTTCATAAAGATGCACATCCTGGACCAATACCACCCATGAACTTCATGCATAAAGTAGAAGGGGACTGCTGCCCATCGTTGTCATGTCTATAGTGAATAGCAGAGTTAGGTTTGATTTTCAAAATAGAATTTCATAATTATCCATTGTAGGAGATGATGTTCCTCTGGACTTTCCATTGCTTTATCACCATCCTTTCTTTTAGTGGAGTATGTGATTCTTTACCACTTTTCAGTTTAAAACTACTGAGGTGATCAAATTTGAAAGCACCTTTCTAAATGGGTTCCCCACAAAGTGGGGTGGTGGTGTTTTATGAATGTAGTTGATACCATCCTTTTTGTGATATACAATTACAGGTGAGGGATATGGCTATAAATGCAGTTTACTTCTTCAAGCCCTCTTCAAACTCTTTTAAAGTTGAATCATTCAACATAAGCCTCCAATACATTTTTGGGTTGTCTGTCTTTCTCCTTCAATTTCATCCATCTCTGTTGTGGCCACAGACATGGTACGTGGAAATGTTATGGTTCCGTCCTTCTGGTTCTCCCTCATTCTATCTTAATACAGGGATGTTATTGCATTTTGAATAGTTCCAGTAAATTCCTGATTGAGGGAGCTCATTACATGCAATAGACATCCTTTCAATAACAGAATACTAATACTTGTGATATTCCTGGGAGATGTGATTCACAATTATCTGGTCTCTTGGATTTTAAGGTGAAGAGTATATGATCCTCATTGTACTCCCACTTGGATGTTGGTTCTCAGTGCCTTGGGTTTTGGGTGTAGTTAACTTACCTGATACAGTTCAATGTTTCCTAGGCACTTTATACCTGAGGGATCATTCGCTGTTTTACTCACTTATCTATGAATGGGATTTATTTATATTTATTTTATACAGTTCAGAACACAATCCTGACACAGTTTACTCTCCCATTTAGGTGTGCTCCTCTCCTTTACCACCCTTATCTTCTCCACGTTTCACACTGGGGCAAAGAGTATAACTGATTCAGAAGTGGTGTGATTCTTTCATAGGGTCTCTGAATCTGACTTTCTCATTTCCAAGGGTAGCCTTTGGTCACTTTGAGGGGATACTTTTATCATTCCCTCACACAACTCCCTCCTCCTGTTCAGTGTGGGATTGTAGCTAGTTTTGTGATAGGAGGTAAGTACTGTATCAAAAACTGTAATTTTTCTATACTAAAGTTATATTTATAATAGGTGCTTCCCTCTTTCCACACTTCCCACCCTTCCTCTCCACTCTAATCCAGTGCATACATTTTCTGCCAAACTTCACAGAGTCACATGTATCATGTCATGCTCCTCTGGGGGTGAAGTGACCAATGATGTTTGTATAAGGGACATGTTTGAATATTTCAATTCCAATAGGGGGGAACAGAAGGCTTGTGACTTGCATATGGAGAGCAGCACTGACTGAGGATAGTTAATTTTGTGAGAAACGTGAGTACCTATCAAAAATACATTTTCAGTAAAGGAAAATTATAACTTTCAAATTGCACCTGAGTATTTTTGAGTAGTATTTCTTCCATATTAAATATTTGACTTTTCTGTCTCTTGTATATAAGATAGGTTTTGTTGGCTTTGTGTTTAAGTTGAAAAAAAAAATAGTGCTATACTTTCATCTTCTAAGGTTATAATTTCGTCTTTAGAAGTTACCCTTAACTCTTACATTGCAACATTTGTAAATAAATAGCTCTTCCAGTATCAGACTAATTTCTATATACATAGCAAAAAAACAAAAAGATATTCTATTATTTCATTAGGTTTCTGGAACTTGAACCTGGTAAACTTTGGACAAATTGAAGTAAAATGCCCTGTCTTGACTGTGGTACAAAATTCCAAATTTAAAAATTGTTAGTATCACTTTTTCAATGCTAAAACAAAGGTTATATAGGGTGTCCTATACATATGTGCCCATAGCCATGTTCTAGCCTGAATAGGTATTGCAAATGGCAATGAAAGAATTTAATCTAAGTCACAAAACATATTAATCTAAATGTTTTGGATTTGTGGGATATTTCATGTAAGTAAATGCTGTTTTGTAGAAGTAATTTGTTCTTGACATTCTTTACACATTTTATATACTGACAAAAATTGTAAGTTGGGAAAATACAATGCCAACATAAATCAAGGAGTAAATTATCAACTATTCAAGTAGTATTTATATAGTATGTTGAAACAATACATAGACTATAAAGTTGTTTTTTTGTCCTTTTTTGTTTTGTTTTTAGGGAAAGTTATTGGCCTGAACTTGCATTAGTTATCAGTATATTTAAAAGAATATCACACTGTGTACAGGTTCAAGTCAGCTTCTTCATTTCAGATGTTTTACATTAACAACTTAGTTATGCTGTGGAAATTACAATGCTTTTAATCTGCTATTTGCATATGTTTTAAATTCTGAAATGAAACTACCTCTTATTTCCCATAGCTGGCTTGACCTTCACTTGCCCTCTAGGCATTGGTAAGTCTTATGAGCACTGCACCAGTCTTTTGTACCCCATATTTTTCATATCATTGTGTCAACATGTGGTGATCATATAAACACCCTCCACCAATTTCATTTCGCTTTCTATACAAGAACAGGTAGCTCCCTCTACCAATTTCAGCACAATCCCCACTTCTTGATTGGCACTATAGTGAATTTTACTATGCTTTTGTGTGTTTCCGTACTACTTTTTACTATTAGTTTGAATTACTTATCATTTAGTAGTTCCACTTAAACTTGAGTATTCAAATTTTCATAAGGTGGCTAAAGAAGTTCCCTCTAATATGGACAAAAGTAAAGTCACTAGTTTGCAGCATTGCAAGTTGCCAGTTTCAGTCAAGGAGATTCAAGTGTTGATTTGATGGAAATAAATGCTTTTGCTGTTTCTTCTCTTTCTCCCTTCCACTAAGACCATGCTTCTGAGGAAGGTTTTGTCATGAGGAGGACAATTTCGACTTGGATTTTTTCAGTTCTAGTTTTTGGCCAGTCACATAATGTTGACAGTCAGGAGAGTCTGATGGCCATGCCTTTCTTAAAGCTTATTTAACAGATTTGTCAAATTTTTACATGTTTCTACTGTAGCTCTTGATTCTGCTACTTTTCTTTGCTGGGTGAAGAGTCTCATTTCAATTATCATTATTTTTCTCTCTCTCTCTCTCCTGATATCCTTGTTCATGCTCAATGTTTTGTTGCTCAAGTACAGACTGGAATGAGCATCCCTTGTCCACCCCTAGCTTTGGATCGAGTCTCTTTTGCTTACCTGTTTAGATTCTCTCCTTCTCTTGTGGGGTTCTAATCCCAATGCCTTGGTTCATTTTAATAGGCCCCAGTTTATTTCGACTTGCATTACATTGACCTATATTTTACATGTTCTTTCCTCTTTACAGTTGTTGTTTCAGCCCTTCCATCAGTCTCCTGATCAGTTCTTGGCTGATCTCCAGACCATTCTATGGTGTACTATGGCCTGGTTGTTGATTTCAGCCTTGTTCCTCACCACTTGGATTTTGTGTTGCTGGGATTTACTTGGAAGGGCTGTGTTACTTGTAGGAGTGCATCTTCTCCTTTCATCATTAAAGGAACTTTGTTAGACATTGTTTCTGTGTGAAATAACCTCTGAGGTCATCCTGAGACTTGAGTCCAAGGTAAATGTGACAAGACTGCATTCTTGTTTGTCTCGCCATTACTGATTCTGCTCAGTATTTGCCTGTTTGAGTGTCCCATACTCCTCTTTGCTCAACCTATTTCCATATTACTGATGTTTCCTTCCTTAATTTTGTTCTTCTCATTCCTGTTCCTCTTGGCTTACTATTATTGATGATAGGATGTCTTTCCACTAGTAGGTAGGGCCTAGGTCATAATTCTTTTCTGCCATATGTAAACCCTTCATAACAGAGTCTGTGAATTTAATTCCAGTCCTCTTTTTCCCAGTTTCTTTTCCTCCTTCTTGGATCTTGTCCATTCATCTAGCATAGTCAGTTCTTGATCTTCTTCACAAGAGTATTGTAGAATGTGTGGTGCCTGTTCATCTTGGCTGAATGCCTTTCTAGACAAAACCCTATTCAACATGGATTCATTTTACGTTTTTGATGGTTGTTTTCTGTGGGTCTTTGGATGATTAAATTTGACCTGACAGATGCTTTTATTCATATTGCCATTGCTCAGGCATCATGTCATTATCTTTGGTTCCTCCATGGGAAGGATGTGTTGCAGTTTCATGAGGGTATCTTCTTTGATCTTTGGGTTGTTCATGCCTTTGATATCCTTTTCATTTGGTGAGTCTTTGGATTCATCATTACATGGAAGACTGCCACTTCCTGAACCCAATCTGCCAATTATACCTGCTTCCTTCTTTGGAATTCTGCTTGAATGAGGTTTCTTATCAAGGTGGAAAAGTTCTTTCTCACTCACACTCAGTACCTCATTCATTTGGGAGTCTTTCTCAATTACTGTCTTAGTTAAGCTCAGTCTTCTCTACTTCGGCTCCTGGATATAGAACATGCAGTCACTTTGTCTCTTTCTTCATCTTCTCTTCCTGCTCAAGAGGTGATCTCTCTTTTGAGAACATAGGCCTCCCTAGAGACTCTAATTTCCTTAGGTCAAGTACATTTACATTTCATTCAGTTAACTTCTCTCACAGTCCCTTGGATCATCCTCTTTTTCTTTCTTCAGGAATCACAGCTGATCTTGTTTGATGGCTTTACAGGGCTCTTACCATGCTGGGAATTCATCTGCTTCATCCCAACTTTCATCTGCTTTTCAGTTTTTCATTTGTCCAGGCTTATTTATCTGGTTATTTGATCAAGGTTTGTTTATGTCCACTGTTTCTAGTTATCATGCTGCTCTGTTCTACACTTTTTTTTATTTTTTCCATTTTAACAGGTCCTTCTTCCTGTCATTTCTATTCTTTTTCTTTCCTTTCATATTCTTTGTCTGTTTCATCTATTTTGGCTTCAAGATTGGGATCTCTGTGTTGTTCTTTATGCTCTTGCCCATTCTTTTATTGAGCCTTTTAATATATGTTCTTTATACCACCTTTCCCTTAAGACTTATTTCCTTCTACTTTTTGCTATGGTTGTTGTCATTTTGATATTTATGTTATTAATGCTTCCCACACCCTTAATAGTACTTCTTGTGTTCTCCATTATCCTGATCATGACATCTTTTTCCAAGACATCTCATGAGGGTTATTTTGCCTTCTCTTTCCCTTCCTTCTGTTTCACATTTATAATTTCATTCTAATCCTGTTCTTCTTCTCTGTCCTGTGCCATTCATTTTCATATGTCTTGAACCAAATCATTTCCAGGTTCATGTTCTTGCCTTTTTATATACTGGAATCCCTCTGTTACTCTTGACACTTTTCTTCTGTTACCCTTAATGGTTTGGTTTAGCAACTCAACAGTCAAGCTTATTCTGACTTGTCAGTGAAAGATTGTCAGTTGTTTAATGTGTCATAACACTAGATATGACATTGTACTTTGTCTTTAGCTGCTTGACTTCACTGTTTTTTGAAGGAGATTGTACAAATGAGAATGTGAGCAACTCCCAATACATTTATTGCACGCTACTTACATTATATTATTATATCCTCTTTGGTCGAGTATTGGCTTCCACCTGTGGTTTACATTTCATTTCATTTGGGTTTTTATTTGTTTTTGTTTTTTGCCATTTCTGAAACAGTTGTTTTTCTTTGCATTTCTGGTTCTCACCTGGTTGTGGGTGTTACCTGGTCAGGTATGCTTAATCATTTTATAATAACACTTCTCAGCTTTGTTATCAAGCTCACTGTGGAAATTTAGTGTTTCTGTAAGGTTACAGAGTGCTATACACATATATCTTGAAGATTGTCATTCAATGACTTTTTATAAGGATTTTTGTCCATCCCTGATGGCCTGTGGTTCTAACAACTCAGGTCATTCTGCTTTTCAATCTTGAGAAATGCAAACATTTATTGCACTGTCTCCATTGATCATTTCTCTAGATATCTGAATGTGTCTTCCTTACTATTTCTTATAGTGCAGAATGGAGAGCTCTTGCCACTTCTGATTCCCAGTTGCTAGGGTGGCCATTTTTGAAGGCTTCCTCACAAGTGGATTTTGTACAATAGCAAAATCTCATAGCCATATATATTCATTCAATGAGAAGAGACCCAGTCTCATTATGCTGCCTATTATACACATATTTTGACACTATTTACATTATGCAAGGTGCTTCTACTGGATGTTTTTTCCCCACATGGACTACATTTGACATAATTCAATGTATACCTAGCGGTTTCACCCAGACGTTTTTACTTGGATGTATCTCATTTGCCTATTTTAATATCAACCTAAGGTGCTTCCCCTGGATTTGTTTGCATGGGCAGATTACATTTCTTGATTTTACAAACTTATGTAAAGTTCTTCCATGTAGTTTTTGTCTTTAGACTGCACTTGGCATAATGTCATATTCAAAGGCACTTCCTCTGAGTCTTTTCTGCCTGAGCAGACTGCACTTGACCTATTCGTGTGGGGTCCTCTAGCTCTAGCCATGTATTTTCTCTTCATTTCCACCCTATGTGTCTTTCACTTACTGTTCCAAGTGTTTCTCATATTTTCGTAGTAGCATACCCCCTTCTTTTCTTAACAGTTGCTCTCTGCTTGATTATATGTTTTTTGTGCCTTTACTGGCCCCTCCACCTTTCCTGTGTGAGATTCTAACTATGGGCGGTGCAGAGGTATTACTGTTTCGAAAGTTAAAATTTTTTAACACTGAAAATTATTTCTGAGCAGTACTTACCTCCTCTCACCCACTTCCTACCTCACTGATTTGCTAGTATTTTTGGATTTGTATGTGCCAATTCTGAAAAGTGAGAGTTGTGCTGCAATATTAGAGGAAGCTACCTGCTCTAATAGAGAGGGCACAATGGATATGATGGAGGATGGTCACATGATAAGCACATGTTGCTGCAATCATACAAAAATATAGGGATATAAGATTGGTGTGCTGTTCATAAGATTTGCAAGTGCCTCGAGAGTAAGTGAAGATCAAGATAGCTATGGATGAGTAGAGGAGAATACCTATTAGAAATAGATATGAAAATAGAAATTTTCATTGTTGGAAAATGTTAACATTTATAGTTTAAGAGTTGTAGTTTTTGTTCTTAAAATTTTAAGTTAAATTTAAAATATTTACTCTGTTAGGTTTAAATTGTATTATGGATACTTTGTTAATGTTGGAAATAAAGTTTGTGACTTTTACATTTCATGACAAATATTGGTATGTGAAAATATTAAAGCGTGTTATTAATGTTTTAAGTTGTAAAGTTTTAAACACAACATAGAATTATTTTGCAAAAAATGGGACTTAATATAATATCAGGTACATGTTGTTTATCATATCAGTGTACATGACATATTTCAGGGCAGTACAACAAGTTGTGTAGAGAAGCTGGACAGCTTGAAATAGATGAGTGTGTGCTTAAGCCTAATCTGTGTGAGAATGGGAAGTGTGTGAATAGTCGGACGTCATATCAGTGTGAATGCTTTGAAGGATATCAAGCTGTACAAGATGGAAAACGCTGTGAAGGTATGTATATGAAACTTTATTCTAAATACGCTGGAAATTCATTTATTGATACGTACTAGATTGGTTTGAATCTTAATTATAATGAGCTTGTGCATATTTTCAAACTAATATGTTTAACTTTTATTATGACAGCAGATCCATGACTAATAATACAGTTTGGTTATTTTTTTTATAAGGACTTAAATATCATTAGTGCTAGAAAATGAACTATATTTGATGTTGTTAAAGTACATAAAGTATCATTGCTGAAGAATAACAAAGTACTAGTTTTTTGTGTAATCTGAAAACATGCTGATGACTAGATGTTTCACACTTGTTGAACTGTTGATAATTTTATGTTAAGATGTTGGAAAGTATATTTGTAGCCCACCCTGAAGCAAAATATTTTAACACTTAAAAGTTAATTATAACATTTTTTATACGAAAATAACACTTCTCATGGTCATGGAATACGTTTGGACAGATGCTTTCTTAGTAACTACTTTTAGTTGTACACATTTACAAAAACAAAAAAAATGCTAGAAGTAGTGAAATATTAAATGTAAAAATAGTGATAAATATCTATAAAATCATTTTAATATTTCAAGTAAAATTTTTAGTGGAATTAGACTTTACTGTGACTACATCAATAGAGATACAATTACCTGAGAAAATGTTTTTCATTTTATACTGTTAATAAAAAACACTGATAAGTGAGTGAGAATCCTGATATTCTCCACACACACACACACACACACACACACACACACACACACATATATATATATATATACTGTCCTGCCAAATGTACTGAAACAAGTAATCATAAAAGAAGGACTTAGCCTTTGTGTTCACTGTCCTAACTGATTTACCTTTGCTCTTACCATGGGTAATTGTTGTTTCTCTGAAAGGCTGTAGTCTAAATTAAAAAGAAAATTAGTTCAGCAGTGTTCTATATAGATAAAATCTGGACTCTTAATGAACCATCCCAGGAGATTGATTGATTGTTTGAAATTAAGGACAAAGTTACACAATGGGCTATCTGAGTTCTGCCCACCACAGGTGTGAAAATCTAGTTTCTAGCAGTGTGATTCTGCAGGCATACCAATGTGCCACTGGGGAGCTCAAGAGGTTGATATTACATTGAAACTAAACATGAGATATATGCACTTCAGACATGTAATATTTTACATTTCTGAAAGAAATTAGGTTTTTTCATGTTTATTAAAACTGTCAAAACATAGATTCACATAGAAATTATTTTATTATTTTTCCCAGATGTGGTTTGGCAGTGTTGGTATCCTAATGAGTGATTTTTCAAGTCAGTGTGAAAAACTAAACAGTGAATTTTATGATGTGCTACCACTTTGTCCTGAAAATATTGATCCCACAGACCAATACCACAGATATATATATGTGTGTGTGTGTGTGTGTGTGTGTGTGTGTGTGTATGACTTTAAATGTAGGTCTGCCTATCTTAATTTAATCTAAAGCATAGATTATTTCATATTTATGCTATTTAACTTACTGTACCAAAGCACTCACATTATTATAAGCTTCACACAGTTATGTGCTTTCTGTAAAAACTGTCAGTGTATTAACAGTTTTACACTTTATTATGTTAATAATGTAATTAGTGAGTGCTTTATGTTAATCACTTAATTAATGGGTATATGTTGGAACATGGCTACTGGCTAATAATGTGCAATCTCTGATTCAAGCATTTTTTCAGTTTTATCTTATGGACCATTAGATAGATGTATCAGTTATAGGTAATAAAATCATCTCCCATCCTTTTTTTTCAGTTAGATTTATTATTCACTGCTACTATTGAGATATTCTGTGTGTTTAATTTTTTATGTTTATACAATCTGCTTATTATATGTAGAGTATGCATGCCTATAACTCTTTTCCAGACTTAAATTGCAAAATGTCTGCTTAACTCTGAACATTTGTCACCTATGGAACTTGAAAATGGCATTCACCAGCTTTACATACTTTTGATTCTAGAGCCATGTGAAGCTTTCAGAACACTTCAAAACATTAATTATCTTTAATATTTGTTGAACAATCAAAAGACATTGCTGCAAGTATTCTTTTTCTTTATTAAAATGAATGTGAAGATGAATGATCTGTGTTCACTCTCCTGCTAGATTTGATTTTCAAAATAACTGATATTTTGCCGTTATTTACCATTAAGAAAGCATCTTCAGAAGGTAAACATTTTAAGTACAGTAGAGAATGCTGGAGTTAATGCATACAACATAAGCACTTAGCAACTACAACCGTGAGATTCTCATTTTATCTTTCCCAAAAGTTTATAGCATATACTAATTCCAGTGCTAGCAACATGAAGATATGAATTAATTCTGCATCTTTATAGCTGAGGCAAGTGCCTGTTATTTAATTATAATTAATGTTTATTCTTCAAAGCGTACCACATCAGCAGTGAATGAAAAAAAAAACTTAGATTGATAAAAATTTTAAAAAATATCCTTTCCCAGTATTGTTTCACTGGGATATGTGTCCCAGCAGCAGCGAAAGGGTTAAAGGTAACACACTTTCCAATCCCACTAAGCTACTTGATGATGTGGGTAATATTAGCAGTATTATGATCTGCATATTACTTCCCTGTAGATGTTGCTTCCTTATAAATTTATAGTTAAATAATAATGTGTGTCTACTTCAGTTGATATAACACGCAAAAATAAGAGAAGTACATCCAAAACGTAAGTTGTATCTCATAAATACAGCAAAGTAATGCAACATGACATTATTCCTATTGCAATATTCTATTCATTTGCTGTAAAGCTGAATTTATGTTTTGGCTCCTAATTCACCAAATGGTCATAACTGAACGCACACTAAACGAAATGTGGTGTGGGAAATTATTTTGATTTTGAATTCACCTAATTTTATCCCTGTATCAAATCGAACATGTAATGTAGCAAATTATACATGTATGTAGAGAGAGATATTTGCTTTGACATCATAGTATTATTTCACTTATCGTATTCGGTTTTATTTGTTTATACTAAAGCTATTTGTTAATTGTGAAACATTTTATACAGGAATCTCTCAATGCTGTTATTTTCTGATACATTTACATCTTTTCACAGTTGCAGTTTTTCTTGCACACATTTTTGCTCATCACTAGCATTGACACTCCCATCTAATTTTCACGTGTAAACTAGGTGGTTCAGCTGCATTTAAGCTTCCAAACTGGAATGTGTCAGTTTTCTGCCAATAGGAGTGCAACAAGCCCTCAAATTGTAGCAGACTTCCTCTAAACAGTTGAACCCAATCATCATTTCTCAATTTGGTATCACAGTATTAACAGTATTTTTTTCCTGCTTTAGTGCATTTTGAAAATATTCAGTTACTGCTTTTTGCATTTCACAGAACTTTGTATGATCTGCTATCAAGTTGTATTTTTTTACTTGCTTGTAAATTCTATTTCTCACTCAGTTCAATGAGGACTTAGACCTCCTCTCCACTTCTTTTGCTTTCCAGGCATACTCTCAGCCTGTTGAAACACCTAGACCTTAATCACCATTTTTTAGACTTGATGTCACAGATATGCTCTATTTTGTTTTTTCTCCTGTTTTATTTGGTCCCTTTCCTTTTCTTATTAACTGCAATTCTGAATTTTATTCCCCCATCCTTTTGTAGATCAATTACATGGTGGGGTATAATTTTGTACTCCCCACACATACTAAAGAGACTCATGTGCTTGTATATCATTGTTCAGCAAAGCCTTGGGTCATTCAAATTTTGTCAGAAGGTCTCTCCTTCCAACCATCTCATTCTTTGTTCCTTCCCTCATCACCTTCTCCCAATGGGCACAATCAAACAGTTTTCTTCTGTACTGTAGGATTCTATTCCCAAATTTTTGTTGACCCCATGAAGATGGTATTTGCATCTTGCTTTTGATCTCTTCTCATCTGAATTGCTTCATCAACATACCTTAGTTCAAAATGGAATCTTATCTGTCTCTCAAATGGGCCTTTCTTCCATGGCTTTGGATGATGAAATTCAATGTATTCAATGCTAATCTTCACATCGCTATTGCTTAGACTTCATGTCATTGTATATGTTTTGTCTACTTGGATTATATTTATCTATTTTGAGTTATTTCTTTTGTGCTGGCATTGGCACCTTATGCTCTCTGTCAGTTAGTCCAGTCATTTGCCCAATTCCTAAATTGTAGCTCTTCCTACAAATTCTTCCTCACACATCCAATTCAGAATGGTTGGTTTACCAAGGTGGAGAAATCTGTTATCCATGCCACTCAACATCTTGTTAGTCTGGTGGTATGTATTTTTTCCAACTTACATTTCAATTGATCCCAGCCTTCTCTTCTTCATCTGAGGTCCATGGAGTTCCAGGTTCAGAGGGAATTATCAGCACCTTTTATTCCTGTGCAAGTGGTTCTGTCTCTTTTGAGTACTTTGGCATTATAGGAGACCCATATCCCTCTTGACCATGGCCACATGCATTTTTTGCTGTGTATACCACAAGATCAATGGCACCTTAAAAGAGACCCTCTGGATTTATAGATATCCCATCCTACATCCCTGCAGTTTGACATTCTCTGGTGGTTAGACAAAGACAGCGCAACAATTTGGGTACATGTTCCTCCATCCCTTCCAAATATCTGTGTCTTCACAGATGCATTGTTGTTAGGATGAGGTGCATACTGTAGTACACAGAAGACCTTTGGATGATATTATGAGGAGAGATTAGGTCTCCATATCATATATCATTTGTTTGGAATTTCTTGCTGTTTTATGAGTGATGGGGCATGACTTTTTGATTCATTGCAACAACTTGACAGTTGTCTCTTATATCACATTCAAAGGAACATATGTTCCTGGTATTTATATTTTCACACCATATATCTCTTCTTCTGGGCTCACAACCATCAGATTTGTTTACTGGTTTATTAAATGCAGATGCCCTCAATCTTATTGCAGATCATTTGTTTCATCCTTACAAGATTATACCCAGAAAGTAGTGTCTTGACTGCAGGTATTCTGATGATTAAATTCTTAGTTGGATTCTCTCCAACTTGATGCATTTGTCACTTATTTGAATGCCAAGATTCCACTCTTTTGGTTCTCAGGCCATTTGACTTTGGTTATAGATACATTAAGTCTTGATTGAAAGGAATATTTCCTTTATGCATAATTTCTCATCTGTCTTCTAACCATGAGTTATTTCTCTCATTCAGTCTGCTCCATATAAGTTCCTTCTGGTGTAAACTTTCTGGCAAGCTCCACCATGTTTCCATTCCTGTCCTTTCTCCAGGAACAACCTCCATTACCTTTGTTTCTCTCTTGATCTCTTTCCAGCAACTTCACTCAGAGGTGCTTCATTTCTTCCTTCCCACAGTCAACCTTCATGTATGACTTTTGTGTAGTCCCTTGCATGGTGTTTAAGATTATCCATATTTAGCATCACTGTTGTTTCACACTGTCCATTCTTCATCCTTGTTTGTGTATCATTGTAATTGGAGAATATTCCACTTTGTATATCTGGCATGGATTCTCCCATTCCTCATCTTCTTTTCCTTAGAAATATGATTTTTTACATGGTTGTTTGATAAGCTTTCTCTTATTCAATCATTGCAGGTTATAGGATGGCCCTGTCATCTACCTTTTGTTTTTACCCTGTGTTTTTCACTCCTTCTATATCCTTTATCACTTCCTGTGTCTGATTGGTGCATTATGATGTTACAAGCTGTGCATAGCACCCATTCATGACCTTTGCTCCCATTTGTGTATCCATTGGAAACCACCCATTTATTGTAATATTTTTTTATCACAATTACCAGTTAGGTTTGTAAAGTTATCTATATTGTGTATTCCTTCCTTTTCTCCTGAGTCTTGTCAGTTGTTCTGTTTATCATCCCATCAGATTTTTCACTTCACACTGCCCTTGGCTACTTATTTCTGTCATCCTTTAGAGGAGATTATCCAGGCTGACATATGAACCACTCCCTATATTTTTGAGTTGCATTGCTTGCACCATCTGGCAGTTTCCTATTCAGCTGAATATTGTCTTCTTCCTGTAGCCATTCTCTGTAAGTGTTTACAACCCTGAGAGGGTTATTTTATTTCTCTGCACTCTTTTTCAGGGCCCTACTTTACGTGTTATGAATCCTGTTTAGTAGCAGAGCCTGTCCATATATATCAATATTCAAAATCTGCACTATAAGGTAGGTCTGTCATACTCACTGTTGAGACATAGCATATTGCATCAAAATATGTTTATACTGAACTCGTGGCCTATCATGAGTAAAGCAGATAAAGATTGCCGCCCATTTCTAACATTTCTTAGGTTGCTGCAGCAGAAATAGTCTCTGTTTTTCAAATTAAGTCTTGTAGTTAACCATCATACCTTCTCTAGTGATGCATTCCTCCTGATTTTTCTATGTGTTTCTTTCCTCCTTTTCTGACTAGAGTACAGAAGTCCTTATCACTTACCAGCTCCTAGTCACTGGGGTCATGAATGATGGAGGAATCCTCCTGAGTGTGCACAGTTGTATTCATTTGAAAGGAGGATAGTCATGGAGGATACAGGCAGAATACCACTGTTTTATTCTAAATTATGCCAATTTGAACAGGATTTTTTCATCTCTGTTTTGCAGTTTGCCCCTCTGGCTAGGAACCCTTTCTCCTACTGCTGCCTGGATGTTGATTTCTTATCAACTGGCTTAGTTGGAGCTGGACCAGCCAAGACAACCCAGTTGATTTTAAGTACTTATTTGTGAGTCGTTTTGTAACTCCCTCCTACCTCAGATTGGACATTACATGTCCAATGCTGATTGATTTTGGACTGGAAGTTTCCCTCCATATTGCATTTCCACATTCCTGATATTATTCAAATGTACATTTCTAGTCTTTTTTATTGCAAGTTGTGCTGGATGTGCACACATGGTGATTTAGGTTCTTGAATGGAATCTCCTCTTCTCTTCTGCTTCCTAAGACCAGAGGAGAATAGTTGAGTTTTCCCTCTTTCCATGAGCTGGTCAAGTTCCTCCCAGTACCACTGGTCTGGACTGGAGTTGATCTCCTGCTTATGGTCTGACACATCCTAGCTACTATACAAACATTCCTTTTCCTTCATACTTGAAATAATTACCCCGTTCCACAATTTAATTGCAACACCACACCTGTTGGCTCCATGTTGGTGAAAAGCATACTTGGTTCAGATGTGATACAGTATCCCACAAGTGTTTCGTTTCTATAGAGATGGCACACTTCATAGGTGGTCTTCAGACACTTTTGAAGGATGCTCATCTAAATAATTTTACACTAATCTCACCACTTACTCAATGTGGGATCCTAACTGTAACTGTGAGAGGAGGTAATTAATCATATTCAATTTAATATTTTCCTGCACTGATTATATATTTCCAACAGATATATACCTCTTTTGCACACTTTCCACCTGTTGTTCCCACTTCTGATGTTGTTTATCATGACTAATCTCAAAGTGAAGATTGGTAACTATATAAGGGGAATCAGTTATAACAGGAGTGTTTGTTGAACTCTTATTTTTATAAGATTGTTACATGCTAATTTGTTTTTTTAAGTGCAGCTGAACCACATAGTATACATATGGAATTAGTTGGAAGTTTCAAAGCTAGTGGTGAACAAACCTTTCTACACTATAGGGCAGTCAAATTGTAAACAACAGTAACTGTGATTGGAGATAAGTATCTATTGAAAATGTATTTTCAGTGTAATAGAATATTAACTTTTCCATGATCAAGTAAAAAGAAAAGTTGTAAGTTGGAACTGAAATTATCATAAAAATGAGGTAAGTTTTGTAAGTATTTTACACCTTATAATTTATCACTGAATTATTAGAAGTATATGCAGTGATATCATAGTTTGTAATAACTACAGTTGCTTTTTATCGTAATTTTTTTATAACAGACTGTAATGTAAATAATTAAATATTACTTTAACTCTTTTATAACATTATTTCAGATAAGAATGAATGTCAAGAAACTCGTATATGTAGGAAAGGAAAGTGCCACAATACCATGGGAAGTTTCAGCTGTATTTGTCCACCTGGGTATCATTTGACAGCTGATCAGATGGACTGCACAGGTTAATTTTTTAGCTTATTTGACTATTTTCTGTCAGGTCTGTATGTGAAGGATATATGCTTTATTCTTGTACTTTGTATGTTGTTTAAAAATATGTTTCTTAAAAATATGTGTTTAAGTGTTATTAACTGAAAGACCTAGATTTTATCCAAAATCTGATTATTATACTGATTAAAAACTTGTTTATAACAAGGGAAATCACTTTCTGAAGAATACATTCATTTAATTATTTTATAATTATTAAAATCTTATTTATAACGAGGGAAAGTTGTTACATTTTCAGAATACATAGTTAAAACCTTATTTGTAGTTTAAATATTTAAATGTATGATTTTAATCATTTTAAAAATAGTACATATTTTTGATTACTTTCAACAACTTATTTTCAATGATATTTAACACTTATTATTCAGGAAAGCAATTACTAAACAATTATGTATGTAGGGTATTCTCCAGCAAGTTACTACTTCAGATCCAGTAGGAACTGTTAAGAAAGATGTGACCACTTGTTTTTCTCTTTATGACTTCAGACTTCTAAAATTGAATTACATTTTATCTGTAAGCCTGGTCTTTATATTTGCATGTAACTTTGACTAATTCTTACTAGTGTAACAGACAGAAAAGTTTATGACTTCTGAATATTGTAAATATGAGAAAAATGATATACAATTGTAGTTTTGTTACCTAAAACTTTAAAACAAGTTTCAGGTTCTGTGGCTTATGACGTTTTTTGAAATTAAAAAGTTTCTTTGTTTTTTATACATATAAATTATGCATATACTTGCTTCTAGAAGAGTTTTAAAACTCCTTATTTAAAATTTTTAGATACATTCTTTATTATTTAAGTTATTTCTACTTGCTTAGTTGAGAAAATGTTCAATGATGTAAATTTTGATATTATTTTATTTTAAAGTAAAATAGGTAATTTTCTTGATCTTTGATATCTTATTAAATTCATTATTTTGGAAATAACAGGATAACTTGTACTTGAAACTGCATACCTAAACATTATTTCCTTTAAAAGGATATAAATCTCATTATAAAATAATACTGATTTTCACTTATGCTTAACCAATTAATTCCAGCTGCTCTAAATGTGAATGGAATATGTTTAAGTCACACATTGTATACAACACACTATCATTCAACTACAGACTGTACCTTATACAGCAAATTGGTAGTCAATGGGTTAAATATAGCTAAGGAGTGTGGCTTTGATAGGGAAATATATGTTTATTTCATACTTTAATATTCTTTGCATAACCTAATGTTACTATGCACCTCTAATTTCAAGCCACAGTAGACTAATTAAAGGAAATTTGGAATTAAAAAACAAATTCTAGAATTTACTTGTTTTTATAAAACAATTTAAATCTGTTTGTATTCCAAGATTTTTTCTGTCTTTTAGTATCTAAATTGTAACTTTTACAGTATTATACACCATATATAAATATCATTTCATCAACTATTATGTCTCCCATCATCCAGCCCAAGTGATGAGTTCTTGTATTGGATGAAAAGCTTATAGGGCAGTGAGAAAAGATAAATCTCAAAGTCTGTTGTTTATTATACATTTATGGTTTTGAGCCACACTGGGCAAAGTAAGAGGAATTTGGAAAAACAGCAACATCTACAGTTAATCTCATAACAATATCATATTACAAATACTTTTTATTTTTCAGACATGGATGAATGTGCTCTGAAGGGAATGTGTGCAAATGGGGAATGTGTCAACATGGATGGATCTTACAGGTGTCATTGTAACTCAGGATTTGTTTTAACATCTTCAGGACAAGCTTGTGTAGGTACGTTGTAATAGGCTGTTTTGGTTTGATGTGTTTAATATTAAAGCATCTGTTCATTTAACAAAAGTGGCTTACGTGATTTAGCTGATTTTGCAGTGGTGTTGATTTTTCTAAGTTTGTTTTAACGAAGACGAATAAACACTTATTTGATGTTAAAATGCATAACAAAACCCATATTACAATCATTTGAAGAGTGATTTATTAAAAAAATACATAGTTTTTATTACCCCAGCCAGGTTGATGATAAACTTTGCAGCACACAGAAGGTGGATTTGTAAAGAAAGAATAATGTGCTTGAAGCAGAAATCTTTACATTAACTTTTCTTTTGACGAGAAGTGTACTGAACATCCTCTGTGTCCTCTCTTCCACCACTTGCAGAGCGGGTTGATGTTCTGTGCTAAAGATATATTGGTCTCATCATCAAGGACTTTGGCTCTGCACTGGGGCTTTCCACAGTTCCCCAGTTCAGAGCTTATACATAGTCTCATGAACCTTCTTTGCACCTCCGTCGTTTGCAACTGTCTTTACTGTATGCTTCGAAACTTTGTTCCTTATCAAAGCATCTCAACTGGGGTTGTGTTTTCCTTCTTCAGTTGGTCATGTTTTTTCATAACAGATGATCTGTCATTGCCTCTTTTGCCTTTCGTATCCAGGCGCAGTTGGATAAATTGGATCTGCCCTTGGATAACATTGCTGTATCCACTGGTTAGCCCATCCCACCAGGGCTTCTTACAGTCCCCAAATATGACCTATCTTTAAGTCATCTGAGAAGAGCAAACACTCCCAATTGGAATTACTGTCTATTATTTGCTGAACATCTTTCGAACCAACCTTCCATTCCTATTTATACAGATGGTTCGAAATCAGGTGACTGTGTTGGCTGGGCCATGGTTTGTTGTGGTTTGGTAGTTGCATGCAGAATCCTCTCTACACTGCAGCTAAATCTGTCTGCTCTGGCACTATCACTGCTGTGCCTGTTCCATACATGGACTATGGTCCTGTATTCAAGGCTCAGCTCCATGCCACTTGGCAGTGGACTTGGAGTGAGCAACGTGAAAACAAGCTCTTCCAAATAAAACCCTCTATTTGACTTTGGCCATCTTGCTTCCATAAGGATTGGAAAGAGGAAGTTGTTCTAACTAGACTGAACATTGGTCATAGTTTTTTAGCTCATTGTTTTCTTTTATCTGGGACTGTTGCACTTGTGTTGTCTGTGTAACACACAGGTCACAATAAGCCACATTTTACTGTCTTGCCATTGTTATGACTCTCAACAATGCCACCATTTTAAACATGTTCTATCCCAAGGTTTATCCTTAACATTAGACAGTGTTATTGGTGATGATGACACTGTCTACCTCAGCAATGTGTTTAGTTTTTAAAAGCCATTAATTGTTTTAATGCTATTAAAGTTTTCTAATTTATGCATTGGACCTTTTTTTAATGTGATTCCCTTTTAAGAATCTAAGTACGTCTAGTTCAATTTGAAATTAGAAAATGGCTGTAACGTCAAATAACTCGAAACCAGAACTGGAAAGGTCAACTTCAGGTGACTGACACTACTAGTTGAACTACTTGTTAGTCATCCTGTCAAGTTATAATTAAAATTTTGCTACAAGTCTTTTAAAACTTTTATTACTTTACTTTCTGAAAA
This sequence comes from Tachypleus tridentatus, assembly GCF_004210375.1. NCBI lineage: Eukaryota > Metazoa > Arthropoda > Merostomata > Xiphosura > Limulidae > Tachypleus > Tachypleus tridentatus. Next base: position 8,969,288 of record NC_134832.1, on the reverse strand, counting down.
TGGCCATAATGTCAAATAACTCAGAACCAGGACTGGAAAGACCAACTTCAGGTGACTAACAGTGGTTTTTGAACTTACCTGTTAGTCTTCCTGGTGAGTTATGATAATTACAATTATGCTACAGAAAGTTCTTTTCAACTTGTATTACTGTAGTTTTTCTCTTAACACTATAGACAAAATGTAAAAATTGGTTTTAATACTATTTATGTTGTTTTTTTTAAACTTTGTTTTTGTTTACCTTAATTTCTTTTAAGAATTTTACTGATTTTACTTTAATTTTAACTTTATACTGGATGTTTGGTGCAGATAGCGTAGTTGCTTTGTGCTATAAAACACCAAACCAACCAACTTTTGACAGGATTAAAAGTTTTATAATGTAATGTATCAAAATAGTTACATTCATTAAAAACACAATGGTATAAACATTTTCACAAAAAGGTGCAGAACATCCAAAAATATTTTCAATTTGGTTCAAAATCAGGAAACGTAGTATTGAATAATATTGTTTTGTTATTTATTTGCAGACATAGATGAATGCACGGATAACCCAGGGATCTGTCTACATGGTCGATGCGTGAATATCCCTGGTAGCTATCGTTGTCTTTGTGATCCAGGATTTGTTCTTGGGCCAGATGAACAGTTTTGTGTTGGTAAGCTATATTTTTAAATGTACAGTAACAAACTCTACATATTTACTTATATTTGTCCTGCATGAGTAGAAAATTTAAATTATAAATTATTATTTTTTTTCTAATTGTTAATTATCTATTAGAAATAAGTAGTAAATAGGGGAGTTTATACTATGTATTTTTATATTAATTTTGAGTTATATTAGATATTACATACATTCCTCCTTTCTCATATTCCCACTCTCACTTATCACCAAACAATTTCAATGTATGGATTCCCATAATGCTTTTTTTTGTAGTTACTACCATCATAATGTGAGAGCGAAACAAAAAAGATATAAACAATAGAATTTCTCTTTGTTAAACTTATATAACTACATACTGTATTTACATTAAAAATGAACATTGGTCTAATTACAAAACATGCTTGTTTAGGTTTAAATTATGTTGTTAATAAAAAAAAGTAACACGTACCGTTAATCTGGTCAGTTGATTCTGCATTTATACAAATACATAATTTATTTTTAAAATTGCAACTGGAGAAAAGGTATTTGTTTCAGTTGATCAAAAGTTGGAAATATATGATTATACTTAAAGTAGTACTAAATCAAGCCAACAAAATGAGGTAAATTATTTCACAAGTATGTAAGGCAATCATGTCAAGTGATGAACTGTTGTGGATATTTTGTCTGTTAGAATTATCAGTTAACTAAGCACTTGTTTTTCCAAAAGGTGAACAAAAGCTGCCTGGAAGAGTCACCTGTTTTAACCATAGTTTTTGTGTGTTGTTTGTCAGTCAGTCAGTAGTCACAGGAATGATGTCATATAAGGGATGTGTAACATTTCAATTTTTACTATCATGACATCAGTAAATATGTGCATTCTATGAATCATGAGAAGAATTATGCACCATGTAAGCTACAACTCAACATGACATGAATTTCAAAAGCAAGAAATAAAAATATTTATTACTCTTAACTTTGGATTTATTTACTCTCAAAATGGGACACTTTTAGGGACCCTACAGATGTAATTTTAGTATTATATACATATATAAATACACTGTATATAAAATAGTATGTATATGCAGACCTTCAATAGATTTACACCCTTAGTATACTGTCAATGAGATGATGATACCAAGGTTGGGGTTATTGGGAGGAAGGGCTGTATTAAAATTCTCTAGTCCTTACTATTTATTCCATTTAAGTTAAAATGAGGTGGAATTCATAACATAAAGATGTTATGTCTGATCTTGTTTTATGTGTTTACATCAGTTATACTATTTTTAATTTCAAAATATTAATATGTGTATTAGATATAGAATATTAAGAAATCTTTCCTGGTCTTGAGAAATGTTGCTTAAATGACAGATTTCTAACATTTGAGATTCTATTATTAAAGTGGAAACCTTTAAATTTTATTAATGTATGAAACATAAAATAACTTTTTTTTCGCTCTTAATAAAAAACAAAACTGAAATTCTCAAGACCAAGAGAATTTGTTCTGCAGCAGTGCAAAAATTATCACCTAACAGAAATTTTGTCTGATACTTGTTTTATCATGTAATAGATAAGAATGAGTGTGCACAAACAGGAATGTGTACAAATGGTAGATGTGTTAATGCTGATGGTAGCTTCAGGTGCTTGTGTGATCCTGGATTTACTTTGTCACCAGATGGCCATGTATGTGTTGGTAAGTTCGTCTTTGTAAACTAACGATGAATGAAGAAATTCATAATTTAGCACTCTTCTAACATGTAGATAATACTACCTAAAAGCACAAAAATAAAAGTTTATTTTAACATCTAGATAAAGTTTAATTTATCACTTCCTAGATTGTGTTAACAAAATAGGCCAACATTCAAGAATGAATATACTGTATGAATACACAATGACAAACATACTGAGCAGATTAAATAAAATCTTTAAAACTGAATATAAAGTGGTTCAATACATCATAACAATGTTTTTGAGGTTCATTACTCTTCAAGGTTCATATAAACACATCTTCTTACCACCATGCATTTTGACAATACCCCTGCAATGTAGCTTTCACTGCATAAGGCCATCATGTTTACAACACACCTCTCATCCTCTAAGCCCTTCACAAGCTGCCTAATGTATGAAGATGACAGTTTTCCGGTACCTGTTTCAACTGTCTTATACATAAATCCATAAGCACTGCATCTTGGTGACCTGGCTAGGTATGTTTGGTATAAAAAGCATGAATATCCATTTCATTTTCCAGCTGCTTGAGGTAATGTGATAGTTCAGTTAATATGTCATAGAAGCAACTTACCCATACGTGACTTGTGTCACTTTTCCAGATAGAGATAATTTTGAATTACATTTTATACTGTAGCCTAGGATGTGTGGTCACCTTTTGCCACTGACTTTTTATGCTCATAATTCTCAATTGTTACAAAATGCTACACTTTGCTTACTATGGCTAGAGAATGATTTGTTATAGGATTCTGTCTTGAAAGTCCGAGTTCATTTTCTAAAGTCATTAAGGAAGAGGGTTCATACTTATTTGGGAAATTCTAAATCCACAGTTTAAACACATCATTATAATCTGAGTATATTAACAGTATCTGAAAAGCCTTTTACATATCCATCACAAAAGTGATAAATGTTCAGTGGTGCCACATTACCTAAAAAGACCAAACAATGCCAAAATGTATTTTTGCTACATGTCATTTCACTACTGCTTTATATTTGCTTTGGTTATCACATGATTTACTGAGTTGCATATTTAAAATCATTTTAACATGAAACACTCCACCCCTTCTGTTACATATTCTCTATAATTTATATTAAAATTTAAGTATGACATCTTTTCTTCCCTAAATAATGATGATCTACTGTTAATAGAAATGTTAAATACCAGAATATTATTACAGAGAAAGGAAGAAATCTTCTAATTGAAACATACATCTATCCACTGTGACTTACAGGTGATACCAATGAGTTTAGCAGCACAAGAAGATGACAAAAATGATACCAATATGTTTTTTTATACATAAAGTAGTATGACACTTTCAAACCAAGAGCATATGGATGAATCTTTGACACTTAAAACTAATGTTAATTTTTGCAATTTGTCATATCTAATAGTTATATAAGAATTGTAAACTTAGGTAACAGTTTAATCATTATTTGCAAAAATATCAATTAGTAGTAGTCTACAAAAACTGTGAATAGTTTTTTTGGAGCAGAAATATTTATTATTCCACCTATCAAATACATGAAGATTTAAATATATATTAGCTTGGAGTTAAAGTTACTTAATTTCAAAAATCACTTATATTAAATATTTAACTCTAATTTTGTACTATAATGCAGTTCTATCTTACAGATACTGAAGGTAATATTTGAATGAAAAATTTATTTTCAATTAGCAATCTAGTAAAATATCAAAATATCTATAAAAACTAGGTAAAAATACTACATATATATATATATATATATCGTTATTTGTGTATGGAGTCATAAAAATTGTGCATTAAGTTGTTTAAATATATTTGATTTCAATATATGATAGGCTTAATGAGATACATTTAAAGATACTTTTTTCTTATTAGTTTCTTACTACATGCACTACTGTGTTTCCAAGCTATATATTGTTAGTAGAATTTTTTGCCTTGGTTACCATCTTATCAGGATGAAAAAAGTGTAATTTTGCTGAAAAAATTTCTTGTCAAGAAATAGTGCTAGATCTTGAGAAACCTATCACTAGAAACCAACTCATTGTCATATCAACAAGTATTATGTATTGAAGAAATATTAATATATCTTGGGAGTCAAGGAGTAGTTTTCCTTCTTGGCCCTTCTTTATACCCGCTATTTAACAGCTGATTTATGAAGAAGTGTTTTTAAGAACTAATGATAATATACATAATTAAGTCATTTTGACATTAAAGTAGAGAAATGGAGGAAAAACATTTCTATTTAAGAAATTAAATGTTGTGTTTTTTGTTAACTAGGTTCATAAAACCTGGGATTTTTATTATATATCAGCTTATTTTGTGTTATCTTATAAAATATTTGTGTATTGTTATCTATTATTAGTCATTTTAGACCTTTGTTGTTGTTTTTTTATCTTTTACCATTTACTTCTTTCATTTATTTATATATATGTATCAGCAAATCTACTTTATTTACTGCTTGAAGTGATATAGCATTTATGGGTAAAAGTGATTTTATTTGTGTACTTAAGATGTGAATGAGTGCACAACAAAACCTGAAGTGTGTGGACTGGGCAGATGTATTAATACTCCAGGAAGTTATGAGTGCATTTGTCTGGATGGACAGACCTTGGGTGGTGGACAAGTGTGTATAGGTAAAACTTACTTTGTTACCAACTTTCTCAATTTTTATTTGTTAACTGTTATATTGAGAAATATTTTTAGAGAAAAGGACCTAATTTCATTATTATTGTTACTTTTTTAATATACTGTTAATTGAGATGATGAGCTTTAGCCATACCCTAGCATAGAAAACAAAAACATAAGTGTGCATACAGTTTTATCATAAAACTATTCATGAAAAAATCATTAAATTTACATATAGACTTTTCTTGTTTTAAATTTCTACAAGATAATGATTGGCATTTTGTAAAAGTCATTAAAAATTTCTAATTTCTCTTTTTGCAAAGATATCAAACAGGCTAATGTGGCCAGTATTGGTTTAAGTATAATATATCTGTGATGTATAGACAAAATAACTTAATGATTAATTTTTAATTATTATAAGTTGTTTGAACAAACCTTTCTCATGTTAAAAAAAAGGCCCATTGCAAGAATTGTTGGTGGTATGTAATATAACTATGTTAGTAATCAAAAGGTTAACAGAAGGTAAAGAAGCTAACATTGGTCATCAAGCTCTTTTTATTTTTGTTTTTTCCACTGTGGAGACTACACTTTTTATCACTTTGTCTTCCTAAACTGCTGCTCTGTCTCTCTTCTTTTCATCCCAGAAATTGTATTTGCAAATATTTTGTTTTATCTGCTTGATAGATTTGCTTAATGGTTTTGTTGACTAATTTTTCAGTGACAAAGAGTAACATAAAATATTTCTTCTCTTCTAGACAATCGCCGTGATTACTGTTATTCTGTCTATAGAGATGGCGAATGTAGTGAACCTTCCAAAATGCTTGTAACTAAGTCATCTTGCTGCTGTGCTGTTTCAGTGATGAACTCTGTCAGTCCAGCATGGGGAACACCTTGTACTCCTTGTCCTCATCCTGGAAGTGTAGATTTCAGTAAGCTTTGTACTCCAAGCTATAATGGACATTTTGGAGAAGGTAAACATTTCCAAATGTTATTTAGGGGAAAAAAATAAGACTTTTAAATACTAAAACAAAGTTTCAGTAATTTCAAATGTAGGCACATATATAAAATCATTCTTAAGGGAGTTATAAAGCTAAAAATATATCCTGAATTTTATCTATCTAACATATGAAATCATAAAGTATATAGTACTTGAAATATATACGTAATGATAGATGTACATTTTCACTGAAAACAGCATGAATAAGTATATACTAGGATTTTTTGTCAGTATTACTAATAATCCCAATACTAACTTTAGACATCAATGAATGTATGGTCTACCCAAATATCTGCCCTAATGGAGCCTGTGAAGACTTGAAGGGAAGTTACAGGTGTGTTTGTAACCAAGGATATGAAGTGGACCATACAGGAAAAGTATGCTCAGGTATTCAATCAAAGTCTTGTTGGATTTTGTACATATGAATGACTTGTTCTATTTTATGAACTATGCTTAATTGTTGTAGTGTACAACAAATATTTTTTTTGGCAGTAACCTCTGATTAAATGAAAAATAATAATAATAACAAAATATCACTTAATGTTAAATGAAAACAGGAACTTCAGTTATAACTCTCTTGATATTTTTGCTGTTCTTTGTGGCATTTATATATAGTACTTGCATCTGTGACTGAATCAGAGACTGAAATATTGCATTCCTGTGCTCCCAAGGAATTTAACTTTGCTTGAGGAATTTTATCTTTTAGTTAGCTTTCCTGATCAGGAATGCATGGTCCATCTGTATTCCTTTAGTTATGAGGCCCAGCATGGCCAAGCGTGTTGAGGCATGCGACTCGTAATCTGAAGGTCATGGGTTCACATCCCCATTGTGCCAAACATGTTCCCCCTTTCAGCCTTGGGGGCGTTATAATGTGACGGTCAATCCCACTATTCATTGGTAAAAGAGTAGCCCAAGAGTTGGCAGTAGGTGGTGATGACTAGCTGCCTTCCCTCTAGTCTTACACTGCTAAATTAGGGACGGCTAGCACAGAAAGCCCTCATGTAGCTTTGTACGAAATTCAAAAAACAAACGAACACATCTTTTAGTTATGACCAATGAAAGTAAAAATATTACATGGATTAAATAAAAAAATAAAAACTTCACGAGGAAATACAACTTTATTAGAGGAAATGAAATCTTCTTGATAACTTTCCCTCAAGAAAATGTACCTTTCTTTCATTATTTATATCCCTGTTTTTAAATATGATGTTTTTTGTATGAACAAATTACTTTCTAAAAGTATTCTAAAGGTATTGCTTTTTCAATTTCTGCACACAAAATGTGATATGCTAAAAAATTTCAAATCTGTAGTGCAATAATTCTAAGAAAGAAACCTGATGTGTATAGTATTCATCAATTGAAAGTAAAATCATGATAAACATAAAAAGGTAATTTATTTTACATTTTTTTCTGATATTACCGGACCTGAGAAGATGAACTTTTTGCTTCTTTTTTTTATATAAGTGACATTATTATTGTTCAAAGTCTGCACTACTCATCATTTCCATAACTTCTTGCAAAGTTATTCATCTTCTAACTAATTTTCAATACCAAATAAAAAAGAGGAAGTTAATTAAACACAAACATAAAAAATTCAGAGTAAAAAATGGACTTAGAAATACTATGATAGTGTGTACCTTTTGTGTCATGCTGCAGCTGTTGACAATCAGCTACAGTTTAATGTATTTTTCATATGAGAAATTGTAAATGAAATGACAGTAGTAAAGAAATTAAATTTAATCTCCAAGACCTGCTGTAACAGCTTGTTAATAGCAGAATTAAAACTATAATTACTTAAGTTTTCTGCTATTTTCAAATAATAGTTTCATAAAATGTTCATGGTAGATACTCTTGAAACACCATGTTGCACAATGTTTGGACTAATTACTACAATTCTTTAAAAACATGGAAGGTACTGGTGCCTTTTTTACCCACATTTTAATTGTCATATCACCATCTATTTTAAATATTTTTCATATTTCAAGAAATACAACTATGTTATCTGAATTGGATTAGAAAAATAATTTTTATTTTGCAATATTTATAATTGTATCATCTTAGCAATATCATTATTTACTTCTTTACTTAGAGCAACCTTCTTGAGAATAGTTAGTAAACAGAGTATGTTTAGTATTTTATAAACCATTGTTAAATATTTCACATTTATACAAATTATTGTTTCAGATATCAATGAATGTGCTGTCAACCTTCTTCTGTGTGATAATGGCCAGTGCAGAAACACCCCAGGAAGCTTTCAGTGCACTTGTCCCACAGGATATCGACACAATACACAAACTAATTCTTGTGAAGGTAAGGCTGTTGACAATGTCATTCTGATATGTAATACAGTACACAGAATACTGTCTGTAATATTAATGCAGTGTATACAAAACATACAATAATTATTCTGAAAGTAAGAAGAAAGCTGCAAAAACTGATTTTGTAATAAAGTATGGTGCTGGGTACAATGCATAGAAAAATTATTGTGAAAGTGTTATTTTATACAATACATTAATGCCTAGTTGTGGATATGAATGTTTGTGTGTGTGTGTAATTATTTTTTTGTAAATTTAACTTTATAACACATAGACTAATTATTTTAGCAGTCAGGCTGTAAATGCAATACATGGGCTAGATTTTGTGGTAATAAGGTTAGTAAACAGGCTAATGTTTCTGATAGTATGATCTTAGATTCAAATACACAGACAAATTATTGTAACAGTAAGATTGTAAATCTAATACAAGTATCTAAATGCAGAACTGTATAAAAAAATTACTTATGCATGTAAAAGTGAAATTGGGGATATAATATGTGATTTTTGAATATTTGAGACTGAATATAATACACAAACTATATATGTTATGGATGTTGCCCAGTGTTATGTAAATATGCTAATAAGCTGTGAATCTGATATAAAAGAATGCTGTGGATGAGAAACAACAATTTGTCCATGTAAGAGTTAAGCTATGAATACAATATGTAAATATTCAAACTTTAAGACTAGTTACAATATGCAAACTGTATCTGTTATGGATGAACTACAATGTTAATTTAAGTTGGGAATGTGATATCTTGAAATAATTCTATCTGTTTAGTTAGTTCAATGCAGTCCAAGATATTAAAAATTAGATGTTATGTAAAAAAAATTCAGGAGATCAGGAAGTACAATTTTAAATCTTATAGAAAAGCTAATAGAGAAGAAAACTGGAATTTAATAATATCACTGAAGAGTTAATGTATTTGCTTTTGGTTCTCATAATTTATATTTCTTATTGTTTTAATGATTCTTATGCCATACTTAAATATGAACAGTTTAATTATTTCATTCAATTGTTACAACAGATATTGATGAGTGCAGGGAGCCAGGTCAGAAGCGTTGTATTGGTGGAATTTGTTCTAATACAGTAGGAAGCTATCGATGCGAGTGCGAACCAGGAACTACTCTAGATTCCTCACGAAACATCTGTATAGGTAAAGTTACATAATTGAAACCTTTTACACATGAATATGCTCCTTGTAGGTATTTAAATGTTACATAATTTTAAAACAAGATTTGACGTTCTTAATTTTATGGGATTATATAGAAAACCATGGTTTAAGTATGGCGTGTATCTGTATAAAAATTGGATAAATACTTTTCCTACTTAGAAGAAGTAAAACTGCAAATGCAACATGATATCATTGATTGTTACTTTTAGGTAGCTAAATGATATAAAGTTCTCTAAATTTCACAGATAAATCTAAGAAATAAAAAAGACCATATAATTATTAAAACCCTGTTTTCAATACTCAAAATGTTGCTTGATAAAATAAGTCTTTCATAAATTTTGAATGAATTTGTAAAACTGATTGTAAAACTTCAGATAACATTTGCCTTTTGTACTCAATGTAATTACTTGAATTAGTGTATTGAATCATAAGCTCGGAATGAGGCTGTAAATTTGGTTAATGTGTTAAATTGCAAGTAGTATTTGATTTTTAATTCATATCATGTTGCTGCATCACTGGTAATTTCTGCTCTCTCTATATGTATGTATAGAAACGTAAATTGAAATGTATGGTATAATCAAATCCAATACAAGTTTTTAACAGACTGATAATGTGGATTTGATGTTATGATACATATGTAATATACTCTTCAATAAAAGAAATGCAAAAGGGATATTTTTGTTATTTTAAAGAGAAATATATGTAATAACATTACATGCTCAGAGTATGTGATGTTACACATGTTAAGGCACTGATTGTCAGACCAAAATGACAATAAAAGTTGTGCACTTTGAAAACTGAGGAAAACATCGGATTTTTCGCCAAAACGCATGAGTGTCCAATAAATTTGTTTGAGAGATCTGCATGTTCTGAAAGTGCAACATGTGCAAAATCCCTATAAAAGTGACGGGTTCTCGGTTTCCATAGCTCAGTGTTAAGCCACGACACGCAATACAGCTACGCCAAGACTGACTGAAGCACAACGCAACAATGCCATTGGTTGCTTGGAAGCAAGCGAATCTCGATCAGATGTTGCCAGAGCTGTGAATGTCCACCCAAGCACCATCACAAGGCTATGGAATCGTCACCAACAACATGGATCAACTCATGACCATCCACGATCTGGCAGACCTCATGTGACCACGCCCGCACAAGATCGCAACATCCGGTTACGTCACCTTTGGGATAGGACCACCACTGTGACGTCTACTGCCTCAACCATACCAGGGCTGCGTAGGATTTCCGATCAGACCATACGCAACCGTCTACGAGATTCTTAGGCCCCATGTGCAACCCATCACGGTGAACGTCAACGACGTATTTCAACATAACAACGCCCGTCCTCACACAGCCCGACCCACCACTGTCTTTTTGAGACACCACAACATCAACGTTCTTCCCTGGCCCTCCAGAACACCAGATTTAAACCCCATTGAACATCTTTGGACCGACGTATGCGACGGCGACAACCTCAACCGCAGACTCTACCTCAGCTTGCAGCAGCTTTGCAGGCTGAGTGGACAGCCATTCCACAGGATGTGATTCGTCATCTCATCGCTTCTATGGGCAGGAGATGCCAAGCAGTTATTGATGCTCACGGGGGGCATACTCGTTATTGACGTTGAGTGACGTTAAACTTCACCTAGTGAGCGTGGACTTCGCCTTTGCAGACTTTGGATGTTCAGCAGTGAATGTGCAAAGTTTCACACATGTCATACAGAACTACCTGGAATAAACTTGTTAACAATGTGTCTCATATTTTGCCTTTTGCATTTCTTTTTTTTGAAGAGTATATATTAACCCTATTAGGACAGCAGCAGGTGTTGAGTGTACATATGCAAGTGTATGAGATTTTAAGGTGTTATTAAAAATGACTTTTGAGTCTGTAATTCACCTCTTCACATAGAAATGTCATCTTTCTCATGCATCTGCCTACAAAGTTTGCATGCCATTTGCCTTTGGGTAACTCCCACCTAAATTGTTTAATGTGAACTGTGCTACTGCATGATGATGTCATATGACAAAAAAACTTCCATCAGTTGGAGGACAACATAACCTCTATGAGCATGCACTCATGATAATGTCATTACTTTCTTTAGCACTGTATTGAACAGATGTGTTCAAAGTTGTATGAGTGTTTGATTAACAAAACTTTGTTTTTCATTATACCTTGGCTTACAGTGACTTCTATTTTCACCTGTGCAATGATGGTGTTACCTACAAAGCTACAATTGCACGAGAGAGATCACTAGCTGAGGAGATTATCATGGCCATTGTGCAACATATTGTTGGATCCATCAAGCATGCTAGACCTTCTCCTTCCTCCATTCTTTTTACATTCCGTTCCTTCATTTTGAATTTAAATTGGAGGAAGAAGATTTGGTTATCTGTTTCTTCCTTCTGGTTTTGCATTATGTTTTTCCCTACAAGTCAAGGAAAATCCCCTGACTTCAACATTGTTTCAGGACTTGATGTGTCAGGTATGTTCTTTTCTTCCTTTTTCATATTATGATTCTTCACGTTCTTTGCTTCAGAACCTTCATCCTCTCTATTTAGTTTTTCCTCTCACATCTGACATTCGGGTTCCTGCTGATTCCTTCCTTGAACAACTTTATAGCCTCACCATATATCTTTCTTTCTTTGCCTTTCTTATTCTCTTGTCCTAACTCACAGTCATTCTTCCTTTCTTTTTCTTGAATCTCACAATCACTTTTTAGAAACTTTTATTACCTTTTAGGGAGTGAACCCTCTGACAACTGTGTCACTATCCAATGCTTAATCTTCACATCTTCATATTTTTGTCACCATCTCTCCTCCCTGAACCTTGCATTTTATGCACTTCATTGTATGTGAGTTTTCAGGGGAGATTAATTCCTTTCCTTTAGCCCATACTACTACTTTTGCCCCATCCCTGCTTACTTAGTTTTTCTACTGTTGGAACTTATTGTGTAGGAATACACTCCTTAGTGATATATGTCTACCCACTTCCTATCTGCATTATATTTGCCAAACTCCCTTTTTGCCTCAACTTCTTTGGTGATATTTTTATCTTGCTAAATACCTAAGAATAGGTAGCCTGACACCACTCTTCATTATCTTCCCTGGTTTCTAACTCATGTTCCTCGACCTGGTTAATCTACCCCTTACCTTCCTGTTCTGTTTTCCAGAACCTCCTCAATTTCTCCAATCTACCATTACCTGTCATTTGGTGTGTCATGTCTCATCGGTAATTTTGGTCATGGTTTCTACCAACAGATAGGTTCCTCAAGTTCTCATTCACTGTCTATCTCTTCACTTCTTTTCTCCATCTCTCTCTCTTACCTTTTTCCACTTCCTTTTTTTCCTCCTTCTAATCCTGTCTTTCAACAACATCTCAAGGAGGCAGTACTGGATCTTTTGACCAAGCATGCCATTGAGAGTTGTTTTAACTAGTTTTTTACTCTCTCCCTATTGTGGTTTCAAAGAAGACCAGAGACTGGTGTCTGATAATTGACCTGATATGTTTTAATTGTTTTTTGATTGTTCCATGTTTCTGGATGGATAATTTATTTTTACTCCAGTGGTCGTTTTTCCCTGGACTGTGAATGACCAAGGTTGGCAATTCTAATGCATTCCTCCACATTTTGATTCATCCATAAGAATTGTGTCTTACAGCTTCTTGCTCTTCTCTTCATCATGGAGTCAGTTTCATATGTCTTCAATGGAGTTATAAAGACCTTTGTTTGCTGCCTTCATTGTCTGGAACTGGATGGATGACTAGCTTATGTTAGCCCATTCCTAGGAGATATTCTCTTCTCATACCTCTCTTTCTCTGTAGTCTGCACTTCCAGACTTTCAATGCATTTGCTCTCAGTTGAGCATGACTCATTATCTTCTAGTTTGTCTCTTGCTTCCACTGTTCCACACACACACACACACACACACACACACACACACACACACACACACACACACACACACACACACACACAAACACATCATACTCTTTATCTTTTCCTTTGCCCCCCTTGTCATGATATGCAACAATCCTTGTTAAGTCTTATTTTGTTGTATCTTTGGCCAACTCAACTTTGGTTTCCTCTGCTTTACTTAACATCTAAACTTCATCCTCTGCTTAATATTCTCCATCTGTTGTTTCAAACTCGCAGATCTCTAATTCATCAGAGGTACCATCCCATCATCTTCATATAACAGATTTTTCAGGTCCATTGCCCATTCAGCCAGACTATTTGATCATGTAGACTTTTTCTTGTCACTTACCACTTTGCCTATCAGTCTAAGTGGCATGTATATTGTCATTGGTCTATCCACCATTCCTTTACTCTTCACTGGTCTAGTTAACCTTTTCACAGTTGGTTAGGGGTCAAAGGCCATGTCATCATGTATGTTGACTTCCATTCACAATTTTATTTAACTACTATTTTATGAATTTATATCAATAAGTTTGGAGTCAAATTCTAGATTATAATTCAAACTTTAATGTTATGTATGAGTTAATTTCTTAATTTAAGGTAAATATTAAAATTACACATCTAAATATAGATTTTAGTGAGTCACATACTATGTTCAATGCAATACTGTTTGAAATTAAATATTTGTGATCTCAAAATTTTTATTCTATAATTTTATACAAATTAGGAACTCAAATTACTAATATTATCAAGCTAGAATATAAAGTAAGAACCTCATATCAAACATGGTGGCCTGGCTCAATTCTTTCCATTTTTTGAAAAAACAATATAACACATGTGAATAACCAGTCAATAGGTAAGAATGTTCCCAGAGTGGTTTCTCCACTGTTTTAATCTTGGAAAAGGATTCCAAGTTCTTTTGATCCAAGATTTCAGTGAGGTAGGTAATGTCTTCAGTCTGCTCAAAGTTTTATATTTTATAAAGTCTAAATAAATCTTAATTAGTAAACTTAATCAATTATAGTGGAATTCTATGATATCAGTGTAGTTATTTATGATATTTTACTTATTGAAATGTATGTATAAAACCTAGAAAAATTTTGTTTGATATTCTCCACTTGTGAAATTTTAAAAAAGCTTAGCAACCTGTGTCCATCAAGAACCAAGTACAAAGGTAATAGTGAGAAGAGATAATTTTTTGCTTTACTTCTTAATTTATTGTTTTATATTTTAAGAAAAATAAGTTTAATAATTTATTTTTGAATATTAGTAATCTTACAATCTATATGCATATATATTATGTATAATAATTGAAATGTGACTGCATATTACAAAATACTAGTTTGCTAAAATATACCAAGACTGGGAAGACTAATAATCAGTTTTATATTACTGGATAGGTGACTTGAGTGCATGAGCACCACATCAATGCAGGTTATGTAATATTAGGTAGGCATGAGTGGGAGGTCAATATAAAATTAAATATTTATAAATACATATGTTTCATATATATTGTTGTGAAACTTAAGCTACTTAGACTAAACAATTGTATTTTTGTGTTATAATATATAGTCTGACATGAAAGAAACCATAATTTATGTTTATTTTCTAATTTTTTTCATGGTACTTATGAGATTGGTTAAGTGACAAACCCCACATAGTTAGACTGTACAAAATAGCATACACTATAAAGTCATATCAAAAATAAACATTTGAAATGTATTTAGGGTTAATCACTTTTCTACTTTTTTACTTCTTTGTTCCATCAAGATTTTTCAGTTTCCACCATTTCTTGTTATAGGACAGTGTTATCCACTATATTTTGTATTTCCTGGTACCACAAAATACTTTCTTCTTGTTTATCTCCTCTACTCTGTGCTCCTTCCTTCTTCACTAGTTTCCTTACCTAACTTCATTGCAAGAGTAGCATCATAATAGTCTTGCATACTCTTGTGTGTGACACATTTGAATTCTTGGCTTTGTGCTTCTTATACTACCTTTCTCTCAAGACTTATTTCTTTCTACTTCTTGCTTGTGGTCTACATCATTCACACATCTGTGTAGTCAATTCTTCTTGTACTCTCTTCTACCCAGACCAGTCTTTCCTTCTTAAGACTTCTGCAGTTTGGAAGAGTGACTACAATTCTTTTGTATATCCCTCCCTTTTATCTCTTACCTTTATGGTCATTAAGACCTATAGAGGCTACTATGTCCTGTTCAGGCTGTGTGATGTTATTTATCATCACTTTTCCCTTTCTAGGTCCCCTTCATTGGCTTTTTATACCTTGGGACCTCTCTCCTTCTACCCTTATTGAATTGACTCTATTAAGTTCTCCAGTTTTTATATGCTTATATAGATGTGAATGCTTGCAGGATCTTCCACATGTTTTAATATCAAATTCATTACCTGATTCATTCACATGCTTTTCCTTTTCACTGGCCTTTCAACAAGATTCTCCAAGCAGGCATTTGGATAACTCCCCACATGTTCATTTCTTATTATCTGTATCACCTGAGTTTTGCTTTTTGCTGGATTTTGACTTCCACTTGTTGCCATCCTTCAGTCAACTCACCATCTTCGAGAAGTGTATGTACATTTTTGTTTTTTGCCAGATGGCTGATGTTACATCTCTGGATATGCTTATTTCCCAAAATCTTCATTGCATGAAGCCAAGATAACAGAAGTCACTGAAACCATCCACATTGGCTCTACCAGTGCTCATTGCCAAATTTGGAGTTTCACAACATCAGTTGAGGTATTCTTATGATATACATACTTATTCAACAATCCAATCTATACCATACCAAATCCATGGACTATCTTGAAAAAAGCTATCACTGGAGAAATGTTTTGCCTGCTTCTTTAGCTTGTTTTTACTGGCTTTCAAAAATAGGGTTTGACAATTATCCATCTCACTTTCTCCAGTAAAATACCTTTATGGCTGATTGTGTGATAGGGATCTGGGCACTTCTCTGGGTTTCTCCCTTTTCTTCAAGTGCAGCATGGAAAATATTTGCCACTTACATGTATTAGTAAGTGAATCCTCGTCAGTTGGGCTTAGCACAGTATGGTGAAAAGTGGGACAATGGTAGTTCTGTCAGTATAGTATAGGTCACCCCATAAAAAAAGTGCCACAAAATTAAGGTGCTCTCCACCTGCAGCTGAAACCTATCCAGTTGAGTTCGGGTAAGTACACACAGTATAATGTAATCACACCTCAATCACAATCACACTACACATATTGGCTTGTGTGTAAGTGCTTAGACAGTTATGTTCTCATTCTACTTGTCCCTGTGACAATAGGAGCTCATTTGTCTCTTCCTCCCCCTTACATTCCAGGTATGTACTTTGGTCAAAATGAGATGCAGTTTCCCATGAGTGTCCCCTGTGGAGCCCTTGTTGTGGGATTCCATTCAGCAATCGGAAACTATAATTTTGTATTTGCTGATAAACTATCAACCTAGCTGATATAATTTTTGTCTTGTTTTGTTTACCATGAGATTTGCTTTTATTACTACAGCCTTTCATTTAATTTTTTAATGATGTTATAGTATGATATGAACAATATTAATGAAGCACAGCTTTGAAAGTCGCCACAGGCAAAGTTTTAATACCTTTGGATAAAGCATGTTAAGTATTAGTTGCATCTGTGTGAAGTAATTAAAGTGGTGTGAGCAGTAATTAATGATTGTGTGGGAAAGTGTTTAGATGAAACTTCTGCATAGGTGAGCAGAGGAACCTAATGGAAAGTTTAAAAGGCTTAATAACAAACCAAAGGTCTGAGAAGTTTTATAGTTTTTTCAGACATTATATTCATTCAAGAAAATGTTTGCATGCCAAATTAAGACTGTCTGAAAGCTATGGAAGTTTTATTCTGTGAAAAGACATTCATAAAGTTTATTTAGGTCTAGCAAGTACAACAGGTAATAACAAAATATTTAAATGTTTCAAATTCTTATTTGTTGAGTATTATTGTTAAGATTATCATATTCAAACAACATAAATAAAAAATAACTTATCATTTATTAGAATTAACTTTATATTTATTAAATGTAAATTGATGTTGACTAAAAATATACTTCCTAGCCTAGCAACAGTAATTGTAGTGGCATTTTCAAAGGTGAAGTTCTCAGTTACTGATAAATCTTTGACAGTTTTTGATGTGATTTTACAGTATATATTCAAAATGGTGAGAAAAAATCAAGAGAAATCATATCAGTGTTGCTCCTCTAGTCTGAAAGGATGAAATGTGTTGTAGAATGTCATTACAAAATTTCAAAAGTTAATTAAAGTAATGTTTTAACAGTGTATTAAAGTAACATATGGATTATAACAAACATATTAAAATAAGTTCGAAAAAGTGAGTATGAACTGCTGAAATTGGATATGGAGGGTGTCAGGGTTTTTTTAATATGTTTATATGGGCTGGGATTCTTCTACAATAGGTCTCTCTGACTTGATAGTGATAAATTTGAACAGTAAATTGATAGCACACAATTCACTTGTTTTAAAATAATATACATTCAAAACAAACATTTTTACAAAATCCTATAGGAAATCACAGTTCCAAGATGGTAGTACTTCCCTATTCTTGCAAGATTAGCTATTCTCATTTATTGCTGCCTTCTATATGCAAACTGTTTTATTATGTATGCTACAAGCCTTTCACACACCCCTACTGCAATCAGGCAATTTCATTGTGTTTTTTATGAAATCGTCCTGTATCATCTATCCACCAACAGGAGCATAGCACACTCATATGACTCCCTCTATGTGCCTTTACTGAACTGTCACTTCAATTTTGCAGTGCTTACACTTGTACATCTTTCTTTTCTTTATCTTGATTATATTTATTATTTATTTTAAGTGCTTTTCTCAACTACTACAATATGAATTTCAAAATTTATGTCATCACTTCTGGTGTTTCTTGTTTGATATGTACTTTAACACATGCTTCAGGTGCTGGCAACCCAAGGGAATATTTGCCTACATTCATTCATGGGGAGATTGAATGTCCTATGGGTTTATTTCTGTCTCCAGACATTTCCCTACCTGTTCCTAAACCTGTGTAACCTTGGCAAGCTGACTAGGACCTTGCTTGTCTGTTTCCACTTCCTGAATGCACCATACTTTTCCATACCCTCCCTGAGGATTTTGGTTAGCTTTCCTTGTTTTTTTTCAGACATTATTTCTCAGGTATGTGTTATATCCATTGCTTCTATCTGTTATGACCTATGTCCTTACAGGAAAATACTTCTCAATCCTATTTGGATTTCATCTATTGCTGATGTTCAAGTTCATTCAAAATAATTCACCTCTTACTTGGACGATGGTGTTCATGTGCCTCATCATCCATGGATCAGTCTGCCCTCATGTTTTATATGGCTGGCTGTCCATATCCTGACTAACAACTGGTGGTTTTGATTTCACCAGTTTTGTGGGTGGGCCTAAAATCTCCCACTAGTTTCATGCTTGCCCTTTTTCCAAATTCTGTTTTACCCTCGAGAATCTTTTGTAGTCATTTCCATAATTGTCTTTAGTTTGTTGAGACCTTTTATGTCATGATACTGTTTTATCCCAATCCCATTTCCCTGTTCCTTAACTTTGGGATTTGTGTATGGTTCGGTTTTTAGGATATTTTGTCTTTGATACAGTCCCAGATTCCTTGGAGTCTTGGGTGGCATCTGTTCTGCAATAATCTCTCATTTCTCATTTCATAGCCTGTTTATTTCAGTTGGAGCTGAGTGTGGTGGTGATTTCAGTTCCCCTCCCCAATCCTAACCTATCCCTCCTTATTATGGTGTTACAGCTCATCAGTTTTCTCAGTGACACATGATATACTGCCCACAGTTCTGGTGACTCCCTGACAGGCTCAGACCCAATGGGGTCTTGACTTGCAGCCTTCATTCATGAGTCTTCTGATCACTTCCTACTGGCTAGCTCATCTATGGTTTCCTCGAACTCTTATACCACTTCCCTTATTTACCGACCTCCTTTGTCAATATCAATCACCGGTTATAGATCCTGCACTTCGTGTCCTCTGTATTCATGCCTTGCTTTTGTCCATTATGTAGTTTTTCATTTGTATCAATTCATCTGTTCTTCCTCCATGGAAGTGTATCAGTGAAAGTTGAAGGTCTTTCACACATGTGCCTAGTCTCTAAAATTTTCTGCTGCTTACCCTTGTATTGCTGGTGTCTCCAAGTTTTGCACAAGACCTTTCAACCAAGGGTCTTTGGTGTCCTTTCTTTCAAATTATTGAGCAGCCTTATTCAATGTCTTTCATCTTTCCCATTATGGCATTGGTCTTCTCTCACCTGATCTTCCCATATTAATCAGTTCCTTCCAGACTCATCAATGCCTTTAACAACCTGCTCTTCTGGATTGTTTTATTACTTTGGTCCTCCATCCCTTTCTTTACTTCCTTTAGAACCTATTACCCCATATTCTTTGTTTCACCCATACCATGAGGCTTATTTCCTTCTCATTTTGGTCTTTGGACTTTGATGGTATTATACACACATTTGACCACTGTGCCTTTCTTCTTCTTTATCTGGATTGTTTTTCCTCCCCAAAACCTTGGTGGTTAATGAGGTTACTTACTCCTTTTTTGCTGTTTCTTCTCCCTCTATTTGTTATCTCTATCCCCATCCTTCATGCCCTTTGTTTTTATATTGCCTTCCTGGTTTCCTTCCATAGTTCCTGTCTCTTTATCTTGCATCAACCCTCTTTGTCCAGATATCTCTCCCCTTTCACCCTTACCAATTGGGTTCCTCTTTTGTTCCAGTGTTCTTACTCTTTGTTCCTTTACCACCATACTGTGTTACCTCTCCTCACAATTGACACCTCACCTTTTTCCTCATTTCTTGTCTTCACAAACCTTTGAAGGATATCCTACAAATGGACATGTAGACCATCACTAACATGTTCATTTCCAATTATTTAAATCATTATCAATCATGGTTTCAGCTTCCTCAGGTTTTTGTTTTCCACCTGTGTCTCTCTTTTTCTTTTCTTTTTGTGTGTGTATGTGTGTTAAAGTCCAAACAGGTAGGTTCAGTTACTTTGGAGCATCCATTGACAAAATAAATTGTTCTTCTTATCTCTGTTAAACTTTGAAACTAACTTTACAATATCACCTTATCACCTGTTAAGGTTAATTACTTACATGCTGGCTAACTTTCTGTTTTCAACTTTTTTTTTTGTAACTGAACTTCACTTTATTTGGATTCACTTGGTTGCCTATATTTATATATTTTCCTGCAAACTAGGAGATGCTATGTTGTAACAATATTCACTTATTCTTATGAGGAGAAAAAAATTCAGAGTTTTTGAGAAAGGTGACATCAACAATACTACAACAATTGCACTACAAACACATACATCACTTGCCTAGCTACATCACAAAATTTATCCTAACTATTACTTTCAAAATAATTAACTTCTAACACTTGTTATGAAAACTAAATATTCAATAAATGCTAAATCACCAAACATACTAAATAATACCTTTTATGCTAAACAACATTGTATATCCAACACAGGAAATAATATTTAAATACAGAGCAAAAGTAATCTGATCTGTACTTTAATTTTATGAATGTAACACCACCAAGTTAAAACGTCTTAATGATGCTGAATTAATAACAATAAAACATTAACCACTTTATCTTTTTATTAAAATATATGTAATAAATGTACAAGCATAACTGAGTAACCAACAACATGTTAAACTTTGTTAGTTCTTATTAAGAGTAAAAAACAAAAATGATGTTTTTGGCATACTGAAATAAAAATATTTAATAAAAAATTAACTCACTAGCCCTTATGATGATAACTGTATTACTGAAACCAGTCAGTTGACATTTTTAATAAAGATCTTATCTCACACTTTGATATGAAATTTGTTTTATTTTACTTTTAACATAGTAGCAAAATATGCTTGAAAAATTAAAGTTTGTTAAATCACTTAACAAAACATCTTTTATCCTACTTTAGAACACTTTTACTGTCACTTTCCTAAGATCTATAATTACTGGGACAATTTTTATGATCTTCATTGGAATGAGGAGTAACATTAGCCAGTTCTCAATTTTCTGGAACCTGCCCACTATTCAGGGCTTAAAAAACATAATAACAAGTGGTTCACACATTCAGTTTTTAACCCTCTTCAAAACCTTTAGCAAATATAATCTGGGTGATGAGCTTCATTCTCTAAACTTCCTCAAATGTTTCTTGAAAAGCTCAAAAATAATATGATCATCTTGTTCAGCCTTGTTTCTATTTAGTTACAAGCTTTAAGCTATGTAAAACAAACTGTTTTGATTCCTTGTTACAACTTGCAGTCATTCTAGAAAGAAAAATGAGGAATATTTCTTAAATCTTCAGTAGTAAAAACAGAAGAAAAAGTATAATTTAATAACCAAGCCATCCTATAATCATCAGAACTTCTTATTATCCTAACATTTTGTTTACACTTCATGTATTTAAACCATCCTTATTATTAAGTTTTACATTTTGAGCCACTATTTTTTCTTATAGTTTTGATATCCTATTTCCCATTCTACCAATCACTTGATTTTCTATAATTTTCCAAATTTGAAAATCATTTGATTTACATCACATTTTAGCTCTTTATACTTATTTTTAGACTTTATCACTTGAATGTTTCTATTACTATGAGTTTATTATCATAGCAATATTATAAACAATTTTATAGTGGTTAGAACTATGCTTTGTACATAAAATTTAGAACTGTAATCATAACATTTTTTCTTTATTTTTAAAAAAATCACTTACTTATAATTTTACAGATAATAGAAGAAGCTCCTGCTGGTTAAAGCTCCGAAATGGGCACTGTGAGAATGATTTAAAGGAACCTATGCTGAAGTCTGAATGTTGTGCTACAGTTGGAAAAGCTTGGGGTAGTCCATGTAAAAAATGTTCTGATGAAGGTAATTTTCACTAGTTTTTAATAACATCTAGAATAAGCTTCAAATAACAAAAATATGAGTGCTAAAACTTGGATTTATACTTCAAACAGTTTTCCTCAGATACTAAGTACAGAATCAACAGTTGTATTAGAATGAGTAACTCAGAAATGTTATCATGTTTTTTTATCAGAATGTAATTCAAAAGTCTTGTTTTTAACCTTAGTGCTAAGTGAAAATTTTTTCTAGCCGTAAACTGACTGTTTCTTTTGAACAGAAAAGAAAAATTGAATTTATAACTTTCTGAAATTTGACAAGATAAATTTCCTTCTGTTTAGAAAATGTTTGCTGAAATGTAAGACATTTTGCTTTAAATTATTCATAGTTTTGTGTATGTTATAAGTATTTTCAGCAAAACGTTTTACCCTCAACATTTCAACTTTAACATGTATATTCTGTATGCATTGCTGATATTAAATAAGGGATTTATATTCTTGCTAGAGCAAGGAACTGCTTCTGTTATTAAATAATGTCTCTGGCATGTCAGAGTTTATTTTTGTATGAAACAAGTGCCAGGTGACTAAGCATTTGCTTTGATAGGCAAAAATCTAATATTGTAAAACAGACTTTTCACCCCCATAAAATGATCAGAAAATGCTCTTTAACAAGGTTTATGACCAGTCCAAAGATTAGTAAAAGTCAAACATCATCATAGCAAGTTAAATATGTTTGAATTAATGAGTTACAGGTAATATGGCTTATTATTTATGAAAGTTGGTTGCATTTCATAAACACTGTCTGCAGAGATTAAACCGTCATGATTTGAGCATAATCGTTACGATTTTGGTGTATACATTATGACTATATGCTCATACAGACAAATATTACAACTTGTTGCAACTCCCAAATTATTATATATTATATAGGCCTATACAATAAAGTGATAAATTGTTCCCCCATGGCTTGAAAGTGGTGAAAAGAAAATTTCTAGTGAGATACAAATAAATTTTGATAATAAATAAAAGACATAGTCCAAATGGCTACTTGCGATAATCATGTTTGTGCTTGAAATAATAAAAATTATTTGGATCTTTGACGTCTACCAATAGTTTAAGTTCAGTGCTTCTCCATACTGGGTACATGGGGGAATCCATAGTTACGTCATCAGTGCTTGTCAGTCAATCAGCACTTGCGTAGATGGGTATTTCTCGTTTTCTAAGTTGCATAGAAACACCAATGCAATCATTCACAAGATGGGAAAAAAGAGGCCTCATTTACCAGATTGTCTTGTTTCTGGCAAATCTAAAAGGACTAAAACTGTGAATCAAAAATTTAGGAAAAAGTATAGTGCAAAATATCCAGTAATTGCATCAAAAGTCAGTGATAGTCATGCATTTTGTACAGTTTCTCACATCAATCTTTCTGTGGTGCATGGTGGGATAAACGATTGTTCCAGACATACAAAATCGGCATCTCACCAACAAAAGGCTGAGGCGAAGACAAAAAGGATGCAGCTAACGACATTTATGAGTAAGAAATCATAATATGAAACCATAAATGCAGAAGTGATGTTCACGCAATACATCATTGCTCATAATTTACCCCTAGCTGTAGCTGATCATGCAGGACTTCTATTCAGAAAAATGTTCCCAGACTCTGATATAGCAAAAAAATATGGCTGTGCTAGAACCAAAACTACAGCCATTGTACAAATGTTGGGTTGTGAAGATGACAAGATTATTTCAAGCATACTTACTAACAGTGTTTACAGTTTAGCCACAGATGGATCCACAGACATGGATGACTCAAAACTGAATCCAGTGGTTGTATGACATCATGACCCTCTGCTTGGAAAAATTGTTTGTTCTCTTTAAACAATGGTAGAATGGAAAGAAGCTTCAACAGGAGAGAATATTTTCATGCTTTTAGACCATGAATTAACAAAGAGGAAAATTCCATAGGAAAACTGTCTTAGTGTTTCTTCAGACAATGCCTCAGTTATGTCTGGTATAGGTAAAGGTGTGATGGTGCACATCTCAAGACGACAGCCTAGCATTTACTTCATGGGCCGTGCCTGTCACCTCATGAATATTGCTGCCCAGAAAGCTTCCAGAGAACTGCCCTGCCCAGTTTCTGTTTTTTTGATAGATATCTACTATTTTCTGGACAAACATGCTAACAGAAAAAAACATTTCAAAGAGTTTCAAGGATTGAATGACAAATAAAAAAGAAAAATTCTACAACTTGTTAACACAAGATAGCTATCACTTGGGGTGTGCCTCAACAAAATATTGGACATGTGGAAGCCATTGAAGAAGTATTTTCACTGTGAAAAGGAAAAACTAGATTCAAAAGGATCTTAACGTGCAGCTCAATCAGGCAGCAAGACTTTAATAGTCATGATATCCTCTCAGCCACACAGGGACACAGTCGAGACATCCTCTCAGCCACACAGGGACACAAAACAACAGTCTCCAAAAGCAGACAAAGAAACATTTGATATAACTCTATATATCTTTAGGCAGTCTGACCTTGAACTAAAGAAGAGACAATCAATGAAAAAAAAGAAGAAAATGAAAGCTAGCAAGGAAGCAACCAAGAAAAGTTATGCGCAGAGCAAGTTAGATAAGTTAACAGTTTTCTTGGACAACAAAATGAACTTGTTATTTTGTCTTTTTCTTCAGTCTGCAATTCCTCTATTTGAGCAAGCCAATTTGATATTGCAAAGAGAAGAACCTTGCATACACATTATGCATAGAACTCTGATTACACAAGTTAAAAATATACTTGTCAGATACATCAAGCCAGAATATCTTGAAGGCAACATCACTGAACTTGACTACAACAATGAATCCTTACACAAATATGATGAGGCAGTTTCTATTGGAAATGCTGCCAAGAAATACATTGTTAAATATGAAAAGGACCTGGACCTGATCAGCTTCTACACCAGTGTCAAGAAATACAATATTGCAGCTATAAATTGCATGATGAAACATTTCCCTCTAAATGATGAACTTCTGATTCATGCAGAGGTTGCTTATCCAAAACTGAAAGTCAGCAAAGAATTCTCTTCTCTACGCTTCTTCACAGACAGGTATCCTGTCCTTGTCAATATACATGAGCACAATACTATTGACAAGTTGGAAGGGCAATATTTGAACTATCAAATTGATACTTTCTCAGAAACTGTCTTTCAGTTGAATGTTGACAAGTTTTGTGTTCAGCTGTCTACAGTTAAGGATGGAAATAGCAATCAGAAGTATGACATTCTCTGTAGGGGTTATGCTTGGAATTCTTACAATCTTCCATTCTAATGCTGACAGTGAAAGGATATTTAGTTTAGTGACTAAAAACAAAAGCAAGTTCAGACCAAAATTGAGCACCTCAGTTTTTAGCAGTATTATAACACACAAGTTGTGTATGCAGTCAAATGGACAATGTTGTTATAACTCCCAACCATCCAGAGACATTCTCATGAAAGCAAAGTCTGCAACAGCTGCAAAACTATTACAATAAGTGTCATAAACATGATATAAACTAGTCCTTACACAAAGGCTTTTTCTGCTTACTGTTTGTGCATGTTCAATGTTGTTTTACCAGTATGTTTGTCACTCTGAACTAAATAAAAGACATAATTTCAAAATAATTTTTTTAAATTTATTTATTAAATACACAAAACACAGTCATAAATGAGCAATCAATAGCAGTAATAAATAATAATAGTTATAATAATAATACAATAATAAACAGCTTAGAGACATTGGCCAGGCCTACTAGCTGCAAATGATAAAGGGCTCTGTCTACAATCATTCGCTCAGTCATTTGAAATAGTTGGCATCTCTGTGTCTGGAAGTAAATTACATGTCACTATGTGTTTTTAGAGTCACTCATATGTATCCAGTAAGATTTAAGGGTGGAGAATATGCTGGCTAGTCCATTTTCTCTGCTATCTTTTCCCAAGAACTTGCTAAATATTTGAACACCATAAGGCTGCATGTTGTCATCTGCCAGAAAACATCCTGACCTTCTCATGTGTAGTAACAGTAGTGTTTGTAAGACTATTTCCCTATATTATATGGCATCCATAGTGTGATATTATAACATATAAAGATGAAGTTAGGATTGGAGCAGGTGTTGAATACTTTTAAGAGTAATCTTGAAAAGTTATCCTGTAGTAGTGTGGGTATTATTAAATTAGAATAAAAATTATTATAGAACAGTTTTACTCCACATGCATATATTAAGTATTTTTTATTGGAATTAACTTTTGACGTAATTCAGGAACCATTATCAAGTGTAATGAACAATATAAACATATAACTATAATTATAAATGCTTAAAAGAACAACACAGTGTGTTTTTAGAAATTAATAAACTAAATTATGTAATAGATACACGAGGTAGATATCAATAGCTATAACATAATAACATGATAATTTCATAATTTTATAACTGAAATTCATTCTATGATGCTACTATTCAGTTTTTATATTAAACAGCACTCTGTAAAGAGCTTTTCTTGGTTGATATTAGAATTTTCTTACACTGAAAGATTATTTTACTTTTTGTCTTCTTAAATGGTTTTTCTCTGTCAATTATGTGAACACTTTTAAGTGTTTGGCAACTCATCACAGTCTAATATTCATACACTGTCAACATTGTCGTCAACTACCAAAACATATCACAAGTCACCTAACACTTCTGTTGCATAAAATATGCTCAGAGGTGCCACTGACATTATTTCATAACAGTAGTTGTATTTTGTTACAGCTAGTACAAAGAGAACTTTGGTTGTTTTTTAGTTATTATATTGAAACTTGAAATAACAATACTTATTTTACTATTATGAAACTGGAAACCTAACACACACTTGTGTAATAGTGTAAAATGGAAAAGATGGATGATTCTGATTCTTTACTTAATTATTTTTAAAGACTTTTACATTTCAACAACTTTTCAGAGATTTGTTTGTTAGTTTAGAATAATGTTTTAATAGCAAGAACAGAACAATTTAAAAACATATACAATTATTTATTCTTTTGCATTTGAATAGATTTGAGATGCAATAAAGGATTTGCCATGCTGGATGGAACAACATGCATAGGTAACATAACACAGATTTGTTTATATTTAAAATGTCAGAAAAGTACTGAAATTTAATGGTTTAATTTATATTATTAATGAAAGAAAAGGAAAAATGATGTCAAACATTTGTATTTTGTATTCTTATGCTTTTAAATCTTTTCACTACATACAAGTTAAAAATACTTTTGTTTGATTTAATCTGGATCTAAGTATTTAATGTTAGATTAATTTATTTTCATAATAATTGATTCTGTGTTGTTGTTGTTGTTTTGTTATATATAGTGCATTATGTCATGGAAATAATTGCTTTAATTTATAGTATATAACGGCAACATGTTAAATATTTTAATATGGCATGCATTGTATTTTTGAACTTTAGTCAGTGATGAGAATAATAATTGATGACTGTTGTAAAGCTAAGTGGTCCTACAAGAGAGAGTGGAGTAGTATAGATACAAAAAAAATAAAAGTGGGCATTCTGGTGAATTGTGATCTATCATTATTTAATAAGATAAATATAATATACTCTAAATGAAGATTTATTTTACATTCAATAATTCTTCTGTTTTTGCACAAATGCATTAATTTTATTTAATTGAAAAGTAATATTCACTAAATTATCAAATTACAAATGCCTGTACTTCTTCATCATTGGCTTATATTTCTATTGCCATACATAGACATCAATGAGTGTGAACTCTTCCCAAACATCTGTTCGGGTGGTGGACTGTGTGTCAATTCTGCAGGTTCCTACAAATGTAACTGTCCCCCAGGCCTAACACTTGACTCAAGTGGAACAAAATGCATAGGTGAGATGTTTAACATGAAATAGAAGGTTTATTAGTTCCTAATATACATAAATGAAGTTCATGATTTGCCATTGTTTTGTACATACAGGACTGATTAGTGTAAGAGTTATTATTTAGTTATTTTGGTGACATAATATTTAATGATTATTTAGTTTTAGTAACAAGAGTGTTACAGGTAATTATTTTAAAGACAATAGTCATGACAAATTTCGTAATGTGACTTGATAAGAGTTGTGCATTTTGTGTGTAGTTAAATTGTGTAGTATTGATGATGTCATATTTCTTGAAATCTTATTTTTCACACTATATGGGTATTGTTACATCATTGTACTTCCTAGTTTACAGAAAGTTCTAGGCCTCAGAAATATATAAATGTAAGTAACCAAGAGAGTGCAAGTCAAGAAAATATTCAATCAGAAGAAAGTTAGTTAATTAGAAGAAAATGTGAAGTTAGCCAGCATGCAAATGAAATATCTTAACGGGTAATTTCTATAGTGTTTCACAGCTGTATTGTAACAAAAGATATAACAAAAATAATGTCTTGTCAATGGAGTTTTAAAGTAAATGAACCAGCTTGTGTGAACTCTTAAAAAAAAAACAAGAAGACAATTATTTAAAGCTCTGGATACAACCGTGTTAACCAACAAAAGTTAAGGAAATTTGGAAAGATGTCAGTTTAGCCATAATTGATGAAATTTTAAAGTGAGTTTCACAGTTCAACAGAGAGAGGGAGAATAATTTGTCTTCTCAAAGGGTGTTCTAAAGTAACTGAACCAATTTTTGTGACCTGTGATGAAATAAAAAGATACATTTAAAGTTCAGGATGCAGCTGTGGTAATCCATGGAGTACCATAATTGACTCTATCATAGCTTGTGCAGTAAGAAACAGATTAAAGAAAATAATTCTTGTCAGTTGGATTCTAAAATAATTGAATCAGCCTGTGTGAACTTTTTAACTGACATAAGTATGATATTCTATAGTGTAAAAAAATTGTGTATGTGCATTTGACTTGTTTTGAATATATTATTTGAAAACAAATGGATTGTGTGCCATCAATTTATTGTTCAAATTTATTGCCAAGAAATCACAGACACCTACTCTTAAAATAATCCAGCCCCTATTCAAATATCAAAAACCAGACACATAGTATAAATGTTTTGTGTTCCCTTCAAAGTGTTCTTAACATTCACTTAAAATGTGTATGAACATTTTGATTGTTAACTCAAACAGTATATGATGATGCTGTGGTAAAGCTTCATGTTAATAAGACCAATGGTTAAAAAGAGGAAATTAAACTTGTTAAAATGCTAACTATTTCATATTGAGGCTTTCATCAGTAATTAAGAAATATATGAGAATTCTGCTTCTTCTTAATCTAATGTTACCTGCTTTAAATTAAAATATGCTAAGTAAATATTACACTACTTTCACCTTCCATTAGATTTAAGGGAAGAAACTTGTTTTGCTTCATATTCAAAAGGACGGTGTCTAAAGCATTTTGAAGGACTATATAAAAAGATGATGTGCTGTTGTTCTTTGGGTCAAGCTTGGGGCCATAGTTGTGAACCATGCCCTAGACATGGAACAGGTAAGTGTTATACTAGATGCTGTGTAACATTGAAAAGTGTCAACTTAGAATAAATAGGAATTTTTGTGTGACTCATAAATTATAAGAACACTATGAATGCTACATAATTGTTTAAATGTGAAGAAATCTGTATCTTTATATCAACATGTGTTTCATATTTTGTTTTATTAGGAAATGAAAAGAAACTATAATTTTTATTGTATTTATTTTCAAAATATCACAGTATCACAGTATTGAGAGTTCTATGGTCCAAGTAATTTGTTTTAAACTTTTCTAATGGTGTTTGTGGTGTAATATGTAATTTTAAAAGTTATTTGAAGGCAGTGATGCAAATTATCAAATTTGTATTAAAATATCAAAAGAAAATATTTGAGTGTTAATTATCATTTATGTGCATAATTCAGCCCAACAAAGTATACCTTGTTTTATATTTCTATTGTTTAAATTTAACTCTATGTTAAACGTTTATTACAGTAGTCTAACCTTATAGTGAACTTTAGTTTCAATGTAATAAACTTTTTACTTGTGATTTTTCTACGAAAAAAAAAGATTGGTTAATTTTTAGAATGTTGATATTGAAATTATTGATGTAATTGCTTTTAATAATTTTTATTACTTTTTAAGGGGTTTTAAATAACCACAATAAGGGCTTTTGCAAAACATAATTTAAATTTTAATGGTTAATTTTTTAAACATAGCAATACATTTACTATACTTGAACATGTAAATCATGTTTATAACAATAGTTTCTATAAAAAAAATAAGAACTCATTAATATTTTATTCTCCTTCATTGTAAAAAAACTATTAATACTAGGTGATTTGTAAAATTTAAAAACTAATTGAATATTTTGTAGAAATTTCTCAACGAAAGACAGACAAAATGTAAAATTAAATGGACATATAAAGCTCATTGAGAATTGTTGAAATACATGTCAGTAACTGCTTTTTTAGTTTAAAATTATTTCACTTTAATAAGTAGGTTGTAGAAAGTTTTTAGTTATAAAATAATTTTTAGATGAAATACATGTTATATTTTTAATTGATCTATATACAAAGAACTTAATTTTAAAACTAGTATAGGTTAAAAATTGTTATGCATTTTTTAAAATAAAGTTTTGTTTGTTCTTATATCCTTAGAAACATTCAGAGATCTATGCTTAAAGGGAAAAGGCTATTCCTTTGATGAAGTTAAAGAAGAAATTGGTTTTATCATTGGTAAGGTTTTCTTTAAATAACTATATGATTCATTAGTAATTGACTTTTCTCAAGTTTTTCAAGACTAAAAAAATAAGTTAGTTATTTTAAGATATTAGAAAATATTGATCAACATATAGAGGTAACTTACAGCTTTAGTTTGATGTTCTTATTACAGATTTAAAGTTGTCTATAAGTAATATCATTGTCAAAATTAAACAGAAAATGAACAGCAAATATTGATGTATAAAAAGCAGTGAATGAATGTTTAATGTATTTGGTTAATATGCTAAAATTTTATTGGAAGTGAAACATTAAGCCTGGCTATGAGATGGTTTCTTTCAAAACACAATTGTTTTAATTATAATCTTAGTTATTTTAGTAGAAGTACTAAATATACTTCATTAGTAATACATGTTTAATCAAAAACACTTAAGGCATGAAAATTAGGTGCAGTCAAAGGTATTGAGAGCTCAACTTAAAGGAATGAAATCTAAATTGGTTACTAAACTGGTAACTACCCTTATAGCATGGATAAGAATTTTTTAGCTAATATTCATTCATTAGTTAGTCAGGCTGCATGCTTTATTCAACTTTGGGTATGATAAACAGTAAAACAAAATATGTGACTTGCCTAACTAATGAATGAATGTTTGCTGTAAAATGCTGTAAGTGTAGCTACGAGTTTGATCAACAATTTAAATTTCATTTTTTTATGTTACATGCTAAATTTGTTTTAGTCACATTTTTATTCATAACTAAGATGTTTTTGATTTGATAGCATGACTTTTTTTTGTCCAGAAAGTAAAAACGTGACACTCAGTAGTAACCATCATTATCTTTTGCATTGCAACATTATTATTTGAAAAAGACCCATACTTTACAGAACTAACCATATTCTTTAAAATATATAATGGTAGTTTTTTCTTTCTAAAACAGTTTTAATGTTTTCCTTCATAGTATCACCACACAAATTAGATTAACAGTTTTTTATCATCACCTGCATATGCTCAGTGAAGCCATATCATATGATGCTAAACATTATTTAATTACGAGAATTTCATACATGTATTGTCTCGAAGTTTGGTATGTGAAGTAATAACCCAGTATAATGTATCTACTAAAAAATGCGAAAGATGGATTACCACAGTTCCAGCAACAAAAAGTTGAAAATTGCTGAACTATCACTCCTGTTAATAATGCACAGTGTGTCCTGCAGATTATTTTGACCACACAACATGTACTCTTTGTTTTAATATAATATTTTAAGAAATGACTTATTCAATACAACTTTTAATTTGCAGGAACAGTTGCTTTGTACTAATAATAAACTTTATTTTGTTACATCTGTTTAGTCAAACATTCACAACAAAATTTTCTAAAACCTATTTTACACTAAAAGTTTTATCTTTTCATTTTTTGTAATGAATCAATTTTTATTTTCTGCTTTTTTACAAAAGATTTTGATTGTCTGATATTTTTTCTTCACTAGCAATGGTCACAAATCATATTTGAATTACATGTATTAATTTCATGAGCTTTACCTTGCATAAACACCTTTCAGTAACTACCACTGATAAAATTTATTAGAACAAACATGTATTTGTGCTGCTTTCAGAAATCACCAGGGTGTTTGTTTTTTTACAGTTATATATATTTAGGTTACTAGAGTTTATTGTACTTAAGATACATTTTTTGTTGTAGTTTTTCACTTTCAAAATATTTTCTTCATGCTCAATTTTATTTTTTCTAAAAATATACATATTTTATCTGTAGCTGTACAGGTACCTTAACACTGATCATGTTTTAACTAATCTCTTTGGAATAAACATCATGATAGTTGTTTGTTTTTTGTTACTGAATTTGGTTAATTTGTAATTTTTGTAGCTGTTATTTATATATACTATTTTAATTTACTTTCATGATTTTTTAAAATGAAATTATGCATGTGAAAAAATTACTTTTATTTATGTTATTGTTTACCACTTTCACTTTATCCTTAATCACAAAAAATATTTTTCATTGATATCCTTTTCAGTTATTCTAAAAGATTTGTATTGTCTTTATAGATATCAATGAATGTGTTGAATATCCAAATATTTGTCAAAATGGAAGGTGTCAAAACACAATTGGCAGCTTTTCTTGCCATTGTAATCCAGGATTTGCTTTGGACTCTGATGGAGTGAACTGTACAGGTGAGATTCATTATGAAGCCATTGTAACATAAAGTTGCTCTGGACTCTGCAGGTGTGGTACTGTAAGCTGTATGGGAAAGTTAATCATGAAAATCAATTCTTAGATTATGAACTACAACTCATTAAAATTTTGCCTAAACTAATGACAAAAATATAAGAAAATATGGTGATATACAACATATTTTGAAGATGCTTTTCATTCTTTTCTTCTTCTTCTGTCTTTTTTTTTTTTTTACTGATATGAATCATATTTATTCTTGGTAAAGCAGTGGTGTTTTTGAGACATTTCATTTTAATAGTAAATTCCCATTTGTGATATAAGTATATTTTATTGCCTAATGTAATGAACTCTATTTTTCACATTCAGAGAAACTTAAAGATATGATTACTTTTGTATAAAATAAATTTCCAAATTTTCTGTAAATCAAAAGGCCATTTATGTTGAAGATTTCATTAATGCACTATAGACAGATTTAATTGCACGACAAAAGCTTTATTATCTTACATCTACTGGACTTTGGCAGTGCTACGTAGGTGAAAATTCCTGTTAAAAAAGTTTTTCACTTATGATATTTTTCAGAGAAATGTTTTCAACCTTTTTAATGTTCTAAAGTACATTATTCTGCATCATTTTTAATAGTTTTAAACAATGATAAATATTATTAAATCCCTTAAACTGTATAAAAACATTCATTTCATGCTGGAGTTAGAAAATATAACTTAAAATGTACATAGTATTTACAAATAAAATAAGTACAATGTGAATTACAGTACAGATGACTGTTTCTTTCCTGACAGCGAACTGTAGTTGTTAAACAAAACTACAGCATTGCCACTAAGCAGTAGCATCACATAACTACAGTCACAAACATTGGAGAAACTCTGAGAATATTCTGAAACCTTTTGGATCAAATAGTAATGAATACTGATTACTACAATAAGCTTTTATATTTGAATATATTGTAAAGATACTAGATAACAAAGCTATTACTTTGCTTTGATTAACATATAAAGAGCGTTTTGCATATAAAAATTAGCATTTATAAATATTTGGATAGAAGTCATTCATACTAAAATTTTGTTTGCAGCATTCATAGTGACAATAACAAACTAAATCTATTTTATCATCATTTTCTGCTTCTTTGGTCTTGTATGATAAAGTTGTGAAAAGTAAGGAAAGTAATTACAGTGACTCAT
The DNA here is from genome assembly GCF_004210375.1 of Tachypleus tridentatus. Classification (NCBI taxonomy): domain Eukaryota; kingdom Metazoa; phylum Arthropoda; class Merostomata; order Xiphosura; family Limulidae; genus Tachypleus; species Tachypleus tridentatus. Next base: position 8,934,920 of record NC_134832.1, on the reverse strand, counting down.
GTAAAATCTTCAGTTATAAAATTCTGTCTATTATGTTCATATTTCTAACAACTGAATATTTACAAATATTGAATAAACTTTTAAAAGATAAAAACCAGAAACAACAAAACATTTTCAGACGTTTCTATCTAAACTTGTTAAACCATCATAAATTTTTCTTACTTCTCGTATTCCTGTGTAGCTGTCTTAAAAGATTAGGAATTCAACTTAATATGAGATTCCTCATTCCTGTTCATTTTTAGATATTGATGAATGTTCTATTGCCTTTGATGTTTGTGGAAATGGAACATGTAGGAATACAGCTGGTTCATTTACTTGTGACTGCCATGAAGGGTATGAAAATGCCATGATGATGCAGATGTGTATGGGTAGGTTGGAACCACCTACAAAATTAAATTTTTAATTGAATATAAAATAGTTATATATTGTTATCAAGAAATGACCAATCAACCTTCTCTTGTTAACAATTTATGAAAACATTGAAGATAATAAGCAGAATATTTATTGAATTTCTTAGTTGAGGACAGGTATTTAGATATTTAATTCTATTGACCAATAATTCCATTTTTTGCTATTTCAAAGTTATGTAATTATACTGTTGGAGACAAGGATGAAATTTAGTGTGATAGAAAGTTCAATGTTTATTGCAAAGATTAATATTTTCAAACAGAAATAAATCAAAATAAAACTGGTTGAAGTTTATATAAGCATTATTTAAAGATGTTTTAAGGTTCTATTTCAAAATATTACTATTAGGATTAGTAAATTTCTAAAGTTTTTATATATATGTAATATTAAAGTATTATTCCTAGTATGTCTTCTAAAATCTTTGATATATAAAAAGCTGTTTTTGTTAATTTGGTTACCACATTAAATATAATATCATATTATGAACATATATTGTTACAGCTAAGCAGTTTGTATTGTTGAAGGTTTTTTTTTAATTGAGTTGTACATTGAGTGTATGTGTATTGTTTTAATACTTAAAGCCAAAATGATAAACATTATTGTCAATCTTAACATCTACTCTGTCGCATGGACAGATTAACACTTCAGAAGTTGTTTTTTTCTTTCTTTTTCCAGTACTACAGATCATGAGGTTTCAAATCCAAATCTGATCATTCTCAATATTTCTTTGGATTTTATAGGCCTATAAATAATAAAAGTGCATTATGAGTTAGGTAAAATTAAACTAAGCTTAGTTGCCTTAAGTTTAAGTTTACATAAAAGTTCAAACTTTGTAGAATGGACAGCAACTGCCTGTTGTGGAGACACAAGTGTAGAGGATGACGTTTCTAAAAAGTCTTCTGCCTTTCATCTTCAGGTCAGTGAAAAAGGTGGAAGACTTTTGAAATGTCATCCTCTACACTTGTGTCTTCACAACAGGCAGTTGCCATCCATTCTACAAAGTCTTGTCATGAATACTCTGCCTTAACAATCTATCAAAGAATATATAAAAGTTCATCAAAAATAAATAGTCACTTGTAATATATTAGAATAATAACTTTAATTTATGAAAGCTAAATTGCTTTACATTTATTTTAGATATTGATGAGTGTAGTCGCAGCAGAGGACTCTGTCGAGGAGGAAGATGCATTAACACCCAAGGTTCTTTCTCTTGTGATTGTCCACCAGGCCATGAATTGGGTCCAAATGGAAGGTATTGTAAAGGTAAACTTTACATATCATTAATTTTTTCTTTAACCTTTTATGTAAATAATTTTGTGTTATAGTATTTTTAACATATTCGTCTTTGTATTGCTAGAGGTTCTTCTGATTATACATGGTAACTTATGAAATTTGTTTATATTACTTTACCTTTCACTTTTTTTATACAAAACATTTACCATAAAATTTATCATGATTTATTTTTGAAATAGTAAAATCTTTTTCCTCTTACATTTCATATTCTGTTTTTAATGTTAAACTTGTATGCATTCTAGCATTGTTTTCTTTTATGTATGTGAATAATTTTTATTGTACATATATATATATATATATATATGTATGTGTGTGTGTGTGTGTATTGTCAAAAAAAAGTGTTTAATATAAGAATTGTTTCCATCTAAATCTATTAAAGTCAGATGATAAAGAATATCTCATATACTTACATGATTATTTTCATTGTATCTTCACATAACTAATGACATAGATATTGATGAGTGCAGTAGGAGTAGTGGCATTTGTTCAAATGGAGTTTGTGAAAACATGATGGGAACCTACCAATGTATTTGTAATGAAGGATATGAACAAACTTTACAACTAACCAGTTGTGAAGGTGTGTATTTTCTTTGTTTTAGTTTGAAATATTAAAAGCAGATTTTGTTAGTTTTAGCTTTTTTATTTTTTCAGTTTTCTTCAGCTTAGTGGTTTATGTGATTAGCATCTACTAATTACTAGATTTTTACTTTTTTGTGAGACTTAAATTTTTTTATTAGTTTTATTCTTTTACACAAATGATTTGAAGTTGTAAAGAAAGTATGGCCATTAAATTCTAGGTGGAAGCTGGATCCAACTAGAATGAAAACTTCTTTATTTTCATTTTAGTTGTTAATTTTATCAAATTAAAAAGTTATGAAGATAGGTTTAATTGGATTCCAACCTGAAAATAGCTTCATAATTTACACAGATTAGAAACTTCATAGTAATTTAGGAGAAGGAGACACATTATGTTTTCACTGGAAAGTTACTTCTGGTTTTAGTTGTATACTTTAACTTCTTTTCATGCATGAATGAACAAGAAGTAGTTAATTTATGTAATGTAGGTAGTAGAAGTTTATATTAAAATCTACGACTTTGTTATTTAAATTTATAGAAGTATAAATAAAAAACTGACACTTAAATAGTACACAAGTTGATACACATTTTTATTTATTTTACCATTTTGTTATCAACATATCATTGTTTTGGGCATTTCAGATACTGATGAGTGTACTTTCAGTAATGGAAATTGCCAGTCTAAATGTGTTAATACTCAAGGGAGCTATTCATGTGCCTGTGATCCTGGTTATAGAATCCTTGAAGACCAAAAATCGTGTGGAGGTAACTATATGCCTGTGAACAGTATCTTGTTGCTGTGCTTCTAAATTGAATCTTTTTTTTTTTCATTATTATTCTTACTAGACTATAAGAAGTTTTAAATTTCCTTAGTGTTTTTCATTAATGAAATAAATATTACAAAAAGAATATTTTTTTTTAATATTTCTCTCATAAAATGTTTATTAGGGTCAAATAAGTCTTTTAGATAATACTATTTTGTATTAAGTATTGATTAATTAATATAAAGTAATATTATTTTTTCTCTTAGTAAGACCGAAGTACATTAAACTGAGAAATATTGCAATATTGTTGTTTTTCTTGATTATAGATATAGATGAGTGTCGGGAAACACCACATGTCTGTAGTGGAGGAAAGTGCACTAACTTACCAGGTTCTTATTTGTGTATATGCACTGAGGGACTTGTGGACGGACCTGATGGAAAAAGCTGTATTGGTAAGTAGATATTTTATATGAATTTTACATTTGTTTTTAAAAGTGGATTAAATCTTGTTTGTATTGATCTTTACTTCAGTTTTTAATGTTCTTTTTCTGCTTTCAGATTTATAATATATTAAGAATATTATGATAAAATTGGCACTTTTAATGTTAACTTAATGGTTGATTGTTGTATTCCAAGGTTTTAACATTTTATAGAATAAACCAGTAAATTATTAAGTCTGAAACTGAGTTACCCAGACTTTTGAGTATTGAGTATATTAAAATAATTTTGAATATACATATACAGGAAAGTCATACAACAACCACAACCAGTATAAAGTTATGGTGGAACAAAAACTATCAAAAGCACATTTGTATGTTACTTGGCTTCTTTTAAACTGTACGATGCAACCTTATGTTGACGTGCATGTAAGAGCTTTTTCTGATGAAAAATATTCATACAGACAAATCATAAAGGCATATTCAATTCAAAAGTTTAGAATTTCCATGACAGGGATGTGTTCTATGCATAATGGCATAGGAAAACAAAGGAATAAAGATGAACTTAGAGCATCAAGACCATCCAGAAAATCTGCAACAACTCTTACCCCAGCTATGGTAAGAAATGCATGATGTCTTAACAGATGAAAATCCACAAATATAAAGATAAGTCATAAAAGCTGTCTACATACCTCAGAGCATAATGAATAGGATCTCCATTTGGTAAACTGACACAGGTCACATATACACAAGGTGCTTCAGTGACATATTCATTAAGTTGTCACATACCTGAAATGGCTGGAGAATGAATAGGGGTTCATGCTATTTTATACAAAGACATAACATTGAACTTGCTGGATGAAGTGCTTTGATTTATGTATAATCAGACTGTTGTAAGTTGTGCTAGGAAAGCATGCAGAGAATATCAATGTGTGCTTTTGAGATAAAAGTCTTACTTTGGAGCCTTTTACAATGGAAACTAAGCTGTAGAGGTCTTATCAAGATGCATGGCCATCAGATAGATCATGACTAGTCATGGAAACATGAAATAAAATGGCAAGAAGAGAGACTAAAATTGGTTTAATACAATGCACTTAACCACAATAATTGATTAAGATTAAATTTTGACAGTTAACCCTGTTTATTTTGGTAAGATTTTGAAGTTTAAATAAAATGTTCATTATCTATCATTAAAATGGTTCCAGCTATATATAAGACGAGTAAATTATTTATACCAGTATTTTTATTGTTTAAGGTAGTTTGAAATGTGTTAACAAAAAGTTTTTCAACGTTTCAGATGTTGATGAATGTGCTTTAAACCGTAACGTTTGTTTGAATGGAGTGTGTGAAAACACCGTTGGATCTTTCGTCTGTCATTGTGATCCTGGCTTTTCAGTTAAAGATAAAGATGAGGGTTGCACAGGTAAACACCTAAAAGTAATATTAAGTTGCTAAAGTTTTAAATTTACATTACTTGCTTTTATTATTTTTCATACAGTTTTACTCTTTCTGGTATACTAGGGATGTAGAAAAAATTTAGGATACTAAATCAGAGATATTGAATACTTGAGTAGTAATTATTTCCAAGAATAAATTTTCTTTCTGCTTTATTTGCAGTACAAGATCAGTTTCAGATGTAAAGTATGGTATTGCACTTTGATATTTATAGGATTTTGAAAAGTGAAAGTTCAAAATTGTTAGCTTAGGTTTAATTTGAAAAACAGACACTGCATAACGAATTGTAATTTATAATTGTAAAAAATGTCTGAAAGATATATTTTATTCCTAAAATACATGGGTGCATTCATTTTAGTCACCTGTTGTACCAGATGTCTATATTAGCTAGTTATTGGATTTTAATTTTAAATCCAATTACAATAGATTTATGTTAAATCCAAGTATGCAATCACAAGTAGAGTACACAAATCACTAACTTGAGGAAATTTATGTTTAGAATAAATAATTGAGTCGGTGAATGAAGGTAAAATATGATACTTTAACTCTCTTGACCCTCCATATCCTTTACTGTTTGTGACACAGTTTTAGAGTCTTTCATTACAAATTTTATTAAATACTTTTTATTTATGTTATACCAATTAGCATTGTATAAACACTAAACTAATAATCCATATTTTAATAGTATACACATTTTACATTCTTAATTGTATAAGGACTTATTTTTAAAAACTCCAAAACTTTTCCTAATATCACACTGCAACACATTTTTTACTAGGCATATTTTATTCTCTATTTTCTCCACCACTCCTTCAAAATGTACAAAATTAAACTTAAATTGCTCCATATAGAATCATTATTGCTCAGAGAAACCATAATTTTTATAGTTCTTAATTTTACTGGGTTACAGAGCTATAAATGGAAAATCACACCCCTCCTGCCACACATTATCTGTTGCATCCTGTCTTTCATATATTATTAATAGTTCTCTTTTACAATTAATTATATAGTACCTATAACCAATGGAAAATCAAGGTGTTTATCTATCAGATGATATATTGTATTATGCTTCCACCTACATTTACTAAACCATGTTTTGTCAGTTTTGGTCCAATATCAATACGCTCTTTAATGTCTTGTAATTTTAGCATTAAAATCACCTCTCTCATTTTGAGATTCCTAGATTAGCATCATATAATTTTTAGTCAGTCCCTTGTGTAAGATTCTTATGAATTTTAATATTTTAACATAGCTGTTCCCTGATATGCCATGTGCCATGGTGACATATTTTCTAAACTTTTCATGTCAAAGCTAGTACAAGTATATTAATGTCAAACAGTTTCTCAAATGCTACTAGTTCATCTTGTAAATTGACTAATAACCAAACATACTGTAGAAATGGTATGTCTTCAACAATTATCCTTTTATCTCCAGATAATATGAAATTTCTTTCTTCAACAAATACCATACCCATCTTGTTCTCTATTGGAGCAGTACTTGTATTCAGTCTATCTGTGACTTCTACCATCAGCAACAGAAAAGGATTCTGGTAAAACTACAGATATATGTACTACTAACATGCATAATTAAATTACTATTAAAATGTATATAACATATGTAATGATATACACATACAACTTACACTACTTAGCTTAAATACAATTTCTTAAATAGTCAGTCACATTATTGAAGGTTTTAAAACAGTCTCTAACTTTACTAAAGTCAACAGCATTAGTATCAACTACTTTCACATCATTCTTGGGTTTATGTACAACTACTTGTGTACCAAACGTTACTCCTCTCTTCCCGGTTGTAGGAGTCACTTCTGGTTGAGAGATTATAGCACTGCATGACCTCAGGTTTTATTTATGGGTCACTCTATCAGCACTGGTGTACTTGATACATCATCCTGAGTTACTGGAAAACTACCATCACTACTATTGTCATTAACTGGAATGCTTTCTTTTGTTATAACTTTGTCATTTAATACAATACTATCATTTTCTAACTCTGGGGTTTCTGTCTGTTATTTCTTTCTTATCAAGAAATAAGTCAATCTCGCTTGATGTATTAGTTTCTTTTTTGTATGTTTTCATTTTTGTTGTCTGTCTTGGTTTTGTAAGCAAAACTTTTATATTAGTAAAATTTATTGACTTTAAGTTTCTTCAATCTTTTAACATGCATTAACTGCTTATTTTTTCTGTAAATCTCTTGTATTTCAAAATTAACTGGACTTTCTTGTTTAAAAACTTTAAAAGGTACTTTCCATAATTTTGTCAGCATTGTAATACTTCCTTTCTTAATAGTAGGGGGTCTTTAACAATACTTCTTCCCTTAACCTTTGATCCCTGAGACAAAGTTCTTGAGGCTCAGCTCTGACTGCAAGCTGACCTTTATACCACACATCAAGTAATTGAGTCAAATGTACAAGAGTGCTGAACATCCTGTGTGCCTTCTCTTCCATCACTTGGGAAGCATATCAATGTTTTATGCTCAAGATATATCATGCTCTTATTCGATTGAAACTAAACTATGGATCAATGCCAGGACCTCGACCTTGAAGATGCTGAACTCGGTTCATCATCAGGGACTTTAGCTTTGCACCAGGGTTTTCCTCACTTTCCAAGTTCAGAGCTTATACACAGAGTCTCATGAACCTTTTTTTGCACCTCTGCCATTTGCAACTGGCTTTACTGTATGCTTTGAAACTTCATTCCTTACCAAAGCATCACACCTGAGGTTGTGTTTTCCTTCCTTGATGGGCCATACTTTATCAGAATAGATGATCTGTCATTGCTGCTTTTGGCCTTTGTATCCAGGAGCAGTTGGATGAACTGGGTCTCTCCTTGGATAACATTGCTGTATCTCCTGGTCAGCCCATCTCACCATGGCTTATTACAGTCCCTAAATGTGACCTATCTTTAAGTCATCTGAGAAAAGCAAACACTCCTGATTGGATATACTGTCTGTTATTTGCTGAACATCTTTTGATCCATCCTTCCATTCCTGTTTACACAGAGGGTTAGAAGTCAGGTGACTCTGTGGGCTCTACCATGGTTTGTTGTGGTTCAGTGGTTGTGTGCAAAATCCCCTCTACAGCTTCTGTGTTCACTACTGAACTGTATGCCATTTCTCTTGCCCTGGATCACATAGAAGCTAAGCAGTACTCAAATTGCACTATTTATACTGACTCGCTTAATTCTCTACTGGCCCTTGAGTTGCTTCATGTTAATTCTCACACTGTTCTGGCTGATATTCAAAACTGACTGGCCCATTTTTCTTTAATCAGGCCAGGTCATGCTGGTATTTGCAGGAATGAGTTCACTGAAACTGCAACTATTTCTGTCTGCTCTGGCACTATCACTGCTGTGCCTGCTCCTTACATGGACTATAGTCCTGTATTCTAGGCTCAGGTCTGTCCCAGTTGGCAGTGGACTTGGATTGAGCAATGTGAAAACAAGCTCTTCCAAATAAAACCCTCTATTTGACTTTGGCCATCTTGCTTCGCTTCCATAAGGATCAGAAAGAGGAAGTTGTTCTAACTAGACTACACATTGTTCATAGTTTTTTAGCTCATTGTTTTCTTTTATCTGGGATTGATGCACCAATGTCACAATAAGCCACATTTTACTGTCTTGCTATTGTTATGACTCTCAACAACAGCACTATTTTAAACATGTTTTGTCTCGAGGTTTATCCATGACATTAGACAGTGTTATTGGTGATGGTGACACTGTCTACCTCAGCAATGTTTTAGTTTTTTAAAAGCCATTAATCTTTTTAATGCTATTGAAATTTTCTAATTTATACATTAGACCTTTTTTTAATGTGATTCCCTTTTAAGAATCAAAGTACGTTTAGTTCGCTTTGAAATTAGAAAATGGCTGTAACATCAAATAACTCGAAACCAGAACTGGAAAGGTCAACTTCAGGTGACTGACACTACTAGTTGAACTACTTGTTAGTCATCCTGTCAAGTTATAATTAAAATTTTGCTATAAGTCTTTTAAAACTTTTATTACTTTACTTTCTGAAAATGGCCATAATGTCAAATAACTCAGAACCAGGACTGGAAAAGCCAACTTCAGGTGACTAACAGTGGTTTTTGAACTTACCTGTTAGTCTTTCTGCAAGTTATGATAATTACAGTTATGCCACAGAAAGTCTCTTACAACTTGTATTACTGTAGTTTTTCTCATACTGCTGTAGGCTAGATGTGAAAATTGGATTTAATACTATTGATGTTTTTAATTCAAAAAATTAAACTTTGTTTTGTTTTACCTTAATTTCCTTTTATGAATTTTAATAATTTTACTTTAATTTTAACTTTATACTGGATGTTTGGTGCAGATAGCCTAGTTACTTTGCTCAATAATATACTAAACCAACCAACCCTTAACCTTATGCTACTAGTCTGTGCCTTGTTATTTGTTTGATTCTTTCTATACTCAACAGCTTTAGTTAGATGTTTATTAGCTAACTGAGTTGCTAAGTGCATCTTGTGTAATAACTCTGCTTTATAGTTGTAATCTGCTGCATAAGTTACTCTTTTAGGAGCAAATATCTCCTGAACATGTAGCATAACATCATTATTGTGTTGTAGAAATAACAGACTTTCATGAGTAGATTCATTTTTAGTATTTTATTATAGCATAGTAGTAGAAAAATCTGCTCATCCAAGGTTTTATGATCCTTCACACAATGCTTGAAAGATCATATCTTGCAAAGTTCTGTTGCATCTTTCCACTATACCATTAGCAGCTGGGTGATATGCTGTAGTTTTGATTTTCTTTACACTTTCATTAGATTAGATATGAAGTTATTGTCTCTATCTGTCAGTAAATACCAGAGTATACTGTGTCTAGCTATTATGTTATTCACAAATGCTTTGGTGATCATTTCTTCTTTCTGAGTGGGAGAGCATACTGTTTCAGAAAATCTAATATGGTAGTATATGACTACTAACACATATTTGTTCTCAGCAATGGACCTAATATATTCATAGCTACTAAGTGAAAAGGCATGGTTAAACTGCATTCTCTGTAGTGGAGCATTCCTAAAGTGCAGTGTCGTTTTTTTCTTTTCTGACATTCTATGTATGAAACACGATAATTTTTAATGTAATTTCTTATGTTTGCCCAAAAGAATCTTTTACTTATTTTGCTTCTACCACACATTTGTACAAAATCTAAGTGTACTATGACCTCAGTTTTTAAACTATGTGTTATAGCTATCTGAAGTGCTCTTTTGTTATCAGTCGTTTTACATAAAATTTCTTAATCTAATGTGTACTCTGCATCTTTTCCCTGTAGTACTCTGTTTCATATGGTATTTGCCAGCTCATCTGTCTTTGTTCATTAATTACGTAATCTAAATCCCAAATTATTTCTAAATCATCCTCATTTTCTTTTACTTTTTTTTATTTTGTTAGTTGTCTGTTTTCCTCAGTTCCTCCATTTTCTACTTTAATTCTGCTTAAGGCATCAATATTAGAATGTTTTCTATGTTGTCTCTGTATTACTTCAAAATCATAATCTGTAACAGAATAATTTATATCAAATTTTCTCAACTCTCTACTTTGATAGGCTGTATGGTGTTCTTTTCCATTTCATCTAACTGTAATAATACTGCACATATAGCAAATCCTGAAGCATTTGTGCTTAGGATAAACTCTACTGAAATCTGGATGACTTAAAATTGGTGATTTTAGAAAAAGCATCTCATAATTTCCCAAATGCCTCATCTTTTATCTGTCTCCACTGAAATTTCATTTTTTTGTTAGCTAACTCTGTTAAACGTTTTGCCAGCAATGCAAAATGTGGTATAAATCTTCAATAAAATCCTAGAAATGCACTGAAGTCTTTTACTGTTTTAGGAACTGGATAATTTTTGCAAACTTCTTACTTCTTAGGTCAAGATTTACATTATCTGAGGTTACAAAATGACCTAGATATTCTACTTCTATATTTAAAGAAAAAGTGGCTTGAGCTTTAAGTTTGTTTCTGATATTTTATCAAATACATGTCTTAACCTTTTCAAGTGTTCTTCAAAACTTGAAGTGAACACTGTGACATCCTTCTATATAACAGAAGCATTCTATATGCTGCAACACTGACTATACAACATCCATCAGTCTCTGAAATGTTGAAAAGGCATTGCATAAGACAAATCCCAGCAGACACAATTGTATAATAAATGTGTATTAACAACGTAGTGGTTTGGTAGTGATTATATTGTTAATTTGTATAACTTTTAAATGTAAAAATGTGAACTACCAGAGACATTGTTATTATGTAGTAATATTACCTAGTGGAACTACCAACATGGTACTTTCTACTACATTACAACTGCCTTCTCACTACCTTTAATTGCTTTTCACCTATTCTTAGTACCTTGTTTATACCTTTCTGCTCCACCCAGAATACTTTCACCATAATCATTTTCAAAAGTAATTAAGAAGTAATATTATTTATTTGATATCATTAATACAACATTATTAATTATACATGTTTTCAACTCTATGATTTTAAAATAGTCTTTATTAATCTGAAACAGACTCTACTGCTGTGGAAGTTGGTTGGTTGCTTGGTTGGTTTGGCATTATATGGTCCAAAGCAACTAGGCTATCTGCACCACATGTTTGTGTGGACATTCTGGGAAATTTCAAAGCAGCTTGGGCCTGTAAATATGAAAAACTAATTAAATTTGGCAGACAAGTGCAGCTATCAATAAAATCACAAATCGATAGATTTTAGATTTGTGTCTTCATCTTTCTGCCAAGGACTATAATATTATTGTATGACAAAATAATGTTGATTAAATTAATCATTTTCAATACCTGTAATACAAATAAAGTTGCACCTAAGTTTATGCTGTACTTTATTGTGTATATTAGTTAACAGTTCTGACCAATATGAGTGCATCATATTATTTATCAGTATATTTCCCAGGAACTGGTATCCACCATATTTGCTCCCTGTTTACTTAAAAGCTTCTGCCAACTGCAGCTCAACCTTAGCATTCTGGTATTTGGAGTGAATTTGTCTGCATGCTTCTATTGGATCAGTAATAAGAGATTCATTACTGTAATTTACAGTATCATTATCAAATTTAATAAAGCTGGGATTTTTACCTTTATAACACTGGAAAATTAATAAATTAAAAAAATATTATAAATGTGGTAATAAAGGCAAGTATGGCATATTAAAGTACATCACCTAATACAAATTTGTACATCATTGATATCTTATATATAGTTTTGTTCATTGTTATCTAACTAACTTGTTCTGAACACTTTTGTTTTCAGTACAGTCAGCCAGTCTATTGATTGGACTTATTTTCACAAATATATATAAAATGGATAATTTTAAAAATAATTACACAGGTAGTTTTTACCATGTATACTCTGCCAAAATAATAATCGAATAAATTGAAAATATCCAGATATTCCTACCAACAATTATTCTGTACAGTGGCAGGTCTTGGAATGTTTGCTTATTCTTGCATTTCATGTTGAAACTGGATCACAGAAGGAAAATCCACAATTTCTTAAACATTTTTGTACAGAATCACCAACATTTTTTCCTCCAAAGGCAATCAGGATGGCAACCTAAAAAAAAAAAAAAAATCACACCATTTTATCAGATAAATGTTTGACTACATCTTCAAAGTGACTTACTTTTGATGTGTCTAAACTATTTGTATGCATAATAGTAAGTATCAGTGAAAAAAATAATTAGTCATTATAGAACATACCAGTTGTTTTTCACTCTGGTCTGTGTAATTTGATAATTTGTTACAGATTTTTTGTCCAGGTCTTGTCTAATATTCATTGATTCCTTCACCATATCCTCCACTACTTCCACCTCTTGTGCCTAGGATTTTAAAATCACCCTCCCTTTACCAGCAAGGTATTGGATAAATTCTGTGTGTTTTGTAATCATTGGCAATGATTTAATCCAGCCTCATTAGGATTTGGCACTAGTAATTTAAAGGAAAAATGCAGAAAAGAAATGTAGTTCCTATTTAATATAATATTGTATGAAAATAAAATCAGTACAGTCTTTAATTGGTAATATGGTCACCTCAGGCCACCAAAAATACAACAAATGGATGCTATAACTTTTATTTGCATTATGTAGAAGTTTATTTCATGGAACATGGCAACCTAAATGTTGGGCAACTATATATTACTACTGAAACCTTAAGAGCACCATTGTAAAGCTATAATCATTTTATATTAACATATGCTTATTTAGTTTTGAAAAATTTGAGAATTTTTCATTAATTAGTTCAACAATGTTTGTTTGGTTAAAAGGTCTATGTATGCTAAGTTTAGTATATTACTTACTGTGATTAGGCTGCTCTTTCATCTTTCATTATCCCCCATTGGTGTAGCTACTAGCTGTGTTGCAGATTCAGTGATCAATACAATATCATTAGTATTGATAGAAATTTATAAAAATGTGGTTTATTGTGAAAATCAGATTCTTGTGGAAACACAATTATTTAAATAATATTAGGCTATTTATAGTATAAACATTAGGCCTAATACATAAATTTAACATAAGACTTAGTTGAAACACTACTTGCTAAATTTTATTTTGCTTTTAACTGCAATCCATTGTCATAAATCTTCTGAATTAAACTATTTTGTTATTGCATTGCCAAGTTATCAAAATAATAAAGAATAAAAGCAAATATTTTTACAATAAATCAACATAAATATTGAGTATTCAATAAATATTTTACCTAGTAACTATAAAACTTAAAATGCTTATTCCTTCTGACACTGTCAAGAATGCTTTCACACTTTTATTTTTAGTTAGTGATTTTAAACTTTATAGAAACTCTATATGGATGTTAGGAAGCATATGTTGTCATTTTACATACCTTTGGATGATGAAGTATTTTGAAGATTTAAAGTTGGTGATTCCCAAAAGTTGGACAGTTGAAATATTCTGATTCAAACTTGGTATAAAGTGTAATTAAGCTTCACAGGTTATTCCTGAAATTTCACACTTATCCAAGCTACAACAAATATATCAAATTATGTCACATATAGGCAAATAAATTAGAAGTTTCTTTTTTTCATATTTTTAAATGAAAAATAATATTTTATACAATTTTTATAATATTTTTATTTGATCCAGCAAAAGTTAGTGAGTAAAATGAAAGGGAGACATGATGATATTACTGGGCTTGGCTCTCTACACCCCTATACATTTGTTTTTCTTTTGTATTCTTTATTTATTTATTATTATAAAAGTAACTAAAATATGATTATATTCTGTGCTGTCTGGCACCGTGTAGGGTATCTGTGCCTTAGGCTTCCTGTTATTCAATGCTATTTTATGTTTAACCTTATTTGTTTTAGTCATTTTCTTCTATAAATGTATATCTATACTCTTCCAGTGACTTTATGAGACCTTGATTATGTTTCTTTTCTACATTTCCTAAGATAGAATCCTAATTTATCATACTTTGTTGTACTTGTATCATAGTATTTTCTACCTTATGCTGTCTTATTGTACCTAATTTTCTTTATACTAGCCTCACTGACTACTATATGCTTAGGTAGCATTAATATTTCTTTATTTATATTAAACACTTTTATAGGCACTATGTCTTGGATGCATTACTAATACAAACAGCTGTATAAACTCCTGCCTTTTCTATCTCAACAGGTTCAACTAACACTTCTTCATTACACTTAGTCATCTACTTTAGCTTCAACAATGAATTTACTTCTTGTAGGCAATTTGGTTACCTGAATTAATCTTACAGGTATTCTTTCTCTCAAATACTTGCTGGAATGCCATAATACTTATGTTAGGCATAAGTGTAGAGTAAACTGAAGGATCTGAATTACTACTTCTGGTAAGGTACTCTCCTTCTGTTCACAATATTAGTTTTTCTTGTTTTGTGCTGCTCTCTCTATGCAAATGTTTTCAAAAATCCATGCCATGAGCTTTCATCATTCCTCTCATGCAAATCATTATGTATCACCTTTTGACCAGTAAGAGGGTGCTACTATAATGCTATGTTTAACTCCATTTATGCTCCAATACCAAACTATCAGTTCACTTTTGACAGTTGTTGAGTTCAAATGTTCTTTTTCACATCATTCAGTTACCTGAATTCTTTTTTATTTTTTTTTTATTTTGCATTTTGATATATTCTTTAACTTTGTTTACTACACTTCATAGTTGTGGAATTAATACTTTTATTAAATCACTTTTTCATCTTTGCCACTTTTTCCAGCTTCTGAACTCCAAAGTTACAGTCATAACTTTGTGTATTTTGCTGTTAGGGGAATATATATTATCACTCATTCACTGGAGAATTTAGCTATGTATGAATCAACCTCTTCTGCCCCAATTTCCCCTGAACCTTTTGAGCTGGACCAGACTGACAACAATTTTGGTAATTTCTCCCATCCCCACAGAGTTTTGTACATTTTTTCAAACCCTACCTGATGATTCAGCTCATCTGTCATCTGCCTTTTTAAACTGTATTACTCAGGTATGTAATATTTTCTCTCATACACCTGTTTTCTATTACCTTAGACCTTCCCAAGCCTATTTAATCTTTCTCTTGTCCACCAAATAGTAGGGTTCAAATGGACAGATGTGCTTCTTCACTGAGGAGGGCATTAGTATGCCTTATCCCCCACAGACTTTGAATCAGTCTATTTTTTCCTTATCATTAGGTGTACTTTCCTTTTCTCAACTAACAGTTGTTAGCTTACCCTGTCCAACTTACCAAAGCCTAATATTTTTGCCTTTTTCTTACTCATTAAGGTACCTTTCCTCCCTTCACCTTCTGTCAGAGGCACTTCACAAGAACTTTGAGGGATTTTTTGCTGAAATCCTCTTCATCTCTACTTCTTCATTGGCTCATCAATTGTCTTCTACTCATGCTTCAAACGTGGTTTGTTTGGTATTGAGACCTTTTGGGCTGTAATGCAGTTTTGGCATGCATCCAGATTTCTTATTTGAGAGACCACTGCATGGTGCCATTTTTATGACTTTTTATGTTTCACTTAGGACCTCACTCTTTGAAGTTATGGGTTGCTTCAGCCCATCAACATCCTACCCCTACTAACTTGGTATCTCATTTGTTGCACTCAGTTCCTGTACCCTAACCTTCCTCTTTTCAACCTCCTCCTTTCCCACCCTCCTATGCTGCCACAGTTTGATAATTTACTCAACAACACATGATCTACCAACAGCAATGTCAGTGATTAAATGGTCAGTTTAGGCTCATGTGGGCTTGTATCTTGAATTTTCTTTATTGGGTAAGTTCACAGAGTTCTGTCAGAGGGATACATTATCCCCTTTCTCTCTCTCCATCCATTATTCAGTGTTCCTTTACCTTTTCTTCTCCTTGAGATCCCTCAACATACCAGTGTTTGTCATAAAACAAGTTATCAAACCAACTACATCAGATTCACAGGAGTTTTGCTCCTACCTGTTTGTGGCTCCCAAGAAGACCAAGGACTAGCACCTTGCAATGAGTTATCTCACCTCAATCAATATATTTACACTTCTTGCTTTAGCTTAGAGACATATCTAAGTCTCTGAGCATTTTCTCCAGATCTTTGAGTGACCAAGTTGGACATTTCCAATGCTTACTTACACATTCCTGTGGTGAAGCTTTCACATCCATATCTGTGGTTTGTTTATTGAAGGTTTATGTACCAGCTTTGCACCTTACCTTTTAGCCTATTCTCATATGTGTTATGTCACGTGGTCCATGCCTCTGCTAGGCATATTAAAACATGGGGTTGCTCTTCCATGTTTATATGGATGACTAGCTTCTTTGTGCTTATTCCAAACAGGAATCAGTCTGTTACACTCATCAGCTCCATCTTAAGCTGGGCAGATAGACTGGATGGTTACTTTGGAGAAGTATTTCTTTGTCCTACCTTATCATTTGAGTGTTTACTTCAACACCCATCTCATTTATACTCAACGTTCTCCTCCTTAGTTATATTTTATAGAACAGACTGTCTGGAAAACCATATCTATTTCCTCACTTACAGTTCAGGAGGCTCTAGTGCCTTTTAGGATGTAATCCTTCAAGATCCCTCCTATACCTCTGGGCAGGGTCCAGATATGGTTTACAAAATGGGTCCTTCACAATCAATGGAATGTCGCCCAAGATTCCTCGGATATTTCTATACTGCTTCCCTCATTACTTATAGACAATCTCCATTGGTGATTAAACAGGGTCCACATGTCAGTGGGGGCATCCCACTTCCTCCTCAATAGCCAAATTTACATCTGCTCATTTATGCATCCCTTCAGGGCTGAGGTGCCTGGGTGGATCATTAGAAGGTTTAAGGTCGTTGATCTGTGGAGGAGAATTCTCTTCTCATCAGTGTTTCTGAATTCTTGGCTGTTTGTTTTCTATCTATTGCCAACTGCTAGCTGATTATGATCCAATCAAAAAATGTTACCATGGTGCCTTATATCAATCACCAAAGTGACCCTGTGTTTTTGCACTATGGATCTTCTTTATTGAGTCAACACAAATTGAATTGGTTTTTTGGTGTGTCATGTACTGATGGTGTTTTTAATCTCATAGCTGATCAAATTGTGTGTATCCCATGAAGTGGTCTCTGCACCCTGCCATTTTTAATGGCTCTGTCTACAACTGGGTACACCTTATATTGATGCCTTTCTCACTGCCTTCAGTAAAAGATTACATAGGTTTTGGTCCTCAGGAACCTTGCCTGTCAACACTTTCACCCAAGATCAGTTTCATCTGTTTCTTTATATTTATCCTCCCATCCATTTATTTCATTGGGTGGTCTTCCTTATCCATGCTGCTCTCTGTATAGCCCTGATTGATCCTTATTGGCCTGCTCAACTTTGATTGGTCTAACTGCAAGTAGTCCCTCCCCTTCCATTCTGACCTGCTCCATCAACCCCAGTCACCAATGCTCTATCCTATGGTGTCTGTTATTTTATTTTATACCTACTTTTTGAAAGGTCCTTGGTGAGGAGTTCTGGTTTCTTTCACAGAGTAGCTGCATATTTAACCTATTCCATTTGTCCTTCTTTGATCATCAATCAATGCAAGTGGAGCAATTATTTTTTCTGGGTACTTACTCTGGGTTTCCTGGCTTCTCTCCCAACAATGACCTCTAACTCAACGTTTTCATGTGGTTCTTTGAGAAGAGTTCTTTTGTCTCTTCAGTTTTAGGGTTTTGGGTAGCATTATTCCATACCTGCCATATTTTCCGTTTCTGCAGAGTCTTTGCTTCTCCTGTCCTTTCAATGTTGAGCCAATTTTTCCAGGTCTGTTGGCCACTAAGGCATCCATAGCTCTCAGATTCATACCTTAATATCTTTATTCATGTTCTTACTTCTTAACCTGAAGATGACATAGGAAGGTCAAAACATTGTTCTCTCCTTATCAATAACAGTGTTAATACCCATAACAGCCATTTTGAGACATATTGTACCCTTCATTGCTATATTTCTCACATGGTTTCCTTCCAGAGTTCTCATTCCTACCTTTTTATCCCTTGGCAACCTTCTTCTTCCTGTGATCTTCCCCTGGTTCTCCTGACCAATTGAGTTTGACATTTAGTCCAGTTGTCTTCTCGTATTTTTCCTAGCATGATCTCTTTCACATTTCCCCACATCAAATCTGAAACCTTACCTTCTCTCTTGCCTCTTGTCTTCATTGGTCATTGGAGGAGATTCTACAACTGGGCATTTGGATGAGTCTGAGCACATTAGTCTTTCATTACCAACACCACATTGCTTGCTTAGAATATCACCTGCCACTTATGGCTATTCTACAGCTTTGTTTAAACATTTATAAAACCCTTGACATCCTCATCAAGCCTGTCATAATACAATGGTGTAATACCATGTGGACCTATTTGTGCAGATTTATCTGCCACATCTTCATAATTTGCATCAGCCCTTTTATCAGCTCTAGGGCATGAACCCTCATCTGTAATAGCATTTATTCCAAAAGTATCCATGTCTACTTATTTACAACTTATGTCTAGTTACACTACTTATATTACATAAACTGACTTACCTCTACCCTTTTCTTTACTCTAAACAACCTTTCGATAGTTACTTCGAAAATCCTGTTGACTGTACCATTTGTAACAGGTGGTCTTATTGGCAAGTTGTTGGAATTTAACTTTTAATAGATTTATATTAAATCCACACATACAGTTGCAAGTGGAGTACACAAGTCACTAACTTGAGGAAGTTTACAGTTAGAATAGAGTATCAACTCAGATTTTGAGGTTCAAAATACAACACTTGAATGCAATATATTAATATACTCAGCTATATCAAAATTATGAAAAGCAGTCTTGAAACACATTATTATTAAAACAATCACATTTGTCATACTTACACTGGTAACTGCTCTTCAGTTAAACTCTCCATAACATTTATTATATCACTTAACACTACCAGTAAGTTATCAATTAATACATTAAAAGAAATCTTTTCAGAAATAACTCAGTATTAAACATGGTACATTCAGTCTTCAATTCTTGACTACATTATTTGATTCTAAGAAAATAACAATCATCACTTACATCAAGATTGAAGTAGTGTTCTGAACCTTTTGAAGAACTGAAGTTTTCATCATCTTCAGTATCTTTCAGTAGTATCAGTTGATTATTCCTCCATACTGCATAGACTGACTTTCTAGCCATATAGAGGATTTTTTATATCAGATCTTCAGGTAGCCTTAAAACTTTCCAAATAGTGTACGTACCTCTCCTCATCTTCTTGATCTTACATCAAAGTACTGATTAATCCCTTTTTTTGTAAGTTTTCTTCAAGTTAATATAAACTTTTCTCATAGTTTTCTATAGTGACATCAGTCTATAGATCTCATGTCCAATCTCTAATGAAGTTGACACAAACCTTATCACAGCTGTGATAGCATCAATTTATAGGGAATATAAACATCTGTTTTTCAGTATGAACTGGAATGTATCTTGACATACTTTTCCCTTCTCAGTCAGTCGTTGCTGTATAATTTCCCTTATGCATTAACTAAGAGTGCACAATATTCCTTCTTATCACATATATATAATCATATTGTGTGGTTTCTTTTATTCTTCTCCAAGAAAACAAATCCAGTAGATAAAATAATCTAAAACTTGAGATGATGAACTTTTTACACACAATGTGCCTATGGAAAAAAGATCTGATTTTATGTGTAATATCTGTACAGATTTGGAAACTGGAAAACATCCCACTGTGATGTTTTTGGAAAACAAGGAGAATGCTTACCGTATTGTAGACTTCGATTTCTGATTTTTATGCCTTTCTAAATGTTTGTAAAATTGCCCATAAAGTTATTCTATATTATAATTATAATTATAATATTAATTTTATAATTAATTATAATTTTAATCCTTGGTTTGATTTAAAAAAACACTACAAACACACACAGTTTCTCTGTTTATGAACACTATTATACAAGAAATATAAAGTTACTACTGCAGGTGAATGATACAGAATAATAGGTAGCTATAACAAAGGCAGCTTAATTACCTTCTTAGTCAGCATGTTATGTGTAAATTGAGAATACCAGCAGAAATAATGGATTTTTAGAATTTCACGATATCTTTAAGTTAGTTTACTCTGTGTGTGTTTTCAGGAGCTGTTCAGGTGTAATAGAATTTATTAACTCAGTAGTGTTTTAAGAATGAATGACAGTCACTTATATATGTCAGTGTTGATGGACAATTCACAAACTATTGTACTTGTATTAGTTATTAGCAGGATTGTGTATCTTTACTCTAATCTGATACCATTCTTTATTTATAAAACAAGATGGTTTATTCCATGTTATTATCACTTGATTTAAATGTCCTTTAGACTTGTAAATGAATAAAATTGGATATAAGTATCACTATTTGAATTTTCATGTCATGACATGCTAATATGTTAAACCTAACTTATGTAATCTATATGCTTTAGCTAAAATATATAAAAAGTTGAATTTTTGTTCCACAGTGGATTCTGAGTGTTAATTTGTTGTCTAAAATGATAATCAGAATACTAACTCTTCTATCCATAGACAAAACATTTAAATAGCTACCTTTTTAAAATAAAGAACACATTTGAAACATAAATTATTTCATTGAAACTAGAACAAGTTAAATGGTGATTAACCATTAACATTCAGTGCATTTTCACTTTTACAGAATTAATAAATTTTCTCTTCTCCTTTTTGTATTCACTATTAATAATGTTTCCGAATCTAACACAGTGTGTGTTTAGTCCATTTTATATCAAATGGTACTAATTCCTTCACTTTAATTATTACAAAGATTTGGTCTTTTATCTATACTTGTGCTATTAAAAATAATTTATTCCCCTTTTTCATCAGTCATACTGATTTAATTCCTTTGCTACTTGAACTACTGCTGAAAGTGTTCAAACAAGTTTTCTTAGCATCTTTAATGAGACAAAATATTTGATTGTTTTTTGTTGTTCATTTTATGTGATATTCTTTAACATCATACAAGTATTTTTTTTGTAAGGTACTCAGTTTCAGGTGTTGGTAATTGTGATCAAGGAATATCTTATTGGTGTTATTTTACAGCATTTGTAATTGTGATCTAGTATTGTTTTAGCTATTGTATTTCAGTGTTCATAACTGTAATCAAGAATTATTTTAGCTATAGTATTTTGCAATATTAGTATGTCTGATGAAGTGATCTTATAGGGATGTTTTATTACAGTGTCAATAAATTTGATCAAAGAATATCTACTGATATTTTATAAATGAAATCTATATTTGTAGCTAAGAAATGCAAGCCATATTTTAGATTTTATTGATTTCAACTTTTTAACATTTTTAATTTGGTGTTAAAGAAAAGAACCAATATTTCTATGCGTATTGATAAATTTAATCTACCAGTTAATATAGGTATGTAAGATGTCTGTGTAACAGTTTCTAACTTGTTATGTTAGATGATGATGAGTGCTCTCAAGTAAGTACATCATGTGACATCAATGCGGAGTGTATTAACACACCAGGATCATACCGTTGCCAATGTATTGCTGGTTATCGTGGTGATGGTTCTGACTGTCAAGGTGAGTGTGCTGAATATTGTTAAGATATCTATATTATTAGTGTTAGGTGTTTACTATATATTTAAAAGAATAATTGAGGTGAAGGTTTTTTATTATATTTTAGTAATTTTACTTATAAAGATTATAATGGAAACTTAAGCTTTAGACATATAATTTTGTTTTAATTGCTAATATTAATGCTTTGTACAGATGAAAATGAATGCCTAAGAAATAATGGGGGCTGTGACCCTGAAGCTAGCTGTATAAATACAGAAGGGTCCTTTAACTGTGTATGTGACGAAGGTTTTGAAGGTGATGGTCGAAGATGTGAAGGTGAGTGTTTATTTTGGCCATTATACCAGCACTGTACGTTGGTGAAACTCATCCATCTAGTGTACAATAATCAACATTGGTTTTAAATAATGACTTTTTTAAACATAAAGGTATATTTAAGATCAATTAATAACATCACAAATAATTACACTAATTTACTACTCAACTATTGCGAGACTTGAATTCACACATTATGCTGGATTTGTAAGAAATTTATGATATAAGAGCTATGTCAAAAAAAAAAAAACTACCTCCATATATGTGTATATCTATGATACAATGATGTTTGTTTTTCTGTTGTTGTTGTTAACAATAAAAATAAATTAATTGCATGCTCAAACAGTTTTTTTCCAGTGTCTTTTGTTTTAAAAATCTTTCATATTAACTTTACTGCCTTTTTTTTGTCACAAAACAGTTTGTACATATTAAAAATACATTGACAGTAAGGTCTTCAGTTAGTACATTGGACGTTAATATTTTGAATCTTAAAAAGAAAATCATATATGTGGGTGTTTTGTAATGACATGCAGCTATCAGAAACCACCCTTTTGTTTTTCTTAGCCTTAGCTACATCCAGTAAAAGATTATTGTAGTGAAAACTCTGAAAACACATCAACATTTTACACAAGAGTTGATATAGTATCATCATCGTCATGCCAGAATAACTCTTATTTTATGTTATTTATTTTGCAAGTTTATAGGATACCTTCAGAATTATGAAGAGTTAACTAAAAAACATTAACATTTTCTTCAGTCCATTATTTTTAGCATATCATTTTTTTTTCATTTTTTATCCTTGTTGCTGATTAGATACATTGACTAATTCTAATATTTTACAGAATAATTTTATTCTTTATTTGTCTTGAATATATATACTTTAGCACTAATAAAATTGTTATATACTATAGTACATATTTCTGTGATAAAAGTTGGAGACAAAGAGTTTAGTTATTACGTGTGTCTAATTAATATCTTCTTCCAATACAGATATTGATGAGTGCACTCGCAATCCTTCTCTCTGTGAGAATGGTCAATGTCTCAATTACCCTAGTGGTTACCGTTGTGAATGTGAAATGGGATTTGCTCCTGAGAATAATGAAAAGGCTTGTGTTGGTAATTAGTTCATTGAACTATTTATGATAATTTAACATATTTATTGCTAGTATGATTAATATTACATTGTAAAGAAACTTTTTAATTCTAGAGAGTAAAATTATTTTTAGTTAAATGTCATTTCTACTTACATAAGAACTAAACTTATCAAGATAAACATGAAAATATGTGAAAAATAAAATGTTTAAATCTCATGCCTTTCTGTTGTTTGGTAGTAAATAAGAAAAGCAAGTAACTGTAGTTCTTACATACACATTTTTTTTACATTGTTCTCGCATATTTTTGTATGCTGTAAAATAAGTGTTTTGTTTTTGGGATGGCCTATTATACAATTAGAATTAAACTTATATCAAAATAATTTTAACTTAAATTATTTTCCCTAATTCTCTTTCTCAAGATAATAAATATAAGCACATTTTTACTTTTTAGTTTTCGTAAATTACAAAAAAAATGTTCACAAAACAAACAGTTTGTGAAACCTTCTACTGTTGCTTTATTTATTATGTAAATTTTCAATTTCTGATTTTCATTTTTTGCATTCTGACAATTGATTGTGACTGAAATAAGGCTTCTTAGCATTGCATACTAACTGAGTAAGATTAATTGTACTCATTATTACCACATCATAATAACATTTTCATTTCATTTTTGTTTATTTGTTTGAAGTTAAGCACAAATCTACACTGTGGGCTATCTGTGCTTTGCCCATCATGGGTATCAAAACTCAGTTTCAAATGCTGCAAGTCTGCAGACATACCACTGTGCTACTGAAGTGGGTGGGACTTTAATTTGAAGAAAGTTCCTTTAATATCTGTAGACAATACAGTACACACTTTAATTTCTTAATGCTGGTTTGTGGTTTATCCAGGATGAATAAAAAGCAGAGAACACAGATTGACAAGAATAAAAATAATCCTTTTAATGATGTATGTGTATGTGTTTGATATTGATAAAACACAAGGAAATACAAAACGTTATCTGAATATGTTTATATACAGCTTTTTGACTATATGACACCTAAAATTTAGAAGCATGTTTCATCTAATGTCATGGCAATAACATAATTTCCTTTTGCTTGCCCCTTTTTTTGTTTTTCAAGTGTTATTGTAAAATAATATATGAACTGGATATGGCCTATTGGTTAGTGTGATTCGACTGTGAATCTGAGGGATCTTAATACATGACTCATTACTACACAAACATGTTCAACACTTTAGGTCATGGATGCACTATAAGAAATGATGATCAAGTGTTACTATTTATAGTGAGATAAGAATAACCCAGTTTGAGCTGTTGACTGGCACTGCCTTCCAACTGATTTATCAAGTCAAAATTAAAATGGCTTTATACAGGTAGTCTTTTCTGTAACTGCTCAGTAAAATATCCTAAAACAGAGATAGAAAAATACAATACACTACTAATTAAATTATTAGTATCACTAATGTCTAATATTGAAGACTATAACAGTAACAATAGATTATTTAAAATAACAAAAGTGTAATAACATTGATGCTCCTTTTCAGCACAATGCTTTACTTTATTTGGTTAGCTTATATAATTGTTTTCAGTCATAACTTCATAAAATACAAAGGTTTTTTGTTGTTGTTTTTTTCCATTCCTCCATCCTTTCAGCCATGGGGCCATTATAATATGTTATCAATTCCACTAGCTTTAAATTGATAATCAATAGATTTTATATTATCTTTAGTCATATTTTGGGGCTATACTTAAAACTTTAAAATTATTACAGTTAAAATCAGTGTTACTAGCTGTTGTAACATGATGTGAAATACCTGTTGTATTCTCAAAGTTTGAAAATAAAAGTATTGTGTTATACATGTGGATAGAGAGACTTAATAATGGACTTTAAATATTGACATGCACATTTGAAATAACAGATGGAGCTTGACAGTATCTAATTTTGATTATTGGTTTAAAAAGTATATTTTAATTGTTACTTGTATATGTGTATGTCAAGATAATTTCAGTGTTTTTTATTTTAATTATGTTTTTGTTATCTTACCAATTTTGTTCATATCATTTACTTTATATTCAATATAGCTACAAGATGCAATTTTGTTCATAACTGTCAGTGATTCTTTGTTATGTTAATATGGTTTTTATTTAAATTTAGATGGAGAATTTTGAATACCAAACTGTTATAATGTGTGTACATCCTTGTATACAAATATAGGTTTATGGTTAACTCCAGTAATAAACTTCTATCATTTTTATAAATACTTGAATGCAAAAAGGTAATTTTAATTGATTCAATTCGTGTTCTATTGTAAACTTAATATCAAGGTATTTGTTATTCAAATACTGCTGAAACAGAAAAGTCTACAAAAGTGTCATCAGTATACTTCCTGTGATGAATTAGTTTAAAAATCTGAGGAAGTTCATCCATTTTATATGTGAGCACCATTGCTGATGCTAACTTTGAACCCACGGTAACTCCATTAACTTGGTTGTAGATCACATCATCTTATATATCTATATGGTGAACCAGACAACATGCAGACATCGACATTCACTTTCAAAACTATAGGAGAACAGACACAAATAATGCCAAATTTTTATTTCACAATCAGGATATTCTACACTAAATTTTTGGGAATTAATTGCATTATCATTCACATTTCAAAGTGTGACATAACTTAAACAACGAAAATATAGATTTACTGTTTGTTATTTTGAGTGGCCCTTAGCATGACTGAATTGCTCATCAATTACATTTCATGGTGGGCAGAACTTTGGCTCTGAAAGAAGCCAAGAGTGCAACATGATTAACATTTTTGAAGTCCAGGAAATAATTTAAATTGATAGATTAACTTAAAATTTTCCCATCCCTGAAGACGAGTACTTTTGCTTATCATAATTAAAATGCGATTTTTTTCATAGGAAATTGTATTGATTTACAAAAATACATTTCATTAAACAGTTCAACTACAAATTGTTTGACAAGGAAGTAGGAAAAGATTTTCAATGAATCTGATATATATCCAGAAGTATAGTTAAAGTATACTTTTTAACTTAGATACTAGAATCAAATCTTTTTAATTTATTGATTTTATGTCTTTTCATCTGAATTTAAAAAAACTTAAATCAACATTTGAGAATATATTCAGTATCACACACTATATTACACCAGCTTGCATTTAACCTAAGAAAGTGTAAGATTATTAGTATGGCCCAGTAGCTAATAGTTTGCATCCAAATCATAATATAACCCAACAAGATTCAGCTATTGTATTATTTTTACATTTTTAATGCCAGTGTCTAGATTTTCTTTGTTACTGTCCCAAAGTAAATGTTGCATGCTGAATATATAGACTGTCAATAAAGATCTCTGGAAGTCTTATTTTCTACAAATAACAGTATAGCTGCATGTGCTGTTAGGAAGTTGTTAGTTTTAGTTAGATAGAACTCGCATGTTTTCTGGACATTAATGAATGTAACATATTTCACAACATCTGCATGTTTGGTCAATGAATATGTAAACTACCAGTACAAATCTTGCTGTCTACAAGTAACAGTATGCTTTTTTTTGTTACATTTTCTAATTAAATTTTTTAGCTTTAATTATAAACAGAGCCAAAAAATTTATTGTAAGAATGTGGCATAGTTTTAAGTTACAGTAAATTTAAGATATTTTTTATTAAGTATGATTTTTTACATGTTTTTCAGACATTGATGAGTGTAGCATGTTTCACAACATCTGTGTGTTTGGTCGTTGTGAGAATGTGTTTGGAATGTTCCGCTGTCAGTGTGATACAGGTTACCAGCTTGACTCTTCAGGAGGAAACTGCACAGGTTAGCAGAAAATTGTGTTAATCTAGAATATTGTGCAAATTAGTTGAAAAACCATGTAACACCAACACTTCAGTCTGTAAGTTCTGGTTATTTAAAAAATGGGTTGAATCCTGTTTACCATTTCAAATTAATAACTATATATATATAAAAACTGTAACTCTAGTGATGTAATAATATTACATATTTGTATATTTCTATTTTCTAGTGCATGCGTCAGCTTCAGTGTATATTCCAACCATTCATAATTAAATTTTATATTTGATTTACTAAAAGAAGTATGTGGTATTTAACATATTGCTTAATGATGTGGAAATACCCTAATATCTCTCATAGTTTTGTTCAGCACAAAGTTTTGTACTATATGTAGCAGAAAGACAAAAGATGTACATATTTAATAACTTTAGTATAAAAGGAGTTTCATCACATACATACTTAAAGGAAAATATTGAATATATATAGTTGAAAATGACACTTGTTTACTGTGTAATTAATTTGACATTGTACTCTATATATGTAAATATTGAATATACAGTTTTAAATATACATGGCCAAACTAAATTTGCTGGACTTCAAAATTTGTGGAAGGTGTATAATTCTTTAAACTTTTTCATGTACTTCTTTTCCTCAAAGCTGTGAAAGAATAAGGTGAATATTTTTTTTTATTTTCTTGTCATTATACCTATATTTGTTTAAAAATTTAAGTATAAATATTTGTTTTGAAAATATTAAAATTAGTACTAAAAGGTATTATAAAGATAAACATTGAATCAATACCGTTAGTAACTAGAAATTTAATTCAGTATTTAATGTGTATATTAACCCTTTAAGTACACAAATATGTTTGTGTGGATAACATAGAGGATGCAAAAAATTAGTAAAATGTGTGAATTTTAAAATTAGTTTTTACATATGTTGACAAGACATTTTTAATGTGTGGGATAATCCTTCAGGCATAGATCTACTTTGCACTCAGGACACCATCTTGTTACATATTTTCTCCATTGTTTGGTATTCATGCATACATTGCATCTACATTGCCTTTTCTCCTTGCTCCTGTTGGAGGCACAAGTGCTGGGGAATATCTTTCCATAAAATTTGTGATGAGTAGTCTGTCTATATTTTGGGTTGATTGTTGTCCATGTCATTTCACAGTTAGTGTACCATGTTTTTCAAGTATTTGGCTATTTACTTTTATATACAAATATAGAATAAAAAATACTAATTTATCTACTAGTTCTATGACTGTTAATCACTATTTATAGTCCCCCACTACTTTTATATTATTATTTAAAAGTATGGATGGTGGAATATTTCTGCTATTTTACCTTTCTATAGCAGATATAATATGAAATCCTGGTAACACATTAAAGTATAATTTTCAATTTTTGACAGTTTGTTAGAGTAAGAATCTTTATCTGTGATATTTAAAATGACTGCAAATAATGTGTATTTTAAAGTTTTTGCTTAACCTACGTACCTACACCACAAACAATGAAAACAAAGGATCAACTAATCAAGTATATCTTAAATAAAAACTAAGGTTTTAGCTAATGAGTAACATAATAAATATTGTGATCAGTTATATAAAATAGGATCAAATATACCTAATTTTTTTATCATTTTGTTAAAATTAGATATTCTGAAACATGATGTTATTAAAATCAAACTCCTAAAACAGTAATTTAAGGTTGCATTACAGTCAGATGCCTGTATATATGATTTGCAATTATGTTAGTCAGGTCATCCTAAAACCTGCTTTATGATTTAATGAATGAAAGAAAAGAGCTATTGTATTATTTACAATGTAATAATAATGTACAAGATATTCAATTTTGTGGTGTTGTTAAGGCTTCTTTTTGCTTTATTTTTAACAAGGCTGTTTGTTTGTCAAATATCAGATATAGATGAATGTGAAAACACTCAGAAGTGCAGATATGGTACTTGCATCAACACACCAGGGTCTTTTCTATGTCAATGCCCACCTGATTATGAATTGGCCACGAATGGAGAAGGATGTATTGGTAAATTATTTTATATTATTGTTCTTAACAACTGTATGCTTCTAGCAATGGAATAACTGTGTGTAATGGTTTAAAAAAACAACAGTATTATTAATTGCAGCTGTGAACAATTATTATATAAATCATTTAATCCAACTAATGTTTTATTATGGCAGTAAAATCAAAGAAGTTAAGTATATATAAATTTGGTTAAGAAAAGACATAAATTCTTAATGCTGTAGCTCTTCACTGCTTTATATAGAGGTATATTCCAATACATATACAT
Organism: Tachypleus tridentatus; assembly: GCF_004210375.1. Classification (NCBI taxonomy): domain Eukaryota; kingdom Metazoa; phylum Arthropoda; class Merostomata; order Xiphosura; family Limulidae; genus Tachypleus; species Tachypleus tridentatus. Next base: position 8,905,361 of record NC_134832.1, on the reverse strand, counting down.
GGTGCTAAAATTATAATGTTGTTCAACAATTATCCTATTTTGAAACATATATATACACTAGAAGTACATGTACATTTCACTTTTAAGTTGACTGTGAAGATATTTATTACAATGAAATAGATAAACGTGAAAGCCAGTGTTATATGGAAGTGTCTGACACCTACTATGGAAGAGGTGTGTGTCGTACAAGCCTTGGAGAGCCAATGACTAAAGCTACATGTTGCTGTAGTGTAGGAGTAGCATGGGGTCCAACATGTGACCTGTGTCCTCCACATAACTCTAGTAAGCATAATTTTCTCTCTTAAGGCTGTGTTTTGCTTATTTGTATTTTTGAAACCAATTATATCTCGTTACCTAAACTTTTATCAACTAGTATGATTATGTAGCCTGATGTCAAAAGCTCTATTAATGTTTAAATTTTTAAACAAATACATATTACAGTTTATTTTATTATGAAATGAATTTACTTTGTTATGAGAGAGTTAAAAGAAGGAACTGTGTATATTTCAACAGTATTGATGCCATTTGCATCCAAAACTTTGACATTTTTCTTTTAAAACAGAAGTGGAATTAGGTATTTCAAAACCAATTTTTTTACCATCCTACTTGTTTGCAAATATAATTTAAACTTTTGAGGCAAAATTCGTTTATTACTCAACAGCTTCTTAAGTTCCTTTTGAATTTCACTAATACCAAGTTGCATTCTAAGTCAGACCCTGACAGTTATTTCTGTAAGTCTGCTAGTTAAAGCACTTTACTTTCCAGAAGATTAACAGTTTCTATATACTATAAGAATATTACCTTTTTTATTAGCTGCGCCTTAATGTATATCTAACGAAAAAAATTTTTTTTCAGCTGAATACCAAGCTTTGTGTCCAGAAGGCCCTGGCTTTAGACCTAACCAACTTACAGTAGTTTTAGAAGGTAAATAATTAGCTCACTTGAAGATTGTTTTTATTGTTGTTGTAAAAGTCTAAAAATAATATTTTAATATATTTCAACATTGCACTGGATTACTAATTATTTATGTTTATGTAATGCATAAGTGGTAAATTAATGAAACAAATGCTAATTAAAACATTTAAATGATCAATATTTTAAAATGCACAATTTAAAACTGTTCTGAGACCACAAACAATCTCAAAACACATGGTACATGCTTTGGCATTCAACCATGTCATCAGTGTTAGTGAAGAAACAATTTAAAACTGTTCTAAGACCACAAACAGTCTCAAAACACATGGTACATGCTTTGGCATTCAACCACGTCATCAGTGTTAGTGAAGAAACAAAAACTTGTGCAAATTATATATACTTAAACCACTAGTCATGTGATCCAATAATACTACTTAATTTACTAACTGAACTTAAAGAAGATCATGCCATCTGTATGCTTTCAAACTGTATTCAATATATGATAGTTATATTTAATGTGCTCAATTATTTCTATACATTTTCTGGTATTTCTAGTTGTATTATTTCCATAAGCAGTTTTTCCTTCTGAATAATGTAACTGGTATGATTTGCATGTTCAACCAGTGCAGAGTTTACACTTTTATTACTTTTTAACATTTCTTTAATGTTCATTTATTCTAAATTTTAAATTTCTTTTAGTTTGACCAATGTATAAACACCTCATTCAAATCTTCAAAATTAAATAGCTGTTTGTTATTATTTTTGGTTATACATTGTATATTTAAATTTTATGTTTAACATGTAGATATCAATGAGTGTGAAGAACTGAGAGGTATATGTGAAGAAGGACGGTGTTCAAACACCTTTGGAAGCTTCATGTGTATCTGTCCTGAGGGCTTTAAGCTAGATGACTCTAAACGAAACTGTATAGGTATGTGTTAAGAAATCAGGGATGGGGAGTGTGATGATTCAACTGTTTCTTTCAGAGAGAAATGTTGTAAGTGGATTATTGACTAATCTAGAATACTTTTTTATTATAATTATGCATTTGTTAGTTAGTATCTTGAACAGTTTTTTTTACAAATTTATACATAAAATATTTTTGGAACAGTTCCTAAAGATACAAACCATCAAGAATAAAATTTTTAAATTACAAAAGTTACGTTGTTAAGAACTTATTCTGCTTATCTTGTGAGATTATGGAAAACATCAAACAGCATGGGATGATCATAAAAATTGTCAAAATATTTGTTTAATGTAAGAAAACAGGTTTTATAATTAATCTTGTTAGCCATTTAAGACAAATACCTTTCTCATGATCTCACTCACTTCTTAATCTGTCGATTGTTGGATCTAATTCTATCATCAAACATGCTCACCCTTTGAGCTTGGAGGGCATTATAATGTTACAGTCACTCCTACTATTCATTGGTAAGAAAAGTAGCCCAAGAGCTAAAGTTGGGTGGGTAGTGATAAGTAGTTGCCTTTTTCTCGTCTGTAACTTCAAAATTGGGGACAGTAGTGTAGATTTTGCATGAAATTCAACTAATTCAGATAGTTAGAATAATATGTAACAAAATCTTTCATATGCATATTGTTATTAAAGGTGGTGTCCTTACTGCCAAAATGTATTTCAAAAAGGGAGAATTCCAATATATATGTAGTTATATAAAGCTATTCTTCTTGAGTTATGTTCTCTACTTGCATGCAGAAAGCCACATGCTCCCATATACCTCACAATCATTATATTGTCCCTGTGGTTCACATGTAAGTATTATGCAACAACATTCTACAAACAGAAATGTGACATACCATTTTGACATATGACTTCCTCTGTTTGATTCTACCAAACTGTCACTTCCCATTAGGCATCTCTAGTACAGATGTACACTCTTCAAGTTTTGATTTTTTTAGAATTTCTTATGAAGTTGGAATTTTGGTTACTGCAGTTATTTTTGTAGTTTTATTTTTCAGCTTACTTTCGTTGTTCTTTCTGTCCAATTTATTATCATTACATGATGAATTCCAAGTTCATGTTACGACTTTGGAGTTTCTGCCAATATGCAGAAAAATCACACAGGCTTCAAGTAGAGTAAACTTGACTGAAAAACTTCTGTTTTCATTCATCAGATATTTATCTTTATATGAGTTGTCTTTCTTCTCCCAGTATTGTTAGACTTCCTGCTGAATCTGCCAATTTTGTTCATGACAATGATTTTACTTAATATATCTCAAATCCACATTGTACCACTATGATGAAATAATAAATTAAAGCATTCTGTGAAGAACAATGCACACTTTTGAGAGAAAGGTGTTTCACAAGATCAGTAATAGCTCTTACCCTTGTGATACATTTGCTTAATTAACATTTACTTGGGTAAAGCAAAGTGGAATAGCTGCCTATCCCTGCTGTTCATTTGAATGAATGAATTAGGGGTGATCTGTTTTTCAAAATAGGGTCACCTATTACACTGTTTCCAATGTTGGCATTCCTCCAGACTTTCCACTATTCTATCTGTTAAGAATATTGAGATAAGTGCTGCCACCTGTAGTTAGGAATAACTCAAGGAGAACATTATTCATGACAGGAACAGGAAGTATTGTGATGTCACACTTTGTTTTTTTGGTTTTTTGTGTGTACATGTGTACTCAATGAATAAACACATATCAATAGGTTATGGACCCAGGAATGCTCTAATAGTGCTTAAACAGATGAAACTGTTTTAAAATTGTTAGTACAAGTAATCCAGGAAATACTGAGGATTACTGTAGAACAGTTTTGGATGACAATTTTTGTTGGATGGCACAGGATTTACATGAATACTTTATTTTTATCACAAGTGCTGGGTGATTCGTTTCCTTTGTCTGGAAGCAATTGTGAAATACCAAGATAAACTGTAAGTAAAATATTGATTGACACTTTATTTTCTCAAGTCATATAAAGGGAGAAATAGATCTAAATCAAAGAAAGGAATATTATAGTTGTGGTTGAAATAGTTTGACAATGGAAGATAAAATATCAATTGATAAGTTGGGAGAAAATAATTGGGCCACATGGAAATTTCAAATAGAACATTTATTGAGAGGAAAAGGCCTATGGGACCATGTGACTGAAACAGAGGTATTGGCAGAGACAGCCAATGATCAAACAAGGGCAGATTTCAACAGGAAAAGGGAAAGAACATTTTTAGTCTTTCTAACTCAATTTTGTCTCATGATCACCATCTGTGTGGTGGGTCCAGGAGTTTGATGTTGATTTCTGCCTCTGTATGGTAGAGTGTGGTAATTCTATTTTTCTTCAATATTGATATTCTAGTTCATCTAGAATGTGAAATGTAATTTTTTTTTTCATTTTCAAATAGATTCATTTGTGCTTTGAAAGAGTTAAAATGTGATTTTGAATTATTGTATCCATCCATTCTTTGACATTGGACTTGCTGATCATATCTCTACATATTTCCTTTAGAATGTATGTTAATCTGTTTTAGCTTAGTTTGAAAGTAGAGCTTATTTCTATTTTCTTTTACTGATATACATTTTTATCCAGTTACTTTAAACTTCAAAACCATCAATCTTTCCATTTGACAATTATCCAGCATTTGATTTCATATTGTACTTGCCTGCATTGATGAAATTATTATTCAGCTTTGTGCCATGTTTTAATTCTTACCAGGTGAAACAACTCATTACCTACGAGGGCTGTTCAAAAAATACGCGGACTGTTTGAATTGCGCGGCTCCAGTTGGTTCCAGGGGAATCCGCATGGTATCGCTAGGTTCGCACAGATCACCTGATTACGACGCCATTTCCCGGTTGCAGATATCTTCATTTGTGTATTAGCTATGCGGTTTTAAGTGAAGTGCGATTTTTTCGTTTGGCAGATTTCAGAATGAATGACCTGAAGGAGCAACGACTTGCTGTGAAATTTTGTGTTAAACTTGGAAAATCTGCGACTGAAACTTCCTATGCTTAACACGGCTTACGGTGATGTTGCTATGAAGCGTACGGCATGTTTCAAGTGGCATGAACGTTTTAAGGATGGTCGACAGTCCATTGAATATGATGAGCGTCCTGGACATCCTTCCACGTCAACTGACGACCCACACGTCAACAAAATCAACACCCTGGTGCGGGCAAATCGACGTCTGACTGTCAGGGGAGCTTGCTGAAGAGTGTGGGATATCAGTTGGATCTTGTTACGAGATTTTGACCGAAAAATTGAAGATGCACTGCGTTGCTCCGAAATTCAGCCCTCAGAACTCGTGAGTTTTTGGCCAAACATTCGATCACTGTTCTTCCCCACCCCCCTACTCAACTGACCTTGCTCCTTGCGATTTTTTCTTGTTCCCCAAACTCAAAAGACCCTTGAAAGGAAGAAGATTTGAGACGATTCCCGAGATTAAGGCAAATGCGACGAAGGAGCTGGAGGACATTACAAAAGAAGCGTACCAGGACTGTTTCAACAAGTGGAAACACCATTGGGATAAGTGTGTGCATTGGGGAGGAGAGTACTTTGAAGGGGTCCCAGACCTGTAACTTCTAAATAAAGTTTTATGACGTCACTCCGCGTATTTTTTAAACAGAACCTCATATGTCCTTTGTATACTACATCCCCCAAACTGCTTTTGGTTGACTAAATTCTGGAATACCACATTATTTTCACAGTCTGATAATATATATCTTTTAAGAACTTTATGTATGCACTAATTGTAATACAAGTTTTAGAAAATTAACTTAGAATTTGTTTTGCATGTTTATAACTATCATATTTGAAAAATTAGAAATTTGGCCTACATATACATAAAATATATTCTCAAAATGGATAATTTTTTTTTCCTGATTTTCATCTGTCTCCATCGTGCTTGTGTGTGTTTATATTTATATATATATATATATATATATATATTAGGGTGCGTCAGCGGATAAAGGATAAAAATTAAAATGTCCCAATTTTTTTGCTCAGTTGTGCCACTGCATGAGAAAAGAACATAGACAAAGTTTCATTTCAATCGCGAAGTATTTAGGGGTCACGCATCCCTTGCAAAGTTCACTATTTTCCTTAAATTTACCCGACATTACAATGTTAATGGTAATTAAATTATTTAAAGAAATTATTTAATATTTATTGATTATACAATTAGCAAAAACATAAAAACTTGAAAGAAAAATTTATTTCATTGAAGTTTTATCTTGCCTGCCCCTTATAGCATTATGTTCGCAGATGTTCTTCTGCCACCTGAATCATATACTGAAATTGATCTTTGTTCTTGGTGCGGCCCTTTGCCGTAAACTGTTGAATTAAAGCTACTCCTCTTTCAGCTGCATCATTTGTCACAAAAAGTTTCTTTACTCTGTCCTTTCCTTGTTTGTACTCTTCGGAGGTGCTCCACTCTTTCGGTGGTAATGATAAAAATGCGCTACTAATATCCAGATGGTAGAAAATTTTCTTCGTTACCGAGGTAAAAAAATCTGGAAGTTTTCTGGAAACGGCATTGCTTGCAGCATCAACTGTTAAACGTGGAGTTGGCCTAGGAGATCCTTTCACGGTATTCATATTTGAGACCATCTTGAGTTTGTCGCTATTCGTTACATCGTCATCAAAGAGCGCAAGCCCAACTGCAACCTCAGATAAATACCATAAATGCCGATTCATTGCCTTTGTACCAACTTAATCATATGATTTTCATGCAATACAAGTTCCTTGAGTAGTGTAAGGTCCCTTCGAGCTGCCACGGAAGCATCCTTAGCTGTAAACCATGAGAGCAAGTAATGTTTAGTTATAAAGACACACAAATCGCCAAGTTTGCTGCAGAAATGTGCGTCAAATGAAACACGAGATGAAGCAGTCCATGGTTGCAGTCTACCAAACTCCTCTTGGAACATCCAAATTTTCAGAGAATATATTGCTCGAGCCATCCATCGTGCACGATGTACAGCACCAGAAGTACGGAAAGAAACTGAAGAACGTCTGTGTGGAAGAGATCCAAGAAAAATGACAGCTAATTCCAAGAGCTCTTTATACTCGTCCCGTGGTTGATGAGATTGAAGGAGATTCTGACAAAATTGAATAATATCATCCTTCCAAGGCTGTATTTGGAGTGGCATTGCTTCTACTGCTGTTATGTACTTAGTTTTATTAATTTTAGGCCAACAATCTCTAAAGTTTAAAAACAAAGTAATATCTGGACTTTTTGATGTCTCTATCACGAGAGTAGAGAATACAGTGCTCAGAAGAATCTCCAAAATGTGATGTCTACAGGCAAGGTGCAAGAGCTCACGTTCAAGTAACATTTCAATCCTCAGACAGATGCCAGATTTGGATCCTGTATTGGTCGCCGTGGTGTCAAAGCAAAGCGATTTAATTCTGTCTTTTACATTCCATTTTACTAAAACTGATCCGATCTCAGAAGCTACTGAATTTGCATCCCCACTATCAATCTTGGGCACTGAAAGAATCTTCTCTACACCTTCACCTGAAACTAAAATTGCCAAATGTTCGATCTTCTCTCTGCCAACCAAGTCAGGCATCAGCTTACCATCCCAATGTATTGTCAAAGGAACGTTTGGAGAAAAACTTTCCTTCAATTCAGCTGCTAAAAAAGTACGTTTAGTAATTTGTTTCCTCCTTATGGAACTTGGGCTAATGGCAAGATCCTCGATATTATGTCCAATATGAGCTGCAAAAGGAAGCAAAATTTGTGCGGATTTTCGGTCACTGATCTGGGTTCTGTCTAAAGCTAGCCTTTCACTAATGCCAACTTTTTGTTTGGTTCCAGAAGCACGTTGTTATTTTGTGCGCATTGCTCAACCCCTAAATATTAATGTATTGGATTGATTTTTACGCTAGCTTATTTTTTTAATTGAATGGAATCAAATTATAAGCCAGTGACTGAGTGTCACAACTTTTTGTTTTTTGACGCACCCTAATATATATGTGTGTGTGTATGTGTGTATACCTGCATGTTATAATTAGTTTATCACTTTTTTCTATATTATATCATATTTTACTTTTCTAATAGTTTAGTTCTTTAAAGCACAAATGCATGCTACTTAAGGGCTGTTTTAAGCTCTTTAATCCTTGAAGAAAAGTAGTATATTGAATATTAGTTTCCGTGTAGATGTGATATATGTATGTGTGTATGTATTAAAAACTATTGTTATTAAGCATCCTTATTAACTTTTTCTTCTTTGTAAGTTTCATGTTTAGGATGATAAATTTCATGTGCCTTAAAATTATTGTAATATTTGTATAAAGAGAATGATTCCACTTGTCATACTTGAAAGTAATACAGCTCATTTATTGTTATCATGAAGAAAACCACAGTATTTCTGAATTTGATGTTCTGAACCCATACACCTTTGTATATATTGTTTGGTACATTCAGGATTCATGCATTGTTGAAGTTGTTTTGTATATAACCTTTTCACTCTCAACACTAAAATCATAGGAAAAGCCAATTTCTAATGATATATCTCATTTCTTTTGTATTGTTTAAAACCTATGATACTGGGATGTGAGATAAAAAATATCCATTTCTACTATATTAATAACCTCTAGATGTGGATGAATGTGAGGTATATCCAGATGTTTGTGGAGCTGGAACATGTTTAAACGATGTTGGAAGTTATACCTGTGTTTGCCCTCCAGACTTTGTTCTTATTCCTAGTGGAAGACCTACATGTATTGGTGAGAAATATACTTTATTATTTTATGGCTTCATTCATTTTCTTAATATAAGAAACTTGTTGAGTTTGTGAACATTAATAAGTATTGGTACACCCACATGTGTAATAATTTCTAGTATGTGGTCTGTGTAGTGTTACTCTGATATGCATTAAGATTTATTACTGCATTATATACATCTCTTTACTATTTTATGTTTCAAAAAGTTGTCAGTGACAAACCTTACATGTTACTGTGCAATATTGTAGTTTATGCAATTTTTAGAAAATATTTAAAAAGGGTAATGTATGCCCAACTATAGTGAACTAGTTACTAAGAATTAAAAAAAAACAAATTATAATAGTCTTTTCTGTTTAAATGTCTTTAGTTGTTCATTGTACCTATTAGTCATCATATAAAATACCTTATCCATTTACAAAATTATAGAGACAGAGTGTTTTATTCTCTCTTCTGTGCAAATGTAATTTGGATATGCAAATTTGGATATGTTTAGATAGTATGTAGAAATGTAAATATACATGGTGAAATGTGTAGGAAATTTGTATGTAAAAATAAAAAATCCATGATTTGTGAGATTAGCTGACCATCATCTGATACACCAAAGATAGGATACTAATCCACATACTTCATATTGTCATTGAAAGAGTTCATTTAAAGTAAATAAAAAAACGTATTTAAATTTACACTTTAATTTCAATAGAGAAGGTATTTTATTCCTACTGCATTACTTGTAATTCCATTAATTATAAATCAGTTTAACATTATTTTAATAAAAACTGTAATTCTACATAATGTTTTGGAAGTAATTTTATTTTGGGTGGAGAGGAGGAAGAATAAGTTTATGATATCTTGTGTCATTAATTGCATACCTTGTCAAATTTAGTTTATAAGAGTTGTCTATTTCTTGATTTTGATTTATTTTATGAAGCATTTATTTTGAGTTTGTTTGGAATGATCATGGTAACAGCTGATAAATACATGCAAGTATAAAAGGTGCCTTACTATCACATAAAAAAAATGTTTTGTAATATATTTGATTGTTAGGTTGTGTAATTAATCTTCTTTTTAAGCTGAGGTCTTACATTACAACACTGGAAATAATAAATACCCACAAATTTATTCTTCTTGTGTAAATGTTTTTGCCATGAAATGTTATAAGAAGCTGATATAAATTTTATATCACATCTATAATTAAAAGTCAGGTCTGAATCACCACTGTTGTAATACATGTGTTTGATAAAAAATATGCCTAACAGTAAATAAAAAAAACAAATTTTAACTTTCTATCAATACAGGTATTAATTTTGCATACATTGTTTATGGTTGATTTTGAGATATATTTTGTTTGAGCTAGATTTTTGTCTTCATGTGATATTACATAATTAATATTTGAGTATTCTTTGTTTTTAATTTATAGATATGAGGAAGTCTATGTGCTATAGACAATATCGTGCAATTCATTTAAATGGTCAGTTCATTTGTGAGCATCCGATGATGGCAAATCAAACCAAAATGACTTGTTGCTGTTCAGTGGGTCGAGCTTGGGGTCAACCATGTGAGCCTTGTCCTTCAGAAGGTTCAGGTATTGAAATTATATTTAAATTATATATTGTTAATCTTAAGGAAGTTATCTATCTTTACTCTCTCTTGGTGTACTATAGTGCCAAGAAGAAATATTTCCTATATATCATGAATATTAACTAATCTCCATTTTGGTACTGGTATTTGTGATATACAAGTTCCTGCTGCCTTTATGAACAGTCTTTGTAAGTACAGTTTGTGTATGTTGGTATTTCTTTAGGTTACCTTACGTAATGAATAGCCTTAAGGCTTATAAACATTTTGATATTTTACTTGTTCTGTAAGATTAAGAACTATTGTTCATTAATGATTTGTTTCATTCATACAAAAAATCAGAAGGTCAAAGAAAGCCCTGTTATGCACACTTGTTACAGATGAATATACTTCTTAGGACAGTTTGTAATTTTTATAACTTGTATGATTAAAGTATATGTTACATATTTTAATCACATACTTTGACATTAGCATTATGTTTTACATAAAACTGATTTTCCTGTTATTTCCTTAAAAATTAATTATGCAATAATTTTCTTTTAATTGCAATAAAACTTGATGGAAACAAGTAAAATTTCATAAAGTTTTTTACATAAAAAATTCCACATTTGATGCCAACATTCTAATGCACAATTTGCATTAACATCAAGGTATAGATTACAAATAGATATTTTACGTTACAAGTATGCATAAATCTAACTTGAGTAGTATTTTTAGGCAAGCATTAAAAGTCATCTTACTTTTTTTCTGCAAACTGCCATTTTTTTTTAGCTTCAGAAAAGATATGTTAACTGTTTTAGTAGAGTTATATATAGTACTACAAATTAATCAATATGGCATATAACCTTCACTAACTGTACCATTGCACATATATAGCAAAAAATATTGCTACCTATTTGATGTTTGTTGTTAAGAAGAAGAAGAAAAAAAAGCATTTACACTTATATTTCTCACATGTCTTAATGATAAAATCTGGCCTAAACTTTTTACATGTACATATATCGTGTAACATTTCTTACTTGTAAAAAAAGACTTAGATTGAAAAAGTCTCAAAACTAGTACTTCATGGAATTCTTTTCTAGTGAATATTTTAAACATTTAAATTCACCTAAGCACAAATTTCAGATTGAAGAATAAACTCTTGACATTCTTTACATGGCATTGTTCTTAGATGAGTTTATTCCATGTGTCTTATTTTCATTTAGTTATTGTTTAAATATTATTATTTTGTTGGTTTTTTTTTATTGTTGACTTTTAGTTGTTGCTGTTACATGCTTTGTAGCTGTTTTAATGTTGCTAATGGTAAAATGATACACATAAACATCTTGGAGATTTGAAATTTAAAAAAAACCAAAACAGTATGTTAGATCATTCAGCCAAAAATATTTTGTTGTATTTTTCTAAAATGTAAAGTGATATTTGTGTTTTTAATTCACAAATAATTAAGTTTTTTCATTTTGAATATTTAAGTGAATGAATTACATATATTCTGTTGGATCATGTTGGTCATTCATTTGTACCTTCATTCACTAGTGCATACATAGCCTTTGATATTTTGTTTTGTAAGTCAGTAGCATCATAAAAATTAAAACTTGTATTTATAATTCTTAAGTAACTACATATAGTATGATAAGTAGTTCATTTAAGAAATAATTTTAGTTTTGTATCATACAAAAGTGATAGATAAAAAGTGCTTTAAATTAAATTTTATTTTGTATTGTCAGAGATTATAAAACTAAACAGTATATAAATCTTACTTGGTAGATCTTATATATCAATAACTTATGGAGTTTTTTTAAATATAGTTGTAGCTAACTAAACATATACCAACCAGCAACAGCATATCTTCAAGCAAAATGTAGTGAAACTATATTTCTTCGTGAAAGGATTTTATTCCAATGAGAAAATGAACATGTTTTATATCTTTACAGGATACCTCAGGTACAACAATAAATTTGTGATAGTATCATAACCTGTTGAATCAGGCTTGGCCTTGAAATATTAACACGTGTACCCATTAAGCACTATTTGTTTTATTTGTTAGGAATAAATTGGTGGCAGATCTTGTATGTTAAGAATCTTGTGAATATGTCAACTATTAACTTGCAGTTTTATGCAAAGTGCAGTATACCTTGTTTGAACAAATGGGAGGAAATATCTGTTAGATAGTGTGTGTCTGAAATACATATATTATTAAATTTATGTGGTATGTAAGCATTTTTTAACTCAAGGTTTGAAAATATGTTTCAAGAAAAATGTTAGGCTGTAAGCACTAACTGAAAATTATTCTAATATTTTACTCTAATCTGAATAGAATTATTATCCTTTCTAGAAATATTTTTAACGTAGTATAAACTATTAAGACTGGCTTAGAAGGAGATTCATCTAAGATTGCTATTTCTTAAAAGGTAATGGTAAGAAATAAAATTGAATTTTGTTTGTTGAAAACAGAAGTGATTATTTAATGGAAATCACAAAAGATTGTAATGTAAATATCTGAAACTGTATCCAGTTTTGCAGTAGATGTGAGCAAGTTATTTACTTCTATAAGTATACTTTATCGGTTGAAACTAAAATTGTAATTTTATCCCTTTTTTATTTTCATGTTCTCATTAACAAAATATTTGGAGACAAAATCTCACCTGTGAAAATGTTGTAGTTATTTCACATAAGTAAAATTTTTATTTTGTGTTTGAAATTCTAAAAAGAATGACTATAGGATATACATGTTATATCATATCTCACAGCAAAAAGCTTTAAGTACTAATTGTACTTATGAGTAATTGTTTCTTTAGCCAGATATTGTGTACAGTTATATTGGTATATGTATATATACATATTAGTGAAAATTAATACATTTTGATGAAGTTAAGTAAACGAAGTCACAGGGAAGGACTGCATTAAAAACTGCAAACTCAACCCTCTGACTAATTATATTAGTTTGTTATAACTTAAGAAACAAGCCAAAATAAAAATAAATTAAACATAAAACACTGCATTAATTGAAAAGATCCCAGGGTGTGAACTACAATGTAGAATTATAAAATGTTTCCTAGGTGAGGATACACCATATATTAGTCTTAACCTCCATTTACCAGTCTCACATAAAAAAGAAAAGAGTAGCAATAGATATAGAAATAGAAATTTGGAGAGCAAGATGTGGGTGCTTTACCCCACAATGTCCCACATCTACATCGCACTTCACTGCTTGCAAACAGTTGTGGGAAGGTGACTGCTCTCCAAAGTAAAGAAGAAAAATTAATTATGTGTAAGTATTAGAGTGAAAAGTATTTAGAGCAGGACATGTGAGACATCTTTTTGCCATTACATTTTATAACGTTTGCAGTAACATAATTACTATAATCAACTCACAAGGCATAATTGTAGTTTCACAATATGTCATTGGTTAAGGCTATTCACTCTTCATAAAGACTAAACAATATAATGGAAAATGTGACATAGTCATCAACAAATCACATACATTGAATATATATTTTAGTGAAAATTAATACATTTTGATAAAGTTAAGTCATCTTAACTGTATGGATATATTGTAGTTTGTTTGTTTTTTTAACAACATACAGTGGGATAAAAATACTTTGATTTTATAAATTTCACTTTTACTGAAGGCTTTATAAATATCATAGCTTTCGTACACAATCAGTATGAAACTATTTATTCATAGTAACTCTTAAAAATAAAAACAAAATTGTATATATAATACCTTGATATGATACTAATTATTACATTTGACAAATATTAATGTCCCCCAGTGGAATAACAGTAAGTCTTTATATTTACAATACTAAAATCAGGAGTTTGATTTCCATCAGTGAACACAGCAAGTATCCTGATGTGGCTTTGCTATAAGGAAAGACATATACACTTATATTAGTATTAACTGTAAAGTATACTTACCGTATTAGTTTGTCAAGAAAAGATGACTCTTCAATAGCAATGGCCAGGTGGGTTAAGGTGTTCAACTTGTAATTTGAGTTTGCAGGTTTGAATCCTCATTGCACCAAATATGCTCGCCCTTTCAGCCATGGGGGCATTATAGTGTGACACACAATCCAACTATTCGTTGGTAAAAGAGTAGTCCAAGAGTTGGCAGTGGGTGGTGATAACTAGCTGCCTTCCCTCTAGTCTTACACTGCTAAGTTAGGGATGGTTAGCGCAGATAGCCCTCGTGTAGCTTTGCGTGAAATTCAAAAAACAAACAAACAATAGAAATGTTCAATTAATACCGAATTTGATAAAAATTAAAGAAAGATTTTATAAAACTTTTATGAAGAAAGTAAGAGAGTGTGAGAGATTCTTACATATTTCAGAGGATTATAAGAAATTGTGCAGCACATCTCCAGGAACATACATAAATCCTATGACTGGCACAAAAGATGGTAAGTTCAACAGAAATTTATTTAAGGAGTTTTTTAAAGGTTTATAATTTTTTTATTTTAGACCTTGAATATTTATTTATATTACACATTAACTATTTACAGATCAAAGTTATTTACAGATCAAAATCTTTAACTTCTCAAAAGGTTTAAATCAGGGGTGTGCAACAGGCGGCCCGCGAGCCAAAACCCGGCCCGCCAAGCCATTTAGTGTGGCCCTAGTTGTTGTAATCTAACCATGTGGCCTGATCTGTAATCCAACGCAAATGGAATATTTTTAAAAGCATCGATCCTACGGGATTCCCAGGCTTCGACTCGACAAACTTCTAAAATTATCTTTGCTAGAGAGGAGCAGGCCGAATTCGATTGGTCGGCCTCCTTAGGGCATGAATAGGTGACGTGCACTAGCACTATTGTCTACGACTCAACGTCATGTCCTGAACCTCGCCTTCGCCCGCTGGCGACAATTTTCCCTAACCTCTGCTGTCCGTCATTCATTATTGGTGAAAATTTTATTACCTTTTACAGTTACTACAAGAGATTGAAGGTAAATTGATTATTATTTAGCATATTGTTGTGACTTTACTGAATTTATTAAAATTTTTGCTTTCAGATGCATTTGATTCTATGTACAGTGTGACCTCGTTATTCGCGGGGTTACGTTCTTTACCCTCCCGCGAATAGCGAAAACCGCGAATATTGGACGCAGTTTTAAAACGTATATGTATGCGATTATATACTATATGAAATGCTTCCCAAACACTAATGATACTTATACTCATTGATGCAGTAATAATGTAGCAATATTGCATACTGTTATGTATTTCACTAAATTGTACCGTGCGTTACCGGGCTGTGCTTTGCCGTTTGCGTTGTTGGGAAGCTGAGGCAGTCAGCCAATAGCAGTCAATCTTGTTTGGTGAAGACGACAATTGATAAAACGGCTTGATTGAGTAAATACAACAGAAATCTCTTCGAAAAGCCCTTTCAGTCTCTGTGACCTACAAAAACGCAGTTCGCGCATAACCCGCGAATATGCGGGGCCGCGAATGGCGAACCGCGAATAGGCGAGGTCACACTGTATTTTGCTATTCTCAATTAACTTAAGTACCGGAAAGCTATGATCGGGATGCCAATTTAGAAACATGTGATTCTGTCCATAAGAGGTTCCATGTGTAAATAAATTCTATGTTTTTTCTACTTTGCTATTTTCGTGAGAATAATTTTTGTTTTGATTTCAGGGCTAGTAAAATGTCAGCAGTTAAGAAACGAAAAATTGATGATGAGGGAAGGTTATTCAACAGTGAATGGTGCACAAAATATCTTGTTGTCCCACATAATCAAGGTGTTGTCTGCCTCGTCTGTCAAACTACAATTGCAGTCATGAAAGAGTACAATATTAAGCGACATTACGCAACTAAGCACTCCTCCCAGTTTGATGAAATTGTTGGTCAGGCACGAAAGGACAAAATTGAACATTTAAAACATCCATTGAAAAGCAACAAGGTGTTTTACCACTTTCAAGAAAATTTCAGAACTGGTGACAAAACTGAGTTTTAAGCTTTGTGAATGTATGGCAGAAAAGGGAAAGCCTTTCAGTGATGGAGAATTTATTAAAATTGTTTAACAATATTCACAGAATATGCATGTCCAGAGAAAAAATATTTGGTGGAGCAAACTAGCCTTTCCCGCTTTACTGTCTCATGGGACAAAAGATCTTTCAGAGGACATCAAAGAAACTTTGAAAGAGAGATTGAATTCGTGTGAAGCTTTCAGTCTGGCTTTGGATGAAAGCACTGATATCAATGACACATCCCAACTTGTCATTTTCATCAGAGCTGTTACTGCAGGCTTTGATGTTTTCGAAGAGTTTTTAGATATGGCAAGCCTTTCCTCCACAACCACAGGACAGGATATTTGTGAACAAGTGCTTAAGGTTGTAGAAAAGTTTGAACTGAATCCTTATAAATTATGTGGTGTTACAACAGATGGTGCTCCTTCCATGACAGGTAGGACAAATGGATTCACCAAGAAATTTCTAACTGCAATTGGAGCACAAGGCGTAGTTGTAAGCCATTGCATTATTCACCAAGAGAGCTTGTGCACCAAAGTTCTGGATTTTGCAGAAGTCATGAAAATGTCGTCCAATGCGTAAATTATATTCGAACACGAGGATTAAATCATCAACAATTTAAAACTTTTTTAGATGAGCTGGACAGTGAGTATTCAGATGTTTTGTACTTCTCTGCTGTACGTTGGCTTAGTAGAGCTGCTACTTTGAAGAGATTCTGGAATCTGCGAGAGGAGATTAAGTTCTTCATGGAGAGCAAACATCAGAATGTGGACTTCTTGAGCAATGAGAACTGGCTGAATGACTTAGCATTCCTCACAGACATTACACAGCATCTGTCTGATTTAAACTTAAAACTACAAGGGAAAAGTCAACTTGTGAATAAGTTGTTTGAGCATATTTGTGCTTTTGAGAAGAAATTGGAACTTTTCCAGGTTCAGTTGAGAAGAGCCATATTGACCCATTTTACATGTCTTGCAACCAGGAAACTGGAATTTCCTAATCTGGATTGCACCAAATATGGAACCAGCGTACAAAAGCTGCGTGATGAGTTTGCAAACAGATTTCCAGATTTCAGACAAACTGAAATTAGATTGAAATTGTTCGCTCAACCTTTTGATTTGGCAGTGGAAGACAGTCCTGATGATTGCCAAATGGAACTCATTGAACTGCAGGCTGACATGGACACTAAAAGGAAATTCTCTGAAAACAGTTTGCTAGACTTTTACAAACTCTGTGTGCGTGAAAAGTTTCCCAATTTGTCCCGTCATGCACAAAGAATTGCCCCCCTTTTTGGTAGCACCTACTGCTGTGAGCAATTTTTCTCCAAAATGAAGCTCATCAAAACCAAATGTAGAAGTCAGCTGACTGATGAACATTTGACCAGTCAGTTAAGAGTGGCAACCACTTCTGTCAAAGCTGATATTGACAAGCTCTGCAAGGACTGTAAATTTCAAGTGTCGCACTAAAATGATCACTCATGCAAAAATATAAAATATTATTGCTTGCATTTTGAGAATTTTTTTTAATTTATTGTGCATGTACACGAATAAGCTTGTTTTTTAAGTGGCCCCGCTTGATTGATGAAGTTGGTTATATGGCCCACCGACAAAAAATGTTGCACACCCCTGGTTTAAATTAACAAAACAAATTATATTTTAAACCAAATAATAAATAATTGGTTTAATTTAAACTTTTACTATTGACAGCCTTAACATATTTTTTATAGTCATTTACACTGAGTTCTGAAAATATGAAAAAATGTGAATTTACAAATACACAAACTAAAAGTACAGTCTTTAAACATTAGCATTCAAGCATACAAATCTATTTAAGCAGTATATAAATTAGACACTTAAATATTGGCTGATAATTTTAGACAGTTAAAATGTTTCTGACCCACTTGTTATGATAGTGTAATGCATCATGCTTGTGGTTTTTCTTTTGTACAGATGTAGACGAATGCCAGGGAATGGTATGTCAGAATGGAAACTGTGTGAACACAGTAGGAAGTTTTGAGTGTATTTGTAATCAAGGATACCGCTATGACCCTCTTATGCTCAAGTGTGAAGGTAATTGTTTTATTTTTATTTTTCATTATATCTACTTATACCAAATACAGTCCAGATTTGGAAAATTAGTTACATTTTATATAGAATTTGATATATCTGAACAGATATTAAAATATTCCTTATCTGATTACTTAAAAATATCAAGTATTTGTGTCATTTGTAAGAGAAGTGAATATTAAGCCATACATAGAAGGTCCTCTGGATTACTTGAATTCAGTTTCTGATATTAAAAGTTAATTTTCTATGTGAAATTTAGCATTAAATGTGCATGCATTAACTTTGCTAAAAGTGATTAAAACATTAAATGCATAAGAACAAAACAATGATAATTTAAAGAAGGGTACTTTATTTTTATTTTTTATGCTATGTAGTAGGTCTTTCAGTTTTCAGTATTTATTAATTTTTTCATCTTTTTTTCTTTCCTAGCTCTATGGTTATGGATCTCCTTTCTATGCATGTTAAGCAGTTTCACTGAATTGCATTCAAATTTAATTAAACATCTTTACTATAAGTGTGTATTGATGAAATTAGCATTATACTTTATGTTCTAATTCAATGCTTATATTATCAAAGTTTTAATTGCTTTATTTGAAAATAAACTTTTCTTAAACTCTCAATCTTCATTTTTGTTGCACAAGTATTTACAAATCCTACCTTATAGTCTTTGTTACTTTAATAATCCTTCAAGTACAGTAGGTTCTCTGCCAAGACAGAAACAAGGCTAATTGCTCTATTTACACATCCTTTTTTTAAATTTGTTAAGGTAACTTCTAAGAAAGGATAAATAAATTTCATAAGAACTCTTGACTGAAGTCATGCCTACTTTCTATGTATGGAGTTGTGATTTCACAGATAAATCCACTACTTAAGCTAGATGTTCAATAGAAATAGCTCATTTTGAACTACGATCTCTCAATGATTATTTTAAAATTAGTGCACAAAATTCCTTTAAAAGCCTGTAAAACTACTATTAGCATTTTCCTCCCTTTGTTTTTCATAGCATTGCTTTTCACCTAGAAATATGTTAGTCAGATAGATAGTTAAGTTGTATTTAGTTTGTTTTAAATTTTAGTTGATTATGTGTTATTTATGTTTCAAATGCATGATTGAAAGGTTGAATTCTTTTTTTTTTAATATAAAACAGAATTTGCTTCAGTTCACAAAACTTAGTGTAGTACATGAATATAATAATATTCTTCCAGTGACTAAAGTATTTCTTCCAACAATACTATAGTATTACTCAAAAATACTCACCAACATATGCTGCTGTAAATAATAACACTAAAAGACAAGAAAGGGAAATGAAACATCAAAAATAAATTATATGTGAAAATGTAAAGGCTTGGTATTCAAAGCCTGAGTGCATATGTAATTACAATAAGAAAATATCAAATCTCTAGTTAAAATGCTTATTACTTATTGAAATTATTCATTCTTTGTGTAGAAAATACTTTTAACCTTTGAAAAAATATTACCACTTTTCATAAAAATACATTAAAAATATCAGGGTTACCACATGTATTGTTGAAGTCATATCATACTTCACATAGGCTAGGTCCAGTGGACCTAAACCAGAAAAATATGATTAATTCATGTTTGAATGTTTAAGTATTTTTCCTCTTCTATTTTAATGATGATGTTGATGAACATGCAGAAATAAACAGTAATCTAAATTAAAATACATATTGCAGATATCAGCACTTAGTTTTTAAATGTGCAGTGTGTTAGAGGAAAGTTATAATAATCATTGTAATTAGTTACATATCTGCTTAATTTGTTTTATAACATTAATTATAACAAAGAATATGATATTTTTGTCATTTTAGCATAGCAGCAAGCAGTTGGACTATCACACGAAAGCCATAACAGATATTTGCTTGTGAGTTCATACAGGATTTGCTTAGCATATGCGAGATCCTAAGTTTGAATCCTGTTAGAGAAAAAAAATCAACTTGTATTACCTTAGAAAAACTGGTAGCACTGTGGGATTGTTCCATGATTTTGAGACAAGGCCTGGGGAAAGGCCTTGTTTCTTAAAGAAAAAGAATGTGGTAGTCATCAAAATGTGCTCACTAGAAATTGTTTTATTGTAGCTGATAGGGCATTTTATTTTTGTATCTTGAGTTTAGATCATGTTTTAAGACAGTGAAATAAACTGGAATCTCACCAGCCTAGCTTGAAATATAGGGTACCATAAAAGTATTATCTTGATATTCATAGCTTTTATTTGTCTTTTTTTCTTATATAATACACACTTGGATATACAAAGAAACGTAGCACTTGTATTTCAGTTGCTATACTTTTTGTATATTAGTAAGACAGTAATTTGTGACCACATCTCTTGCAACACTGTGCCATTGCATAGTTTACAATATTTTCCAGGAGCTTGAAAATATGAATTTCTTAATACTGCACCAGCATTGTTTTTGTTTTGGTAGTAATATTTAATTCTGTACTCTTTGCTGTCTTATCAGCATGCTGGTTGTGTATTGGAAAACCTTAAGTGTTTAACTGTGTGTGTACCATTATGTTGAATATCATATGTAAGTCAAACAGTGTGGCACTTTTCAAAACACAAATGTGTAGTAGAATCTTCTTGATCCCAGTGTGTACTCATTAAATATTTACTGTTTTATTTTCTCATGGTGCCAGTTACAACTACCTGAACATCAATTGAACCAATTATAAAAATGTGAGCATATTACAATACATGCATGTTAATTTGATCACTTTTGTTTTGATTATATATATGTAATTGTGCATTCTTATATCAACTAGTAGTTAGTAAATTGTTTTAGGTCCTAATTTTGTAACATTTGTAGAATTTTATGTTGGTAGATATTGATGAATGTTTGGAGAGGATAAACATTTGTCGTGGAAGCTCAAGATGTGTGAATACTCCTGGCAGTTTTACATGTGAATGCCCTGAGGGATATAAGCTTTCTGCAAATAGAAGGGATTGTATTGGTAAGAAGTGCCTGATTTGTAAATTCAGAATGCAGCATTTTGTGTGTATGGAATCAATCAACATAAGCTTCATTCTTTTTTTTTTTTTTAATTGAAAGTTTAAGGACTATGACTAATAAACTTTTATTAGAAATAAGCAATTAGGTATGAATAACAGATGTAGCTGTACATAAAAAGAAAATGAGCCAGGAATAGAATAACAATAGTGCATATCAGAATCCCTTTGGATATCAATATTTAAATTACCACTTACATTATTTATGAACTAGCAGGGATGCTGCTATACAGGCAGATGTTTATGCTAGTAATTTATAATCATAGTATTCATACCTCATTCAAAAATATTTTTAAAAAGTGAACATTTTCTAAAAAATGATTTTTTCTGGGAAGTACTGCATTGGAAAAATGTTCAAATTGTGCTCTTTAGTCATAAGCAACTCATTTCATCAAAATGGTTCAATGTACTGAGCTCAAAATTTTAATAAGTTTTACTAATATAAACTGTAATGTTTTTATATATTAAAAGTGGGAAAAATGATAATTTTTTAGGAACTCCAGTTTCTCAGTACTACATTTAAAAATTACGTCAACAAAGACACAATCAAATCCTCATACATTTGTAGGGAAAGTTGTGTTCTTGCTGTGAGGAGAGTACATTTATTTAAAATTGTGTTCTATTATAAAGAAATTGTTGTTGCACATATTACAGTTATTTTTCTAACTGTCTGAATCTTGAGTACCCAAAGAGTGAAATATTTTATGAATTTTTAATTGTAGTGCAATTAAAAAAATAGTGCAAGAGTTTTGTTAACATACATAGATACTGATATACATGTTATGCAATACATTATACTAAGAAGATTTGAAAGGTGTGGCAGATCATAACTCAATTCAGGATAATTTTTTTTATAATTTGCACATTTTACAAAATCACTTAAAACAGTAAAAGAAATGTTAAATAAATTGTTTTATTTTTTATGCTAATTATTAAGATTTTTTTATCACTGTAACATGTCTTATTCAAGTTTAATAAAACATTACATTTCCTGCAATTGCAAAAATTGTTTATGAAATGTTAGCTTTAAATTTTTGTTAAATTCAACTTTCAGGGTGGCCATGAACTTTGAAAAATCAGGAAATATATAATGAGGTTAAAAGGTCAAAGAATATTGAAAAAGTTTCCCAAAATCTGGAAACGTTACAGAAAATTGTGGCTTCCCTCATTTTCTCTTTATCTCAGGACCTATATGCATATACAAATTATAATGTAGGTTAGCTTTGCAACTGTTTGGTGTATTTTAATATAACCTTAATCGGTCATTCCATTTTATCTGATGAAAATTATTTAATTCATTGTATTTGAAGATAGATCAGATATTTTGTAAATAAAATTGCAACATTTTATTGTTTACCTTCAAATTACAGTGTCCTTGTGTGAAGATCTTTTTCTGTTGCATCATTGTTGGCTGAATTTAAGTATGGTCCACCTTATTACTGTCTGTAACCAGACAAGAAGCTTCTGTTAATTAGGTAGGATTATGAGGAAAAGTTGAAATAATAGTGTACAATTATGGAATTTTTGCTGGAAAAATATGACCACCTTCACTTTAATGATAGTTATTACTTTCCTAATTATTAAACACCTGGCTCATATCACAGGTTATTCTTTCACTTTAAAGCAGGGTGAGCTGTTCTTACTAGGAGTTTTCAAGTGAAGTACTAAAAAAAACATGAGTGTAGGTATGTTTTCTTCAGTTAATGTATTTTTGTGGGAACATTTGTTTATGCTTGTTTTTGTATTAGGTAACTGTGATAATTTATCATTTGTAAGTATTTGTGGATATTTTACACTTAGGATTAGAAAAATTACTTATTTTCATGCTTAATTCTGTTCTTAATAATGTAACTAAAATAATGTGAGTGTACTATATACCATTCTAGACATTGATGAATGCTTGGAAATAGAAGGATTTTGTACAAATGGAGTCTGCTCTAACCTTCAAGGAAGCTATCGATGTAGTTGTAACATTGGTTACAAACCTTCTCCTAATGGCGACCAGTGTGTGGGTAAGTAACAGGCTATACATAAGATAACACATAAGTTTGAAAGCATATTCTGAAACCACAGGTCACAATATTTTCATTTAATTATCTCTCTTTCATCACTACAGGATTTCCAGATCTTAGCCTCTGCATTAAAGAAAGTTTACTCATAGCTAAAGACTGCACAACTCTTAATAATTCACAAAGCTCTTAAGATCTAAAATTGTTTTAAATTTTTACACTTGTGTTTTAGCTGTTGTGTTTTATGTGTATATAAACAATGTTATATCTGTCAATCTCCCACTTTTCATAATAAAGAAGTAAATTAATTAATAATCATCTTTGTAACATGATTTTCAGCTTTCACTGAAGGTGAAATAAGTTATTTCAAAACATTTAAACCTTTTAAATAAAATGTTTTTATCAATTGTCTTCTTTCTTTCTCTTAAATTTTTAAAAAATTATTTGTAATAGAATAATATTTAGGGTTGAACCAAATTATACTTAATGAAGAGAATACAAATCTGAAAATGTGAAAACATTTTCTTACAAATTCATATTTTTGGATGTTTATTTAAGCCCATCTTTGTGTATTTTCAGAAAAGAATTATAGCTGATTAATCTTAAGTAGTTTTTATACATGTAAGCTTGCAGTGACAATTCAAATTGACATCACTCAGTACTGGTTTTCTTCATTTTATGTTTTTTTGTAATAACAAAAAAAATAAGATAACATAAAATGGTTTTCATGTATTAAACGTCAGTATAAGAATAAGCCACTGTCCAGTGGTTTGTTTTTAAGTGTGTGTTAAAATTCAAGTGTCTATATCATAAAAAAATATTTTTTTCCTCATTAACTTTAAAAATTGATAAATCCTCTATGGACTCTTTAGTATTATAACAATGATCCAGTTGTGTTTTAATTTATATAGATATTGATGAGTGTGCCAGAAGTCCTGGAATATGCTCCAATGGTACTTGTCAAAACACACCTGGCTCTTACCAATGTGCCTGTAATACTGGTTTTCAAATTACATCACATGGAGATTGTTATGGTTAGTATTTCTTCCTTTTTATTTCATTTGAAAAATATACAAACAAATATTAACCCTTGAAAATGCATGTAACAAAAAAAGCTTGCTTTATTTAGCTAAAAAATCATATCATATATTAATTTAAGAATATATTTTTCTTTATTATTTGATTTTGATTTTATGGTAACAGACTGTGAAAGCAAGATTAGTAAATGCTTCTCTACTTCATATATGTGAAATGTCTAAAAAAGCAGCATCCAGTGGTATTATTTCTTTACTCTTTTTTTTTTTTTCTCTACACAGATCAACTGATTACTATTCACTCAATTCATTCTATTTGTGTTATTGTTAGCAGAAATCCAAGTAGATGTAGCCAAATATTCTGATCATATACCTCTTGAGGTGGATTCTTGTACGTAGTGAAAGGACCTCCCAGAGAAGGTTTTGTACTTTCAATTTACCTCCTCTGGGATCTCCACACACTGCAAACATATGGGTGGAGACCCATGAAGATGAGGAGGGGATCCTGGTGAATAAGGTGTCCAATTCAGAACACCACTTTGACCTTGAATTCCTGTAGATAAGCAGCCTTAGAGTGCCTCCTCAGGGTTAGTCAGCTGATCCACTTGGGCTAGGATCAACCGAGTACCAGTGTTAGACATTTTCAATGGGTGTTGTGGACATTGTGTTTCTGATACTGATGTTTGAGTATAGTCCTTACAAAACCCTGGTATTGCTGCAGTGTCCTTGTTTGGCATTGTAATGGGTCCTCTCATAGGGCTGTATGGTGGGGGTGGGGTCAGTGGACACTAAAATGTGGTGTATTATGGGTACCCCCATTCATGAAAAACTGAAGATAAACGGATTATCAGAAAACGACCACACATGGATGACTCTGTTGCACAGTCAACATCACATTCAGATTCTGTACCTTGATTTATAATTATCCATTCCTCATCCAAGAGATTCTTAGGGCAAATGTCCCTCTTTTTTATTCAAAGGGATTAGAGCAGCTCCTCTAAGTCAATAAAGAAACTGTACTCTGGAGAAGTTTTGGTGGAAACATCTTCACCACAACAACTCCTTTTTAAATCAAAGGCCATTGGGATATACCCATCGACCTTACTCCCCATGCAACTTTGAATTCTTCCAGAGGAGTTATAGTTGAGGGGAATTTAAATAACATTCCTGAGTAAGAGATTCTTGTTAGTTTCTCTAGCCAAAGCTTTTCTGCAGTGCATGGAATCTCTACTCACAAAGATTGAATTATGGTGCCTACTAATGTTCTGATATTGACATTTACATCACTATGTCCTCCTGCCACAATGAAAGCAGGTTATCTGAACTGTAAGGCATGGCTATACATTCCCAAACCTCTCAGATGTATCCACTGTCAATTGTTTGATCACTCAAAAACGTGGTTTTTAAGCATGTGATCATTATGGTGACAATGACCATGATGCTTACAAGTGCAAGCTAGAACCATGCTATGTTAACTATTATTTCTTTCTCTAAATGAATGGAGGAGAAAGAGGTCTAATGCTTGAAGATTATAAATAATATCACCTACCCAAAGGCTAGGGAATTATTGTTCCCAACTGCATTTTATTCCACTGCCACAGTGGGAGGGCAAAAAGATCTCTTCGTGCCTCCAGCAGAGTCACTTGCAAAACATCGGAAGAATCTTTGCCATCCATGATTAAAAGAGTTGACAAATCTACGTCTACTTCCATCTCTGTCCCTGCCACTTCTTGCAGGGTCTGCCCAGGTCCACTTACTCTGGCAGTGGGTTCGGGTGTTTCCTTGGGTCCATCCTCTTCTGAATTCCCGAGAAGCAAAATGATCACTCCTTCACATTTTAAGTAGCTAGAATCTTTGTCCAATAGATAAAGACCTGTCTACTCGACCCAGGCCAGGATCCATGGAGGTCAATAGGTCTTCATCCAATAAGGAAAAAAAAAATGTGGTGGAAAACATAAAGCCTCCCTGCCACGTTCTCTTCCATTTAAAAATGGCCATTCTAAACCAGTAAGGATTTGATTCATTTTTTACCATCCCATGTGTGTGTCTCCTTACAGGAAACGTTTCTGAAACCTGCCAATACAGTCATCCTTCAGCAATTTTCTTTGTACAGAAATGACAGGTTGTATGATGGATGTGTGTATGGTGGGGTGGCACTGCTGGTTGATCAGCATGTGCCCACCCTGTCTTTGCCACTTGATACACCCTTGGAGACTGTAGCCAGTTGTACTTTCTTGAGTCATATCATCATTATTTGTTCTCTCTTTCTGGCTCTTGAAGATACCTATTATCAGTCAGACTTTGGTGCCCTCATTAAGCAGTTACCATCTCCCTTTTTAATCCTGGGGGATTTTAGTGGGCATAATCCTCTCTGGGGTGGTGCTGATATTGATGGGAGAGGTCAATCCATAGAGCATATGCTCTTTGATCATAACCTCTCTCTTCAATGCTGGTCCTTATACCACACTTTTAAAACTCATTGCATTTCATTGAGCCCGTGCACATGCTCAGCAAGTCGGATGTCAAAGCCAGAAGGAATCTTGGATTAAATACACCTCTAACATCTCTTCTACCACCAGTTCCAAAGTCATAAAATGGACAAGATTTGAAAGGTTAGTGGACAGTATACTCCTACCTCCTTTCAATCTTACTCCGTGATAGCCAGGAGGTTGCTGATGCTCAATGCATCACCAGTACTCTGTGACAGCTTTTCTCATGCACCTAGCACTTCTGCTACATCCCCTATCTTCTTATCCATCAAGATACGGGCAGAGCAATCACCTATTTCCTTTTGGGCTGATCATCTCTGTGACTATAATCAGCTCTTTACCCTGGTGTAACTTAACCTTGCTCCTCATTTGTCTGGTAGTACATCAGTCAGACCCGATGATATTCATTATGAGATGCTGCACCACCTCTCTCCTGCCTCTTTTGCTATTCTTATGGTTGTTTTTAACAGGATCTGGCAGGAGAATGTTTTTCCTGATGCTTCGCACTATGCTATTATGCTCCCTTTTCCTAAGCTTGGGAAGGGTCCCAAGCTTCCTTCGAACTACTGTCCAATTGCTTTGACGAGCTGTGTTTGTAAGATCTGAGGGAGGATGGTTAATGTTTGTCTTGTTTGGTTCCTCAAATCAAACAACCTCCTCTCATACACTCAGTATATGTTCTGAGGACAGACTGTCATGGACCACCTAATTTGACTTCAAACGTCAATCAGAGAAGGATTTCTCAAGTGGCAACATCTTGTTTCTGTATTTTTTTACATTGAGAAAGCTTATGACACAACGTGGAAGTATGGCATATTACAAGACCTCCACTCATATGAGTTGTGTGGCCATTTACTCATATTTTAATAAATCAGCAATTCCAAGTCTGTGTGGGTTCAATATTTTCCTGTTTTTTCCAACAGGAACTTGAAGTCTTTACATTTATGCTCTTAGCTCTCTATTGGCCCATTTCTCTCTATCATCTACTTCTGTCCAGTTCTTTTGGATACCAGGCCATGTAGGTATTTGTGGGAACGAGCTCACTGACATCACAGCAAAAATCTTTTTGCTGTTATACTCCCTTTTCCTAAGCCTAGAAATGATCCCAAGATTTCTTCAAACTACCATCCATTTGCTTTGATGAGCTGTCTCTGTAAGACCTAAGAGAGGATGGTTACTGCTCGTCTTGTTTGATTCAAGGAATCAAACAACCTCCTCTCGCCCACTCAGTGTGTTCTGATGATGGCGCTCTACCATGGACCACCTGATTCGACTTGAAATGTCAAACAAAGAAGCCTTTCTCAAATGACAACATCTTGTATCAGTATTCTTTGACACTGAGAAGGCTTATGATACGACATGGAGGTATTGCACTTTGCGAGACCTCTATTTATATGGATTACGTGCCAATTTTTATTAAAACGTTTTTAATAGACAGGCAATTGCAAGTTTGTGTGGGTTCGACACTTTCCTGTTCTTTTCTACAGAAACTTGGAGTCTCTCAGGGCTGTGTTTTGAATGTCACACTTTTCAGTATAAAGATTAATGCCAGCACTGAACAACTCCCTCTTGCTGTTGCAAACGGGCTCTATGGTGACGACTTTCATATCTTATTTCAGTTGTCGAACATGAGATATATTGAGTGGAAGCTACAGACTGCCCTCAGTTGTTTACTAAAGTGGTCCACAGCAAAGGGTTTTAACTTCTCTCTCTCTAAAACCGTTTGCATACACTTTTGCTGCTAACAGGGTATTTACCCTGATCGTGAATTCCGTATCAGTGAAGTTGTGCTACCTTTGGTCCCTGAGACAAAGTTCTTGGGACTCATCCTTTACCATAATCTGACCTATATGCCACACATCAAGCAACTATGGATCAATTATACAAGAGCACTGAGCATCCTCCCTGTCCCCTCTTCCACCACTTGGGGAGCAGATCGATGTTCTATGCTAAAGATATATCGTGCTCTTACTTGATCAAAACTAGACTATGTATCACTGGTCTATAGCTCTGCCATGACCTTGGTCTTGAAAATGCTAGACCCCATTCATCATCAGGGACTTTGGCTCTGAACTGGGGAAGTGCGGAAAGCTCTGGTGCAGAGCTTTTACAAAGAGTCTCATGAATCTCATCTACACCTCTGCTGTTTGCAACTGTCTTTACTGTATGCTTCGAAACTTTGTTCCTTATCAAAGCATCTCAACTGGGGTTGTGTTTTCCTTTCTCAGTTGGTCATGTTTTTTCAGAACAGATGATCTGCCATTGCTTCTTTTGGCTTTCGTATCCAGGCGCAGTTGGATGAATTGGGTCTTTCCTTGAATAATATTGCTGTATCTATTGGTCAGTCCATCCCACCATGGCTTATCACAGTTCCCAAATGTGACCTGTCTTTAAGTCATTTCAGAAAAGCAAATACTGTCTGTTATTTGCTGAACATCTTTCGATTCATCCTTCCATTCCTATTTATACAGATGGTTCAAAAATCAGGTGACTTTGTGGGCTCTGAGGAAGTTGTTCTAACTAGATTATACATTGGTCATGGTTTTTTAACTCGTCGTTTTCTTTTATCTGGGACTGATGCACCAGTGTGTTGTTTGTGTAACACTCAGGTCAGAATAAGCCACATTTTACTGTCTTGCCATTGTTATGACTTTCAACAACAGCACCATTTTAAACATGTTTTGTCTCAAGATTTATCCATGACATTAGACAGTGTTATTGGTGATGGTGACACTGTCTACCTCAGCAATGTTTTTAGTTTTTTAAAAGCCATTAATCTTTTTAATGCTATTGAAATTTTCTAATTTATTCATTAGACCTTTTTTTTTAATGTGATTCCCTTTTAAGAATCAAAGTACATCTAGTACGATTTGAAATTAGAAAATGGCCGTAATGTTAAATAACTCAATCTGGACTGGAAAGGACAACTTCAGGTGACTAATGCTGCTGCTTGAATACCTGTTTGTCAGCCTGGCAAGTTATAGTAATTAAAATTTTGCTAGAAATATTTTAAAACTTTTATTACTTTCCTTTCTTAAAATGGCCATAATGTCAAATAACTTGAAACCAGGACTGGAAAGGTCAACTTCAGGTAACTAATGCTGATTTTTGAACTTACCCATTAATCATCCTGATGAATTGTGCTGTAGACTAGATGTGAAAATTGGATTTAATACTGTTTATGATTTAATTCAAAAATTAAACTTTAATTTGTTTTACCTTAATTTCCTTTTATGAAATTAATGATTTTACTTTAATTTTAACATTTTATTAGATGTTTGGCACAGATAGCCTAGTTGCTTTGCTCTATAAAACACCAAACCAACCAACCAACCAACCAACCAAACCTTCTGTTGCTCTTTGACCATCTTGCTTCCATAAGGATGGTAAGGAGAAAGTTGTTCTGGCTAGACAACTTATTGGTCACAGTTTTTTAACTTATTGCTTTTTTTATCTGGTATTGATGCACCAATGTGTTGTGTGTGTGACACTTGTGTCACAATAGCACACATTTTACTGTCATGCCATCATTATCATTGAGAGGGACGGTACCATTTTAAACATATTTTTACTATGGGTTCACCTTTGGCATTGGACAGTGTCATTGGCAAATTGTGACGCTATCCACCTCATTTGTGTTTTTAAATTTTTAAGGGCCACTGGTCTTTTTTAACTCTATTTAAAATTTTAAATTGAAAATTGGACTGTTTTGTTTTAGCGTGATTCTCTTTTACATATTTTAATGATTTTACTTTTTTAACTTTTTATTGGTTGTTTGACACAGATAGCCCAATTACTTTGCATCAATAAACACTAAACTACCAACATCCAACCAGCTGATCATATTGTCTAAAAATAAGCAAGAGGCAGAGTTACTTTTCCTGAATAATCTATATTATTCATACTTGTCAGCTGGCTGTTGTATGGTGTTTGATCTTAACATTTAGAATGCCTTTCACTGTAAGTAACAATAATGCAATGACCAATTGCTCTATGTTTTTAATATTTTAATGAATCAGTCAAAAGGGAGTGAGAATATATGTTGAATGTTAGAAAAAATTCTAAAAGGTTTCTTTAAAAGGCATAATTGATGAACTGCCAAATTTGAATTTTTCGTATTTTTTTTTCTAATGGCTTTAACTATACCAGCATCTTGGTTTTTAAAAATATGCTACTTTAACATAACATTAGTAACACTTGGATTGAGAAATATGATAATATTTTTAGTTTCAATATTTTCCCATAATACAACTAAAGTACATTTAAACATATTTTTTCCACTGTTTTCTTGTTTGTATGGTCTTTAGAAAGCTTCATGTATGTGCTTCTACCACACACTTGTTCTTCTCCCCATTTTAGTTTTAGAACACAAGCAGTTAAAGAACTTTTGTTTTTTCAGTAATTTCACTCAATCAAAATAATATATTTCTCTTCTGAACATGCAATTTTTTACTTATTATGAGAAATATTTTGAATAAGAGGATACACTAATTACCAAAATAGCATTCCTAATTTATATCAGTACTTGAGTCAAACATGTTATAGCTCATTCCACCTAAAAATAAATGTTAAATGCAAAAGAAGTGGTGGTTTGTTAAATTCATATTGTCATAATAAAATACTAGAAGTGAAACAAGCTATTTACTGATTAGTATTTTCTTGTTTTTGAAGATATTGATGAATGTAGAACGCAGTATGGAATCTGTTTGAAGGGGCGATGTAGGAACACCATTGGAAGCTTTGAATGCCAGTGTCAAGAAGGTTACCAATTAAGTTCAGACAGGCGCAGCTGTGTTGGTGAGGTTGTTTTACTTTTCTTGTTGACTTTTAAAGAAAAATATCATAATTTTACAAGTTTCAACCTAACACTCCCAAAGTTATTTCATTAATTGTTTACTTTCTGATTGTTCCAATTATATTATCTGACAGTTATTTTTTCTTTGAAAATTGTTCAAGAAGTCAACTCTAAGAAAAACTGTAATTTGCATCTCCTCATTTCAGCTACTCCTCTATCTGGCAGAAGTATTTTCTTCTTTTTGAAATAATTATAAAACATTTTTTCAGTATATAATATTAGAAAAATGACTTATATTTAAATTAATAAAGAAAAGTATTGTAAACTTCCACAATAAATGTATAGGTAAATATACATCATAATGCACCATTTTTAAAACCAATGCAGCTGTATAAGTCATTTAATAATTTGCTTAATATTGCTTAAAATTTTGTTTTGTTCACAGTTGATTTTGGTGTGAAGTAAAAGTTTTGTAAGTTTTGCTGATTGATAGCAGTATATTCAAATTTTCACTGGAAATTATAGTAAAACTACATTTTAATTTCATTGCATCCAAAATTTATACCATTTTCAGTTTCTTATGGGTCTCCAGACTAGGGAGAAATATATAAGAACAATAATTATTTTAAAACATTCAATTTTTTAATAAGTTTGTTTCTATAAAATCAGTATAGTTAATTTTCACAATTTTTAGCTATATAAGTTAAATCATCTTTTGTTGTTGTTGTTATTTCTTTGGTTAGATGTAAATGAATGTGTGGAGTATGAAAGTTTGTGCTCGGAAGGGACATGCCAAAATTCAGAAGGCTCCTTTGTATGTGTATGCCCAGAAGGATATACATTAACACCCAACAGACGAAATTGCCAAGGTATAAACTTTAATTTTTCTTTCATTTAACAATACAGTGGTATTGCTTCGAAACACATACATTGATTGTAACATTTGAATCTTTGGCAATACTTCCATGTAGCTAATATTCTTTGTGATTTTATTTTTATCAGACACCATAATTTATGCTAATGTGATTGTTGTGTTAATTATAAACATTGACTAGTTGTTGATCAATGCACATGAAAAATGTAAAGATAAGAAAATATAGTACATATATAGTTATAATATTGATTTTTTTCTTTTTCATACCTGTACAATTGGAGTTTGTTTTGTCATAGATCACTTCACTTTAGTACATTACATTTAAACTTCTTAAACCACTAAAATTTCTCAGTTGTTGACTATAAATCTGCAATTTTAAGATTTAATTCAACAATAAAATGTTTTACAAATTGATATATTCTGTGTTAAAGTACAGGATGCTACAGAGAATTAACACTCCTACGAAAAGTGGGGCCTAATAGGCCCCAGAGCAACTTGAAAGGTTATTAATATTAGGCTAATAATTTTGTATTTAAATGAAATTGCCATTTAAATTCTTTAATGAATGGATTAACGAGATTCCCTCTGTCCCTATATACTATCTAGCGAAACCACAGCCAGGGGAACGGGCTTGGAGAAATCAGGACTAGAAACATCTTTTCGTAGGAGTGTTAATCATTCTGTTAGATATATCCAAGTTTAGGAGTTTAAGTTTAATGAGTAAGCTATGATTTGATAGCTTACATAGCATGAATGTTAAATTTAGTTATTTTTAAAAGTGAGAGTTTATCATAGTTTTGTTTATGGAACTGTTTACAAATCATATGTTGTGTAGTTTAATAGTTATGAATTGGTTATTGTTATATTATTTTATTATGTTTCAAGAACATTCTGAGTTTTCTTATTGTTATGAGGGAGTATTATTGCATTATGGTATCTTGTAGTGTTTCTGTGTGTGTGGAACATACTAAACTTCTGTCAGGGTGTAAATACTCATTGAAAATGTTTTTTGAAACTTAGATCTTGACTGTGTGGTTGTAAATTTAGCCATGAAGAGGATAGTGTGGTGATTTTTAAAATGTATTTATCACAGATTGTACCATAAAAACAAAATATATATAATTATATTTAAAATTCTGTATAGACTCTCATAACTAAAAGTGTAACAAACATTTGTATATAAGTTTTGACCTGTTTTAAAATTATTTTAAAACAAGTGGACTGTGTGCTGTGTGTTTATTGTTGACATTTATATAATGCCAACAAATCACAAAACTTACTGTAAAGAATCCCACCCATACATAAAACATGACAGTCCATTTTTTCACCAATGCAAGAACAAACTTGCTATACAACAACAGATGAACACATTTGAAATTAGAAGGCCAAATTCTGGTCCTTTATCAAACCCATAATGTCAATCAAACTACACATTCACTGTCTTGAGCCAATTATAGGAAGGTAGTTAGCCAGTGATAAAATCAAATACAGATCCTGCCCATACAAAAAATCTGGCACATCATTACTAAGAATAATGCAGAGATGCCAACCATTATGATTTTGGTGTATATATTACGACTATACGCTCATACAGACAAATATTACAACTTGTTGCAACTCCCAAATTATTATATATTATATAGGCCTATACAATAAAATGATAAAGTGTTCCCCCAGGACTTGAAAGGGGTGAAAAGAAAAATTCTAGTGAGATACAAATAAATTTTGATAATAAATAAAAGACATAGCCCAAATGGTTACTTGCAATAATCTTCTTTGTGCTTGAAATAATAAAAAATATTTGTATCTCCGACGCCTACCAATGGTTTGAGTGTGGTGCTTCTTCATACTGGGTACGTGGGGAATCCTCAGTTACGTCATCAGTGCTTTTCAGCCAATCAGCGCTTGCGTAGATGGGTATTTTCTTGTTTTCTAAGCGGCATAGAAACACCAATGCGACCGCTCACAAGATGGAAAAAGAGAGGCCTCATTCACCAGATTGTCTTGTTTCTGGCAAATCTAAAAGGACTAAAACTGTGAAAGGGATCTGTCTACAATCATTATGCTCAGTCATTTGAAATAGTTGGCATCTCTGATAATGTTCTAAATTTCATACTTCCCTCAAAATTACTTACTATGGGGTAAATCATGTTCAGTATAATGGCTAAAATTATGCACAATGTCTAACACTGCATTTTCCTTTGCAAACAAGTTTTTGCAATGGATGGAAAATTAATTGTGAACAAACATGTCTTGACAAACTTTCTACATACATACTTCTTATGTACACGAACACAGACCCCCTAAGTCCAATATGTATGGCTCAATGGAATTGCCTTAATTCCAGCTTTTCAACTATGTGTAGAGTGAAAATAGCCGTTAATTTTGAGTTTTGGCTGGAAGTGAACATTTCTATATTTGTTATCTTGTTCACCAGTGATACCAGAATGTTTACAAAGGTTCCTCACTTTGACATTTTGAATTGAAGGATTATCTTCCATAACTATGGTTTTCAATTTGTAGATTAGTCTCATTTGAGTAACTTATTAAGGTGTGATTTCAGAAACCTTTGATGTATAAAATGCCCTGCTGTGTGATTATCCTGGTTTCTTTTGAGACCATTGAATGTTTCCTTCTTCAAAACTGTGTGGTCTTTAGCTGTATATTATTGACTATTTCATTGCATGGTGATACTTCCTCATGAAGGTTATAACATTTCTTACCAGCCGTACTTCTTGTGGTGATTTTATAATATCAAATGCTTGAGATTTTCTCTTGAACCAATTGTATAGGTTTTAAAAATGTTACTTATGAGGCGTTATTATGCAAATACAACAAGTATCACTCACTTATTATGTACTTCATAGTAAAAAAAGAAATGTTTGAATCCTTTTAAGTTTTAATTTGGAACATATTAAGTCCTTTTAAAGTTGTGAGCTAATTTGGCTCTAGGTGTTACTTTGTGTAATATGATTCAGTTCAAGAATACAATTTATCTTGTATTTCGTGAAGCATTTGTATTGGTTTTACTTCAACTGTCACGTGTTGGACTTCCCAATCACTGTTGCATGGAGCAAATATACTTCCAAATTTGTATAAGCATCTGTTTGTGGTTGGTCAACTGTGGAAATGTAAGAGCAATTTTAATGTTTTCAAAGAAATTAATTAGTTTCTCCTTTGAAAAGGCAAAACCTGCTGTAAAATTCTGTATTTTTTTTTTAGAATCATTAGATTACACTTTTCCTCAACTTTTTTTTTACTCTTATTCTATGTCTTCAATCTGGAAGACAGTTGTAGATCATAAAATAAACAACATGTAGTTGTGTTTGTCAAAGTTGCTTGTTTTTCTTCTTTGTAATTTTTATCACGTAAACATCAACATTCCTAGTATTTCTTTAAATGAAGGATAACACAATGCTAACAGTGACATCTGTGATAACATACACATGTGCATGTGCAGTTTGTTCCTATGGTAAATTAACTCTGTAAATATTGACTTGTAACTTATTTTGTTCCTACAAAGGTTTGTGTAAGTGGGACTGCCCTGTTACTGTTACATGGAACAGAACTACTTGCAAAATCTTGCAGTCCTGTTTAAGATTGGTAATTATAGAGATAATGTAGTTTTTGTGAGCACTTTTGAGGCTTTTAGAAGGTTAGTCTGCTTAGAATAGGCCAAGGTTTGCTACAACATGTGTTTTTCTATAGGTGCATTAGGTATTCATTGCCATATTTTTGTTTCAGATTTATTTTAGTTTTATTTTACTTTATTTTAGTCTTTTCAACCTGAAACATATGTAAGACCATTGTGAAACATAATGTAAACAGAACTTAGTTGTCTTTGTAAGGTTCTTTGCTGCTGTTTTTTTTTCTCTTGCACTTGTACTTGAACATTTCATTAATTAGGAGTATTTTATCCATGTGTCATTATAACTCTAAACTAACAGTATTATAAGGGCTCTTCTCACATCTGTAGTAACACATCTGTTAGCTTATGCTGTTTGTTCTTTTATATGAATTAATTTCAAATAACAAAATAGGAATTACTATTCATATCAAAATGCATATGTTAGAGATACATGACAGTTTAAGATAATGCAAGTATTATGATTTAGAGTTAAAATATAAAATAAATATTAAATTTAGTTATTTTTAGAAGTGATATTTTATCATAGGTTTATTTATACAACTGTATACAAATCATATCTTATGTAATTCAGTCATTGTGATTTAAAGTTATGCTACTCAAATCTTCTGAATTTTTCATTACATTAATTGGATATTTTTGCATAATAATGTCTACCAGTCTGTGGAATGTTGATAAGGTTAGTTAAATTGATAGAAACACTGCTGACCAAAATCTTAAGGCCAATGTTTTATTTGTAAGACATACAAAACTTAAGATTTTTGTATCATTAGATACAATTAGATACAATATCGTAAACACGTAACGAAATTGAGTCATTTGTATTCAAGCATTAGCGTTGTTGACATCTCCTGTGTTACGTTTGGTGAAAACATGGCAAAGGCTAAAAAGTTGACAGAGTTTGAACGTGGCAGAATTGTCGAGCTGCAAAAGCAAGGCTCTGAACGTGCCATCGCTGGTGAGATTGGGCATAGTAAAACTGCTGTTGCAAATTTCTGTCGGCCCAAGAAAATTTCGCAATAATTGAGCAGCAGGATTCAACAAATTGTCCGGCAAGACACCAGCTGATCGATGAACTAGACTAAGGCCCTTATGGACACAGAATGAAGCTTAAAAACAATAAGACAGCATCTAGGAAAGAAAGGCTTTAAAAACCGTAAACGTCTTTAAAGGCCACGCCTCCTTGCACACTGTGAAACAGCTCGGTTAAACTTTGCTGAGAAGCACTAAACATGGGATGTAGAAAAGTGGAAGAAGATTTTGTTCTCTGATGAGAAAAAATTTAACCTGGATGGTCCAGGTGACTTCCAACATCACTAGCACAATAAGGATATCCCACCAGAGACATTTTCTACACAACACTGTGGAGGAGGTTCCATCATGATCTGGGGTGCTTTCTCCTTCCATAGAACAATGGAGCTTCAAACAGCAGATGGCTACATTGGCATGTTAGAGAGAGCATCCTTATTGACTGAAGGCCCTTGCTTGTGTGGAAACAACATGACAATGCTGCAATCCACAATGCTTGCAGGACAAAGGACTTTTTCATGGCAAGTAACGTGATTCTTTTGGACCATCCAGCATGTTTGCCCAAACTGAACTGCATTGAAAATGTTTGGGGGTGGATGGAAAGGGAAGTGTATAGAAATGGACATTAATTGCAAACAGTGCATGATCTTCATGAAGCCATTTTCACCACTTGGAATAATATTCCAGCCAGCCTTCTGCAAACGCTTATATCAACCATGCCAAAGCAAATGTTTGCACTTATTCGCAATGAAGGATGTGCAACTCACTACTGAAACTTCTTGTTGGGCCTTTTCTACCCTGTTTAGGATTTCTTTTTGGTGTGGTCTTAATCTTTTGACCAGCTAGTATTTAGGCTAATTTCACAGTGTTCACATTTCCCCTATTAAATGCTGAAAAGTTTTTTTTATTTTCCCTTATCTTATTTTCATCTTTTGAAGCTCTACTCAAATAATTGGTTGAATCTGACAATGCAAAATGCATATTTTTTCTTTATGTTCATTGGCCTTAAGATTTTGGCCAGCAGTGCATATAAATCAAGACTGTGTATTTGTGAGCTTAACCATAAAGGGTGTATAGCTGTAATATTTAAAGTGAATTATCAAATATTGTATTTTTAATAATGGAGAAGAATAATTTGTCATGTTTATTGTATTCTAACGTAAATGAATAAATCTTTGTGGATTTTTGATAGATGTTTGAGATACAGCTGTGATAACTAAAGTGTAACAAACATTTGAATGTATATATTTGACATGTTTTAATATATTGTTTTAAAGCAAGGGGACCCTTCTAAACAGTGTTCTGTTTATATATTGTTGAAATTCATCACCAAATCACAGACATCTAATGTACAAAATCTAGGTCATCCATACAGCATATAATTCCTAGAAAAATTAAAAATTCTTTCACTTATAAATTTACTGTTAAAATTATTTTTATCCAGCTATAATTTAGTTGACTAGATGAAACCACTATTACAAAGTAATATCAATGGCTAATTTAATTTCTCTGCTAATGAGGCAGTTTATAACCCATCATATGATGTGAAACAGTCTTCAGCATAGGCTGATAAATGAGCATATGAAAAAAGTAGTTTTAAATATTTATTATTCTTGATATTTTTCTCCAACATAGAGTTTGGTCATCATAAACAGCATAACAGCTCAAAGGTTCTAATGTATCTTAGATCACTCCTCTGAACTGCCCTTTTCTAGGGCATCTTTAGTGTTTTAAAGGTTCTTTTTTGAATGAGATACATCTCCAAAGAGAATCATATTGTTGGATATACACGACTGTTTAGCATAAGAGTTGTTATTTAGTTCATTTAGTGATATAATATTTAATGATTAGTTAGTTTTTATAACATGAGTATTAAAAATAATTATTTTAAAGACAGTATTTATCACAAATTTGTGACATACCATGGAAAGAGTCATACATTGTGTGTGTAGTTCAACTGTAATTTTATGTCACCTTACTTGAACTCTCTCTATTTCTCTCATTGCCTTAAATAAGTAGTGTTACATTATAGCATTTTATAGTTTGTAGAAAGCTCAAGAACTCAGTTGGGAAAAACAAAAAATATGTACGTGACCATGTGAGCACGTCAGAAAATGTGAAGTTAGACTATGTGATTGTTAATTTAGCCCTAATGGACAATATTTTAAAGTGGGTTTACAATTTAACAAAGATAATGAAAAATAATTTGTCTTTTAAAATAATTAAATCTGCCTGTGTGGACTTTGATAAAAAGGAGACAATTATTTAAAGTTTTAAATACAACTGTGATAATGCATGAGTGAATTTATCACAGATTGTGTGGTGAGAAAGAATAATAGAGAAGAATAAATTCTTTTCAGTTAGCTTGTAAAGTAACTGAACTAGGTCATGTAGACTTTAGACAAGAAAAGAGAAATATCTAAAGTTTTAGCTGCAAAGCTATAATGAGTTTGACTTATTTTAAATCTATTAATTTAAAACAAATGAATTCTATGCTGTCCATTTATTGTTGACATTTATCACCAACAAGTCAAAAACACCTACTGTAAAGAATCCAAGCCCATATGCAAAATCCCTGAAATTTGGTAAGTCAACCAGAATTACAGAATTTTAAATGGCAATGAAAGAAGATGTGAATGACTGCAGAAGTAGATCTTTATGTTTAATAATAGTTTTAGCAAAGCTAGTGTAGAGATTACAATCATGCTATATAACCATGACAAATGATTTTGATAAGTGGATTGAAAGAAGTGAATGTCTGGGGTTAAAAGATTGTAATCTATGAGAGTTTGTTAAACAACAACAGAACTTAGAGAGAGAAGAGCATCAATTGAGAAAAGTAGAAGAAAGAGAAAAACTGGAAATAGGAGAAACAGAGAATAAGAGCACAAATTGAAAAAGAAAAATAGGAGAAAGAGGGGTGGCTTCAAATTAATAAAATAAAAATATAGATTGAGAAAGGAAATATTGTAAATAGAATAAGAAAACAGATTGAGAGAAAAGAAAGACTGGAAATAGAGAGAATCTGATCACAAACTGAAATTGCCAAATTTTACCTATCAGAAAGAAGAACCCAAGGATGACGTTGGAGTCAAGGCCAATTGACCCAAGATGCCCAAATTTGATAAAAAGAAAGATGACAGGGATGCTTTCCTGGAGAGATATGAAAGTTTTGCCCAATATTAGAACTGGGCAACCTAACTTAGTCCACTTCTCACAGAAAAAGGCCTTCAAGTAAATGCAGGCATAATGTCAAAAAATGTCATGGACTATGAAAAGTTAAAAACAGCCTTGCTGAAATGCATGGTACCTTGTTCGAAAGTTCAGGAAAGTCAAACCTGACACTGGAAAAATTGTATTGAAGTTTTTAGCATGTCTATTGCAGTACTTTACAAGATGGACTGACATGGTGAAGTGTAAAAATAGTTTTGAGGGACTGGCAGAACATTTTGTGATCACATGTTCAAATGACATGCCACTGTTTTTAGGGAAAGGGACCCAAAAGATGTGAATGAGATGATCAAGCTAGCAAAATAGTTTATAGAAGCCTGTGGAGGGAATTATAATTTGCAATTCTAAGAAAAATCAATAGTGGCTGACCAGAAGTACAAATCCACCAAAGGTGACAGGAAGTTAACAGACAACTAAGAGAAGAGATACTATATTTGTTATGAAATAGGACATATAGCAAATAAAAGAACTATACAGCAGTGGATATAACTGGACCATTAGCATCTCTTTCTGACAAGGCCAATCAGTATGTTCTAACAGTAATCAACTATCTATAAACCATAGCACTGATAGAGACAGAGTGGCAGAAGCTTTCCTTGAAGTATTCTGCAGTGTGCTTTTCTAAAGAAATCCTGAATGAAAGTTTAATTCAGAATTGATGCAAGAGATGTACAAACTCATCATCACTAAGCAGCTCCTTACCACTCTGTACAACCTTAGATGTAATTGACTTTTTGAAAAAGTCAGCAGAGTCTTGAAGAGCAGACTGAAGAATGTGTACCAAAAGACATCACATTGCTGGGCCTGTTGCACTTGCAGGCAGTTTTATATGTTTATTGACAATCCCACAAGTGGGTACAAGATTTTCACCCTATGACTTACTGTACAGAAAAACAGTACAAAATGTGATGCAAATATTGAAAAAAAAATATTGGTCAGGAGGAAACAATAGTCAAAAGTAACAAATACATATCAATACATGTTAGACCTTGGAAATGACTGGAAAAGACTTGTCAGCTTGCTCAAACAAGCTTGTATGCAGGTCAAAGCAGTTAAAAACACTTCTTTAACAAGAATGCCTATGATCAACATTTCAACATCAGACTGAAAGCCTTGGTTCTTTTAACCAAATATAGCAACAAACCCACCCTGCAGTGTGAAGGACCTATTGAAGTATAAGAAATAGTCAACAGAATGGACTACAAAGTGAAAGTAGATGGGAAGATCAAAATCTACTACACCAATCTGTTGAAGAGGAACTCTAGGAGAGAGAAAGGCATAACAGATACATTAATGAGGCATGGATGGATGTTACAGATGTGGCTGTCATAGATGGAAAAACCAGAAAATGATGATTCTTGTAATAGAAAACTAAGAACTTCTTGACTTAAAACCAATGAGTGGAGATGAGCCATATAAAGATGTCAATATCATTGAAGAACTGATTGGCAAGCAGAAGAAAGAGCTACGAGGTTTACTGTGCCAGTGTACAGATGTTTTCCAGATTAAACAGGCAAGACAGACCCTGTCCAGCAGTATCAAAACTATGATTAGGGGTCCAGTCAGCGTGAATCTCTGTCAGATACTGTATGAAATGAGACCAGGTAAAGCAGGAAGTTGAGGGAGTATTAGAAGCTGGAATCATCAAGCTTTTAAATTTAGCTTACTGTTCACCAGTAGTAATTATGAAGAAGAGGGATGAATTAAACCATTAATGCATAGACTTTCAGAAGCTGAACCTGATGATGAAATTTGACTCTGAACCTATGGGCAACCCAGAGACTGTCACATCAAAACTAGACAAAAACAAATTCTTTATCAAGATTGACCATAATAAGGGTACTGGCAGATCCTGATGGAGAGAAGACAGCCTTTGACACCAGATGAATGTTACTAATTTAAGAGAATGCCATTTAGATTAGTCAACTGAGTGGTGGCATCAAACCACATAACGAGGAAGATATTGCACACCACCACCAACATCAAACATTATGTTGATGATATTCTGACACACACAGCCAAATGGAAAGACCACCTACAGAAACTTAGAGAGTTGATCAGATAAGTAAGGGCAGCAGGTATAACCATTAAACCATCTAAATGCTACATTGGCTATCCTGTGCTGGATCTTGTTGGACACAAGATGGGTGACCAACAAATAGCCATGGAAGAGGAGAAACTAATACACTGAAAAGACGTATTAGTTCCAATGATCAAGCAGCAAATTAGATCCTTCCAGTGGTTAAAAGGATACTAGAGGAATTTCATTCCAAACTACACACGTTGCTGCACCATTGACTGACCTATCCAAGAAATACCTACCCAACAAGGTAAGTGGGACTAACCACAGCAGATGATATTCCAGAAGTTAAAGAACATATTGAGAAGTTCATTAATCCTTTTGTCCACTTGTTATCAACATTTATCTCCTACAAGTCGCAGACACCCACTGTAAAGAATCCCAGCCCATAATACAAAAACCTTGAAACATTTATTATTGGAAAGGTTAAAATGCAGTAAATGTGCAGGCTACTTTATTTTCATAAATGTATCAACAAATATAACCACATTGTGTGCATATGTTACTATTAGTTAAACTAAACTGAGGGTAAACTACACCAACATATGGTAATACAAAGGTCATAAGTTTGCCATAATGTATTACATTAATAATACCATTCTGCACAATATATAGGTCCTATATTTACCATTGTTTGTTCATGTCCATACCATTGATCTATCATCACCATATGTGTCATGTATCTATATGAAAATGGTGTTATGCCTGGTTCTGATTTTTTTTTCACATGACTATATAATTGTTATTTAACATCAGGGATAAAAAAACAACTTATCTGTGAAAAGAATGTTGCTCCACATGTTGTTAATCCACTGAAGTTGTTCTTGACACCATTGCAGGTGTTTCATTTTATTTCTTTTTGGAAGTAAAACATATCTTTAAGCAATTCTGGCATACAATCCAGTCTTGTTAAGTGTATTTCTGATTGACTGTGCACTAACACAATATCCATTTTTTCTCTTTTCTGATTACAATTTCCCCATCTTGGTTATTTTTCAAAATCTATTTTGTATTGAAAATAAATGTATGAACTAGAATTCTCTCTCTCTTCTCTGGTAGCCTAAAATTTGAAAATTTCTTCCCCCCCCTCTTTAAAACATTGCTTGTTTCTTCATGTATATCTCTTATATCATTCTTTTCATATTTTCTCTGACTTTTATGCTATTTACGTTTCATATAATATCTCCCATTGTATCACTTCACATATATTTTTTTAGATTAAAATTAAAAGCACATAATTTTCAGCTTTTCATTTCATTTATCATTTTTCTGTACTTTCTAAATCATGCTTCTTCTGGGAATTTTTCTTCATTTTACACCCAGCTGCATAATATTTTTTTAAATGGTATTGCATATATCTAATGAGTGCTTAATTATAATTTTCCTTTTAATAAATTGAGCAAATCACTGTCTCTATTGACATTGGAAGCCCTTACTCTCCAGTTTTTATTGTAATTTTTGTTAATTCTTCAGCCTTTTAAAAGCATTCTTCCATATGTTCTTATCAATTCCTTACCTTTATTTTTGTATCAATTTCTGAAGCACTTGTTTTGTCTTCACCTTTCAATCCTTTTCCTCGCATTTTAGTACAGTTTCTCCTTTTTTCCTCTTCATACTTTATATTTTATATTCCTTTAAATTTGCTTTTCATTCCTCTTCCTTTGCTTTTCTCAACAATTTTACTCTTTCTGTAGCTTTTCTATTCTTCTTTCTCTCTTTCTTTTTAGTCTTCCTTTCAGATATTAACATTTCATTTAAATCATGCTTCTTCTATTTTCTTTTACATTCTTGCCCTCACCCTTTCATCATTTATCTGCTAACTTCTGTTTTTATTAGTTTATCTTTAAGTTTCTCCACTTTTACATCTTCCCAAATGTCTTTTCTTAATTATTTTCTCATCTTCCTCTTCATTTTACTTCGATATCTTTATCATTACACCTATTGGTTGAT
The DNA here is from genome assembly GCF_004210375.1 of Tachypleus tridentatus. Taxonomy (NCBI): domain Eukaryota; kingdom Metazoa; phylum Arthropoda; class Merostomata; order Xiphosura; family Limulidae; genus Tachypleus; species Tachypleus tridentatus. Next base: position 8,860,989 of record NC_134832.1, on the reverse strand, counting down.
GGTTAGCTTAATTTTACATTAAATTTCATTATTTGTTTGCTTATTTATTAACTCTAGCATAATTTTAACTGTATTATTTTTTCCTGGTTAAATGATACTCCATTTTGTTATTTCTCATCTTACTGTCATTCAAGATTTCAATCCCATTTTCATTTACTAACTTCTAAAATTTCCTTCCTTTTATTGTGTGTACTTTACCTTTAGATTTTTTTACTCACAATGTTTTCTTTCTTCCTACCATGTTTTGTATATGCCTGCCCTTTCCTTCACATCACTCATCATTTCTAAGAGTTCTGCTCCTCCTTGTTCTTATACATTCCCTACCTCTTTCAACTTTCATTTCTGTAACTTGTTCACTTCTTTTGCAGTATAAACTACTTTTACTGATCATATCACTCACTTTATTGTTGATGTGGTTATATTTTTATTCTTACTCTTCCTTCTAATGTGACCACTCTTTCTTAATTAATTCTTAATCAACATTAAGATTTCTCCTGAAGCTCTTCCTTTTTTCTTTATATTTTTTACTGAATAGTTCTTCCCTGCAAACTCTAAAAAATTGTATCTTTTTTTCTCTTTTTCTTGATCTTTGTCTCCATTATTCCTCTTATATTGAATGTATTTACATATTCCCAAAAAATATTTATCCTTTGTTTATTCTTTCTATAATATTACTAATTAAAATTTTGATGTCTTCTTCTCTTTTTCTTTTAACTTTTTGTACTTGTGAATAATATTTTCCAATTCACATCAGCAGAAAAGTTTTTCCCAAATATTTTCAGTCCTCTTTCAGTGTTGCTTTCTCCCTCCAAATCTTTTATTTTTTTTTTCAAACTTTACTGTAATAGATTTTGGATACATTACATCCTTCTCCACAATCCTTTGCACTGTTGCTATTCCTTTCAGCATAATCTAGTTTTGTCTTCAAAGACCTTTTTAACTTTAATCTCATCTATTTATCAGGTCTTTTCTCCTTTTATGTCTGTTAATCAGATTCATTTTCCAATTCTTTATTCTACTGTTAATTTGATTTCTCTTTTTCTTCTTTTTTCATTTGTTTTTAACTTTCCTGTCCTCTTTTGAATCTTGTTTCAATTCTGCAAATTTACTTTCTAATTCCTACCATCCTTCTAATATTTTCTTTTTATGTTGTACTTCCTCTCATAAAGATCTGGTTTCTTTTTTTATTTAAAGAGAGCCTGTTAAAACTTTTTGTGCTTTTAAATGGATTTTGACCTTCAAATTTTCCATGATATTTAGTCCTTTAATGACAATCCATTCTTTCAACTTTATCTCCTCTCTCTCTTCTTTGTAATGGACCTTTCTGCCACCTTGTATTTTTCTTAACTTATTTTTGTTGTTCAATATTTCTTTTTCTGTTTTAATTTTCGTTTTTTATTTTCTTTATGTTATTTGCATTATAAAAGACTAACTTTTTTGTTTTGTTTTTATTCCACATAAAACAATCACCTCTTCACAAATCTCCATTAAACACGTATGTCAACAGAACTATCTCATTGACATTTTTATCAGCATCGTTAGTATATATGAAGGTTATTTAGATCATTATTTGTTACCTAGACAGTGTAGATTTTGTGTTTTCGACAATCCATATCTGTTCTTAGATGTTGATGAATGTCGAACCAATCCCCAGTTGTGCTTTGGAGGAACCTGCATAAACTCTAAAGGAAGTTTCTCCTGCATATGCCCACCAGGATTTGTTTTGTCTGCTGAGAAGAATAAGTGTTATGGTATGTTTTAGTTTTATTATGAACTCAGAACTTGATGCTTTTATAATTTTCAGAAAGATAAAATACCTTTAATATAAATTGTTCATTTCCATTCATTATATTGACACTTTTATAATCGTTCTCTTATGATTAGAATAAAAAGTAAAGTAAAAATAAAGTTTATTAAGTACCCATATGTATATCTCTTTGCATATATGTTGTATACACTGTTCATAATACTTCTGTATGAATTTCTTAATCCTAAGCTTATCTTAACCAAAATGAAACATCACAGTGAATAATGCGATATATTAATACTGTTGCTATACGTGTTCCTCTTTTTAAGCCAATGAAATTTTTGTTTTATTTTACCCTAACTAAGTAAACCTCTAGTTACCTAATAAAACTGTAAGAGCTATTTTTTCATTCTTTTACTTGATATTTTTCTTTATTTTTCAGATACCAGAAAGAACTTCTGCTATACTTCCTTAGAGAATGGAGTCTGTAAGGTACCAAGAAGAATGAATGTTACTCGTAGCGAATGTTGTTGTCTGGAAGGTTCTGTAGCTTGGGGTTCTGATCCCTGTGAAGTTTGTCCTTCTCCAAATGAAGGTGTGTACCAGATATCCTAATAAGTGTTAGGACCTATTTTAATGACCTATCAAATATCAGTTTTCAGATATTTATCTACCAATGTTATATTGTATTGCATTAATATTAATACTTAGTAGCTAACTCTAGCAAGATGCGTGTTCTAGACAATTCTTATGCAGATAAATGCACATGGAAATTTCAGGAAAGTTGCATGTTAGTTGAGTCATGGTGTCATAATGAATTATAAAAGGAAGCAAAACCAAAATGCTACCCATGGATAACATTAAAGTCACTACGTATATTTGTATATTTTGAGATTTACTTTCTGATAGCTACATGAAGGTAATATTAAGTAGAAAATTTGTGTGTGTGATGTTGTTCACAAGTTGTTAATAGAGTGAAAGTTAAAGAGCAACAATTTGGTTTTGTTTCCTAAAGAATATTTATTGTTTTAGTTTTTTAGTCTATTGTTTTAGTTTTTTAGTCATGTTTCTTGACATAAAATATTTTTATTGCAAAGAGTATCTAACTTCTTCTGCCAGAAGATTTTAAATGTAAGAAATAAATGGAAATCTGTTACACACAGGTAAATGTATATTAACATTTTCTTACTATGATAAATGATTTTTGACATACACTTACCACTCTCACCCAAAGCTATTTCAATAGTAGTCTGCCCTCTAAGCATTACTAAAAACATTTTGCTAACAGTGCATAAGTTTCATGCCATTTCAAAATGTGCTGATCATATGACTACTCTCCACCAATTGTATTGTTCCATAATTCTTACTACTGAGAACTGGCAGGCATATCAATGGGAAAGAAGAGTGGATAGTAGGTGAGTAGAGAAAACTACCTCTTGGAAACACATTTTAAGGGTAAGTAAATGTTAACTACTGAAACAGTATTACCTCCTCTCCTCCAAAGGAAGAATCAAACATTTTTAAGGTGGAAGGGTCAATGAAGGTGCATCAATCTTAAAGTGGAAAGCAACTGCACTGAAAAAATGGATGTGCTAGAATGTGAAAATAAAGCACACAAGTGGAGTATAACACAACTACTGGAGCAGCTATGCTCTTCACTCAGCAATCAATGATGTAACACAGTTGGGTGGGAGTGTATTGATAGGCACAGTTGAAGTCAATAAAGAGATGTACAGCACTGAATCAGTGTAGGAATTGCTACATAACTGTGACATGAATCAGTATGATGCTGATAAACATGGTAAGCTTGTGTTTATGCAACCACTTCCCTTATATGTGTGTGCCAAATAAAGTGCCTTAAGTTACACTAGATTACACCAAATGTGGTCCATGTGAATTAAATATCTAGTTGAAATGCCTTCTGTAAGGTATAGTGATCAGCAATTGCAGTTCACCCAGCAAATATATCCAGAGGAAGTGCGTGGATATGGAAAATAATGAAATAACTGTTATGAGTGTTGTCATGAGGGTGATCATAACTAGCTCTGTATCCACATCCAGTAAATGATCAAGAGAGAAAAACAAAATAACACTAGGGAAGTGCCTTGAGTACTGAATATTATTGTATAATGCATTGTTCAGTAATGTAGTGATTCTAACAACAATAGCCCTTTTCTTGCCCAGTGAGTGCACATGGGCTAAAATGTCTCATTTTGTTTTTCAAAACCCACTTGGGGGAAGCTTTCATTATCCAACACTCCAGTAAATGGGAACCAGAAATAGCAAGGACTTCCATGTTTCTCCAAGAAAGAAAGGGGGAACAGTCACTGGTGAGTCCAAAGGAATGACACACTGAAAACAGTGCATTTGTTGCCTGTAATTCCCTATTTTAAAAAGCAGATAGACCACAATTGTAGGAATCACAGGTCAGAAGCAATCAGTAGAAATCCCCATCTTCTTTATTCCTGAGGTCTATGAGTGATGGTCCTTTATGAATAAAAGTAGTAATGCTTAGTAAAATGGAAATACACTTACCACTGGATGAGCTGCTGGTGGTCTTACAGAAACACCTCATCTCAACAGTGAACTTTATAAAATTATTCATATCTAGTGCAAATATAGTATGAAGCATACATGACCAGATGACATTTGCCACTAGGTGGGATCCTGAAATATGATATGTATCCACTAAAAATATATAAAGAGAGTAACATCTTGACTTACCCAAGTCAGAGGTGAACAGAAGTGTGTAGAATCACCACAAGAAAAAAATATCTGCCTAACAAAGTCACAGCAAGGTTGTACAGATAATGTGCAACAAATGTATTGTTAATTGTCCATACCTCAGCCTGAATATATCCTCCAACAGCTGGTGAAGGCAAGAAGCTAAAGACATAGTCAGATGATGAATTGAGTGTGAAGAAACATTGTGCAGATGGCAACTTTCTATGTACAAGTCAGAATATGCAGGTCAAATGAGTTGACAAACCTATCCAATGAGTGCAGTAGGAGACATATCATGGGACACAGAGGGAATCCTTGGAACAATAACATGAAAGGAGGCAATATGAGCCACATAACGTCACAGGGAATGAGCTGGACAAAGAAGTCAATCCAAAACCTAATGGGAGTATAGGTGAGAAATGAAAAGTAAGGAAATATGAGAAAAGGCCAAACCACTTACACAAGCTACAGATGTCTAGGAAAGGAAAGCCTAAACAGGATAGAAAATAATAGCATAAGATGAATGCAATAAACATCAATGGCATAAATATAGTAACAACAACAACTTCAAGCAAAGAAGAGGAGGAGAATGAGGAATTAAGAAAAAGATGGTACAGGGAACACTTGTCAATGTGCTCAAATGAAGAATTGGACAGGACATGAAGGAAAAATTGAGATTCAGTATGGCTAACAAAGGGATATGTGAAGGACAAACAAGATAAAAAGAACAGAAAAAGAGGGAAATAACATGTGAGGAGAAAGCTTTCCATAAGCAGGAAAATTGGGATAGGATGGCCCTATAACTAGAAACAGTTGACATGGACCAACTGTGATCAAACAACAAGCAAAGAATTAAGAATGATGAAGTACCAAAGGATTGGAGAGGAAAAAAGCCATGGTGAACAAACCAAGGCCTGTAACTAGATCACTACCTTTGGTACATAGACAAGGAGAAAGGTTGAATAGAATGGGAAAGATGCTACACAAGGGGTGAGTCTCTGAGCTGAGACAAGAGACATGATAAAAGCCATGTGCAAAAATGAAGTTTAATGTCAAAATGAACTATGTCCAATGGTGGATGTCAGAAAAAAGACTGGGACAAATATAAGAGCAGGGAATATTGGTTTAGTAAAGACCAAAGTAGAGAAAAACATGTCTGAGCAGGCCAATACAGAGCAATGAGTAGGACACAACAAGGAGTAGTCTCGATAAAGGAAATTATTATAGAGAATAGTCTGATTAGAAGATGGACGTATAGTTGAAGACCCATCCAATCCTAACTGAATGCATCTACTCCCAGAGCTGAAGGATATGGAACGAGAGACTAAAAGTAAAAGGAAAGAATTTTGGTGTTTTACTGAATGGAAAACACATTTATATTTAGTGTTCCCAGTGGAGAACACAACCACAAAAATACACATGGTAAAAGGGATCATGCTATGAGAAGAACCTGGTTTGGAAGAGATAAGTATGTAATGGTCCAAGGATCATGGGTGAAGTTACATTGGTCAAGAAACATCCATTGAAGGGAATGCATATTAGTTCAACCATAGAGAATGAAAGTTTCTAAGGAAGTCCACATTCCCATCATACAGTGAGAAAAAGAGAAGGATCTAATGGCAGCACTAGAAAATGGAAGACACAACCCTCACAGATGAACCAAGAAAATGACATGACATTGAAGCAGTTGGAATATGAATATAGGCATCCCTCATAATGACTTGGTTATTCAGAGTCCCAGGAGAAAGAAACCTTGAAGTGAAAGGTATGGCTCACTGGTAAAATGAGGTGGCTTCAGATAATAATACAATCTGTACAGGTGTCTGATGGGTCTCCGATCTTTCATCTTTTGAAGGACAACAATTAGATGAGTGTAAAACCCTGGTTGACTAGTGACTGCCTGTTTGGCAGCCACTTTATGTAGTAGATCTTAAACAGATTACAGAGATGACTGGAAGAGGTATAATCCCAAGAAGCAGATAAGGGGAATAAAATTAAGACAACCACCTTCACACAGAACTAACAGAATTGTCAAGAAGTGCAACCAAAATGACACATAAACTTAACATACTTGGAGAAAGTACTTATTGCTCATGAACTAACAAAACTTAGAAATTTGTAGTCTTCAAAGTATATAAAACTAACAAACTTGTAACACTGTGAAATTCAGCCTAAAACAATAAACAAACACCTAAAGCACAAAACCACTAAAGAAACTTAGAAGATAAAAGACACATAAATATTGAACTTAAAAATCCACTCAAAGAAGCAGTAAGACAAAGAATAGAAAAGTAAATTATACCATAAGGAATGTAAGAATAAAAAGGCATCCAATTAACAATAACAAAATTTGGCTGAGAACTAATCCTCAATTAGATGTGAGTAATAGTAAAGAAAAGGGAACTTATAAACAAACATAAATAATGGAAGGAAGTTTAAATAATGAACCACCATACATCTACAAAATTGGCAAAAGCTATAATTACATGTACTGAAAACAAAAACTAATAAACAATCTCTAAATGCAAATTTAAATTGAAATAACTCAGATGGTGATATAATTATAAAAATCTATCTTATCAAGTATTGAGGAGAGAAGATATGAAAAACCTAAATTATCACATAAGGTAATTAGGTCAATTCACACAAGCTCCGTAAATTTTATAAACAAAGGTATGTCTATTAGAAGTGAGAAATATCTTGTGAAGAACATACCACAGCTCTCCTGGAGGTGTGGTAACAGGTGTAACAAGTGCCATAGAAAGAAATTTCCACTTAGTAGTTATATCCTTTCTGTAAAAAAAATTATAGAAAGATATTGTTAGCCAAGCATGACATGAACTCTCTATGAACTAAAGTCTATACTTCTCCAGCAGACATTGTTGACCCTAAAATGCATGAATTGATTAGATAAATTAAAAGTGGTTTTACTACATACGTGTTGATACTTGTACACTATCAACATTGATTATAGCTTTTCTGTTTTCATAAGAAAAACACACTATTTATGTGAAAATAAGTATTACTGACTGTGGTGTTGATATTCATGGGAAAACTTAAAACTGTAACTGTTAGGTGTTCTAGTTTTCTTTATTCATTATCATGTTAGGCTTTAAAATTTCTTTATAACGTATATAATGATTCAGTTTTTCATTCGTGTTTGTTGACATTAGATATTCTCGTTATAGAGAGTTTCCGACTTCTTTGTCCAGAAGGTTTTGGATACATAATATTTGAAAATGGAGTTGTGGAAGGTATGTCATTACAACCACTTTAAAATAGTTCTGTACTTTTTCCATAGTTTCTTTTGCCCAGGACCAATGAAGAAGTATGTTATTCATTAAAACCCTTCAATTTTAAAGTTAGCAAAGATGAAGCTACTATTTACTGTTGTAATAAATTAGTAAGAAATTGTATTAAAAATGGTTTCTGTAATATGTATTAAGAAAGCAGTTATAGTTTTCTTTTAACTTGTGCTGAGAAAATATTAAAATTGGTATAGTTCTCAAAGTTGTGTTGTTGCAGATAGTTATAAACTTTCATAAAGATTAATTCATATATACACTAGGTCAAGAAATTCAATAGGGATTTTATTCTAGTATAATTTATCTGTTATGTTATTAATATTAACTGATTAATTTGAACTTTTACTACCATAATGGGAGTTGGAGTGCCAAGTTCAGGAGTTAAGGTCTTCTTACCCTCTTCCACAATGGTAGAACCTTATTTTTTTCTCATTTATTGTTAATTTCTTTTTTTCTGAAAACAGTCAGCTACCCACAATTGTTTTGCTGTTCATTTTATTTTATTATTATTATTTTACTTTTTATTCTTTATGTGTGAGGCTTTGCAAAGGGAGGTTATGACTGATAAATAATGTATCTCCACTGCTATGTGGGTCCTGTTTCCATATTCACCTCCAAAGACCAGGACATGTCTTATATCCGACAATATAGTATATGCTCTTGTGAATTTGTTTTAGTTATACAGCATTATATTCTTATTAGGACTTGTTTTCTACTATAATTGTATGTAATAATATAAATATATAGTTTGATTAATGATTAATAAGTAACAGTTATTAAATTCTATAGCTCTAACTACTTTTAGCTGATGATTTATGCTAAAAAAAAAAAAGGTAAAAGAAAAATTACAAAATGATAACTACAGATTTTTTATTGTCATCATATTAGACATCAATGAATGTATGATGGATACCACTCGTTGTGAGAATGGCATATGTATCAACACAGATGGTTCATATCGCTGTGAATGTCAAGAAGGCTTCAAATTAGATGACACAAACAATAGATGTGTTGGTTAGTAAAAGCTGTAATTTTTTGTATGGTGATACTGCAGTGTATACTTAAAATTGTACTGTTGTTGTTCATTGGAGTGCATTGGTATGATGTGTATGTTTTTTAAGATTTTTGTTTCTGGTTTCTTTGGTTTTGTACTTTGTGTTACATATACTTTTATAAAAGTTTGTGCAAAAATGTCGTGAATAATAATGCTGAAATAAGAAGTTGGTAATTACACATTTTTCATAGTCGTTAAAAATGATTAGATGTAACTGCTTTGTGTCAAAAGTCAGCATGTGAAAAGCATTGCTTTTTAAGGTATTGCTATACCTTAAAAGAAACTTTTTTTTATAGATAGTAATAAAAATAATATTTTTGTTTTACAGTATATAGTGTATATTGGTCAAAAAATATATTCTGTATCAGATTTTATTATTTACTGATTATTTTAGCCATATATAGACCTAGTTCCTAATGATTACCATAGAAACACCTCACACAGTGCAGTATCTGGCTAATTGGTACTATGTTTCTTCTGGATATTTTATACCTATGAAAAGGTGAATTTGTTAAAAACTGACAACTAAAACATGGAATAGCTAGACTTTAGATTATCACTCTTTATAAAACATTAAAGTAACAACTGTGTATCTCAGAATGGCTGGTATGGGTATTAACACTTTTATTGATAACGAGAGAACAACATTTTGACCTTCCTAAGTCATCTTCAGGTTAAGAAAGATGACCTAGAAAGGTTGAAACATTGTTCTCTCCTTATCAATAAAAGTGTTAATACCCATACCTCCCATTCTGAGATAAATTTTTATTTCAAGTGGGTTTCTTGCCATCAAGAAAAGTGACAACTAGTTGTATACACGAAAATTCTAGTTAATATTGCTATATAGAATTACATAAGTTGTGTTTTCTGTTGTAAATATTTTTGTAATTATGTATTACATTGTATGACCAATAGTCTTAATTTTTTCATAACTGAATTTTTAAACTTCTTTACTAGAATCATTTCATATGTTATAATATCAGATAAGCTTTACAGTTTAATATGTTTAGTTAGCATAGAGCTTTTTTTAGTTTTGACTGTTGTCAAACAATTAACTTTTTAATAGTAGAAGCTAATATTTTAGCTCTAATTTTTTAAGAAAATGGGTAATGATATTACAGATATGTATGTATGTGTTAAAAGATATATTATTCACGTATAAGTTGTTCTGTGGTGTAAATCCTTTCACCTTAAGTGAAATTCAGATTCTGAATTTAAATATATTTTCATCCTTCAGAATTTATTTTGTTGTATATGTATAGACATAGATGAATGTACAGAGCCAAACATCTGTGGTAATGGGACCTGTAAAAATTTGATTGGTGGTTTTGAATGCTTATGTCGAGAAGGATTTGCTCCAGGACCAAGACAAACTTGTGAAGGTAAGTTAACAAATTTCTGAATTGTATTTGGTATTAGTTATTGTGTAGCTTATTTAGTTGTTTAACCATAATAGGAGAAGATTATTAAAATTCAAAATCTACTACTTAGTGGCTTATTAATTTATTAGTTACTTTTAAGTTCTTTCAAATTAATTTCACATATTAAATGTATATTAAATTTTTGTAGGTCATTGATAAGTCATTTTGTCAACCTTGGTTACTATTAATTTAATGCTTGAAAGTGAATTATACCCAAGTAAAAAACTCAAAAGTTTATACATGGCTTCATGTGTTTTAAAAGTGATGAATTATTAAAATAATCTGTTAAAGATTTAGTGGATCATATGTTTTATTGTAACATCCTCTATTGAAGGCCATAATTGTGTAAATGTGATTTTTAAGTTAATCAAGCAGATTTTTCAACAATTTAATAACTACGTAAAAACCTCTCCAATATATATATATACTGCAAAATTGAACTTGTATAGTTAAGTGATACCCGAATCATAAAATAATGTTTTGAAAAGATATAGGACAACCTTTTATCATAAACTAATTTAAATCACCAGTTAACTAGAGGAATGAAGAATTCAGTCCACTATAAAAAAATAACTGTTATTTTTCAGTGTGAAACAGTCTTTTTAAGTATTGTTAAAAAAATTGCAATGACGTTGAAAAATCCTATAACAGTGAATGTATACTTTAATTTTACTGAAATCATCTATACATTTTTCATAATGTGTAGAACCATTTTTCAAAATACTGCCATATACTCTTAATTTAATGTGAAGTTGCTTAAAAATAACTTAACAGTAAAATAGATGGTATTTCTTGAGATTAATGTATATATTATAATATAATATATATTATATTAATGTATATAAGTATATATACCTAAATCTTTATTTTGATACACAGTTGTGTTTTCTCTTAAAAATATTGATGTTGTGACCCTGACCATGCAGTTGCCCTGGTCGAAATATATATATATCATTGTTTTATTGTTGAACAGTACAGTGTTGAATGTTATTCTGCTTCTGTTCTGCTTAACAGTAGTTAAAGTTCTGGTTAGTTAGGCAATGTTAAGCTGCATCCTGTTGTCTTTTGAGATGTCATTTTTGAACTGTCTTCCTGCTTTCTACTTTGTTATCCTTCTGAGCTGAAAAGGCACACTTTAATCTGGTTATTTTCAAAATTCATATGTGCTGCAGGTAGAATATGTAGGCAGTTATAAAAGTTTAGCTGAGGGTTTTGATTGGACAAAATTTGGTGATGTTGCATCATTGTGTCCCCTTGACAACTAAGCAAAGCAACCACAATGACAAAATTCAGTCAATGATTATGATTTCTGTGAACTATCAGTATGAAACATGAGATGTGCATACACTCAATTCAGTTTTATTACCCATCATAATGTCTGCCATTCTACTATCAAACATATATTTAAATTCACAATTTATTTAGACACACACACACACACACACACACACACACACACACACACACACACATATATATATATGACTGGAAATTTTTGAAAAAGACACACTTACTTGTTGCAACAGAAAGTGCCATCATTTTGTGCAATTTATATGTCAATGTTTTTGCAACTGACTAGCATCTTTATATAGTAGATATCTTTCTACTATGAATAGTAGAAATAGTATAAATATTTCTTTTTTTGTCAGTTCCAGAATATATCATCTTAACCTTCAAAGCACTAATTAAAAGCTGTTTTCATTAAATTCTACTAAGGCACATGTCAGGAAGTACATTAACTTATCATGAGTGTTTCTAATGTCATTTTAGTAAATAAAATAATAAAGACAAAAATTTTAATCCATTTTGTAAAATAAATTATAATATTCATTATCAAAGTACACAATAGTACACAAAGGAGTAATTTGATTGTTTTGATGAATTCATCATAAGAAAAACGTGTCATAAGTGAAGCATAAATAATTTTTATTTCTGAGGTTGTAGCAGTGTGGACATATTGAGTTGTCTCTGTCTCTTTGCCTATCAATCTCTCCTGATTTTATAGAAGAGATATCTTAAGATTGGTAAAGATGTAGAGGTAATTAAATTTTGAAGATTAGTACTCACTAGTACACAGAAAATCTACCCCAGTGTTGTGCACAAAACTGGGGAACAACATACATTATAACAATACTTGGAATGCAAGTATTTCATAAACATAGCTTGGACTTATTGGTAAATGTTCTAAATTCACTTGACGCATTTGAAAATGCTATTAAGTGGGAAAAAAATTAACATTACATTTTCCCTAAAAGTACAACAATTTAGAATATACATCATGTAAAATAAATGTATCTATTTAATGTTAGTTATGATGGTATATGTGTAGTAAATAATAATTTTTCATTTAGTGTTTAATGTACACACTAGAGCATAAACCATTGTCTTTTTTTCAGATATTAATGAGTGTTTAGAAGCTGGTGCTATGTGTGCTTTCCGCTGCCAGAATACTCCAGGCTCATTCAAATGTGTGTGTCCATATGGTTATGCACTTGCTTCAGATGGTAGACATTGCCAAGGTGAGTAGAAATAATTGTGTTCAAACATAGCTGTATTTTGCTATAAATTTATCTTTTAGTTGGTATGCATAGCTGCACATTGCCCAATAAAAATAATAAGGTATCTATTTTGATATAAACATCCAGAGCAATTATTTTAATAACTGTAACATTTTTGTTAGCTTTGTTGTAGTCTCATTCATACACTTAGGAATACATGCCAGAAAAATATGTCAAACAATTATTTTGATAAAGGTATAAGTTGCATGATTCAGTATTTTGTTGGCATTCAGTGAACATTTAACAACAATTGAACCTATTTTCAGTGAGGTTCAGGTAACAAAATTTAATTTAAATTCAACTAAAATGGAATTATATTTTTAAATGACATTCATTTAATACTTAGCAAGAATTAAATAATTAAATAGAATTCTTGATAAGGATATCTAATTGATATATTTCTGCTTGGATAATTTGATCAATAATAAAATGAATTTTCAACACTAACAGATGACTAATGATCAATTCACAGCAAACATTTACTAATGTCAGGATTCTTATTGGAATGAATTTAATTTCTGTTAAATGTTCATTATTAATAATGATTAATTAAGTGTGATGTACATGTACAGTGTTATATCAAGTAATTATTTATATAAGCGATGCAATTTAAAGTATTACTATTAATTTTTATCAAGAATGAAAACCTTCTTTACAAGTGGTTGTTGCATCTTAAAATTATTAAAGATAAGAGAGGTTTTGGTGATGAGGTTCATTGAACAACCCCCATCTACCCTGACTGAAGACCTTTTCTACAAATGCTTACGTTGGAGGGTTGCAGAATATTTTATTGTAGAATGGATGAAATTTATAACTGATTTCTTTGTTTTTTCAAACTTCTCCAAAAATTTTATTGTCTTAATAGTAATGGAAGCATTTTCAAAGCTAATAAAAAAGTGAGAGAGAGAGAGAACAGATTGTTATTAATAAAGGTGCGTGTCCTTAATATCATTGCCAATGCTTTGCATATCATTCAAAAAGAACTGAATAAATGCTTTTCATTCTGTCATACAATCGTGCTGTTACTCTTTCATTTGTTTCTGCATCAGGAAGACTATCTGCTTCTTTCAAAATAGCACCAATGGTATTATTCTTTAAGAGATATTTTACTTCTCTTCTACCAATCATGGATGATCATCTTCCTACCAAACAAAATCATAGTTCAGATCTAGAACACTGACCTTGAGAGAAATGTGTTGTCTGGGGCTTTATGTTTTCACAAATAAAATCACTGTGTGAAGTTGTTTGCAATTTCACGTGGAACTAACATTAAGATCAAAACTGAGACCTCAATTGTCAAGACCAATATCTCACAATTTGATCTAGAGTCTAGTCTCGAGTTATCCGAGGGTCACAGGTTCGAATCCCCATCAAACCAAACATGCTTGGCCTTTCAGCTGTAAGGGCGTTATAATGTGATGGTCAATCCCACTATTCATTGGTAAAAGAATTGGTGGTGGATGGTGATGACTAGCTAGCTGCCTTCTCTCTAGTCTTAAATTAGAAACAGCTAGCACTGATAGCCCTCAAGTAGCTTTGTACGAAGTTCAAACCAAACCTAGTCTCAAGATTCAGTATCTTTACCATTCTAATAAAAATTATGGTTAGGATCTTTTTCTTTAATGATTTTTTATTTTCTTTTTATGTTTTATTCAGATCTGGATGAATGTGAAACTCCTGCAAATACTTGTCGCTATCAGTGTAAAAACCTTGTTGGATCATTCATGTGTATATGTCCTGATGGCTATGAAAAAGTTGGTGTTGGAGATAACTGTCGTGGTAAGCACTGAAAGAAGCTCTTAATGCTTCATGTAGTCTGTGTGTCTTGAAACTGTCGCTTATTTTTCTTTTAATGTAAATTGCAATAGTGTTTTATTATTGATATATGGATATTGATTATTATTGTAAAAAACATGTATAAGTTTGAGTTGTTGGTAAATATATTTTATGATTTTATTATTACGTTAGTGGAAGTTTATATTTTATAAGGGTGTCTGTATATTAAATTCAACTTTTGTTAGTTTCCCTTTAAATTGTGCTTAAAAATGACTTTTATTACCAATTAGGTAATGAATATTATGAAAAAGTTTTCCTCACCTCTAAAGTAAAGTATGTTAACAATTTTTTTTGTATTTATAAAATACTCATATCTTCTAACAAAAATGAATAATTACACATCTTTAATGAAATAGATATTGACGAGTGTGCAATCACAAGGGATCTGTGCACAAATGGACGATGTGTAAACACTCGAGGAGGTTTCCAGTGTGAATGTTTTGATGGATTTGAAACTAGTGCAGATGAACAATACTGCATAGGTATGAAACTGTAAACCAAAAGAAAGTTAGACCATTCTCTAATTTTTTTAAATATAATGTTCTATATGGACTACATTTTTTAATAATGTATCAATTTATTTGTTATTAAAAAATAAGTTCAGCCTTTAAGATGTAAAAAATTTGATTTTCTAATTTTTCATTTGTCTGTAGTTTCACTGAATACAACTGTTTTTTTGTTGTTTTTTTTTGTATATTAATGGAACTAAGCCTTGCTCTTCTACAGATGTTAGAGTAGGATTCTGCTTCATGCATGCTCCAGGAGGGCTGTGCTCTGGTAATACAGAAAACATGCGACAAATTACAAAGGCAGATTGCTGCTGTGGAATGGGAGCAGCTTGGGGCCCACAATGTGAAGTCTGTCCACATCGTGGAACCAGTAAGTAGAAGTGCACAATTTGACCTTAATATATGATGAAATACCTGCTATTAAGTACTGTGTTTGTCATACACCTATCAGTAGGTGGACACACAACAATTTATATATTTATTTTTTATATATTGTGGAACATACTACTTGTTTCGACAGAATATTGGTCTGTTTTCTTTAGGAAAGTGAAACAACCTCCATGTACAGTAACTCCCTATATGTACTTGCACTCTTCATATCTTAATTCCTCTCTTGTACACTGCATTGAGCAGACATATTTAAAATTCTCTGAATTCAACTTAATGAGATTTGCATTTGTCAACAAAACTTTGATTTTTGTTTTAAAAGCTTTACTAACAGTGACTTATAGTTAGTCTTCTATGAGTGACAATACTACATACACACACACTAGCTTTATTTCGAATATGGTTTTTGGAGGCTTATTAACTGTTGGAGATGTTGCAAGTATTGTTCAACATGTTGTGGATTACAACATACCCTCATTGCATTTACAGATGTTCTTTATCCTCAGTTGGAAATGACCTGCTGGGGTGGGATTTTAGTCTGTCTTGCTTTTGAATAATGCTTTATCATTTGAAAAATAACCATAACCTTTCAATGTTTTTTTCTGAGTTTCATTCTCAGGTATGCTCCTTTCTTTATCGTTTCCTTCTGTAATTTATGAAGCTAACTCTTGGAGTTTACCTTGTCCTTTCTTCTTCTTCTTACTGGAGTTTATACATTTTCCTTTTTTTTAGTTACTCCTCCCTCATACCCAAATGTTTTGTTTTTTCTGCATTCGTGACTTTTCTATCCTGACTCACAGCCAATGTTCCTTTGCTTTTTAGGTTCTCTGTCTTTGGTATTTATTTGATCTGTTTGGAGATCAGTTCCATATCTTCTAATTTGCTCTGTGATTTGCCATTTTTGTGTCTGTATTTTTCTCAGCATCCTCCTATGTCCTTTCTTCTCCCTCCATCTTTTGTTTGAGATACTTCAGTGTGCCCAGAAGGGTTTTCTGTAGAAATTCATTCCTTTCTCTTTGCCAGCTTAGTTTATTTTGCTTCTTCTACTCTGTCTCTCCTTATTTTGTTCCCTTACTGTTAGGAGTCAATTCCAATTTACCTTATACATTTCTTCAATGATGTTTGTTTCTCACTCGAAACTTGGACTGAAGCCTCATAACTTCAGTCCTTATTACCTTTCCACATTTTCATTGTTTCTTGACCTTGCCTTCTGACTTGGGTTCCTCATTTGAAGCAGTATTCCCATAACTTTCCTAAACCTACATCTTTTGATTGTCTTCCTACTACCTGATGTCTGTTTCATTTTTCTTCTTTTGAGTGACTATCCTGTCACTTCCAACTCTGTGGGTACTAATCTCTTCCTTTTGCTTGCAGTTGGTCTCACTTTTTCCTGACTGTTGTTTTCATTTTATCCTTCATGGCCTCTTTCTCTTGTTTTTTCTCCTTTTATCATGTCTTCTTCTGTGGTTACCCTAGGTTGATGTGTCAGATGCCTTTCTACATATACATATTGATTCATTCTTCATATCTTTCTACAGTCTGTTTACTAGATTTACAGCTTCCATTTCTTACTTTTTCATTTAACATTGTATTGGCCCCTTTTGTGCTTATTTGTATTGTTAGGGCCTTCGTGGCCTGGGGCTGTCACTCCTTTCTTGGAGTTGTGTTGGGCTTTTCTCTAATTTCCCTTGTTTTGCAGGGGTATTTTCTGGTCCCATTCACATGAGGTTCTTCTTATTACCAGTTGTTTCCAAGAGCTGTGAACTTTGTGGTTGACCATCTTTCTTAACCAGTCCATTGTCTATCTTAAGTTGTCATAATATTCAAATTCTTCCTTATATCAACTTAATTTTTGGTGCAACTGTACTCTTCTTCATCTCTTGTCTCAGTCAAGCTCAAACTTAATCTCTTAGTCTGTAAGCTATGTAGCATCTGATTACCAGGATTTGCTTCTCTCATTCTTGTTCTGCATGAATAATTCTTTCAATTTTGAGAATTCTGGCTTCCTTGCAACCCTTCATTCCATTGGAGCAGTCACACATTCATTTTCCTTAGTGGACGTAGGGATTCTTTCTGAGGTTCCGTTGTTCTTAGTTGTGAATCTTCCCTCTTCTCTACTCAAAGATCTGTTGTGATGTCTTGATTGTGCCAATATTATCTCTGGCATTCCCTTTCCACTGCAGCAATCAGAGCTCATTATCCTCTTTTGCCCCTTACATTCCAGATGAAGAGTACACCTTGACAATATGCAGCCTCAATGGTGTACCCTCATGGAGAAATTGGGTGTCTATTCCATGGGCTTCCCATTGGACACTTTTTGAAAGAAGCTCATTTAAATAAAGATTTTCACTGGACTTTTCATCAATTTAACAAGGGATTCCATTATTTTTGTGTGAAAGGTAAGTTAATATTTCATTTTTCTAATTTGAAAATGTATTATCCATAGATATCTCTTTAAACATTCACACCTTTCCTTTTCACTTCTGGAGCACATTATTTTGCCTTACCTTGTAAAAGAGTAAAAGTATCATGAGTGTAAGTGCATAGAGAGAGTTACTGTGCGTGGAGGTTGTGTCACCCTTCTACTGATGGAGAGATTTCAAGATAATGTCATTGTGTGCCACTGCAGTTTACATAAACCTTGTGAATTAGGTTGGTATTATCTTAAGATTAGTGGTATGCAAATCTTGGAGGGAATCATCTGAAGAAGATATAATTTCTTTATATAGAAATATCTGTTGGAAATACATTTTCAGATTAGGAAAATTTTAATTTCTGTGGTAAATATTTCACTTAATTACAAAGAGAAAGGTAGATATCAAGAGAATTATTGTTTGAGAAGCTTAAAACTTACAATCATTGTTAGGAGCATCTATAAACATGTAGTATACTAGGGTGTATTCTTTCTCAGACCTCAGATTTTTTCTGTTTTGCTCCTAATGTCTGCAATTTTTCTCTTAAAATGTCATAATAAAATGAAATGCTAGAATAATTGCAAAACTGTTTTTTTATTGTATCCCAGGAGAATACAGTGACCTTTGTCCACTTGGTTCAGGCTACACCAAAGAAGGTCGTGGTAAGTGCCATTTGATGAACATAAAATTCTTAGTTAAATTTATCTAGGATTTAGATAATATTTTAAATCATAATTCTTTTATAGTTATTTTCTATTAATATTTAGTACTTTCATAAAGGTTATCCCAACTCTACACAGTTATGAATCATTATAGGTTGAGTAGGTTATTTTAATACAGTTTGAAACATAAAAATCAACACACCACAGGTAAAACACAGAAAATATATTGTCTTAGTGGGACATCATTTATCTGAACTACATTTTTATATCTTTTGAAGTTTTTAGAAATAGTGTGATGCCACTTAAAATTGATCACTTTTGAGAAAGGTAACAGTCTTTTCCAACATAAAATATTTTTACACAGAGATCATAAAGATGTATTCAGTTTGGAAATTTAGAATTTCAAAGACAAGGATATTACTAGTTCTTAATAGCATTGGAAAGCAAATCAATATAAATCATCTTTTGTCATCTGGACATTTCAAACAGAGACTTGTATCAAATCATATCCCAGATATGGTAAGCAAAGTACAACATTTTATAATAGATGAGATGAGAATTTTATGAAAACAAAGGTCAACAGTCAAGGTCATCTGTGTGTGCTAGGTATCAGTATGCAACATAATCAAAAAAGATCATCAACTTGAAAAGCAATGTAAGTCACATATACAACAGTTACATCCATGAAATATCATTTCAACTATCAGCTAACTTGAGCAGCTGGAGAATGAAATGGGTATTCATGCTACTCTGTATAAAGACGTACTTAATTTTGAAGTTACCAAATATGATGCCCTTGTACAGCATACCGGAAGGTGGTATGTGCTTTGAATTTTACAGTCTCACAGTGGAGCTGCTTTTAAGAGGCATGGTCATGAGAAAGAACTTGACTAGGTGTAGCAGTATGAAAGTAACAATGTTTAGAGGTTCTATTGTTTTAATATAATGTACTTAACCTCTTTAAAAGAGGATATAATCGGTGTTAAATGGATGTGTAACATTAATATAAATTTGATAAAGTGTGTATTTTTAACTAATTCTTCTATAGTATACTTATTTGCATGAAAATCTGATGCCTCAGTGATTTAATTTTAGTTTCACATTCATCTTTACCTAATTTTGAAGCTTCAAAAATTTAATGGTATTTCAGATGTACTTGCAGTGTATTTTACAACATTATACACACACACATACAAAGAGACACTGAGGAACAACTTTGAAAAAGGCAACAAGTAAAAACTTGTATACAGGGGTACATGAGTGTGTGTGTCTTTTAGGTAAGTGCTGAATGTGAATATAAGAAAATAAGTATTGCTGAGTTATAAAATTAAAGCTCTTGAGCTTGATACTTTTTTGATTTCAGATGTAGATGAATGTGCTACAATGCCAGACTTGTGTCAAAATGGTCGTTGTGTAAACACACTGGGATCCTATCGTTGTATTTGTAATAAGGGCTACAAGACTGATCATTCAAAGACCCACTGCATAGGTAAAGAACATTTATTTCTATGAATAGATTTTTATTATATTTTGATTCTATGTTTTATCATTTGTTATTTTAATAGAAATAGATATAAATTTGATAAGTATTATGGACAGTTATGGTGACAGTTGCCTTTTGTGGAAAACATATAACTGTAGAAGACTGTTGAAACAACACCTTTTGGACCTGTTTTTTACAACAGGCAGTTACCACCCTTTCTAGTGTCCTCATTATGAATACACTGTCTAAACAGTCTATTAAAAATATAAAGCTGTTACTCATTTCAAATAAAATAGGACAATCTGGTATTTAACACTTATTTATGTGACAAATAACTAGTAAAGTTTCAGTGATTTTTTTTATATAAAATAAGAGTTATTCTGTAAATTAATTTTTAGAAGGTAAAATAAAAAAATGTATTTCCTTTATTTATTACAGAATTTGGTCATAGTACATACACTCATATAAATTACTTTTCTTCTAGTAGTTCATTAGTGAATGTGGAGCTCATTACTTCAAAGACTTTTTTGTAACTGACAAAATTTAATTCGTCAATGAATGATACTGATCATTCAGAAATGTATTTTGAAGTGACAATTATTAATAAAAATATTTGGAATTTTTAATACTTGTTCAAGTAAGATCACAATCCTAATTTTACATCTTTTAAAGGAATATTGGTTTTATGAATGTTTTTCAGATGAAAATGAATGCCAAGCACGTCCTTCTCCCTGTCAGTTCACATGCCAAAACACTGAGGGAAGTTATTTATGTTTATGTGCCCAGGGATATGTACTTAATGCAGATGGAAGAACCTGTAGAGGTAAATCTTAGTGAAAACATTCAGATTCATACTCACAAAAAGTAGCCTATATTACAGTCTGTTGGTTACTTAGTTTTTATGATGGTTTTTGCAACACTTTTTTTAAAGTTGAGTTGTCAATTTTTATCAAAGCACCAGATAATATTTGCCTCAGAACTTTGTTATATAAAAAGTTGGATACTATATACAATATATTATAGTTATGCTTCATCTTTCCCCCCTCTCATGGCACAGCAGTATGTCTGTGGGCTTACAATGCTGAAAACCGGGTGTTGATACTTGTGGTGAATATAACATCGATAGCCCATTGTGTAGCTTTGTGCTCAACTTCAAACAAGTAAAGTCATTCTTTTTCAGACAGTTATTTTGGCCACAGAGAACCTTTAAGACAGTAATTAAAATGGCCCACAACACTTTAGTACATTCTAATAGTGGTGAAAGTCTGATTGTTTAAAAGTGTTTAATTCATTTTAATCAGTTTCTTTTTTCTGACTTTAAAGGTTAGTGTTAATATCTGCCATATTAATTATAGAAATTGATCTATTGATATAACTAAAACAACACTTCTTGTATGGAACAGGTTTTGTTAAAATCACTAAAATGTTTTGGGTGAAGCATAGATTTATTGAAGAAAGGAGAATTATGTAAAAGAAATTAGTTTAATGTACTGAATAGTATATAGAAATGTTTGTTCATATTACTGACTTTTAACATGAATTGAAATTATCCTACAAAACTGTATTAATGTGTTATTAACTTCTAAAATAAAAATTATTGAGAAGTTAAAGTTCAGTAGTGACTAAAATTTGGATTTTAGTGCTTTGCTCTTTATTTTCTCAGTTATGAACTTTTGAAAATATAAAATATCACATAAAAACTTTGAATGTTTTTATGAAAAATCTTAAGACCTGAAAATCTGTGTTATGAACTTGTGAAACTGTAAGCTATTAAATAAACACATAGAATCTTATTCCTTATGAATGAGTTCCCCAGTAGCACAGCAGTATGTCTGCTGACTTAAATGCTAGAATCCAGGTTTCAATATCCTTGGTATGCAGAGCACAGATAGCCAATTGTGTAGCTTTGTGCTTATTTACAAACAAACAAATCCTCATGAATAATGTTGTGATGTGGAAGAACTAGGTTATGAACTTGTTATATTATAAACCATTAAACATACAATTACAATCTTTATAAATAATATTAAAGTATCAGAGTTTATGAATGTATGATGATAAAATTTATAACAATGATAATCTTTGTAAATAATATGTCATTCTGGAAGAACTAGGTTATGAACTTATGAAAAATAAGCTATCTTTTTATCATGAGTTGTGATAATATTGTCAGAAAATGATTACTGTGCATCATAAGCTCTAATTCTGTACTGATGAACTGCTAGACTTGGATGAATGTGCAACAGGCCAGCACAACTGTGATCAGGTTTGTGTCAACACTCCAGGAAGTTACCACTGTACATGCAAGGAAGGCTATGAAAAACAGGGGACTCGATGTAAAGGTGAACCATTACTATTTTTATTTTTAGCTGTTTGCTATGAAGTTAATTTAATATATTGGTGTTCATACGTTTTCAACATTCCACTTACAGTATCATACATTCTGAGAAATATATTGAGTTATTAGAAAAAGGAAAGTGTAGATACAAATAATGTCGTCCTGTCTGACAGTTCTGTCCACTAAGTAAAGTAGGTTTTGAGTATAATATTTTTATCAGCATATACTTTTGACTTTGAACAAACTTTAAACAACTAGCAAGATAAAATTTGCTCCATATGCTATAGTTTTCTTTCTTGTAAAATCTGTTTCACTCAGTGTTGCTATAGTTATGTATACATACTCAGAATATTAGCATTGCTCTCATTTAACATACAGATAAGCCAATTACATTTTTAGTAATTTTTCAGTATTGGTAAAACAGTTTTACTCTGTGGCAACATGCTCACTTTGACATGCAGATAAGGATATCTGTTTTACCATTTAGCATGGAATAATATATTTATTGTGTAAGAGAAAAATAGGACCATCTATTATTGATTATCCTTATAAGTACTACTACTATTACCAAAGAGTTCTTTTTTGTATTTATGTGCTTTGCCAAAGAAAATTTGAACTGAAGGGAAATTATTGATATTCTATTAAACTTTTTTATTGTTTTCTGTTATTAAAGCCATTAACTGTATCAAATTAAAAATTAGTTTGAATTCGTTTAATTTCAGAAGAAATAATTTCTAGTTTATCAAAACATATCCATTTATAATATGGATATATTATGGCTACCTTATAGTAAAGCAAAGCTAACACTAAATTTGGTTTTGGTGTGTAAGAGTGCTACTAACTTATTGTGAAAAAAAATTTAAATTGATATGTTTTTAGATATTAATGAGTGTAAAGATCAGCCTCATTTATGTTCTCCTGTTGGAACCTGTTTAAACACATTGGGCAGCTTTAAGTGCAACTGTCCTCGTGGCTATATCACTGACTCTTCTGGTACCTCATGTGTAGGCAAGTATTCATGTTAATTACATCATATCCTTTTAATACGTATTTAATAGAAACATTTAATACTTAATTACACGAACACCATCAGTGCTATGCTATTATTACATATTAAATTTTAAGCATAAGTTCTATTAAAACATTTGAACTTGTGAAAGAACTACAAGTTGATTTAACTAATATTAACATAATGCTAAAATTGAGTGTTTAAACCCTGATACAAGAATCAGAATTAACTACTTTGAGTTAGTGTCTATTTTGAAAACAAATGCTTCCAACATGTGTAGTAAGTCCTAACTTAGCAAATCATCATATTCAATGCCTCAGTTTGTTTCATACCTGACAATTTCATATGTTTGAATTTTAGATCTGAGTGATTAAACTTTCAAAAGTACATTTTGATGTTTCTTTTGTTTTTAATCTGATTGTGTACGTTCATAGTGAGAGTACTGGTGAATATTTTTTACTTGCTGAACTTTAGCAATTTTCTGTTATAAAGTTTAGAAGAATATAGTGTTAGAATTTCAAATAGTAAAAAAGTATGAATAGTTTGTAACATATTTAGTGAGTTTCCTTTTGTTTAAAGATACAAATGAATGTCTGGATGATACCAAATGTCAGTATGGCTGTCAGAACATGGCTGGAGGGTACAGATGTGCTTGTCCTGAGGGCTACCTACAACATTACTACTGGAACCAATGTGTTGGTATGTGATACTCCAAAATTACATTCTGCCAGTTAGAAAAAAATGTTTGGTAGTATGAGCAAATAATTTAGCATATAACATTAAAGGACAACAGCAGACTTTTTTGTCCATCTGAGCCATTCCATTCCATTAAACATTAAAAAAAATAGAATGCCAGACCACCCTGTTGGAAAATTAAATCTGTTTTAACTGAGAATGGCTCATACCTTGCCAAAAGTTACATTTGTGTCCCCTAGTCTTGTCATTCTCACCATTAAGTATGAAAAAAGACTATGTAACAGTACTATAAATTCCCTTAATAATTTTAAATACCTTAATTAGATCCTCTCCACCTCTTCTTTCAGATTTCAGCCTATCATTATATGACAACCTTTCCATCCTGAATATCATCCTGGTTGCTCTTCTCTACACCCTTTCTAATAATTCAATGTCCTTTCTAAGTTAATGAGCTCAAGACTGAACACAACACTCTAAACATGGCCTAACCAATGACCTATAAATTGACATTATAACTTCTTTAAGACTTGTATATAGTATATTGTAGACACAAATCAAAATCCTGTTGGTCCTGCCACTAGCAACAACACCTTGCTTGAATGGCTTAAGACACTGATGAACCAACTAAAATCTTTTTCTGTCATAACATTGTTAATGTTATTTGCATCAAAATTATACTCTTAATAAAAGTAAATGCAAGATAATGCAAATGGGGTATCTCAGTTTGAATTATAAGTTATCTGCCATTTACTTGCCTAACTTACCAAGTAATTGAAACATTTTTGTAAAATAGGACTATCCTCCTCAAAATTAACAACACTTAATCATCAGCAAATTTAAATAATCTATCGATCATTTCTTCATTTGCATCATTGATGTCAATCAAACAAGCAAAGTTCATAACACTGAGCCTCAAGATGATATTCCAGTTTGACTGAAATCTAAATATAATCTTTTTGCTTACTTCCACCAGAACATATTTCTGTCCAGTGAACCAACCTGTCCCCTGCATCTACAGAAATAACTTCTTTATTGAACCTTTATGTGACACTTTGTCACATGCTTTCAGAAAATCCATATGCATGAAATCCATACCCTTACCTTCATCTACATAAGCATTAACATCTGCAAGGAATACCAAAAGATTAGTTATGCAAAATTTTCCCCTATTGAAAGCATGCTTGACTATCCAACAGTTTTAACTTTTGTTAAGTGAGTTTGCAAATTATCTTTTATCAGACTTTTAAAACTTTTCCCACAACTGAAGCAAGACTAATTAACCTAGAATTACTGGGACAGTTTTTATCATCTCCCTTCCTGCTTCCAGTGTTCAAGACCTTAAGAAAATAATAACAAGTGGCTCACATATCTAATTCTTAATCACTTTCAAAACTCTTGGGTAAATATTATCTGGCCTAGAAGATTTATTCCTTTTTAAACTTTTCAGTTTTTTTCTTAATAAGCTCAGGATTAATATGATCATCTTGTTCAATCTTGCTTCCATGCAGGAGAGGGTATAATATGTAATTCGTCTTTAATAAACCTTAAGTAAAAAAGTAGAATTAGAAATTAATTATTAGATATTGAGTAAATGTTCTCTCTTTGTAACTTTTAAGATAGTATTGTTTTGTCCTTGCCAAAAATAATGTTATTTCTAATTCATTTGAATTAATAAATTTGAAAATGACACCCTATATATATATTGCTTAACAAAATTTTGACACATGGATCAATATCTTATTTTGATTATTCTTTGAGGACTGTGCAATAAAGATTAAAGAACACTGTTGAAGATAAATAATACTCTGTAGTAACTGTTTAATTGTCCCTTTTGTTTTTCTCTTAGCTTAAAATGAATAATCAGATCTTTATCTAATTACAAAGTTTTTTTTAGTATTATTAGTAATTTCATATACTAAATAATTTTAATATGGTACTTACCTTCCCCCACAAGATTAACCATTCCTATTCAGTGCTTCTCTCCATATATGAACTTTTTTCTCTATGCATACAACAAACCTTCCACTCCCCTCTATTGGAATAGCAAGATTCCAGCATGTTTCTCATAGAGACACTCGTATGTCAACTCCTTGCTGATAGGAGCATGAGATGCTCAGGTAGTTTGTGACTTCCTCTACCAAAAGTTGAATATAAAGCATTAAATAAACAACTTTATTTACCCAACAAAGTGATTCTTTTTCAAATTTATTTGCTTTCATTCAACCTGTTTCTTGTATTAGTATTTATCAATTAGTTCTAGTTACTTTGTTTCTACATCCAAAAGCTCTGGTAGTCAATGCCTTTAGCTAGTATTGATGACTTAAGTATCTTTATGTGCATCCACCCATCCAATTACTTTATTGGGTGATTTCTCTCATCCACTCCCCTTCTTGTCCGATCCTCCTGATTTCTCCTTATTGGCCAGCTCAACTTTGGTTTCCACAGTTACAATAATTGCTTCTCTTTTCTACTTTCTCTCTTCCTTCTCTGTAAACCTTGGTCACATATCCTAGCGAAGAAGTCCTGCATCTTTACCCCTGGCTTTTGTTCAGTCCTTGGTTAGAAGATCTAGTTTCACACATTGAATCACTTCCTTGTAAGCTGGTATCATCTGTCTACAACCTGAAGGTTTCCCACTGGTAGGCCTACTGTGACTCATGAGCTTTCAGTCTTCTTGCTTTCCAGATATTAGGTATTCTTATCCTATACCTTTCATTTTTTTCCTGATATTGCATAACTTCTTTTTGCCTTGTTCTTACCATGCTGATGCATTCCTTCTGAATATGTCAACTTCCCAGGCATTCTATCCTTTTAGATGAGGATGTTAATTTGGTTGTACATTCCTGTACTTTACCTCTGTTAGAACTGCATTCTTCGTGTTCTATGATTCATCATTCTCTTGAAACTTATTTCCTTCTTCTCTTAGCCTTTGAACATTGAAGGTTGGATTTGTTTACCTTTGGTTCCATTACCATTTATCACTCTACATATTTTCTCCTTTATCCAGATTGTTCCTTTCTCTCAAAGACATTGGCAGCTTGAAAGAGTGGTTCCTCCTTTTTTCCTATTCCCCATTTTTATCTTTGACTGGATTTGTGGCCTTTGTGCCTATCAGAGCTCTTCATTGTAATATAGCCCACTGCTTCCTTCCAGAGTAAACATTCCCAACTTCTACACTACCAGTTTATTCCACCTTTTAAATCAAGTGGTCTACTCCTCCAAACTTTGTTCTAGGTGTCCTCTCATCAAATCTGACACCTTACTTATTCCTTGCTTTTCATCTTCATCATCCAGTGAATGAGATTCTGCAGTTAAGCAAGTGGACCACTAAAAATATGTTTTATTTCCTACTGTCTCCATTATATCACACTTTTTTTCTTCTTTGGAGTTTTATCTACCACCTGGAGCCATTCTTCTGACTTGGATGCAAGTCTTAACTGGTACATTTTTATTCATACTTTCCTTCTTTCAGGGACCTTTTTCCAATTCTTTGACATATGGCTCCTACTCAGTAGCAAGTGGTACCTGACCAGATATTCTTTAACTCTAAATCACCACTGCTCAGCCATGATGACATGTACTTTATCTTCCATGGCTTCACATGCTCACTGTTGAGATGGAGTGTTCCACAAGATTGCCTGCAGGTGAATAACCTTGCAATATTTTACTTCATAAACATGCCCATTCTAGACCATTTCACCCGCGGACTGCATGAAAACAGAAGGGGATGGCTGCCCATCCCTGCCACACCTGGAGGGAATATCTTGGTATAGTCTTCTTTTCAAAATAAAGTTTTGTGGGCATCCATTGAATCATCTTGGTGATGACATTCCTCCAGAATCTAAGGCAGATTTTCACCATCCTTTCTTCAAATGAAGATGGAATTTTTTCCACTTTCTAGTTCCAAACTATTAGGGTGGTTGACCATGGAGGCACCCTGATGAATGAGTTCTGTAGAATAACCATTCAGTTACAGAGTAGGAGAGATGGTGTCGTGTGTGTTGATTATGTAATATCCTCTTATTTGCAGTAACCAATACAATGGAGTGAGACGTCAGAATGCAGTTGACCCTTATGATTGGAAGCCTTCATCTTACCCTTGCATGTATGTCAGTACTTTTCAGGCAAGTTTTAGATTTTGAGTGAACCAATCAGCATACGTCCTCACACAGACTTAAGGTTGCTTATATTCCTCCTTTGATTTCCTCCATTTGTGCTGTGGGTCACACTAGTGGTACATGGAATAGTTATAGTTCTGTCCTTTTATTACAAGAATGTTTTTGTGATTTGGAAGGTCTCAGTTACCATGGTTGAGGGAGTTCATTATATTCTGTAGACTACCTTTTTATACTGGATGTCAATTTCCCAGATTGATAGCTCAGAGCTAATTCTCATGTCATACTTGGGAATTGTAGTAGTTCTTAATTCCTGGTTCTTGGATTTGAAGTGAAAACAGTATCATCCTCATCCTACCCCCTTTCTGTGGTTAGGATCAGTTTTTTGCCATATTCTGTCTCACTTGATTATGCTCCTTACATTTTCCATTCTTATACCTTACACATTCAACAAAAGGGTGAAGAGTATACCTGGCTTAAAAGCAGGTATGGTTCTCCTGTACAAATATGAATCTCTCATTTTCAGGGGTATTCTTTGCATGCATTTAAAGGGTACTTCCATTGTTCTGTCACACTGTTTCCTCCTCCTTCTTAATGTTGCATTATACTTAATCTTGTGAGAAAAGTAACTACCATATAGGAAGCTATAATCTTCCTGTATTGAAAATGTATATGTGATTAGTTCTAATTTCCTCTCACTTTTTCTACCCTTCCCACTTTTTATTGATGCTAATATCTTTTGCCAAAATCTGATTTGATAGTTCAATAGAGGAGTGTAGAGAGTTGCATGCATCACTTGAGCATCTCATGCTCCTATTGGTAGGGAGGTATGAAAGACGTATTGAAATATTACAATTCCAATAGGGGAAATGGAACACTTATGACTTGCGTAAAGAAAATGTTCACATTTAGAGGGCAGCACTAAATGGAAATAGCTAATCTTATGGGAGAAGTTAAGTATCTATTGCAAATACATTTTCAGTATAGGAAAAATTTAACTTTTGTAAAAACTTAACTCATATCCAGTGAAAATGTATCTCAGGACAGCTGGTATGAGTATTAACACTTTTAACCAAAATAAAGTAGAGAAGAATGTTTTGACTATCAAGTAGTCTTTACTTTTGAGCTGGAAGTAATTTGCAGTATGTGGCATCTTGTTCCTATCATAAATATATAAGGAATATTTGTTGATAGACATGCACATTCCACAAGTTAGTATTTTTTACTGTCTTGGCACAGAATGAACTAATTATCAGTAAACCAACTGTTTAAGAGCATAAATAAAAATCAGTAATAAAGGCTTGATCTACACATTTGATTTTCTTTTCAAGTCTCATTAAAGAAAAGTAATAAAATTATTCATCTTGTCTTATTGTTCCCTAAAATCATGCAAACCATTATGTGATTATTAGAAGACTGTTACATGTAACAACTTCAAATGTTTTTTGGGGCATAGAATATAAACTTTTTTAACAAAGTAAAACTGTTAAAAGAGCAGAATCAAAATAGGATTTAAAGTAACATTCATGTAACCTCCCAAATTTTAATATATGCATTTAGAATACTAAATGTGGCATTAATAAGAACATACTTAAACCAAATTATCAGATTGATTTCCTTATAGAAAAAACATTTTTATCCAATTTAAATATTTTAGCTTTCATTTCATAGCATCTTGATGATTTAAAAATGTTATACTGTAAAGTGCATTGCTACACTAAATGTATTGAGCTAAAATTAAAGTTGGTTCATTGTTAGTGCAAGTGATTCATGCTGTATTTATATAAATTACCAGAGATTGGAACTTTTGATGGGACAGTAAATGCTGGTTGCCAGAGTAGTCAGTGTGTATTTGGATGTAGCCCAGGGGGAGCCTCATGTGGATGTCCTGAAGGTTACCAACTTGTGGGACAGTAGTAAGTAGTTCAGGTTCCTACCCATTGTAAATTGGTAAAAATTATTTTGACTCATTTGTTGCCATGTGTCCCACCAATGGATCACAACCAACTTCTGTTTATGGACTGCATGACATACGACACACCAGTGGGTCACATATTAGAAGTGGCTTCAGTTAGCTGATTAGACATAAACACATGGATTAAATAAAAAACGAAAATGTGGTTCGCATTAGGGTAGGAGTTATTGATACTGCTTGTGGCATTGAACATGTTATCGTACCTGTATGATCTCTCTAGTTTTATTATTTACTGGAAATGCTTTAATACTTTTAGAAATAATTGTATCATATTACTAATTTTTAAGAGTCCAAATGTTCTTCAATACCGTAGTGATTGTTAAATGTGCAATTTCATAAGCTTTTCACTTCAATAATTATTTTCTTGTATTTATTTTAATCAAAACAGCCACTGCTTACAAACCTCCCAGGCTTTTGGCAGCAGCAATGGAGACATCAATTCATATATACCAACAGGTAGTGGAGGTGACAGCTATTTACAAGCAGGAAGTTATGGAACCAGTGGAAGTTCTGGTTCTTACATCCAATCAGCTGGTTATGGAAGTAGTGGATCATATCTCCCACCAGGTGGCTATGTTGATAACAATCTTGGACATATTCCATTCCAGCCAATTCCTGATCTTGATTCTTATACCATTCCCAGTGAGAAGGTTATATCTACAGAAGGTTGTTATTCTTGTAAAATTAATGGTGGTCGTCAAAAGCGTGAAGTCGTAGTTCAGAATCAACATAGTACTACAGTTAAGAGACTGGAGAAGAAAGTTTCTAATAGACTGGTAAAGTTTATACATTTTTTGTTGTTGTTGTTTATATCTTTTTTTTTTTTTGCAGTTTCTTCAAATTTTAGAACTACAAGACAGATAGAAAGAGAGTAAATGTCATTTTCTAAAGTTCTCATGAAAAATGTAACATAAATTTTAGAACTTTATGATATGTAGCATAATAGCTTGAATCATTTGACACATTTATCATAACAGTTGACTTTTACAGTTTTAAAGTATAAAAGTATGTCTTAAAAAAACTGTATCTGGAGATTATTTTTAAAATCTTAAGTTTTATTTGCTCATTGATCAAAATTTCATGTGTTTTTGGTTAAACATTATCTGGTTCTGATAAATTTTTATTTTATAATTAAACCAGAATCATATAAATGATCATATTTTTTTCTACTTAAATCTTTTTCACGTGTTATTGTGTACAAGTTTGGTTCTGATAAATTTTTGTTTTGTGATTAAAACCAGAATCACCCAGATATTCATAATCTTCGACACAAGAAGCAGATGAAAGCAACAAAAGTTGGTTTGGGTAAAGCTGGCTCATTAGGAATGGATCAGAACATTTTAATTAAATTATCTTTGGCAAATACTCATCCTAATCTACTAATTCTTAAGATTCAACCAGCTTTTCGTTTCCTGCTGAACAATGAAGAGTATGAAATAGTAGAGGGTAATAAAGAAGGGTTCTTTCAGTTAAATACCAGGTAAGCTGAGAAGACTATGAGCTAATTTGTACTGATAGATAACATAAAAGAGGAGAGATGAGGGTTTTTTTTCAAGCATCACTAAAATCTGGAAAGTAACAAGAAATTATACTGTTGATAGAGTATAATAAATGAGATATTAATTTTTTGTCCAGTTGAAATATCAGGTTTCCTGAAAAGTAATGATTGTTATATGTAGCTTGGAGTACATAAAAAATTGTACAATTTGAAGAAAAAGATTAGCTAAAAGATTTTTCAACTCTATCCATTTGTGCTATGTCAGGGTAAAATAGCAGGTCACTTAGAGAGTAATAACATGCTATTTTTTTCTAATTCATTGTGATTTCTACTTATATACAACTGACCAGCACTTTCATTTTCTTTAAGTTATAAGATTAGTGCTTTTCTATGTATCATCAGGTCAGATACAGTATTATGTTGACCAGTGCATAAATGCCACAAAGTTGATTACCATCACTGTATGT
Source organism: Tachypleus tridentatus (assembly GCF_004210375.1). Lineage (NCBI taxonomy): Eukaryota > Metazoa > Arthropoda > Merostomata > Xiphosura > Limulidae > Tachypleus > Tachypleus tridentatus. The sequence continues at coordinate 8,828,791 of NC_134832.1, read as the reverse complement.
AATTATGCTCATTTTTTTGGATCTGTTTGGATGCATGTTTAATAGATGTACATCTTCAGAGTAGGATAATTTCATTCAGCATGAACACCATAAAGAAATTGTAGAGCTATCTTTTGTCTAAACATGTTGACAACTGTACATATAATTAATGTTGTTTTGGTAACCGTGAAGGTCATCAAGGTACTAATGTATCTCAGAATGGCTGGTATGGGTATTAATACTATTACTATCAAAGCAGTTAACGTTTCAACCTTCCTAGCTTATGTTCAGGTTAAAATAGAGAGAGTTTGCAAGTGATCTTTGCTGAACACACATCTTAGGGACCAAAGTGTAAATGTGTATGGGATTGTAGGGGGCATTGCATGATAGGTTATTAATTAGTGTAGGTATAAAGGTGTTCCTTTATATTGGTTTAATTTTGGTTTTAGTTGTTGTATACGTAGGGCTTCTTTGAAATTGCACTTGTTTATATTTGTTCCCCTACTTAGTATCTGGGTGTTTTCTATGGTTATGTTGTGCTTATTTGACTTGCAGTGCTCAAAAACATGTGAAGTTGCTTTTTGTGTTCTTTAAATCTTGTTTCCATTTTTCTGTTTGTTTCTCCAATATAGAAGTCATGGCAGTCATTGCATTGTATTTTATAAATTATGTTGGTGTTGTGTTTGTCACTGTAGTTTTTACATAATATGAACTTTAGTTTTGTACCTTGTTTTTGAATAAATTTGGTATTTACTGGAATATTGTGTTTCGTTACAAGTTTTTTTCCAAATGGTATTTTTTGCTGATGTCGGAACATACGATATGCAGCAGTATAAGGTTTTGTAGTTTGTTGTTGATCTAGGTGTGTTGTATAATTTTTTCCACAGTTTTTGGAAGAAATTTGTTGATGTTATTTTGTTAATTTTATCAGGTGAGCATAGTTTTGTGGCTGTGTTTATTTGACTTCTTAAATATGTTGAATTTTTGTTTTGTTTCATGTATAAATCCAGTGTGGGTGATTTTTCTGTGTCTGTTTTGAATTGTATATTAATTATAGTGATCCAGGGGTTAAGAAATGCTATTTAGTTAGATATTTCCTGTTTGCAGGTGAACTTAATGTTGGGGTACTGTTGTGTTTTCACCATAAGTACGTCATTAGCTATTGTGTTGGTCATTGTATATGTCATTAGACTGATTTTGTGTTTTCTCTGTGTATATATCTAAGCTTATGTGTTTGTACTGTGTGCATCATAATACTTTCTTTTTTGTTCTGAGTAGATGTATTTAGACTTAAGTTTGTATTGTGCTTTGATTAATGCTGTGTTGCTATTGTATATGCCATTATGCTTAGGTTAAGTTGATCATTGTGCATGTCATTAAATGAAAGTTAAAATCACTACATATATGTGATCAATTGGTGCAGTTTCTACAGTATAATTATATTATTACAACAGTACTATGTTAAGTGCTCATTAAAAAGCTTTTGCTGGTTAGTATATGTAAGTATAAGTTACTTCACATATGTTCAGTCTAGCTTTTGTGTTAGTTACTATTCATATAGCGATATGCTACTGTTTTTTTTACTATCCCTATCTATCATCATTATTATGTTAATGTTTGTAATATGTTACATGCTAGGTGTACATTCCCATTGCTAGAAATCTGGGAGTCTGATGCAACTAAAAAATGTAAAGCCTTTTTAACAACTTCCTTAATGTAGTAATTTTGTATGTGTTCTGTTATGCATCAAATCACAATCATCAGTTACGTAATACTGTTCACTGTGCATCTCATTAAAACAGTTACTGTGTTTGGTACCCTGTAAATCATCAGCTAAATATTGTATCAATTTTGTACTAAGTAATAAAAACCTTAGTTTAGTGGTCTGAAACTGGAGGGAGCATGTCAAGGTTTATGAAAACTATATTTCATACATCTATATCTTATAAAATAAAGTAAATCTTACATCAGATAATGACATGTGTCTGATTAGTGCCTTTTATGAACTGGTATATTATTAGATGAAATTCCCTTCCATTTAGTGTTATAGATCATTTATTATGTTCTACATATAACTACTCTGCTTCCATAAAAAGGTGTATCCTTCTCACCAATATGTAAATGGTATCACATAAAATCTACATTATTTTGTACTCAAGTATCCATTCAAACATTTGATGCATTGATATTTTTAATATTTAATGTTACTGGTATATTGGATTTATTTTGGTTAACTGCTGTATGTATTAATGAAATTGTCAAATACCAAAGATATTGGGAAGGAGGGATGCTATCTAAACATCTGATAAAACTACCTTGCTTTAATGTCATCACAATGAATAACTTAATATTATTGTAATGATATAAACATGGTTATAACAAAGTATTTTTCTAATAGTGTGCACATTGAGTTTTTCCTTTGTCTCGGAAGGAAAAGTAAGAAAGAGAAGGAAAATTCTAGAAACAGTTTTTATAAACAAAACCTCATTTTTCTAAGGGGGTATTTGTCAAGATAATACTCCCTATACAGCAGTTAGTTAAATGAATTTTAGTCTTTAATGGTTATTATTATTGATCAATGTTTAAATCATTAGCTAAAAATTTTAGAGATTGCTTTTGTATTTTTTTACATGCAAGTTAATATACCATATTGTAAAATGCTTGTTCATTGCTGATTGTTTTTATTAAGACTCCATACCAATAAAAGGGTAGATCTGTGTGTGTGTCATGTGACCACCATAGCTCCAAGAGGAAAGAACTTAAAAATCTGTAATTTTGCACCCATATTAAATGAGTCCTGAAGGTATGCACGTGGGTGTTATTACATATCCACATGCATGCTCCAGGTGCATGTACATCTTTTTAATGAGACAAACTATCAAAAACTACATAGAAAAGTAGTTCCTTGTATAAAAACTTCCAATATACACAAAAGCCAGTGTGTTTTGGTAAAAATGAATTTAAACAATGGCTTTTATGTCTTGTTGCTCAGCAACAAAAGCATAACCTAATATTGTTGTTAACATATGTACTGAAAGTATAAAATGAAATGATAAACTACACAATTGAAAAACTTTGTTGATTAAAGAAGTTTGATTTTTATTAAAACCTTTGGTGGTATAGCAGAAAATACCTTGATTAAAAAAAATCTATGCTTAAATTTGGATTGATATTTTCACTTTCATGGTAAATCTTATGTAATTGATATATTGGCCAGATGACTCGTGAAGCTAGGTACTTTTGCTAGTATATATATATGTGTGTGTGTGTGTGATCAAAGAGTTGTTCTGGTACAGTACTGCACTCTATATGCAAAAAAATCTGTTATGCATGCCAAAAGCCTTGTCTCCCCTTTATTGGAATTGACTGATTCCAGTGCGAATCTCATGCAAATCATTGTGCATCAGCCCTCCACCAATAAGAATGCAACATATTATCATTATGCATGTGACTCCTTCTATTCAATTCTGCTGAAATATCATGTCTCATTTATCAATACGCATGTCATTTTTTATTTGATGGTCTTTGTGCAAATTGAGATATAGTTTAATTTCCAAAATGGGATTTTTTTATGGTTAATATTTTTGTCTTTACATTGAAGAAATCATTTAATTAAATTTCCCAGTCTTTACTTCTTTTTTTATCACACTAGCATATTTATACAATAAATTCTAAGAGTCATGTTCCCTGTATATAGTGAAATTTTAGTAAAATAAATTTTATTTTTTTGAAACAAATTTTTCTATATGAAATTAGTTCTTTACTTCCAAAATTTTTATGTTGCATAAAAATTAATGGCAGGTATTAATTTGTTGTTCTTCAAATAAAAAAACTAACTTGTGTGATCAAGATGCAGGTAATGAGAAGGGGAAAAAAAATAGATGACCATTGTTTGAAAATTATCTTAGAAATAACTTTAATTTTCTCCTCAGACAAGGAGTAACTGGATTGTGGCTTACTAGGAAGTTTTTGAACCCAGAATCTTATCATCTGAAGATCAGAGGGAAATACTCAAGTCCCCATTTATCTACTCAAGAGTCAAAAGTGGAATATTTTCATATGAACATCCATCTTAACGTAACCCAGTAATTCAAGAATTGTATTCAGAAGTCCACTGCCATAAATGAGAGGGACCACTAGAAAGTCTATGTTTTGTATGTGTGTGTGTGTGTGTGTGTGTGTCAGAGTTTCATACTACTGACATGTTTGTCCACTGTGAATCAACTGTCCTCTAAGGACAAAGGTATTTTTGTTGCTGTTAGAATCACTCTTACAAATACATCACAAGCTGAGTTACTTTGAATATCGTATATCCTTTATCTCTAAATTTCTTCTTTATGCTAGTTTTAATTGTACATGAGGTTTCCAGTACTGCAGCATCAGTAATAAGTATAGGAGAATCAGTTTTTTGTCAAGTTCTTTCATATTGTTAAATGTGTGTTTTTATAATTAATATAGAGTACATTTTAAGTAAATATCTTTCATTTTTAGTTATTATCTTCCCTTGTTCAAATCATAATTTTGATAAGATTCATTATATGAACAGTGTACACGTTTACAGTTTAATAAACAAGTAATATTTAGTGTTAACTTTCTAATACTAAAAATCCCATACTTCTCCCATAGATCATCTCAATTAAGTTTTGTATACCTGATATTATTTAAAATAAAAGATTAATAAAACCTTGTAAAATGGTCATAATATTAATACAAAAAAGTCAAATTATAGTGTAAATAACATTAACCATTGCAATTCACCTGCTACAAGAAAGTAATAATACTGAAACCAAACTCTTAAATTATGAACAAACAGATGCTTATGAATACATCATACATTACCAGCACTAAAAAAAGGAGCATTTCATACCACAGCTGAAAAACTGAAATAGAATGGTGTGTAACATCATAATAGGCCTTCAGATAACTACTCCATCACACAGTATTAAACCAACTAGGATTAGATCCAAGCAACAGCATACAGGTAATGCAGTACTAGACTAAGAAAAATTGGTACTGGGATCAGGGCACATACACCACCTATATTCAAAACCTGTAAAATATAATAGTGACTTGGATAAGAGTAAATTGTATAATTAGTGCTTCAGACCATAGTAGGACAAGGTAAATCATGTTTTCTAAACTTCAAAAATGTGAAAATATTAACTTGGAATTAATTATTTAAACTACAAGTAATGCATAGCTTACTAGAAATTTTTCATTCATACCTTTATAAAACATTGCTTTATGAATATCCTACTAAAAATAAATCTAAGTATTTCTTTATAACCTGTAAGCCTGCAAAAATATAAAAATTTGAAACTAAAATCTCAACTTGTCAAACTGGAGTGTTACACTTAACCTGAATGAAAAATAAGACACAAGCATTACAGACAAATTCATTTTAAACTTTTTAATGTTTTAAAACATTTCCAATACTTATGTCAACAAACAAACTGCTACATTAATGAGTAATTTCAATCTACCAAAGTTTTTTCCAAATGCATGATATTTATTTTGTGGTATATTCCTGTACTTTACAAGAGTATAGCAAGTTAAATTACTATCGCTAAAGGATTTTCCAGAACCAACTATAGTGCCAAGAGCTATTTTAAATTATGCCATGTATGCAGATAAATATGTACTGTGATTAATTTACATTTAATATTTAATGCATGTACGTTTTGATAAATAAGAAATATTCCTCTAGTAATCCTATACTTAACAACTGTGTTTAAAAGTTAAATTATAAAGTCAAAATATAAAAATATGTGGCAGGTGAAATTAGAGAATTTTAAGAAGGTTATTTAAGTAGCTTATGTGCATTCATCAAAACTTATAAAAAAAAAAAAAAAAAAAGCTACGTGTTGATTCCTTTTGAAGTTACAATAGGTTACATAACACCAAGTTCCACAGAGATTACATAATCTCCTAATGTGCATTGAAGTTGTAAGAAGTTAAGTAATTATAGATAATAGAACTTCATTTAAAACAATTGTACAGCAATAATAAAGGTTTTACAAAAAATGGATACTGCTAAATTATACAAGTTGTGAAATATTTGTTTCCAGATTACTAGTATGTTTGTTTCATAATACTATTTTGTTATTAGATTTGTTCATCCCAACTTTGGCTCTTAATTTTAAGTGTCAAAGAATCTTTTATCTCATCCCTCAGATTTTTTTTTACACTTTTCATATACTTGTTTTCTACATTAAATTAATTTCAATTTACAAATATGTTTCCCTTTTAAGTTTGGTTTACAAAACATGAAAGTTATCTTGAACCAAATCAAACTAAGCCTTACTTGTAGAAATTAAAGATAAAGATCAGAATATATATTTTTCTTACAAAAGTTCTTCTCTTTCCACCCAATAATCTCCAGTCTAGTGGCCTGTTGTTATAATATCAAACTTTTATGTTTATGAGGAGTTTTAAAAAAATAATTGTTTAATAAATTAACTAATCAAATAAATACTGTTGTACCTATAATATTAAACATTATTAGTCATCACAGAATTTGTAACTCCCTTTTTCTTTTTGGGACAAATAAGATAGCTCAACCCTAAGAACAAGTTAAAGTTGTTTCATGAAAACTTAGTTTAAGTTACAAGTTTTCTCATTGAAACAAAATGTATTCTTAAATTTATAAGCAAAATGAGATTCATATGCATTGTATAATGTGAGAAATATACATTTTATTTATTTTTATAGTTAAAGAAGCATTGCATAGTATATCCAATAGATTTTAAGAAATGGTACAAAAAATACACAATGCACATACACTGACATAAGTTGCTGAAATCAAGAAAACTGTAGAGAAGGTTCATGTTCATCACAAATTCAAAACACCCTGAAATTTAAATATGATCTTTACAGAAATAAGCACTCTTGCCATATCAAATAGAAATTATAAATAAATTAAACCTTCTCTGTGGTACATTTCTATATACCAAGATATTTTTAACATAAATTACTTAATCTAAAAATTGTATGCAATAGGAAGGCATAGCCTATGAATTTGACTTTCTGCTTTATACCCAAGTAAAACAATATAATTGGAGACTATGAAGTTTAGCAACAGCTAAAGTACAAGTCTGTAACTTTCATTAAAACTCAGAATTTTAAATAGGGAGTGCAAAGAATTTTCACAAGGTGAAATTCAGAGTAAACAAGTTTTGTGACTGAGAATTTAAATATATCCTTTTGAAATTGAAATTTGCTAAGTTAATTGATGTGTATTTACAATAAAGTAGTTTAATTAAATTTTGAATGGCATGTGCACTTTTATCTGTTCATATTCAAAGCATTAAACCACAAGTTTGAAGTTTCTCTAAAACTAGTCAGATTAGGAAGTATTCATAAAATGTGATGAAACTAACATGGTTAGATTATTCTTGTATTAAATACAAAAATAAATCATATTCCACTCTTAATTTTGAAAAACTAAAAATGCAGTAACTAATACCTATATATAAAAAGGTATGTTGAGACTGTTCATTACAGCTTTGTTTTTTAATTATGACAGGCCCTTTTTTTTGTAGAAAATTTAACACTTTGCAATTTGAAAAAGTTTTGACTGAATTAACAGCAGATGCAAATTAATAAACATAGTTCAGTAATGTAACAGAATGAAATTATAAAATATTTAATGTAATACAAGATTCATAGGTTATTACTACCTGATTATATAGTGGTTGTTGCCCAGACCAACTTAAAAGTACTGGAAACAGAAAATTTTAAATTTTGTATTAAAATACGTTTCTAATTTATAATTATAATTTCAGTTACTTTTATTGAAGCAATAATGTTACTTAATCCTGCAAAAGTCACACCTCAAACAACACAAAATAATAAACAATAAGTATTGCAGATATAAGCTTGTGTTCATCATGTACAAATAAATAACATCTTTTTTCCCCACTCTATTGATCAAATTATTTGATGAACCTCATGTACAGTTTTTATTCTAATGACAGTGACACAAAATGTTCTATGAAATCATTGAGCCAGCTCTAATGAAAATATAAATTCACTTCTGATCAAATTTCATAAATTTTATCCATTAGTTAAAAAATTTCATTGAATAAAACAAACAGATTTAATTTTTATACCAAAACCAGAAACACATTACACTAGTACTTTGGTACTTTCTGGTTAATAAATCATTTAAGAATGGTCCACATTTTACAAAATGAAAAACTGCTACTGTGCAAAACAAAGAGCAACTGTTTGCATCTTATGTCCCTGTTAATGAGTGATTAACTAGTATGAATTCAAACTTTAAAAATACCTTGTTTTTACACATTCCTTTGGACAAAATACTGGCACTGGGATGAAAGGCCAGTTCCTAAGTACTAAAATTAATAAATACATTTAACTGTAGAAAACAGAAAAATTAAGGAATTAAGATTAAGACCAATCAATACATAAAATGTCTCCCTTAAGCAAGAATCACATTTATAAATACTTGCACAACATTCAGTAAGAGGGATAATTCAGCTATTACAAAAACAAAATAGAGATTACACTTCTTTTGTAAGTATTCAAAGTACATTTGCAACTTTCAAAAGTAAAGAATAAAATACAAATTTAATAAACCCAAACACTAATATATTGCCTTACAATATTTTGTAATTAAAATGGCTGATGCTCATGTTGATTTACAGAAAACAAGATATAAAAACATATCATCACAGTTGGTATTTGACAAGTAAAATTATGAACAATAACAAATGTTATATATGTGGATGAAAGAAACAACTAAATACAAGAAAGACTGAGTTTTAACACAAAGAAACAACAAACAGAATAAATTTGGTTTGAATGCTGAAAAGTGCAGTTTTAAACTACAGTATAAATACCAATATCCATACAACTCAGATTATGATACACAATATTTTTGTTTTGATATGTTGATGGTACATATATTTAAGTGCTTTATAACAGTATGCTATATTCATTATATCTGAGAACATTCATCTGCTCAGATATTCAGTGAGCACATTTGTTTCACACAACAAAGTTGGCAATTCTTTTTTATTCATTATATTTTCCACTTGAACAAAATGGTTGGCCTGACCCATGATAAAAATAGTGACAGCTCATTGCAACATAGGCCACCTAGCAGAAACCAATGCTAATAAAAAGCTAGCAATGTGCCTGTTGTAGAGTGAGAAGACAACAGTAATCTCTTCCCTCATCATCCTCCTGGCAAGATGTAGCTAAAATGGCATCTCTTTAACATTACCATCACCCATCTGGTCTAAAAACATCAAAGTTAATGACATATCTTCACCTCTGTCCTTCTTCAACTACAGGAGCTGGATGAGGGTCAATCTTCACAAAGACAAATGTTATAAACCTGTTACCAAAATCATAGTTGTTTTTTTCTTATCACACACAACAAAAACAAATTCTATAAATTATTTCAGTGAGATAACTGCATACAATATAATGTTATATTTTACCAGTAAAATTCAAACAACTTGGTCCACTGTAACTAACTGTTCCACTTTTCTGAATTTTTTTTCTTTTTTTTTTTTTATGTGGTTCCACATGAAACCTTTCTTTGGCTAAATATACATAATATTCACATTTAGTTGACCCAAAAATTTATAATAGGAAATCACATATTTTAGAAAGAGCAAATAACTATATTTTCTGACAAAACTTCATATTCTTCCATAACAAAAAAAACAAGTGCAGAAGATGCATACCATCTATAAAGTTGATCCATATGTAAAATAAAACTATAATAGTTTTGCAGAGGGCTATTAATTCATGTAAAGAACTATACCACTACCGGTTACTGTAGGATTTATCTCAATTTCACACAGCATAGTACTCAATATATTATAATAAACCTATTAAAATTTACTCAAATTACCTCAGAATAAGCAGGAGGAGGCTGGTACGGATAGTCGTGTACACAGGCATACATTGGTGTAAATCGAGTGTCTCCTATAATATTGTCATCATCTTCAGTAATGTCCACTGAACCTTCAACACATTCAGCATACATTGGTGGTGCTGCAAGATATAAATTATAACACTGTAGTGTGTGTTTCATGTCCAAAGATAGTACTTTACACAATTCTTTTTAGTATCACAAACTATAAAATAAAATACTTCTATTTTTTAACTGTGTAGAAATATATGTTTCATTTTTGTTTTTTTAACACAAACTATTATTTTCAATAAAAAAAGAGACCTTAAGATTAAAAAAATTAATAAATTGTTGTCACCATGAATTACAATAAAATGTCATATAATATTATATGTAAAAACAGCTTGGTTTGGGTTGAGAAACTTTTTATGTAGAGGAGCAAACAACGTTTCGACCTTCTTCAGTCATCGTCAAGTTCATAAAAACAGAAAGAGGTACTGACCGATAGCTGACTACATCTTAGAAGGGGGTTGTGTAACTAAGTGTAGGAATGTAGAGGGCGTGCTTAGATATTTGATTATATTTATTATTATAGATATAAAGGTGTTCCAAAGAAGGTCGAAACTTTGTTCATTCCTCTACACAAAAATTTTCTCAACCCAAACCAGCAGTTTTTACATATATATTTTTCTCTACAAGTGGGTTTTCTGGTCATCACTGATCATATAATATTGCAAATGCTTCTTAATAACACTCAAAATGAACAGTTCTTCATACTGTTTCATGCCAGTTGTAAAACTATATGAATTTAGAAATATCTTTAAAATTAATGGAATAGATTGTGCACAATAAACTTAATTTAGTTAGTAGATAAAATGTATATATTATACACAATGATATTAAGTGCTATTTAATCTGAATTTTTCATTACTTGCTCTACGAAAGAAACGTTAACTTTCCATCAAAAAAGTGAAAAAGCAAATAGCTTTATCTCATCAGGACCATCTTTAGGGAGTTTAATACTCTTATTTGGTCAGTTTCTTTTAACACAACAGCAATATCATTCTCCTAGTTTAAAGAAAAATTTCCTTTGTCTTTCATTCTGTAGCTACCTGCCTTCCAGAATTATAGACTTACATCAAGGAAAAAAATACTTTCATCAATACATGCAGGAATTTCTAAAGATCAAATGTTAACTTGTTATTATCATTCTATTTATTAAAAAACTATCAACATACATTCATCAGGCAGTGAGGACATGTCTACTTCATTATATGGTGGTGCAGGTGGGTAAAATGTCAGTCTTGTTTCATTGCTTCTTGGTAAATTTTCCATGTTAGACTGAAGTGTCCTATAGTTTGGTGGTTGTGTGCGTAAGGGAACTGTTCCAATCACTACAGGCAGATCCACTGACAGATTATACACTCCTGGGATTTGTAGGGTGATCTGAAGAATCCAAATATTTGATATTAACATCATGACTGTTACAGTTCAAAATACAATACTATTTCATCAATTAAAAGATGGCTAGTAAAAATATATTTACAGATACTGTATTGTGATGATATGTCACTCTATTTATAGTATTTGCTTATTCTATAATAGCAGTAAGTTACATATGAAGAAGAGAGAACAGATTGGATAATTCCCTTCTTGATTTGAATGTCTAATACTAAAGACAAGCAACATTTGACTAGCATACTTACTGTAATAATATAGATTACAGAAAAAGACAAAAATATTTCAGTTGAATTAATGAATAAATATTCTATGGATTAAAAAATTGTGTTCTGAAATATAATTTTTTCATATAAAGAAGATTCTTCAGAAAGAAATTTTTCAAAAGAATATCAGCATATCAGATAGATACAACAGCTTAAAGCCACTAATTTTACAGTTAATCTTTCCAGAAATTTGACTTCACTGTCAAATCTTCATCAGTCTATTATTAACAGCAAACACATAATACATTAAGTAACTAACAGACTTACTCTGACAGCATAATCAACTCGAATCAAACAACTGTTAACAATGGAAGGTGAGACAGCTGGAATTTTTAAGAGTTGAGAATCCCAGTTGGCCATTCTACTTGGTTGGATAGCCAATCCTGTAACAATGGTGAACTTTGAGCGACGAAAGCGAGATTTACCTCCAGCTACAAATGTCTGGGTCTGATGAAGGGTGGCATGAGGAACGATGGTTCGTGAGGAAAGATTTTCAAAGTCAGCAGTGATAGCTATTGACTCCCCTTCAGAAAAAAACATTATGCAGTACAAATTAAATATTAAGTAGCATCTAGAATTGATACACAGTAGAAATTACCACAAGACATGTAAAAATGTTAAACTCACATCCATAACAAAAAACTTTATAATTACTTGCAATGTTTTGAGCAAAAGCCCTTTATTAGGTAGTGTAAACAATGTTACATGGAAAACATCTTAGACAAACTCATTGAAGGGTTACAATATAGAGATTCTAAAGAATAACACATTAACAAAAATATTGTTGAAAGGAACATTGTTGAAGCAAGTGTTTAAACAGTTTTAAAACTGAAAAATGTATTAAAGTGATATAAATTGGATTTTTTGAAATTAAAAGAACAAAAAATAAACAAATTTGAAAAATAATATCTAATATATTAAAATATTATTCAATAATAATAATGAACAGAGAAATATGATATGAAGCAAGTGAACAGGGGTGGCAAAGATACAATAGGGAAAGTTGTAATCACATAAAAAATTTGTTGGTTAATTTCGTGTGATAAGAGAAAATTTAGTTTATTTACAAGTTCATGGTCTAGGCTTTCATATTCATACTTGTCTTGGGGAACACATAATAAATAAATTTATACATCATCAATTCCTTCGTGATCCAGGGGGTTAAAGCACTTGGAGACTGGGTGGCTGAGGATACCATTACTTACAAGTTGAAGATGTTCATGGAATTTGTCATCTAATCTACATAAAGTTTCCCCAATATAGAGTTGTTCACATCTAGTACAAGGAATGCAATAAATAATGCACTCTGATGTACTGGTGAATTGTCCTTTAACATGAAAGGTAAAGACAGAACTAGTGAGATGAATGGTTTGCCCATACAGAGGATTTATGTTAGTTTGTAAAAGTAAAACTACTTCAGTCTGTAATATGGAATGCACTAAACAATCTTTCAGGTTACTCTCACATTTAAAATAAATTGAGGGTGGCATAGTAAAATTATTATCAGATGAATCTTGAAATGTCTGGTATGGGTATTGACACTTTTACTGATAAGGAGAGAACAATGTTTCAGCCTTCCTTGGTCATCTTTAGGTTAAGAAAAAGAGTTTGAAAGTGACCGTTGCTGGACACATGCTGTTTATACAGCAACTAAAACCAAAATTAAACCAATATAAAGGAACACCTTTATACCTATACTAATTAATAACCTGACATCCACCTGCAATGCCCCCTACAATCCTGCACCTGTTTATACTCTCATCCCTAAGACGTGTCCAGCAACAGTCACTATTAAACTCTCTCTTTCTTAACTTGAAGATGATCAAGGAAGGTCAAAACATTGTTCTCTCCTTATCAATAAAAGTGTAAGTACCCATACAAGCCGTTCTGAGATACATTTTTATTTTAAGTGAGTTTCTCGTCATCAAGAAGTATCATTAGATGTGTTGTCTCTTGTAAGGTAAAACTGCATTGGAAAATTCTGCTAATCTGTTTAATTAAAGGATGATATGCAAGAACTAAAAAAACCATGTTACTATGTGGTTTATCCTTAGACTAGAGGTAGGTTGTTATAAAATATAGTTATATGGAACGTTTATCCTTTTAAATGGTGTTATTTGGATAGTTCTGTTGTCTAAAATAACAAATCATGTAATTTGCTTTACATCTGAAATCAGTATTGTCTGAGCACAGATGTCTTAAACATAGAAATAGTGTGTTGTGCTCAGAGGGATGGAAGAAATTAAAGTGTACATAGGAATGGGCATCAGTGAGTTTGTAATGCATGCTGAAAGTAAGCGTTGGTGTGTAAATGTCAGTAGTGATGTCTAAAATGTTAGCTTTCTGACTAACAATCTGAGAATAAATTTAAGAGATGGGTGTTGAGTTTCACCATTAAGAATGAAAATTTGACTTAGTCTTTTGTGTCCAGTAGAAACATCCAAAACACCATTGACGTACCTGATAAAAAAAAAGATACAGTTTCTGGGTGATGGTACTGAAAAGTTGTTCTTCTACATAACCAACAAAAAGGTTTGCACAGGATGGACCCATTTTGGTTTCCACAGTAACTTCTTGTAACTCTTAATTTGTTTTTATTTAAAAATCAAAGGCATTAAAAGTTATTAGCAAGTCACTTAACCAAAGTATGATGTCTGTAGGAAAGACACAAGTTGCTTTTTTGTTTAGAAAATGTTTAAATGTAATCATTCCATTGTTTTAATGATATAACAGTGTATAGATTGAATGTTCACAGAGAAAATGAAATCAATGATAGTGGTAGAGTCAAACTTGTTTAAAGATAGTACTGATGTCCTTAACATCTTAACGAACATAGGGAGGGTGTATATTAGGGGTTAAAAATACTGTCAAGGTAAGTGGAGATCAATTCAGCAGGAGAGTTATAAGCAGAAACTATGGAGCATCCTACACACCCAGGTTTGTGAATTTTAAGTAGCATATAAAGAAGGACAATTCTAGGGTGTTGAAATATAAGATTTTTGGCAAAAGGGGGAAGGGGATAGGATTTGATAAATTCTTCTATACTGCCCTTGCTGAGTTTTTGAAAAGAGGAAAGAAAATTGTCAAAGATTTGTAGAATGTGGCATCACTAAGTTGTTTGTTAATCTCTCAAACATGCAGATCTTTATGCCAAACAAACACAAAAACACCTTTGTCAGCTGGGTCAATGACCATTTCCTTGCAGGTTTTCAGGTGGATACAGCAAGTCACTCATCTTTGGAGAGATTAGGTCTTGTATTAGTATTCTTGAATTTAATAGTGTTGATTTCAGCATAACAGTGGTTGATAAAATTATGTATTTAAAATGGCTGGTATGGGTAGAGAAAGCACTAACAGAGAAGCAAACAACGTTTAGACCTTCTTCAGTCATAGTCAGGTTCACAAAGAAAGAAAGGGTTACTGACTGGTAGTTGACCACATGTTTGAAGGCAGTTGTGTAATTGAGTGTAGGAATGTAGTAGGCGTGCTTAGATGTTGGATATATTTATTAATATAGGTATAAAGGTGTTCATTTCTATTGGTTTATTTTGGGCTTGAGTTGTTGTAAAAGTAAGGCTTCTGTAATTTTGCATTTATTTATGTTTGTTTCTTTATTTAGTATTTGGGTGTTTACTATGATTATGTTGTGTTTATTTGATTTGCAGTGTTCGAAAACATGTGAAGGTGACTTTTTGTATTCTTTGAATCTGGTTTCCATTTTTCTACTTATTTCTCCAACATAGAAGTCGTGGCAGTTATCACATTGTATTTTATAAATAATGTTGGTGTTGTGTTTGTCAGTGTAGTTTTTACATAGTTTAAACCTCAGTTTTGTGCCTGGTTTTTTGGTATTAACTGAAATATCATATTTTTTTGCCAGGTTTTTGTCAAATGTTGGTTATTTTTCTGCTGAGGTTAGGAATATATAGTATGTAGCAGTATATGATTTCGACATTTTTTAAATCATGGGGTATATTTACTTTTGTTAGTTGATTTTCCTTTTTGTCTAGGTGTGTGCATATGATGTTTTCTACTGTTTGTGGAGGAAACTTGTTGATGTTGATGAAGTATTGGTTTATTTTGTTTAATTCATCATTAGTTTTATCTGGTGAACATAGTTTTATAGCTGTGTTTATTTGGTTTCTTAGTATGTTGAGTTTTTTGTTTCATGTGCTGAGTCCCAAGGAATGTATAGTCCAGTATGGGTGATTTTTCAATGGATTCCTGTTTTAAATTGTGTATAGATTCTTGTAATTTTGAGGTTAAGAAATGATATTTGATTGCTTTCTTCCTGTTAGCCTTAGAACTCTATATCCCAAACCCATCAATACATTTTCCCAGCAACCAATTAGCAACCCTCATAGAATTCACCACGATGAAGATAAACTTCATGTTCAACAACTACAACTATATACAAACAAATGGCCTAAGCATGGGAAACCCAGTATCACCAGTTCTAGCCAATATTTTTATGACACAAGTTGAAACACAAGCAATTAACACAGCATCACATCCACCACTATATTGGTACAGATATGTAGATGACACAATTATGGGATTCACATCTACAGAAACACACTTAATATTTTTCAATCACATTAACTCTATACATCCCAACATTATCTTTACATATGAACAGGGAGGTGGTTTTCTCATCATCACGGAGTGGTTGATAAAAATATCAAGAATTGGGATGTCTTCTTATGGTGATGACTAGTTTGGATTCCAAACTTCAAAGCAATTGAAAGAATAAGATGGAGTGGTTGTTGCTGTTGTAGGTGTGATACATACAGAATCAATGGAAAGAGCATCACCCCAGATAAAATTTGAATTGGTAGGAGTAGAGGTTCCATTGGAATCAATACTGACAGTGTTGTCAGTACGTTAAATACAGGATAATGTATAAACAGTGACTTGCTCAGTTCATGCAACTACTCAAATTAAAATAATATAGAATGTTACAAGCATAAATAATGCATTATCTGGCAACAGATAACTGATTTTAACCACATACAACATTTAATGTACTAGTACATTTCACAAATTGGATATAAACATGGGATGAAACCTATCAACAAAACACCTACTTTGTTTACTAAAGATTTTACCAAATGAATACTTGACAACATACTAAACTAATAGTTTTCCCACATAACAATGAATTATATACATAATATCTACAGGTATTATACCTTGTCTTGTACAAAATATTAAAGCATAGACAGTCTCACCTGGACAATAACCTTTTCTGTCTATGCGTGCATATAAGGAAATGGGTCCTGAAGTGCAACACCAACAACATAATGTTTTTTCTGTAGTTTTTTCTACCATCATCTAATGGAAATATTCAATAACATTCCCTTCAAAGAGAGCACTCTTTCCTAACAAAAGATGTCTTGTACTCTAACATTAAAGAAGCAATCAGTATTATCATGTTTAGTTTTTCATTTCATTCCAACCTTTACATTAATGTGTTTACATATCTCCTACTGTCACTTCTTTAAAATGACAATTTAAAAATATATAACTTAAAATATTCTTCTCACAATACTAAGCAGAAAGAAAAAGGATAGGCTTTGGAGCTATAAATTAGTTGTTGGTAGTAAAAACTTTATCATTATAAACCTGTACATGAAATGTGCAATCAATCAATGTAAAAAATAGCAATTATAAATTTGGTAAGTAATTGTACTACCTCTATAGTTTCTCTACTCAAAGTATGATAAATAGAAATTGGTACCAAAACTCACGAAAGTAATTTGTTTGGTGATATCAGTACACAACTATGCAACCTAGTAAACAATTACATAACTATTCTAGTGAATGTTGTAGCTCTAGCAAGTATGAAATATATCCATTATTAAACTGTATTAAACTTAACATAACTTAATGCAGTAATAACAAAATGCCAACTTGTGATTAAAGCTATAGTATGTGCAACATTTTTAAATACCAGTTTTCCACTCACATCCACTGTAACCATGTTACATTACATATCTAGTAAAACTAACCAGAAAAATCCATACAGTGGGTAGATATACAAATTTGCAACTACACTGATTTTACATTATAATAAAAATAAATAATTTTGAAACACAGCTTCTAGCCAACAAAACCAAAGAAGGCCCATCAAATTAAAAATGGCAATAAAAAGAAATGAGAAAATGTAACAGAGTTAAATTTTTATACTTCATTTTATTTTTTTACTTTAATAAACAAAGAATTAACCTTTGTGAAAATTTTGCACTTTTTCCAATAGTGTTTCAGAGTGATTGTGTTACAAGAAAATTAAAAGAGATAGTAACAGGTGACACATACTTCAAGGTTGAAAGCTACTAATCACTTGCCCAACAACTGCAGATTAGTCTGATTTTGACTGATACACTTGGCATTACTAATAAATTAACAATGTGGGCAAATCTGCTTTTTTTTGGCTTGTATAAATGGCTTGGTATCTTTTAATGTTAAACTACAGAAACAAACTGCATACTGGTATTCTAATAACTGTATGATAATTACAATAAGTCATGTGAAGCTGCTTCCCTTAATTCCCTGACATATGCTGTGATATAAACAATCAATGAATATTACACTGGACAGTCAGAATGTCTGTTGTGATAGTGGACTTTTTCAACAATAGTGCTGCTAACCAGAGACTGTAAAATTTCATTTAAACCACCAATACTTTGATTATATCTGTCTTTCAGCATAACTGAGACATTGTTACCAATCTCCAGTAATAGAAAGTATACACTAATTATAACAAATAATCAAGAGAACACACTTTTGTACTGTAATATTATCTTGCCCAAAATAAGAATTTAACAACAGTACATATTTTATGTTTTTCCAATTATCTTTGTATACATAAATGAAATCCTGTGTAAATTGTGTTTTCTCAGATGTTACATAAAAGTAAATTATCCAAAAACATGATTTCTTTTAACCTTATGGATCCAGGTTGAGCAGATTAAACATACCCAAAGAAAGATCCAAAATTACAAAAACATTGAATACAAGTAAAATGCACATACAGTACTGTACAAAAGTGTCAGGACAAGAAAATATTTTATCAATCTTTCCTTTTTATGAGGTTAATTCTTCCATTTCATTACAGAATATAAAAGTCAACACTATGGTAATGCTTCACTGATCTCTGTTGACAATTGAATGAGCCAGTATGAGAAAACTTAATATTTAGAATTCCCATATACTAGTACAAAGAGCTTGTCATAAGGATTGTGCTTGAATGAACATACTGATTAACTTAGCATCTAAAATACCTGTGATAGTACCCAATGCAGTGTCTTAATTATATAGAAAGAAGTTAGCAAGGAGCTAGCATATGATACCAGTATTTGACAGAAGAAACCAATTTAATAGTGCTTCAGAAATTAACCTTGACAACAACCGTCTTCAACCCATATATGTTAAATTTTGTTGTCATGCCACAGTCCAAAATAGCATAAAGACCTGTCAGTAGAGCAGATAGTTCACATTCAAGCTTTAGTTGATTTTTGTTGGACTCTCCAACAAATTGCTGCAGACTTGAAATGCTCCCCAAACACTGTCAAGTACACCTTGGATAATGATACTGAGACAGGTAAGTTTGAAAACAGGAAAGAAGCAGAACACCTACATTCAATGATACTGATGTTAAGTATCTTCATTTATTCAGCTTTAGGGACAGAAGGAAGATTGCCACTGATCTTAAGCACAAGATAAACAACCATGTCCCAAATGACAAAAAAGTGTTCATATCTACAGTATCAAGAAAGCTCAACAAGAATGGAATATTTGATAATGTGGCAGTTTAAAAAAAAAAAAAACTACTTCAATTTCCAAATATTGTCAACAGACTGAAATTTGCTAAAAAGTAAAAAATGGGTTGTTAATGATTGGAAAAGGATGTTATGGACAGATGAGTCCAAGTTTGGAATATCTGGTTCAAAGGGTAGGTTGTAGGTCCAGCAAAAGAAAGGTAAAAGATACCTCAATGCATAGCACCTACCCTGATTTGGAGGTGTTTTTCTGCTGAGACAACAATAGATATTTGCAAAGAAAGATGGAATAATGGGCCAGTGCCAATACCATCAGATACTGATTTTCCATGGCATACCCAGTAGTTTAAATATTATTGGTAAAGGATTTTACTACCAAGAAGATAAGCTACCTCAAACTGTCATCCAACTATGCAGAAATTACTTAACTAATAAATAAGCTGCTGGAGTCATTCAACTGAGCAGAGATTTGATAAATCAAAAGCTACTTCCAAAATAAAACTTTATAGAAGTGTGTTAGAGACATTTGGAACAAAATCCCAAAGGTCACTTTTAATTAAATATGTTGCAACAATGGCTGAAGGATTGTTTGCAGTTATTAAAGTAAAAGAGGGACACACAAAACATTAACTGTTTGCTGAACTCAAGCACTCCTACTGAGTTTCTGTTGTACTAAATATAAAGATTAACAAAATTATCCATTGTTCTTTAAAAGTATCCTGAAATCAAATTTCTTAACATTGTCTTAACTGTTTACATAGTACTGTATAAGGTGCTAAAACACCTTGAAATTGCAATCTATCTTCCTTCTAAATGTGGGGAGAACTGTGTTTATTCATTTAGCTAATGAATTATAGTTGGCTAAGAGGAGTGGAAATGTGGTAAAGAATAACTATATACTTGAAAATTTCTCTTACTGAAAAATTGAGTTTGGCAGTTTTTTTTATTGTTTTTTTTGTAATATATTTATTAACTGAATTAAATGAAACACAATGAAAATAAAATGTGCCTGAAGCATTTCATGAACAAATTGCCTTTGCTACCTGTACTGCTATGTGCATACTATTCCATGTGCATAAGGTACTGTGTAGTGATCATGCAAGTACATGTAATCTAAATGGGAAAACACTGTATACTGCATATTAGAAAATGAAAATCTTTAAAGAAGCTAAAATATGTGTCTATAGCAGATTTCATATTTGAATAACATTAATTTTTACAGTTTTATGAATTGATAAAATTGGACTAAAATCATTTTGGCCATTATACATCTATATAAAGTAGAAATCAACTCAATCTGAAAACGACATTCACAATCAGATCGTAGTTTCTGTGGTTGATTTTGTGATTTTAAAAAAGGAAAAATGTACACACACCTGTGAAAAGCTTCTGTGCATAATACTTTACCCAGAGCAGTGCTGTGAATCTTATATTTAGCCCTTAAACACCAGGAATGTTGTAGGTATCACCATCAATTGATGATGGCTGCCATTTAAGGGTTAAACAAGTTGCACAGGGTCTTGCATGTATAAGAAATCATTTTAGCAGTGAGTTATAAATAAAACTTGCTTGATTGTTTTCGTATAATCAACTCTACAGCTATACTAGCAAAAAAAACAAGGTATTTAATATTAATGAAATCTATAAACTCTAAATAATATATACTACAAATAAATGGAAGCAGCAATTTTAAAATAAACTAGACCAACAAGTACTAGTATGAATCCCTCTTACAACATAATAAAGCTTCAATGTCAGAGATAAAGCATACACAGTCAAAGTGTTACAAAACAGTAAACATTAACCTATGTAATAAACAAAACAGATAATACAATATTAGATGTTTGTCAATTCTCTCTCAACTAAACACAAAAGTGAGCAAATAATACTGTATAACATACATGTTATCTACTTATAATACCTGTCACATACAATGCTATGGTGACATTTTGTTTTGTAATATTTTGACACAAAAGAAATCAAAGTTTTACTACTACGTTCACAGTCACAAGTGGTAATAAATAATTTTCAAATGATGAAAGCAAAGTCTTACCATCACATAAGAAAGTGGCTACTATTTAAGACTATTATAGTAATTTTAATACAAATTTCAAAGCAATTGTTAGTTTAAACCCTATAGCACACAACAGAATCAACAGATTTGCTATAATTCAAAGAATTACAGCAACTATAGAGTCATTCCCTACCAACTCACCTAGGGCTTTCCAGTTCATGTCGTAGATTTCCTTGAAACAAATTATGCAAAAGCTTCATTTTGATTTATTCATCCAGTTTTAGGATTTTACACAGCTAAATAAATCAAAATAAAGTTTTTGCTTGAATTTTTTCAAGTAAATCGATGATATGAACTGGGAAAAGTCCTTTCTTTCCGAATGTGTTGGTGTGGAATTACCCTATAGAATAACATTGAAACAAGAGTAACAATTTTATTAATAACTTCAGAATTACACCTGCCAATGTATAATAACTAATAAAATTGGATGTATAAATATCAATTACCTAAAGTTCACTTTGGCAATAATCTTTTTAAAAAAATTACAACCTAAACTCAGGAGTCAATTGTACAGAATTTACTAATTGTTTTTGTTATCACAATTTCTGACAATAACTTAGAATTATGGTTTGCTTAACAATACAACTTTTGCACTCACTGCTTCACCTCTTGCAGAGAAATATTACTTTGAATTGCTCCAATTATTTTAAGATTTAGGTTAAGGTACAATGCCTTTTGTGAAGTAATTTATCTATAAAGATCCTGTTTTTCAGTGCTAATGTAGTCAATATTCATTGGGAGAATATCTGAAAAATCACATTTACCGTAGTCCCAGTTGCAAGTGCAGGATTGGAAGGTGTGATGTTTGCAGTGATGATGGGACTCCTATTGAAGTTGAGCAAACAGAAAAAGAGGTCATTCAAAAAGAACTGAATCTAATCAAAATAGGATGACAAAACTAAGCAGAAAACTGTAAGAATAATTTACTTTATTCTTCTGATTGTAATAATTTTTATTCTCTTGGATCATTTGATAATTGATATTTAAACATGGTTGATTGAAAACTCAATGATCAAAAGTCAGAAGAAATAGGTGAAGAATATTTAATTTCTACTAAGTGTACAATATGTCCTAGACTTCACAAATATGTGAAACCATTCTTAGAGTCTAAATAAAAGTTACAATGGAATGGCCCCAAATAAACGTAATTTTACTTTGAAATAAATTTATCAATATCTTTAAGTTTCATTGCACTTTTCAAACCAAAGTATTGAAACTTATTCAATGTTTTAGGAGACAAATTTGCCTACCAAGTTTTCTCTTGTTTGAAGTTACCAACAAAACATGACAATGTTTGTACAACTGACTCATGATTTTAAGATTAACAATTTTTATTTATTTATACACTGTTAATATTTCCAGTACAGCATAAATTCTTTCACAACTTGTCTCTTTCAAGATATATTAATTTTATCATTTTCTATGGAAGGAACAATATTTCTGTGTGATTAAATGATAATTAAATTTGATGGATAAAAACTTGCAGTGGAATATATCCATGACATATTACTGTGCATAACTTAATGTTATTTGGTAAAACAATGACAATGGGTCTTTTTTTTTTCTGTAAAAATTACCAAATCAGGAGGAAACAGTGCAATAAAATAAAATATTAACACATTTTGTTTTAATTTATTTAATGTTTCCAATAGTTTAATGCTAAATTATTATAACTATATAAAACAACAAATTTCATTTCTGCAATTTGATAGCTTACCAAATACTCCATCCTGTTTATGTCAATAGGACTAATCAAGGTAAAAGCTTTTTTAGTCTTGTGATTAAATGACCAAGGTTTCTCCATCTCTGACTTTAACCAGTATCGAATGCTGCCATATTTTCCTTCAAATGAAGTGGAAACTCCCCTAATATGCAGAAAGTTCCAAAATTAACCACATTGTTTGAAGTGTAAGAAATCAAAAGCCTTGAAAGTTATGTCAGGAAAATAACAGAAGAAATAAAAGTTTCAATCTTGGACCTAAAGTCTGGAAAGAGCAGTTGATATCTTTAGTATTATAAATTTCATGGTAAATATTTTAAGTTATCACCCTAATAAATTTAGTCTCAAACAAATATAAAATTAGCTACAGGAAAAGTAAAAATATACTTCTGACTATGTTTTTGAACAGATAAATGGAATAAATAAGAAAAAGGTGCAATATTTTTGCATAGAGTAGTGAATATCTTACTATATTTTTTCTGACAGAATCAAGTATTTTACTATATTCTTTCATACCCAAAATTAAAAGTAAAAGTAACTAGTTACAACTATATTAAGCATTCATACTTATTAAGTACAAAACGGTCCAAAACTATCTTTCTATTTTAAAATTTAATAATCAAAGTTTGTTTTTTTTCCTTTAGAACTAATTATTATTGAGTCACACCAATAAATGGTACCAGTGCATGAATATGTTATGTTGCTGTTAGTCCACGATCCAGTAAAACGTTGAGGCTTGTGTACTTTGGCACTGATAAGCTCTTACTTAACATGCATAAAATTAATTCTCTCAATTATAATTTTTATGTTATAAATTTTTTATTAATAACTGGGTAAGCTAATATTTGGGAATACGTACAAGCCAACCATAGCTTCTAGGGAAACAAACTAGTAACAGTAAAAATTGATTGCTGCTTATAACCTACACAGAAAATATTGCTAGTCCTCTAACTCATTAGTGATCAACAGGGAGAATTGTTCTGAAATATTTAATATTCTTGATTTCATAACAATTTGATGTGTATTATTTGAAGTATAAATTCTGTGAATTGACTCAAATTCAGGTTGTTTTATTGATTTTATCTTTGTTGTATGTATTGGTCTTTATGGTAGATATACAGGTACATGCAAATTAAATATGTAATATTTTCTTAGCCGGGTAAATTTAAAATATACACATTTGACATTTCAGATATGTGAAAATCTACACAACTTTACGAATACACAGAATACTGTTAAGACGCATTCTTAGGAATATGATAATATAATATTTCGAGATGGACTTTCAACTACATATTCAACACACATTAAGTGAAGAAAGTGTGTAAAACACATTACACATAAAAGCTATTTCCCAGTCATGCAACATAAGGTAAACAAAGTGTACGTTTCTAGTTCCTTCTTAGTGGTGTTCACACATGTCACTCCTGAGTTAGTTCTGATGCAATAAATAAACTTCGTTACACTGCATATAAATATGTATGATACATAAAAATGCCAACATCTTGTGATTAAGGAAATTATTATGAGTATATCGGGTTTTTTTTTCACTTTACATATTATGGTAAAGTTTGGTTTGTTTTGAATTTCACGCAAAGCTACACGAGAGCTATCTGCATTAGCCGTCCCTAATTTAGCAGTGTAAGACCAGAGGGAAGGTAGCTAGTGATCATCACCCACCGCCAACTCTTGGACTACTCTTTTTACCAACGAATAATGGGATTGACCATCACATTATAACGCCCCCACGGCTGAAAGGGCAAGCATGTTTGGTGCGATGGGGATTCGAACCCGCGACCCTCGAATTACAAATCGAGTGCCTTAATCACCTGGCCATGCCGATCCGTTTACGGGAAAGTTATCATCCCTACAACTACTATCTGATTAGTGTAAAGCCACTGAAAAACTACACAGCTTAATAAAAAAGTGGAAAAAAATCAACAGAAATGAAGTGAATAAAACTGTATCTCTTGAGAATTAATAAAGCTTGTGAAATAAAAACTGCAATTACATAAAATATGACGAAATTTCGTAGACTTATTTACTCTTATGATTTCAAAATACTCTTAACTATGTAATAATGTGTATTCTAAAACTACTTATTAATCCACATACTAATGAAATTTCTACAGTTCAGTAGACATTCTGTGAACCGAGAAGTAAACCAACCTTATTTGTATTCCATAAACTGTGTAAGTTCAGTTTATAAAAACTGAAACTTTAGTACAACTAATTTCTGTTCTACATACGTTTATGTGGGAATTTCTACAGTGAAAACATTTGTAAGATACTCTCAACACGTGCGATTGTAAATAAATAACAAAAATTATAAATGCACGTACTAACACGTAAATACAAAATGTCAAGTAAAGTAATTTACAATAAATACATACACTGTTTCTCAGTTCTAACTCCTCATAATACGATGTCAGAAAGTGACCTTCATATACGTTGAAGTTTTGCTTCGAAGGGGTCGAATTTATTTTCATTAGATTGTGTTGGAGTGCGTATTTAATTATTCAAATAGTCATTTATTAGAATTATTCGAACACTTGGTCTCACCTCTACTTTTTATTCCATAGGTATTCTAAGAATGCGCTATTCTGCTAATGTGAGTCTGTAGAATTGTTATACAGCTTACACAAACATCACGCGCCTTTACGTTTATTAATAAAATATATCTCCGTACAGACTTTCATATCTACTGTATTAGATGGTTTACTTTTTAAGTTGTACATGTGGTGAATAAAACAAAAGTTTTATTTTCATCTAAATTCCATTTTATTTTACACCATATTACCTCAAGGTGTCTGTCCTATATAGTCATGTTTCTAACAATTCTGGATCAATAAACACTGGTAGCAAAGCTTCCATAAAAAAAATAAAAATAAAAAATAATAATACAATAACGTGGGAAATATTTCCTATTCCCACCCTTTTTTTTTCTTAATTCTCTGAATATTTTCTCTTTGAATATCCACAGAACAAAGTCGCAAAAATCTCTACCTGTAATATGCAGCTGCCTTTAAATTTGACAGAAATAACCGTGGTTTTCTTTCGGTTTCAGATTATCATTCTCAACACTAGAACAAAAATATTTAATCTTTCTAAAAGCTTTAATTAAAGAAATGCACTCGGCAGTTTTGGATATTTCTCATATTTTATTACCTGCAATCAGTCCATCTGGCTATGCGCCAAATAATACGTTTTTAAACACCTACAAATAGGCACGAATGTTTGACAGATATTTGTCACAGTGATATAGGCAATAATTGCACTTGCTTGTCCGTCGCATTCAACAGCTGGTGTATTTAGGTCAATGTTATACTAAACAAGTTTTATGAGGCAGACACATTATGTTATCTCTCTTACCTTGTATACATCACTAAAGTAAGAAACTATCACTTTTTTACTTCTATTTCCACTTTAGGTTTCTGTTCTGTATCTTTGTTTCACTCTCACCGTTATCCCTAATTTCATTTGATAACTGCAATTCCATTAGAAATTCGGATTTTATTCTTCCATATTCCATAATGAGGTCGCTGACTTTTTCGTTCATGCATAGTCAACATTCATTACTAATAACTTCACAGCGGTTTTTCTTTTTTGCCTCGGGCATCTGCAAGCGTCTTTACAACAAATATCGCTGTATTTTTGTTTTCGCTGCGTATTTTTCAATATAGCAGATGTACTTTTGCTGAAAGAAAATTTCCAAGCTAAAGAGCGCCATTTGGTATGATAAACTAGCACTTTGATAATGCCAGTGATATTCACCTCTGCGAGAAATACTGATGAATTTCGTAAAAAGTGTACATATATAATTCGGCAAGATTGCTAGTGTCATATGAAATATTAGTCCATCGGATTTTTGTTCAAGTATGTCTAAAGCTGTCATAATGAGAATGTTACGTGGCATTGTTAGGATATTGTTTGTTTTATCGTTGTTGCTGACTACTGAACAGAAGCTTACGTAGTTTCCAAACACATGATATGGGCCATTGTTTTGACCATCTGAGAAATATTTTATACAACTTGAATTTTTACTGTTGTATCAAATTATGCCTTTTGCACTTTTCTAAACAACTTATTCTTGACTTATTGCATTTTGTATTTTCTGTGCTTTTGCTAGCAGTGTTGTGCAATACTTTAGTGTAGTTTCTGACCACATGGTTGGCACACTCACTGCTCGGCCATATACTCTTTCCAAAACTGTTATAAACACTTTAATCACCGTCACCGGTTAGTACCTTATACCTTACTTTGTGCATGGATTCACTCTTAGAGAAATCTTCTACATTAATATCAGGTTCCGTGGCAGGAAATGATTCGATTAAGTTTCAGTAGCGTTTGTGCTCAGTTGCTGCTTGCCTTTTCTCATATGTGGCACATATGCAACGATATTTGTTTCGAACACCAGAAAAGCACAATATCTTTCTTGTACAGTGGCCAATAATGACTGCAACTCTAGTATCAAACGTATAACAATGAACGTAGTTTCTTGTTCCATAGCCAGCAACAGCTTTTATCCATGGATCTCCATCCAGATCCATATTTGCTGCCTCTTAAGCTAATCGTATTTCTTCTTTTCAGGTTCTTCCACTTGTGCCTATATAGTCTTCCCACGTCTGAAAAAAGGAAAATTTCAAAGTTATAATAAGATTTCAGCAAGCATATACATAGTTATACAAGAACTTATATTCATTGCTTATAGACACTTTACTGTTATTTATATTACGAGTACAAAAAGTACTTTTTTGGTTTTATTTCATAAAGGTAAATAGCATTTCCTTCTAAACAGAAAAGGCATGCAATAAGTAAATTTATCGTTTCTTATAAATAAAAACGTGTATTAAACTGTTATACATTTACAATATTCAAGTAAAATTCCCCACAAAAGTCATAGTTTATAATGTATAAACAGTAAACAAGCAACTCACTGTTCTGAAACTTGTCTAGTTTACATACAAAAGCCTCCGAGACTAATAATTTAAAACATCCACTCTATATTATACCAAAAAAAGAAACTGGTATTGTGGAAATAAATATATCACAAAACTATACACACATACTTCTCTCACTTGTTTTCTTTAGAATGTTTGTGCGCTCATAGCCAATATTCCTAAAACTGAAAGGATCTCCTCTTGTTGGGCACGACCATTTCCCTAGTGCGGTGAATTCCCAAGCTGCCGAAAACTGAATGTTTGATCTGGATCTCATCAAACAATGACTTTTGTTTCGCATTTTCTACAGCGAAAGTAGTAATTACTTTTGGGCCCGAAACGCTGTTCATTTATGAATAAAATACATTCTTCACTAACAAATCAAAGATAATGCTCACAACGTCGACGAATTTCCATTATAAAATGTCTCATGTCAGCTATTCGTTTTCCTAGTCCATCGTCGTGAACACCAACTCGCGGAAATTGTTCAGTTAATTGTGCTATCTAAATTAATTATTGGTTGTATCGAGTTTATCTACACAAAGTAACTAGCCTATTTACGCCAAACAGCCGGTAAAAATGCAAATCAACACGTGTATAAAAGGGTACTTGTTTCGGGTTTGTTTGTGGTTTTTCGAGCGAAACAAGTCCCGCAAAAACAAAAAATTGTAAAACGTGAATTTTCTTTTTTGAAATCCCAGATAAAGGCAACCTATAAATTAATGATAAAACAATATTTTAATAATACGTGTAAACTGTTACATTACAAAAATAAAACAAAACTGTTCTTTACACACTTTTGAAAGCAGGGGAATGAATGAGAACTTCTTCATAAAAACGTGACTCGAATACTCTTTTCTTACTAATAGATTAACTATTAAAGTTGAAAATATCATACATAAATGACAATTCACTCTTACTTTCTGACGTGTTTATGTTTACCTTTCATTTTTACTCTATTAGTTTACTTTAGGTCAGAGAATAAACGATATATTAATGGGATACCTGAATAATGTATTGTTAAACCAATAACATGACATACAATAATAATAATCTCGGAAAGATCGCTGACTGGCTGCCTCAGGGAGGGAAGGTATGATGTCATCAAAGATCACAATTCATAGTTTCCAACCTTGCCACCAGAAGGCTTGTCGTTAGGCGACAATTATGTGATAGTTGAACAAAGTATCACCATAGGACGCAACTAAACTATGGAGGACTGGAATTATAGTTCTATATGAAACAGGCAGTTAAGATGAATGATCATCTAACAGTATTACAAAGTAAAGAACGTGGGTTTAGGCGGCTATGACTCATAAATGTATCAACAAGAATATACTTAATTGATTTAATCACTCTGAAAAGGATGCTTAATACTAATTAGTTAATCCTAAATGTCAGTGAATGCTAATTTATTGGTTAATTAATTAATAAGTAAATAATCCTACTACAAAGTAGAAAACATGTTTCTAGGTGGTTATGGCTCATACAATATACAGTCATGTGAAAAAGTTAGGATACCATATGAAAGCCTGTGTATTTTTGTAACATTTTTGGATATATAGATATTTAATCTCGATTTCAACAAAACTGAGAGATTATAGGAATATAACTAAACAATTAAAACGGAAGAAAAGACTTTTCAGGATCTTCTTTAAATATAATTCTACAAAAAAATGCATATTCTAACTGAGGAAAAGTTAGGACACCCTACTCCCTAATGGCTAGTGTTACCCCCTTTGGCTGAAATATCTGCAGTGAGACGCTTCTTGTAGCCATATACCAGTCTCTGACATCGGTCTGAAGAAAGTTTGGCCCACTCCTCAATGCAGAATTCTTTCAACTGTAGGATGTTTGAGGGGTTTCTTGCATGTACAACCCGTTTCAAGTCACCCCACAGCATCTCAATGGGATTAAGATCTGGGCTTTGACTTTGCCATTCCAGGACTCTCTATTTCTTAGTTTTCAGCCAGTCCTTGGTGGAGTTACTGGTATGTTTTGGGTCATTGTTGTTTTGCAGGGTCCACGTGCGCTTAAGCTTTCCTTTTCTTACAGATGGTCTCACATGATCCTCAAGCACCCTCTGATACACGGTAGAATTCATGGTGGATTCTATGACTGTGAGCTGCCCAGGTCACAAAAATTCATATTTGGACTCATTTGTCCAAAGAACATTATTCCAGAAGTCCTGGTTTTTGTCTACATTCTCTCTGACAAACTTCAGTCTGGCCTTGATGTTTCTCTTACAGAGCAAAGGTTTCCTCCTTGCACACCTCCCATGCAAGTTAAACGTGTGCAGTCTCTTTCTGATTGTAGAGACGTGCACTTTCACATCAACAGTAGCCAGAGCCTGCTGTAGGTCCCGTGATAACATGTTACGGTGTTTGGAGACCTCTTTTAGCATCTTGCGGTCTGCTCTCGGAGTGAACTTGCTTGGACGACCAGACCTGGGCATGTTGGCAGTTGTTTTGAAAGCCCACCACTTGTTGACTATTTTCCAGGCAGTGGAATGGCTGATTTCAAAATCTTTTGGGATCTTTTTAAATCCCTTACCAGACTCATAAGCTGCTACAATTTTCTTTCTGAAGGCCTCAGACAGCTCTTTTGCTCTCACCATGGTGCTCACTCTCACTTCAACAGTCAGGAACACACCATACTAAATGTCTGAGGTTTAAATAGGGCAAGCCTCATTCAAAATGCTTAGTAACGATCTTCTAATCATGTGCATCTGGTGTGATACACCTGTGTGCGAGTTGAGCCATTTTAAGTGGGAATAAATGTGAGGGTGCTCTAACTTTTTCCTGAGTTAGAATATGCATTTTTGTAGAATTACATTTACAGAAGATCTTGAAAAGTCTTTTCTTCAGTTTTAATTGTTTAGTTACATTCCTACAATCTCTCAGTATTGTTAAAATTGAGATTAAATACCCATATAGTTGATTGATTGATTGATTGATTGATTTAGTGTTTTATGGCACAAAGCAGCTAGGATATCTGCGCCAAACGTCCGGTAAAAAGGTAAAAACAAATTAAATGTCGTAAAATACAGAAAAGGAAATGAAGGTAAAACAAAACAGCATTGAAAAACAAAAAAAGCATAAAACCAATGTTGACACCTAGTTTACAATTTTAAGAGAGAAAGCAGAGTAAAAGACGTTGTAAAGTACTTTCTCTAGCTAAATGGTAATGATCTTAACCCGCCAGGAAGACTAACAGGTAAGTTCAAGAAATACTGTCAGTCACCTGAAGTTGGTCTTTCCAGTCCTGGTTCTGGGTTATGTGTCATTATGGCCAGTACCAAAGGGTAAAGTAATAAAAGTTTAAAAGACATGCAGCAAAATTGAAATAACAACTCGCCAGGACGACTAACGAATAGTTCAAACGGATAGTTCAAACAGCAGCGTTAGTCACCTGAAGTTGGCCTTTCCAGTCCTGCTATCGAGTTATTTAATGTTCTGGCCATTTTTTAATTTCAAATTGAACTAGAGATTAAACTTTGAAAAGGGAACCACAAATAAAAAGGTGTAATGAATTAAAAAGATTAGTGGTCATTAAAAAACTAAACACTTTATCAAAATGGACAGTGTCACCATCACCAATAACACTGTCCAATGTTACAGATATACCCTGAGAAAAAAACATGTTTAAAATAGTGCCGTCGTTGAGAGTCGTAACGATGGCAAGAAAGTAAAACGTGGCTAACAGTGATTTGAGTGTTACACAAATTACACAATGGTGTAACAGTTGCAGACAAAAGAAAACGATGAGATAAAAAACTGTGACCAATATGTAGTCTAGTTAGAACAACGTCCTCCTTCCGAACCTTGTGGAAGCTAGATGGCCAAAGCCCAATATAGGGTTTTATTTGAAAAAGCTTGTTGTCGCGTTACTTGCTCCAAGTGGACTGCCAGCTGGCACGGAGCCGAGCCTTGAATACAGGACCATAGTCCATGTACGAAATAGGTACAGTGGTGATAGTGCCTGAGCAGATAGATTTAGCTGCCGTGTCTGCAAGCTCGTTCCCGCGAATACCAACATGGCCTGGTATCCAGAAAAACTGGATAGAAGTAGCAGTTAATGAGAAATGGGCCAGTCGGTTTTGAATATCAGCGAGAACAGGGTGTGAGCCAACGTGTAGCGATTACAGGGCCAGTATAGAACTAAGTAAGTCAGTATAAATAGTGCAGTTGGAGTACTGCTCAGCTTCTATATATCCAGGGCAAGAGATATGGCATACAGTTCAGCAGTGAACACAGAAGCTGTAGAGGGGATTCTGCGCGCAACAACCGAACCACAGCAAACCATGGCAGAGCCAACTGAATTACCTGATTTGGAGCCATCTGTATAAATTGGAATAGAATGATTGTTTGAAAGATGTTCATTAAATAAAAGACGGTACTTCCAATCTGGAGTGTCTGCCTTTTTCAGGTGACTGAAAGAAAGGTCACAGAGTTGTTCAGTGATGGCATTTATCTTTATACAGAAAGTGTGACACTCAAAACACAGCCCTGAAGTACTCCAAGTTTTTGTACAAAAGAACGGGAAAGTGTCGAACCCACATGAACTTGGAATCTCCTGTCCATTAAAAAATTTTAATAAACATGGGTAAATGGCTACGTAACCCATATGTATGGAGGCCTCGCAAAATGCCATACCTCCATGTTGTGTCCATAAGCCTTCTCAATGTCAAATATTGATACAAGATGTTGGCGTTTGAGAAAGGCTTCTCTGATTGATGTTTCAAGTCTAATTAGGTGGTCTGTGGTGGAGTGCTATTGTCGGAACCCACACTAGTGGGCGAGAAAAGGTTGTTTGATTCGAGGAACAAAACAAGACGAGCATTAACCATTCTTTATAAGGTCTTACAGAGACAGCTCGTCAAAGCAATTGGACGGTAGTTTCAAGGAATCTTGGGATATTTCCCCGGCTTAGAGAAAGGTAAAATAATAGCCTGGTGCCACGCATCAGGAAAAACATTCTCCTGCCAGATCTGGTTAAAGACAATTAGAAGGACATCAAAAGAAGCAGGAGACAGATGGTGGAGCATGTCATAGTGTACATCATCGGGTCCAACAGATGTACTGCCAGACCGATGAAGGGCCATTTTCAGTTCCACCAGTGTAAAGGGACAATTATAGACAAAGATGCAGTCAGTTCAAAAGGAAAGAGGTAAACGCTCTGCCCGAGTCTTGATGGCCAAGAAGGTGGAGAAACAAGCAGAAGTGCTAGATACCCGGCAAAAGCTTTCACCTAGAATATCATCGATGCTCCAGACATCAGCCACCTCCTGACCATCAGAGAGTAAGATAGAGAGAGGGACAGAATTGTAGTGCCCACTGACCTTTCGAATTCTGTCCCATATGACCTTGAAACTGGTGGTAGAAGATATGCTAGTTGTGAACTTAATCCAAGATTCTTTCTGGCTTAGACGTCTTACCCACCTAGCATGTGGACGAGCCCATTGGAGAGCGACGTGGTTCGAAAGTATGAAATATCTACGAAAAGTATCCCAGGCCCGTTTTTGAGCCTTCTGTGCTAAGTGGCAAGCAGGATTCCACCAAACGAGGATATCGTGGAAAACGTGTCGAGGTTTTAGGAATACAATGAGCAGTTGCTTGTATAATACAGCCAGGATCCTCTCCTTCCCTTCACGGGTCGCCACGCACGGCAAACACGTGGGTGAATGTTTAGATCCCAGAGAAGGTAACCAGACAAAACAGAACCTTCCCTGAGAGGTCCCCTCACCACGTACAGGAATCCACACCGAGGGGAAATATCCATATATCCAAAAATGTTACAAAAATACACAGGTGTCCTAACTTTTTCACATGACTGTATGTCTCATCATGACGATAATTGACCATCAATTAAATCACGCTAAAAAGAATGTTTAACACTAATTCGTTAAATCGATTACAATTAATTCATTAAATTTAATTCGTTAAACACTAATTCATCAGTTAATTAAATTTCCTTACCATTTATATTTCCTAAAAGTATTATATCTTACCTTTTTAATTATCAATCAGGTGTTTTTCAATGGCATGATATATTAGTTAACTTAACTTGATCAAAACTGCATGCATTTTTACCACACATACAACACATGATTATAGGTTTAAATCATCCTAAAAAGTACAATATCATACAACAGTTAAAACTTGTACTTTAATTTTAACAATTTACAGAGTAAATGAAACGCTTATTGCACAATGATACTTTTACTAACTTGTGACAAAATAATTTACTCATGTTTTACAAAGACGGACTATCACAAATACTTTATTACTATTATTACCGTAGGATTTTAACAAATATAATGTAACACTTATTCTGTAAGTAATCGACATCTATACTTAATTATGTTAAAATTATTATCTGTAATAAATATCTGTATAAATCATTGAATTATCGCATTCGTACATTTTCTACATAAGCACTTATCACCTGCAAAAGCACACACAACTTGTCAAAGTATGGAATACATTTCTAAATTGTCAATAGCTTTTTTCAGACAACGTTCTGCAAGACACCCAATGTTTCACAAATGATACATAACCAATAATCGCCTTACAACTAAATATAATAAATGAAGGGCTTACTGATTACTATTATTTAAATTACCACAAATTTCAGACTATCTGTCACGAAACACATAACACGAAGTTCTAAATGTTTCTATTATAAATTCATAAAACTAACGAATCCGTATTTAATGTCAAACTAAAATACACATATAGACAGTTATTGTGACTGTTGTCACAAGTAATCAAATGTAAATCTTTCTTCTTACAACACCTTGGAGATATTGACGTCACCAACACAGTTTATAAATAGAGCAGAGTTTGAAGAAATAAAGCATGACAGTCCTAGATATTTGACATTCAACAAGAGAGGTTCCACGCTAGTCACCAAGCAAGCAAGACGTATTGATATCTTTGCTATCATGCTGTTGAAGACGCAAGGACCAACTACGCCAATTATACCACTGGTCTCGCCGGTAATCGTCGATGGTCTACCGCTGCACCTTACGCCTTTACAAGTCGCCATTTTCATCGCTCAAGCTAAGCCAGGAGCAACCAGGACCCGATTCCTTCGCCGGGGCGGAATTCTTATCCAGCTCTCTGCACCCACCAATCAAGTATATCTATGTCAACCATGGAACACTGAAATTAATGTCAGTTGTTCCCCCACTAGAAGTCCTGTCAGCCTTTTCTCTGTGTACCTCAGGAGCGTCGACCCAACCATTCAACAAGAAGAAATCAAACAAGCCACTGAATGTCAAATCCAGACCAAGATACACGCCGTACATCGCATATTCTCCAGAAACACCAACCTGCCCACTTATTTCATGAAGATAGTGACAATCTCGAAGTATAGTGCTGATAATATTTTACGTAACGGATGTTACCATCACATATTTCACTTCAGTGTCGAACGCCCGCATCGCCGTTCCACCAACTCGTGGTCTAATAAATTTTTCAGACAACAAAGACAATCAACGGACAACTTCCAAAGGTCAACCACAGAAATACAACTAAATCCAGAACCAGCCAGGAAAAACACGAAAACAGAAAACATCGACGCCGACAACTTCCACTGCCAGCAACATCTCAAGACTTAATAAACCAAGGAAGACATGCGACAGTTCCTGCCAGATCTCAGTTCTTACTTAATGTAACACAACCTCCAGCCAGATTCAGACCATTGAAATTACGATTTCCGATGCGTCAGTTAAAACTTAGAACCAGTCCACAAGCACTCAGAAAACACAAACTAAAATTGCAAGAAGAAACAAATCATCCCATACCGCTGAAGAACAACAATCAGTCAACTCACAACCACTCTCATGTTTTTCTCATCACCTCTGGGCATCAGATGTGAACGCAAGTTCAACCTGAAGTTCTTCTCTGCTTTATAAGACCACAGCAAGCAGTTTTCAAGTCATTATCCAACCAGCTACTACTACATTCTAGCCTTAAGGCAATTGTGTTCTATTCCTATAATGTATTAATAACATTGCTTTTTTTTCAGCTACTTCCGGACACGGCCAGGGTAGATTATTCGGCGCCCTGGCCGTGAAAGTGGGTTTCCTCGGGGCACTCCCCCCACATCTAAATTTCAAGCATTGGATTTTTAGATCCTAGCCAAGGCAACATCCTAGCACAGCCCGAATCGTGCCGTTTGAGTAAATATTTCGTCTGGTCTGCCATCCGACTATTTGGACTACTGGCTCTGGCTTGGCCTACTTCCCTTGTGCCGCCTTTGTCTCTCTCTCCTTTCTCACCCGTCATTTTCATTCTGCCCCACCTCACTTCATCACCTTAAGACAAGTCAAATTAAAATACAGGAAAACTCCCACGTGAAGGCAAACAATCTTTCATGAGCGGGGTTGGAAAGGAACTACAGCGTTCCTGAACATGTTGGGGAGAGAATTCATCAGACCTCTCTCTCTAAACTAAACCCCTGCCAAGGTTTCATATTCAAGGCCTCTAACGTCTTGATTAAGGGAGTATACAAAATTAGGAAAGTCATAGGATTAAGATGACATATTCTATTTCACAGTAATTGGTTAGCTAGTGCAAGGGCCGAGTGATTAAAATATTTGTTGTATGTACCCCAAGACGGCTGGTATACGTATTAAATCTTTTATTGAAATAAAGTGAAGAACAACGTTTCGACCTTCTTAGGTCGTCTTTAGGTTGACATCTTTGTTGCTAACTAAATAGGTTCATCACATAACCACACAAGACACTGACTGTACATTCTTAATATCTGACGGGTCAGCGTACAATTATTACACACAGTGACCCACATACTGTTAGACTACAGTCGGCTTAAAACAAAATGATAGATCGATTCTACATAGATATGTGAAATTTCATTATTATTTTAATTATCTCATCTTTAGAAACAGTTGCTCTGTATTAGATGAGCATTTCAAATTATTGACAACAGTCAATATTGATTTATCTAACAACAGCGATAAATTTATTTTAAAGCAAAAACAGAAAAAAGGTTTTGTTTGCATAAACATTTCTATCAGGATTTACTACACTGACAATCAATATCATAACAATTACAAACAGAACAATAACTGTCTAAAACACCTGGGCGAACACTATGATAGCATCACCCTTTTCAAAAAAATGTGCATGTAATTGTCAAAAACTTTGCAATTGTTTTTTTAAGAATAAAAATATACAAATCATACGACTCGACTTAATTATATTACAAGCCTCGTAATTAATTTTACTACTACTAAAAAAAATGAATGACTTGCTGTTTCTACTAAAAGTTCACAAACATTAAAACTAATGCATAGATTTATACAAACTTGAACTTACGTCAAAGATTATTATGTGATCACTTGTGCTATGAGCAAACGATGATAACGTCATTGTCTTAATAATGTCATCAATGGTTAGAAATAAGAGGCTGTTACTATTTTAATGGATCGTCACATATACTTTAAGCAATTAGTTTACTAATAATTAAAACAAAATTTACCATTTTCTATAGATTATTCAATTTAAATCATACCATCTATTAGAAATAAAACAAAACTTTGCAGCCATAATTCTATGTGATTGAAAATCATTAAATAAACATAAAATTCAAAGTTCTGTTTGATCAGGAACATTTCAGTCAAACTTCGAAACTACTCTACTTCTAGGTAGTACGTAGTTCTAGCAAATATGTCATTTTTGAAACAGTGAACGCAGATTTAACACTATATAGAACAGATCATTGACACGCATGATAAAGGTCACTTATTAGTTGACAAAGTCTGTTTCTCAATACACATACCAACCGGTTAGTCCAATATATTTACACAAAAAAATGTTTCATTCACACTTTATCAAATGTATAAAAATGAAAGTTCTGTGATTTTCTTATATGAAACTCATTTCTCATCATAAACTACTATAATATTCATAGTATACGTAATTAAAATCTCCGATACACGTCGAAAATTTATTAACAAACTTTCAAAATACTTTATGATACTATTGACGAAACTTCCTTAGTTTATAAATAAATACGAAGCTTAATATTTTATGGCTAAATTACACCATGAGTATTTGTTACTAACAAATCTCTATTTCATATAGAAAACACGTTTCGTCATACTCGATGTAAAATTATATATATTTATATATATACGTAAAATCAGATATTAACAAGCTTACTGATACATTTATGAACAAAACTTCATATAATAATATGCTATTTTAAAAACTCCTTAGTTTATAAAATACTGACATACGCTTCATTGTAATAATACCTGTCATATATACTTGTTAAAGCAAATTATCATAAATGAAACATATGGGGCAAATTTATCGTTTGTTTGA
Organism: Tachypleus tridentatus; assembly: GCF_004210375.1. NCBI lineage: Eukaryota > Metazoa > Arthropoda > Merostomata > Xiphosura > Limulidae > Tachypleus > Tachypleus tridentatus. Next base: position 8,790,329 of record NC_134832.1, on the reverse strand, counting down.
TTAGAATTAAGCTATACAATAGGCTATCTGTGCTCTGCGCACCACATTTATCGAAACCAGGTTTTCAGCGGTATGAGTCAGCAGAAATACTGTTGAACCACTGGGGCGAAAGTTTCTTGATAAAAGAACGAATGGGAACGCATGAGTTTAACTGGTCTTATACCAAACATTCCATGCACAAATGTTGTTGTTTTTTTGCTTCGATTTTTTTTTCTTTTGTGCCATGTTTAACCTATTACTGTAATATTTTTAAATATTTCTTCAAATTATACTTATAATAAAATGATTTCCTTCGATTAACTATTTCCTGTTATTCGACAATGTGTTCCTTATAGAGTGTGATCACCGGTTCCATGGTCATGGGCTGGTTATGTTATACTTTCTTGTTTAGTCCCTTATTGCTGAACCCCACTATATGCTTGTTAGTAGCCATTTACAATAAATTATATGTTTGTTTACTATTAATAGTAAAGCTGATCAATGGGCTAACTGTGCTGTGCTAAATACAGGTACCCAAACCCGGTTTTCAGCGCTATACATTCCCAGACTTACCACTGAGTAACCAGGGGCTGCAACAAAGAACTGTTTTCGAATTTATTCTTGTTCTAGGAACTAATTTCCACTACAAATTTCACTAGTACTGGTCTAATGCAGTTGTAATTTTCTCTGTTTTTGAATGACATTGTTAGACTAATAATAACCATTCCCGAACTTGAATTAGGATAGTATTTATGGAAAGTTTATATTTTATATCTGAAAATAGACGAGATCGTATACTTCAAATTCATTATAGTTAGTTTTACTATATAAATTTTAACACTTCCACATATACATATCAAATAAATTTTATTTCTGACGACAGTACAGCGTATTTCAGGGCACGTAAAATTATGAATAAGAAATAATATTGAATTTCACTTATACGTGGGAACCCTACATAGCGAAAAGTAGATTGACCTGTTGTGTCTACGAGGTCTGTTCAAAAAATACGCGAACTGTTTGAATTGCGCGGCTCCAGTTGGTTCCAGGGGAATCCGCTTGGTGTCGCTAGGTTCGCACAGATCACCTGATTACGACGCCATTTCCCGATTGCAGATATCTTCATTTGTGTATTAGCTACGCGGTTTTAAGTGAAGTGCGATTTTTTCGTTTGGCGGATTTCAGAATGAATGACCTGAAGGAGCAACGAATTGCTGTGAAATTTTGTGTTAAACTTGGAAAATCTGCGACTGAAACTTTTGCTATGCTTAACACGGCTTACGGTGATGTTGCTATGAAGCGCATGAACTTTTTAAGGATGGTCGACAGTCCATTGAAGATGATGAGCGTCCTGGACGTCCTTCCACGTCAACTGACGACCCACACGTCGACAAAATCAACACCCTGGGTGCGGACAAATCGACGTCTGACTGTCAGGGAGCTTGCTGAAGAGTGTGGGATATCAGTTGGATCTTGTTACGAGATTTTGACCGAAAAATTGAAGATGCACCGCGTTGCTGCGAAATTTGTGCCTCAGAACTCGTGAGTTTTTGGCCAAACACTCGATCACTATTCTTCTCCACCCCCCTACTCAACTGACCTTGCTCCTTGCGATTTTTTCTTGTTCCCCAAACTCAAAAGACCCCTGAAAGCAAGAAGATTTGAGACGATTCCCGAGATTAAGGCAAATGCGACGAAGAAGCTGGAGGACATTACAAAAGAAGCGTACCAGGACTGTTTCAACAAGTGAAAACACCGTTGGGATAAGTGTGTGCGTTGGGGAGGAGAGTACTTTGAAGGGGTCCCAGACCTGTAACTTCTAAATAAAGGACATTTTGTTTTATTACGTCAGTTCGCGTATTTTTTGAACAGCCCTCGTACTAATCATGCATGCATACACTAGGGCCCTCTTTTTGGTTTGGTTTGTTTTAAATTTATCGCAAAGCTACTCGAGGGCTATCTGAGCTAGCACCTCCCTAATTTAGCAGTGTAAGACTAAAGGGAAAGCAGCTAGTCATCACCCCCAACAGCCAATTTTTTGGTTACTCTTTTACCAACGAATAGTGGGGTTGACCGTATCATTATAACGCCCCCCACGGTTGAAAGGGCACTCTCTTTTTGAAAACACCAGTAATTTAGAACATTAGAATTATTTAATTTTTATTTTTTAACAAATATACGTGTTCAAAAATATTTCATGAAAAAAAGGGATTTTATGAAACAGTTCATCTTGACCGAATTGCGATAAGACACATTTACTGATATTTTAATAATGTTGTTTTGAATTCAATACTTTCATATTTTTATTACACATTTTTAGACAGTGTCAATAAATATTTTACTGACTAAAATACAGAAATACCCAACAGAATGATGTAGCAAAAATTACAACGTTAAAAATCAGTTTACTATTTAAACAAAAAAACTGGAATTACGTTTTCTTTCATTCACATTAAGGGCCCAACATAATAAAAGTAAAAATCAGATAATATTTTTTTCTTGTTTTGTTTGTAGCTTATACTTGTAAGAGTTATTGTCAATATTTTCAAATATCTATGTTTAGTGACAACAAAGCAATGTTGAATTGTTCAGTTATAACTTGAAAACAAAAACAAAAAAACAATGCAGTTTAACATCTATCCCAACTCAAACCTTAGTTGTGAAATCTTATTTTGTTTTTTACTTCAGTGAAAAAAAAAAGGCTCAATGAGAAGGATTGGTTGGGTTGGACCAATTATGTGGCCTCCACGTTTGCCAGGCAACACTCCACTAGACCTTTTTCTTTGGAGATGTGCTAAGGGCATAATGTATCGCACATCAATAGCAAACATCACTGAGCTAAAGACGGAAACTGAATATCGGTTAGACGTAATGACAAAGAGATCTACTGACATGACAGTAAAAACCGTTTGAGTTTAGTCACAGTATATTGAAAACTGAATGGATATATTTATTTCGTTATTTAATTATTATATTTTAAAACAGCAAAAACAATATTGGACCACTCTATACGTTAAAAAAGAACAAATAAAAATGTTATCTAAATAATGCTAACCTTAATCACTGTCAGAGTATGATAATATGTACCGCTGCTTATTTAAATAATATTACCATATATTATAAGTACTTACCCGGATGGAAGCTGGAAAGAAAATGGGAACTCATGATGACCTTCTGCTAGTTTTTCCCGTCCTTCTTCAGAATCTGGTTGATTACAATGAAATATTAAATTTACACTCTTTTTACATTGTTAGAGAATTTTAATTTTTAACGCAGAAACATAAAATTCAAAATAGTTATTTTAACAAACACAATTAAAATAAAAGCTATAACGTTGACATTTCTAAAAGTTAAAATAAATCATGATCTAAAATTATTACATTTTCTATAGATAACTATATTTTAACTGCAAATTAGCATCTAAATTCTATCCACTACAAGGTGTAAGTAAAAAAAATTGTTACTATACAATGTAATAATAGTATGCACTAAAATATCCTATCGAATAAATCACGTAAACTAATTACATTAAATTTACTTCTACACATAAATAGGAATAATTAATATAATTATTTATGAAAATATACTGAACACAATAAAGTGAAGAAATAAGCCTGACGTCACATTAAAGTCAACAAGAAGATCAATCCAGAAATGAAGTTGTTAAGCACTTGTATTAAGCTGCCTTCTAAGCAAATTATGATTTTTTTCCTTTTGCAACTAGATTCCTAGAAGTTTAACTTCCGATACAATGTGGAATAACTGGGAACAATTCACGACGTTGGTTTCCCTACAAAAACCTTCATTTACTTGAGATAAACTGGATTGTTGCCCTACACCGCTTCCACCAGTGACAGCATCTGCTGTCACGTGACCCTGTCTGGAATAACTCTGACGCTGAACAGGGGAACTTCAAGTTCTCAAACAACTCGCACTGCCTTCAACAAACAACTTACTGCCAAACATTCTTCATCCTACAAAAACACAACTGTGTTAACATACCTTACTATTTCTTCCACCACATTCCATAATGTTCAGTAATATAAATAAATGTTTATTGTACATTTGTACCTAAGTAATACACGTAGTAAACAACCCCAAAATTTAGCCTCAAAACTTTATATATAAACTTAAATGAAGCATAAAAGTATTTTGAACAACAAATATTCTTTCAGTTTTGTTCTCTATACATTTCATTTTACGCTTTCAATTTTGATAAAAATCTCAGAAGAAACGACCTTTATAATATACATATATATATTTATTTAACCAATTTGCTTTTGCAGCCTCATCAGGATTACTACACGCAACTGTTTGATATTAGAATAATCGTTCAATTTTAAATCCGCTTCTAATGTTCTATTTCTCGAGTCTGCCGTAATGTACGTGTAACAATCTATCTATAAATTATCAGGTCATCCCTTAAGTAATGTCCGATGTTACGTTCAGAAAAAGAGAAAGGATTTCAAATGATTTTAATGTTATTTAATCAATAATTCATGTTTCATTATTATCAGTTACTTCCTGCCAATGATTTACAGGCTTCTGAACGCCACTTCTATAAAATTGTTGGGGTTTGGGGAAAATTAATATAGAGAGGGTAGTTTGACATATTCATGTGTCTCAAGCTCTTTTCCATCAAAATAGTTCTGCAAACTTTGGTATAAATGATAATCATATGGGACAAGATCTGGAGAATAAGGAGAATGTGGAAGTTTTTCGCAGTCTAGCTCTTCAGTCTTTGCAAATGTGATCCTTTCTGAATGTGGCCGTGCATTATCTTGGTGTAACACAACACCTTTACGATTGATCAAAGCAAACCTCTTTTCTTTCAGTGCAACACTCAAGCACTCTAACTGTTGACAATAAAAGCCTGATGTAATCGCTACATTGAGTGGCAGCAACTTAAAGTGGATCACACCAACAATATCCCACCAAATGCTTAACAACACTTTCCCTAGGGTGGTGGTCCATTTTGGGCTGTGCTTTAGCCAGTTTACCTTCACTAAGCCATTGTCTGCAGTGCTTAACATTTTTTATAAGATTTCCATTTGTAATCTCCAATCACTAATCTGTCCAAAAAAGATGAGTTATGTTCACGAGAGTGAATACAAATGTCCACTGTTGCTCTAAGGTTGGCTTCTGTCAAATCATTGGGAATCCATTTTCTTAGTTTTGACACCTTTCCAAGCTGTTGCAGATGACAGTAAACTGTTGAATGGGTTGAATTAAGCTTCTGAGCTAGTTCTTCAACTGTTACAGCACAATCTTCAAGTGCAATCAACACCAAGTCATCATTAAACTCAACAGGACGACCTTAACGTGGCGCATCACTGAAGCTGTAGTCACCTGATCTGCACTTCTGAAACCACCTTCGACATTTTTTCCCCTTTGAGGGACTCCCTACGATAAACACCTATTCGTGTAGTTTCTGCTGCACGATTGCCTTTTTTAAAACTCACAAAGCATTATATGCCAAATGTGCTCTTCAGACACATCCATCTTCATAAGGGTTTATTTAATTAATAATCTGGAAAAGTAGAGTTGGGTTAGTTGCTTTTATTCGTCTGTATATTTTTATACACGTCCTAATACATATTTTAGTCATTAATGCCTTCTACAAAGGTAGAAATGATGATGTACTTTCTGTATTAAAGTTTTGGACATTGCTTCTGGGATGACTTTATATTGTAACGGTTTCATTGTTGTTCTAACACTAACTACACAGCTATACCAACGTATTACATATATTAATTTTATATGAGATATTAAAATAAAAGGAACTACAATATGTTTTAAGATTAGCTAAAAAAAAACACAAAGAGAAAAAGAGAAACTGCTAAGAAATAATTACAAGTGGGAAGGATACAAAATTTACTGGCAGTATTAAAAAGATATTACAAGACTGTAATACTCCAGAGTATGCAAGTGTTTAATTGAAAGTAAAAGTGTGAAATGTATTGGTATGATGTGTTGTTTATTGAACAAAATCATGGCTGTTTAGTTATATGTATCACCCATTCTGTTTATCTTTTGATTTTTGTCGTTAATAAGTAGTTCCACATTTTTTTCTTTCAAATTTTGGTTTCTGTAATATAGAAACTTTAAATGGGTTTTGGTTTATTCTGCACGTTTGGGTTTCCTTGTTTGTATAGGAAGCATTTTGTTGGAAACATTTTGTGTTGGTCACACGTATATAACACTGATCCGATCCGAGATGAGCGTGTGAAAAGGTCTTCCGATTTCTCCTATGTACGAGTCTCCACATATTACAAATGATTTGATAAATTACGTTTTCAATGTGGCACATTTGTCATGCTCGATCTTTTCTGGCGTAATATTGTTTTTGACACATTTTGTTTTTGAGAACGAAGAATAAACTAACATATCTTTTAATGTCTTACACGTTTTGTGCTTTACCAGTTAAAACACTGTAATAATAATGGCCATTTTTCGATGGGCTATTCCATTTAGGTAATAATCTCAAAAAGTTGGAAATATTTATTAGCATCGATTTCATTGAATGGTTTTTTTTTTAACATGTTAAGTTCAAAATTGTAATACTGCCTTTGTCAACTGGAGCCGAGTCTAATTTCCATTTCTTTCAACCTAATTTCTTTCTCGGCTTCGATACGAGTATCTTTTCGGCCAAAAGACATTTACTTTCTTTTTCAGCTTTGATACGAGCTTATTGAAGCTCGGCTTGTTTAAGTTTTAGCTGGATCTCTAACTTATCTTTATCACTCAACTCCGACTGGCTAGTGGAAACACTAGAAAGTAATCACAATTGACTAGTATTTTGATAACGTTTTTTTTTTCATTTTTCTCATTGATGATCTTTTAACCTTTGCTTGTTTGTTTAATTTCGCGCAATGCTACATGAGAGCTATCTGCGCGAAGTTTCCTTAGTGTAGCAGTGTAAGACTAGAGGGAAGGCAGCTAGTCATCACCACCCAGCGCCTACTCTTGGGCTACTCTTTTACCAACGAATAGTGGGATAATAACGCCCCCATGGCTGAAAGGACGAACTGTTTGGTGCGACGGGGATTCGAACCCACGAACCCCGGATTGCGAGTCGATCGCCCTAACCACCTGGCCCTGCTGGGCCAATTTCTTAACCTCTAATTCTAAAATGTTGGTAATTTCGAGCAATTCAGCTTTGTTATACATTTCTAGTTGTTCGAGGGAGTGTGATTAAAGAAAATTTTGATAATCAGACATGATCAAATTTTGTTGGCACTGATAAATATAAATTGAATTAATATTTTAATTTTAAATTCAATCATATATATGCAAAAACGGCTCGTTTGGGTTGAGAAAATATTTTACATAGAAGAGCGAACAACGTTCGACCTTCTTCGGTCATCGTCAGGTTCACAAAGTTACCTCTTTCTCGTTGATAGTAGGCGAGTTTTTCACAGCAGAAGTTAAACGGTGTCGTCGTAGAAACACTAACGTCCGGAATTAATCGGCTGAAGATAAACGGTTTGTCGTGTTCGAAATCCACGAACGTACCAGGTATAGTGTCGGTAATTTATTGAATTTCCAAGGTTTGTAGCATAACAACTGTAACATACCAGCAATAGTTATTGTCTCTGAACACGTCGATTTATAAAGTTTAGATTTTACTAGATATCAAAACTTGTTTATTTAACTGATTTTTACCAATAATACGCCATGAATTCATTTCATGAAAGATTTTAATTTTTATTCGCTCACAAAGGAATTTACTGGCGTTTAATATCCTCGATTCCAATTTTCTGCCTCTTTCGCGATGACGAGAAACTCACTTGAAGTAAAAATATATCTCAGGATGGCTAGCATGGGTATTAACACTTTTACTAATAAAGCAGAGAACAACGTTTCGACCTTCTTAGTTCATCTTTATTAGTAAAAGTGTTAATACCCATACTAGCCATCCTGAGATATATTTCTGCCTCTTTGTTGGTCAAGCTTGATTTCGAAAAAAAATTATTTATTTCAGTTAACTATGAAATGCAAGGTCAGAGTATTCTATATGGTGGGGTTCATAGTATTTACCCCGTCATTTTTAATGAACTTTATGCTAATTCACTACAAAAGTTGCAAACAAACGACATCAAGTTTATGAACGATATAATGTATTGATTTAACGTGTCTTCTGTTTATTGAATTTCACGCAAAAGCAACTTGCTAAGTCTTAAGAAATACGTATTTTAAACTATTATACATCGCAAACTAAAAATGCAAATTAATATAATCATGAAAGGGCATGTTAATCATTGATGGGAAAATATTTTTATATTAAATTCTAATGCTGAAAAATTTTGGGTCAAGTTGTTTTTTCTTCACTCAGTATTTATTTACTTTTGTTCTCGAGTGAAAAGCATTTTCTTTATAAATTATGTTTTGAAGTTACGCAGATGTTTATGCATATTAAATACAAGAAAAATATGTTCCATCAAACCACAAAAATTAAAATATATATACTCTTCAAAACAAGAAACGCAAAAGGGATATTTTTGTTATTTTAAAAAGAAATATATGTAATAACGTTACAAGCTCAGAGTATGTGATGTTACACGTGTTAAGGCACTGATTGTCAGACCAAAATGTAAATAAAAGTTATGCACTTTGAAAACGGAGGAAAACATCGGATTTTTCGCCAAAACGCATGCGTGTCCAATAAATTTGTTTGAGAGATCTGCATGTTCTGCAAGTGCAACATGTGCAAAATCCCTATAAAAGTGACGGGTTCTCGGTTTCCATAGCTCAGTATTCAGCCACCGACACGCAATACAGTTACGCCAAGACTGACTGAAGCACAACGCAACAACGCCATTGGACGTTGGAAGCAGGCGAATCTCGATCAGATGTTGCCAGAGCTGTGAATGTCCACCCAAGCACCATCACAAGGCTATGGAATCGTCACCAACAACACGGATTAACTCGTGACCGTCCACGATCTGGCGGACCTCGTGTGACCACGCCCGCACAAGATCGCAATATCCGGTTACGTCACCTTCGGGATAGGACCACCACTGCGACGTCTACTGCCTCAATCATACCAGGGCTGCGTAGGATTTCCGATCAGACCGTACGCAACCGTCTACGAGATTCTTAGGCCCCATGTGCAACCCATCATGGTGAACGTCAACGACGTTTTTCAACATAACAACGCCCGTCCTCACACAGCCCGACTCACCACTGTCTTCTTGAGACACCACAACATCAACGTTCTTCTCTGGCCCTCCAGATCACCAGATTTAAACCCCATCGAACATCTTTGGAACGAGTTGGACTGACGTCTGCGACGGCGACAACCTTAACCGCAGACTCTACCTCAGCTTGCAGCAGCTTTGCAGGCTGGGTGGACAGCCATTCCACAGGATGTGATTCGTCATCTCATCCCTTCCATAGGCAGGAGATGCCAAGCAGTTATTGATGCTTACGGGGGGCATACTCGTTATTGACGTTGAGTGAAGTTAAACTTCACCTAGTGAGCGTGGACTTCGCCTTTGCAGACTTTGGATGTTCAGCAGTGAATGTGCAAAGTTTCACACGTCATACAGAACTACCCGGAATAAACTTGTTAACAATTTGTCTCATATTTTGCCTTTTGCGTTTCTTTCTTTGAAGAGTATATTATACTACAAAGGCAAAGTATACTGAGTAGTGTGATCTACCACAACAAATCGTACAGAAAAATAAGGAGCTTTAAAATATAAAAGAGAAAAGAATTACAAGCAGTAAATAACCATAGCTTTAATAATTCAAATAACATCCTAAGTTCAAAACAGCACGAACCAAAATTATAAGTACGTCTACTTAAGAACGGAGTTATCTTCAAAATTTATCTCTTCTGTTACTCTACAATTCACCTCATTTCTTGAAAGAAACGTTCATTTAATTAGTGGTAGCCGTTTTTCGATTTCAACCTCTACTACTCTCGGCATACAGAAAATCACACCATAATCACGACTGAATAAAATACCTAATCTTGCCTAATGATTATAATTTAAAAAGCAAAGCTAGTAAAATTACCACTTATATTTTGAGAAAGGGGTTATTCATCTACCGCGTTTCACTATGTTAAAATTTGTTTATGTGCGCGCAAACACACAACACACATCTAATTTCAGAAGCTCAAGATAAGCGTGTACTGTCTTGTATTAATTGCACAGGTTCTGATTTACACCCTTAAAACTTCTGAAAAATCAGCTTCTCCCAAGCTATCGAGCAAGCTTCGCGGAAAAAAATTAAACGTCTTGGTATGGAATTTCTTTTCAATTTCAGAGAAAAGTTACTTTTATTCAGAAGATCCGAGAAGTACGCAGGTTTCTCGTATGATTAAAAGAGTAACAACGTGTGCTTTCTAAGTTTATCAAATTATGCAAGATTAAATTAGGAGGGAAGTATGAACGACGACACCATATGTGAAGGGGACGAGTGGGTGTAGAAACAGCACTACGCATTTCGAAAGGGAAAGTATTTGGAAAATAAATCCATTAAGTGCGAGTTTAAAAACCTTTAAAACAGCAGTTATAATTTATCAAACACTTAATTGAAAACCACTTTCAAGTATTTTACGCAGCTCTGTACACTTTAAAGCATATTTCTCACATTTTGAAGCAACGAATAAAACAGAACTATTTTTAGTGTAAAAAAATCACAAAATATTATACAGCAGTTTAAAAATATTTTTCCCCAACTTTTAATGTTTATGTTCTTATCTAAGGGAGTTTATGAGTTCCACTTAATTTGTTTGATTGAAGATATTGGGAGAGGATTAGGCGAAGAATGAGAATGGAGATGCACCTGTAAGGTCATCACAACATCACTAACTTCCGCCGTCTTTATCGCTATAAAAGATGTACGCTCAGGATTTTCCTTCACTTTAGCGCCAGAAGGGCCTGCTTTGGGTTCCTTGGGTGTTGTTTAATAAATAGTTATGGGTTGTTTCCATTACTAGTTGCAGTTTTACCTTTAAAATTTCTCTGTAGCATGCCAAAAAATTTATAATAGTTCGTTTCACCTTTGCAGATCAGTCCGAAAGGATATCATGTCTAAATAATATCGATTGCAACTTCGACATGCTGAAACATGTACCTGTACTGTGAAGCATCTCTGTTGAGGATAATCCTTATCATTATCACATGTATTTTCTTCTTCAAAAGTACATTTATCTAAATCAGCAAGATCTTCATTGGTTATAGGCACACTATATGACTCCAACAGCTCTTCGACATTTCCCACTACTTCCTTAAGTTCATTTCTTTTGCTAGTTGCGTCATTTTACCACTTCTGTGTAAAGTGTAACCGAGCCCTTCAAAATAATGCACTGCATCAGGATATAATTTCTTTCCACACACTGTTCAATATATGGTTCAAAACTGTCTCAGGAAGAACCAATCAATAGAATTAAAAAATCTCAAACATCTTCCAACATTCTTTGGCTGTTAGTTTATCGTTGCCATTAGTTTCAACAAGTTTCTCGAATTTATTTTTCAAATAACAAGCCTTAAAGCACGCAATGACACCCTGATCCATTAGCTGCATAAGCGATATTGTCCTAGGTGCCATAAATACAAATTTTATGTTCGAACACAACTGTTCAAAATCCAGTTTGTGGGCACTTACACGAGAAGAATCTTGAAATTAAAATTATTTTCCTCATAGTACTTTACCATTCCTAGCAAAAAACAAACACTAATGGAAAACCTGTCTCGTTATCCAGACTTTGTGAAGGGATTTCCACACTACAGGAAGCTGGGATTTTATAACATTTTTCAGAACCCATGGACTTTCATTTCTGTACACGAACAATGGCTTTAGTTTCTTGTCACCATTAGTATTGCTTTCTACAAGAAGAGTTAGCCAATACTTCGAGGTCTTGAAGTCGAGTGCAGTCTTCTCATTGATAGTCATGTATGTTCTATAAGGCATGTTTCCAATGCAGCTCAATTTCGTCAACATTAAACACCTGTCTAGAATTATAGCCACCTTCTTCAGTGATTTTTTGTTTCTCCAGTGGACAGTCTTCATCATCATCCATCGATTTTTGTGTGTTCAGAGGTGATCGATTCTAGCTTGAAAATATCTAGTGGGCTTTAATGGTTGCTTCCTATTGGTCTACGTGCTACTCGCTTGTGCTGGTCTGTACAATGTTGTTCATATGTGACTGCTCCGTTTATGACAGCGCTCCTCCAGGTTGGGTGGTTTAACGTTTCTGCAGCATCTACGTTGGCACTGGGCGAAATTCTACGTTCATGAAACTATATACATCATGCTTGGAATCTATAAAAACATCCACAGGTAGCCTTGAATGAATAAACAGCATCTAAGGAAAACCAAACTCCTTTTTAAAATCATCATATAAGCTCAGCACCTTCTCCTGAGGTACAAATGAGGGCTAAACTTACTGGCATGTTCTTGTTGTGAAGACCCTCAACGTAAAACGCCAGCAATCGTTTGATTTTTCTATGCTAACATTTCATTGGCGTGCCATTTTAACCTCCAAATTCATTAAAGAGTGCTTAGCTTTACTTTCTGTTTAATCAACATTGTTCACTGTCGTGAGCACAGTTGTTGGAGGAAGTTTAAAATGGCGCTCAATACATCAACCGCATATTCGCCATTTTTACTGCGCTTTATTATTTCCCTTTTAAGATCGAGCATAATGCTTTTGCTTATCACCCACACAATAAACACGCCTATTACACACCAATCATACAACACGAGAGAACACACGGGAAATCGAATAAGCCTGTTCTTTCCCTGCTTTTAAATAACGTAGCTCAGCATTTGGGTGATTACATTCAAAGTGTTATTAAACTATTTTTGTTTATGTTCTGCCAATTAGCTTAACATAAAATATTGGCTAATAATCCATATTAGTATATAAATTTTATGTTCTTAATTCTATGAAACAATATTTTAAAATATCCTACATTTACCCTAGTGTTACACACCTTAAACATTAGCTATCTTATCTTCTATCTTTTATCTATGACCCTCTAATAAATATGACATTATAAGTAAATTATTTACTATAAAATCGTCATTGCTTATACAAACCATTATTGTTATAGCTTTCAGTTTTGTTCGGTTACAGAATTACAAAATACAAGATGAGACATCTTTTGCCACACCTACCGGTCACATCTTCATTTTCAGGATTTGTTAATAGTTCTTTCTTATGCTTAATTATATATTACCTATAACAGAAAGTGAAGGTTTTTATCTATCAAATGACATATTGTATAACATCACGTTCTGAACAAATAAACGTCAAATTTACTTATAATACTTGATAAATGTGTAACAGCTCTTATCGCAGAAAGCCGGACGTTTTAGAATTAGGAGTAAATGACTACTTTTTGGATGTTATTAGGATATTTTCTTTGGTACATTATTTAATTGTATAAACACTGAGTGCTTTACAACCAGTAGTAGAAAAAGTGGAGTTAAGTGTCATCGACATTCAAAAATATAACTTTTTGTATGTGAAAGACTGTTAATTTTCGTGAAAATATGCACACTACATTTAAGACTAGAAACAGCAAATCTTTAAAGATCTTAAACGAGTACAAATAGATCACGCAGTCGGTCAAATTGACCTAGCCCATGTTGAGAAAGTGGACTGAGTCGAAAACTATTAACAACGCAAGTGTGGGGAAATTTTACGTTGTGTCCCTCAAAAAGTCAGTGACGTAAGTGCGAAACAAAATACGTATATCGCGACAAAATATAACCTTTTTGTCCTTATATTATTAGTAACAGTCCACCATTATTATCTGATGAAAACCTGATTTGTAAACAACAAAAGTAAAATCTATAATTACAATACACTTAACGTTCATGGCTTAACAGTCGTTATTCATAAAAATTAACCAAAGCGCCTACACCACTACTATGCATGTTGTATCCTAGCCGGCTTGATAAACCCTGTATTAGAGCAAAGGCTTTGTCTGCACTGGATATGGCAGATGTAGTGTACTAACATATTATAACATATACTTCTTCACATTCTCTCACAACTTCTTCGAATTATGTCAGATAGATTTTAAGGTTAAACTTTATTTGGTCAAGAAAGTAACACTTTGATGTGTTTATAAGCATATCTTCCCAACAAATTAAAATGTACGTCAAATACAAATGTTGAAACACAAACAAATTTTGGAAAAAAGCTATAAGGAATTCAAGTCCTTATAGTACTATAAATTAAATAAAAAACATTGCAATGTTGTGGTATTTTGTTACTATTTGAACGTCGTGTTTTTCAGTGAATTTCAATTTTTCTACGTTTTATCTGACTACTAGTCGTCCCTAATTTGGAACAGTTAAGCTAAAGAGAAAGTAGCTAGCTCGAACAGTGGGAAATTGACCATTACTATTAATACAGAACAATGACATTAAAGTACAAAAAGCTTATATGTAATTTTCTCCTTGACATCATTTTAAAACATGAAATGCGTTTAGGAGTAGATAATATATTTCTTATGTGCAGCAACAACAATTTGAAACCTCACGAGTAATAAAACTACAAAACAAAATTCACACTGTGTGAAGTTGTTATTCAGAGATGGTTTTAATTTTTTTAAATGTACAGTTTCTTAATTCTTAAATATCAAAGTTATATGCAGTGTAGGAAGTAACCTCGTGATTAAATTAAAGTCATCGTTGAATCACCTTGCAGTATTTACGAGTAATATATTAACAATATATACAAGCATATACGCGTAATATAAAGTAATATATTAATACCCAACCTTTACCATACTCAGGACCACAGTAAGATTTACACTCGATATAAGAAGCGCAGTAGCGTAACTTTGTTCAAAAGTATGGGGTGGAAGTTGCTTGTAGCAAGAATATGAATGAGGGCATTTATTTAAAATAAAAAAATATATTTTGCATTCTAATAAGAAGGAAGGATCATATATTATAACAAATGCGTATTTTAAATAAATTTATATTTATTTTTCGTTACTTCTCTTAAACCCCATAGCTGTCATACGGCTTCATTTTCAACGTTTTAATGGACTGATTTTAAAACATTTGACAAACAACCAATAATAGAAGTTCATTCTGATGAATTATTGTTATTATTTCAAAGTATGCCGGATTGATAAACCTATCACAGCGAGAATGCAATGTATGTTGGTACTGATTTTACCTATATGAACGACTCCCCCACTTCTCAAACTTCACTGATCATTAGCGTTACAAAAAACAATACAGTACCATACGTTTCTGGAACTTGCGTTTGTTTGTTTTCGAATTTCGTGCAAAGCTACACAAGAGCTATCAGGGCTAGCCATCCCTAATTTTGCAGTGTAAGACTAGAAGGAAAACAGCTAGTCATTACCACCCACCGCCAATTCCTGGGATACTCTTTTACCAATGAATAATGGGATTAATCGTACATTATAACGCCCCCACAGCTGAAAGGGCGAGCATGTTTGCTGTGACGGGGATTCGAGAACGTAGTCAAGGGTAATTTATAACTGTGTGCTAGCATTCAGTTGAAGATAGTCCGTGTTATACACGACTGTTTCCGTCAAGTTTAATACGAGTGTTAAAGTTAATTATTTTTCGAAGTAAAAGTTTATCGCAATTCTGTATACGTAACTTTTAATTAATCATACGTTACGTAAGTCAATAGCTATGAACTAGTGAATGTTATATTATTCATGTTATTACATTATGTTACTAGAACCTTCCGAGTTTTCTCGTTGTTTTAAATATAGTATTTCCCGGCGTCGAAGACGCATCCCCCAGTTTGATTAGCTAAATTTTGAAAAAAAAGAAAAAGAGATAAAGAGATAAATCGCAGCACTTCCAATCTTACCAGGATGTCTAGTGGATTGTTTAGTGACTTACTGTGCATAAATCATCTTGCCCATATCTCGTTTTTTTTCGGAGCTATACACTTATTATATACATTTACCTTATTATTAGTGTATACCTTATATTACCACTGAAATATCTGTATTATTAGTGTATACCTTATATTACCACTGGAATATCTGTATTATTACCGATAAAATGCTCTTTTTTTTTTGTAGAAGCCATAATATAGACTGTGTTAAAAACATTTGATTCAGCTGAACTGTTACACAGAACTCCTACAGAGAACAGGTCTGTGATTGAAATCGTTACACAACAACTGAGCAGAACCAAAACAAACTTACGATATTTTGCAAATGGTTGCCGTTACAGAGTACTGTTTTCGCAATCTTACTTTTCATATGTTCTTATCAAGGTCGTTTGAGGTGAGCAAAAACGTCATTATTTGATGGGAAAAAAAACAGACAAATTGGACCATCGACTGGTTTACTTTAGCCTACTGCGGAAGCGCCAATGAATTTTGTGATCATTTATGATTATATTGTTTATTTATTTATTATTTAATACTAAGTAACTTGTACATTTCATTCTGGGTCATACAGAGGAGCTTGGATTGCTGTCTGATATCGAAACGCTTCGTCTAAGCCTATGAGCAACGTAACCTTAGGCCTCGAAAGTGCAGGGTAAATTTTTAAGACTTTTATTTTGGGGGAAAAATAGCGTCTTCGACGGCAGGAAATACGGTAAGTACTATTGCATCACGATACTTAGTAGTTTATAGAATGTTCTAGACCTCTGTCAGGGGATAAATAAGCGTCAAACATTTAGTTCGATAGTTAGATGTAGACGAAGTGATTGTGAGTTTAGTCAAAGAGCGTATAGTGGCGGGTTTTAGCGCAAAATTAACAGAAATTGTATTGTAGTAACAGGGTAGAGAAAAAATAACTTATCTTGTAAAACTGTGTTCTAAAGTTCTGCCTGTGTGTACTTTGACGAGAAAAAACAAGTGAATTACTTAAAGCTCTAGATACAGCTGTAATAACTAACGAAAACTTGAATGTATGTTTGACTAGTTTTAAAATATTGTTTTAAAACAAGTGGACTTTGTGGTGTTTGTTTATTGTTCAAATTTATCGCTAACAACTCACAAACACCAACTGTAAAGAATCCGGCCCATACATAAAAGCTTTCAGTCTGTCTTTACGGTTATACACCAACGCGAGTACGAACTTGTTGTACAACAGATGAACACATTTGAAATTAGAGGACCAGATTCATTGAACCGATAATTTCCTAAACCAAAGTACACATTCACTGTCTTCAGACAGTCATAGAAAGGTAGCTGGCCAATAATAAAACTAAACAACCCAAGCACAGGTAAGCCTAAATAATTCGGGATGCTGATAGTACACGTACACTATAAAATATGGAAACCTACAACTTAAAGGAAAACATGTCCGTCATCTTACCGTACGTGCACTGAAACACGTCACCCAATTAGAAGGCAGTCGAAAAATAAACTTATTACTGTAACACTATATGCAGAATTTCGTATGGGCTAAATTTTGTATAGTATTTTGCAATCATTCTAGTATTAGCTGTTCAGATTCAAAATTAACCCCCTTCGTTCTAAACATAAGAATATATGCTTAGCCTCTGCAAGTCTTTCCTCTTTATTGAACACTAGCAAAACTGTCCGACTTCGTTCTGCTTATTAGGTTGATATATTCTAGACGACGAAGTCAG
This sequence comes from Tachypleus tridentatus, assembly GCF_004210375.1. Classification (NCBI taxonomy): domain Eukaryota; kingdom Metazoa; phylum Arthropoda; class Merostomata; order Xiphosura; family Limulidae; genus Tachypleus; species Tachypleus tridentatus. The sequence goes on along the minus strand of NC_134832.1, from coordinate 8,772,773 downwards.
TGTGTGCGTTCTGAACCTATTTTAGTACAGAACAGTCAAAAATATTTTAAACGTTTTTATTTCCCACAAACATAAAGTGTCTTTAAGACTGCTCGATCCTTTAAGTTTCCACAATCTCCGAGTTATGATATGAATGAAATAAAAAAAATCATACACCACTTTGCAAAGTCGTAGTTATCTCATATAACAGTTAGTTTATGCATTTCTCCAAATAGTAAATCATTTCTCAAGCAAGGAGTCTTATGTAATACTGATGCACAAGTACTGCACCGTTTCTCAGGTTAAAAGACGAGTTTTTGAAAAGCACAAGTACTACCATAAACACACACACACGGAAGTACTTTTTCCCAATGTGTACAATCCTAAAACCATCACGTTATTTCTCGTTACGTAATTTAATACAGTAACACGAGCTGCAAGTTCGCGAAGTGATTTAGAATTTGTGCAGTGAGAGTTTGCTAGACAGTTCAACGAACTATAAAACAATAAAGTATACACAGATTCAGCTGCCTTTAAATATACATTATACTACCACTGTTATGATTTATAGTATAAAATCTTTGTAATGAGGAACTTGGTCACACTCACCGAGCTTATAGCGAGAGAGATCATTCTTTCCACCCATGTACTAGTGTCTTATACTCGAGTTGCTCTTACAAGACATTGTAAGAAGAAAAATGTTTCTCTTCCCAGACTCTTGCCATTTAAAATATTTACTGTATCGCCTATTGAACCATTCCATTCCAAAAAGGTTATAGTCTACTAAAATGGCGTGGGATAGAATCCCTTCCCACATCACGCACGACTCTTATAATGTATCAGCAATCCCAAATTGCTGAGCGAAACTTTGTGGCAAAGAAACACGAACCCTGAAACTTTTTATTCACAGTGCGGCATGTTAATCCATTCTCAACCTGAAAGCACTTATTACTACAACAGTGATATCTCGTTTAACTTCATTTAATTTGAAATTTAAACTGCACGTTTGATTAAACGTTCTTTTTTTCTGGAGTCTATAATGTATCGATAAAGAGTTTTGTTTATAAGAAAAGTTACCGGCGCCCACCTAATCGTTTTACTAAATAAGAGACTGGCTGAAGTAACAGCATTAGCAATTTTGTTGTTCACCTATTCCGTGCTCTAAACCTTCGTTAGTAAACTATTTTAAGAATGACAATTTCGTATATTCTTGTGCAAGCAGTTCTACAAAACGCCTACTGGTAACATCGCCATCTTTTAGCACCACGTGGCGATAGTGCCTCATTTGTCACAGACAAGGTGCACGAAGAAAGGCACTGCTTCTTTTCCAGTTATAGCATACATAGTACATTGTTTATCGCTTGCTTGTGCTGCCAGGGGCTGCATACAATTTTATCACACAACGATCCAATTCACTGTCAATGTTCTGTTTTTTATCTTTATAGATTACATCTTTTACCCTAAGTAATTTCTAAAGTTTGAAAATAAACAGAATACTAACCATTTACTAAATGTACTTAACCTAACCCAAAGGTTTCGTAACAATATGTAGGTGTTCCTTTCAACCTTTTTACCAATTCTAAAGCAAGTACAGTTGTTCATACTTGAAACTTTGTTTATACAACGATAGTACGACATAATGATTCTGACTGTATGTATAAATTAAAAATTAATCCTTCCTGATGACGAGAAACCCACTTGAAGTAAAAAATGTATTCTAAAAGACAGGTGGTATGGGAATTAACAAAGATGACCTAAGAAGGTCGAAACGTTGTTCTCAGTTTTATTTTAATAAAAGTTTTAATAATAATACAAGCCGTCTTTAGAATACAAAAATCCTTCCTATTAAGTATTCAGATATCTATACTAATACACATTAAAAACAATAAGTTCATACATATTGTAACAGTGTATGCTTATTAATGTTAATTACAATTTCACCCAATATCCTTTTATAATATGATAAAAGGTTGAAAGTCCACGTAAATAATATTTATTTTCTTTTTGTGTCCTATAAATTACTAAAATAAATACTATTTCTCTCCATATACAGTTATGACAGAAAGTGTTCGTACCCCTGCGTCCCGAGTGGTTTTTTGCTCATAACTTAAAAAGTATCACGAGTAGGCTAATAGAAGTACAATATATTATAAATATTATACTAACCTACATCTACATACATTTTTATGTAAATTAAACTGTTTGTAGACAAATAACCGATAATAGGAGGAGCAGAAAGTGTTCGTACAGTTCAGAACGTGTAAAAAACTGATATTCCCGTAAATGTTTTGTTTAACTTGGCGAATAAACTACATTATACCATTCCAGAACTAGACACTGAGCTCATAATTATTGGAATTTTGCCAGCAAAAAATGTACTTCCGGCAATTTAGCGCCGTCTCCGTCATTATCTGCTTGGTCATCATGGCGAACAGAAAACAACTGTCCAGTGATTTAAAAAAACCGAATTATTGTAAAATACAAGTCTCGTGTGTCTCCTTCCGGTATTGCTACACAACTTAATGTGCCGAAATCTACTATTCAAAGCATAAGTGTCAAGTTTAAGCTTACAGGATCAACTGCTAACTTCCCTCGTTCCGGACGCCCCACCAAAATTCCAGAGAGAACCAAGAGAAAGGTTCTCAGAGAAGTTAGTAGAAACCCTCGTTTAACGTGTAATGACATAGAGAAACTGGCAAGGGAAACTGGGGTTGAAGTAAGCACCTCTACAGTTACGAACATGTTACGCTCTTCTGGGTTCAAAACATGCCGTCCTTGTAGAACTCCATATTTAAAGCCTGTTTATTTAGAAGCACGATTGAGGTATGCAAGAAAGCATGTAGATAAACCCTTTACTAACTTTGGTCAGACGAGACTAAAATTGAGCTTTTCGGCCACAATGATGTTCCCAATATTTTCCGTAAGAAGGGTGAACGAAATTTTCCAAAGAACACCGCCCTTACAGTTAAACACGGAGGTGGCTCGATAATGCTATGGGGTTCCTTCAATTCTTCTAATGTAGGCAGCCTTCACCGCGTCAAAGGAATCACGAAAATAGAAAAGTACGTCGATATATTAGGCACTTACATCACGAATGATCCTCGGAACGTGCAGCTTGGGCGTCGTTGGATCTTCCAGCACGACAATGACCCTAAACACACATCGAAATATGTGCAATCCTGGTTGCAGAGGAACCATATAAGCGTTCTGGAGTGGCCATCGCAGTCACCCGATCTCAACCCAATTAAAGATGTTTGGCATCAGTTGAAGATCAGGGTTCATCAGCGTCATCCGAAAAACTTGGAAGAGTTCGAGGCGTTCTCTAAAGAAGAATGGAAGAAAATACCAGTCGAGTACTGTCAAACGATCATGGAGGGCTATGAGGAGAGATTGCGCCAAGTAATTCACCTGAAAGGCTACACAACTGACCATTAAAGCAGACGCACGAACACTTTTTTCCCCTCCTATTTTTGGTTATTTGTTTATAAACAGTTTATTTGTCGTTCAATTTACATTAAAAGTTATGTAGATATGTCTTAGTATAATATTTATAATATATCATACTTTCATTATCCTAATCGTGATACTTTTTAAGTTATAAGGAAAAAACTACTCACGACGCAGGGGTACGAACACTTTCTGTCATAACTGTAACTCTCCACAAGGAAGTGAATCAATAATACAAAAAATTTTGACATACAGCATGGCTACGTTAATAGGGTCATGATAATTTATTATTATTTTTTACTTTATCACAGGATTTCATTTAACTGCATGCTGTATTTTCACTAATGGTTTGTTCTATTTCTTGTTAATGAAAACATTTTCAGAGACCTTAATAAAAAACATTTACATAATATTTTAAACGGAGAGCTTCAATTAAATTTTTAAAAAGTATTCTCTTACCAGACCAATAATTAAATAATACCAAATATTAGAAATATTAATGGTTGAGATTCCAACATCTTCAATTTTTTTCAAATCAAAAGTAGCTCTACATAACAAATATTCCATTCAATTAACACAACACTTAGGACAATAATTCATGTACTTTTAAGTTTACTTTTGCATCACTATCACAATTAAGGAACTATTTTGCGATTCTTCTTCTTTATTGAGTATTAGCTAAAATACCTGGCTTCGTTACGTTTATTAGGTTGTTATATTCTAGATGACTACGTCAGTGTGTGTGTATTATGAAACTATTTTAGCAAAGAACAGTAAAATATATTTTAAGCACTTTTATTTACCAGAAACATAAAAACTTCTTTTCTATGTGGTTTTTCTATTAATTTGACTTATTAAAAACATGCGCGAACGCATTTGGATAAGTAATATAATGTCGAAGTGTACACCCACAAGGTCAACTCGCCAACTGGTAATGTACGGAACCATTTTTTCTATGTGGTTTTCATTTGCTTTCCTCATTAAAAAGATGCGCACGTGAATGCGAGCAAGTACGTGAATGGAATAAGTAACAATACCAACTACACACCCTCAAAGTCCACTTAGTGTCTTGTAATATAAGGAACCACTTATTTTCTATGTGTTTTTTACTAGCTTGCCTCACTAAAAAGATGCGCATACACGCGCGCATGAATAATACACAGGTGCACATCCCAAGGATCCAGCATTTATGGGGGCAAAATTTCAGGTTTCTATGTTCTTTCCTTCTTGGAACTATAATGATCACACATACAGACACGTCCCTTTATTATTGCAGATTATCAAAACATCTCCCTAAGTGATGGACAGACAGGTAAAAATAAATATGATAGAGCACATGACAGGTTCAACTAAAAAATAAAAAACTTTCAAAAATGTTAGAATTTCTATTTTTGTGCTACAACAGTCAACATCCTCATATACATCATTAACTGTATGCGAGATGAAGACATTTCAGAAGTTTATTTTGGGCCATTGTGTGTTTACGTTATCAATTTTCATATAAACAATAGCTGTCATGGTGTAAACTAGAATTAAGCAATTTAATTGTAATTATTATCAGTTTCATTTAAGCCATATACTATTCACATTTTCATGCTAAGGATCAGTAATATAAAATTATTTATTCTGTATCTAACACCAATTTATTATGTTTATTTGAATGAATTTCACTATCATTCACAAAAACTGGCAAACGAGCAATGTCAAAAAATTAACATTTTCCTACACTGAAATTTGATAGGTGCTTACTTCCATCTCTTTCGACCTTGATTTACTCTATAAGTAGTGCTAAAAAAACAATTTCGCTAATAGCATGCCACTATCATACTCCTTTAGTTTGACGCCATTTCAGAACATATGCTTATCATGTGATTACCCACCACTAACCATACAAGGACACTTCTATTATTCTAGCACAATCCTTACTGTTGAGATTTGGCGGTTACAAACTAAAACGGTTGCATATTAATGGGGAAGAATAGGAAGTTTGTTTGTTTTTTGAATTTCGCAGAAAGCTACTCGAGGGCTATCTGTGATAGCCGTCCCTAATTTAGCAGTGTAAGACTAGAGGGAAGGTAGTTAGTCATCACCACCTACCGCCAACTCTTGGGCTACTCCTTTACCAACGAATAGTGGAATTGACCGTCACATTATAACGCCCCCACGGCTGAAAGTGCGAGCATGTTTGGCGCGACGGGGATGCGAACCCGCGACCCTCAGATTACGAGTCGCACGCCTTAACACGCTTGGCCATGCCGGGCCTAGAACAGGAAGTGAGAGAGAGGAGGAAAGTACCTTTAGGAAATACATTTTCAATGTAAAAAAAAAAAAAAGTTAACTCTCGAAATAATACTACCTCCTATCACTCAAAACTAGAATTCCACACTGAAAAAGTGAAAGGGCTGGTGAAGGCGCGACACTATTCAAGTAAGCGGATATCATCTGCCTGTAAAGAATTGGTGTGCCAGAAGAAGAAAGTAAGGCGTACCTGTGGGGTATAGCAGTACTTCTGTAAGATTTGTTTGTTTGTTTGTTTTGAATTTCGCACAAAGCTACTCGAGGGCTATCTGTGCTAGCCGTCCCTAATTTAGCAGTGTAAGACTAGAGGGAAGGCAGCTAATAATCATTACCCACCGCCAACTCTTGGGCTACTCTTTTACCAACAAATAGTGGGATTGACCGTAACATTATAACGCCCCCACGACTGAAAGGGCGAACATGTTTGGCACGACGGGGATGCGAACCCGCGATCCTCAGATTACGAGTCGCACGCCTGAACACGCTTGGCCGTGCCGAGCCCACTTCTGGAAGAGATATACTCCTCACTCAGAAACGAAACAGTAATATATACGACATAAGGAGCACTTTACCTCGGAGCAGTAGGTATAACTATGACGTGAATCAATTTAGAATGACAAGATGTCTATAATGCATTTGATAACAGGCTCAAAGAATTATGTGCCAAGGGAAGAGTCCTTGAGGACACTGGGGCAAGTCCGTTGATTTCATATCAAGAATACCGGTAGCAACAATGGAAATGTCACAAATAAACATTAAGACAAAATTTTGTCTGACAATTTGAAATAATTTAGCTAGGTCTGAAGGACTATAAATTGAGTATGAATGGGCCAAGTGCAGTCCGCTAGGGTAAAATGAGATCCGTCCAGGCAGAAAACATCCAGTAGAAGCATCTTGCATAATATGTGCAGATTACCTAGATGAAACCTAAGGTTGGTTGGTTTGGTGTTTTATGGCACAAAGCAACTAGGCTATCTGTGCCAAACACCCGGTAAAAAAGTTAAAATTAAGGTAAAATTATTAAAATTCATAAAAGGAAATTGAGGTAAAACAAAGTTTAACTTTTAAATTAAAAACATAAATAGCATTAAATCATATTTTTATATCTAGTCTACAGTGGTAAGAGAAAACCTACAGCAATACAAATTGTAAAGGGCTTTCTGTAGCAGAATTGTAATTATCATAGCTCGCCAGGATGACTGACGGGTAAGTTAAAAAATCAGCGTTAGTCAAATGAAGTTGTCCTTTCCAGCCCTGGTTTCGAGTTATTCGATGTCATGGCCATTTTCATAAAGTAAAGTAATAGAAGTTTTAAAAAGGCTTGTTAGTAAAAATTTAATTATTATAACTCGCCAGGATAACTAACGGATAAGTACAAACAGCAGCGTTAGACACTTGAAGTTGGCCTTTCCAGTCCTGGTTTTGAGTTATTTGACGTTATGACCATTTTCTAATTTCAAATCAAATTAGATGTACTTTGATTCTTAAAAAAGAAATCACATTTAAAAAAGTCTAAAGTATAAATTAAACAACTTAAACAGCATAAAAATATCAATAACCTTTAAAAAACGAAAAACATTTCCAAGGTCGACAGTGTCACCATCACCAATAACGTTACGGATAAACCTTGGGGCAAAACATGTTTAAAATGGTGCCGTCGTTGAGAGTCGTAAGGACGGCAAGACAATAAAATGTAACTCATTGTAACCTCATTGTTACACAGACAACACGTTGGTGCGTCAATCTCACATAAAATAAAACGATTAGTTAAAAACTGTGACCAATGCGTAGTCTAATTAAAACAACTTCCTCTTTCCGATCCCTACTGAAGGAAGACGGCCAAAGTCCAATAGAGGAAAAGCTTGTTTTCACATTGCTCACTCAAAGTCAACTGCCAATTGGCATGGAGCCGAGCCTTGAATACAGGACCATAGTCGATGTGTGGAACAGGTACAGCAGTGATAGTGTGAGACAAAGACTGATTTAGCTACGGTGTCAGCGAGCTCGTTCACGTGAATACCAACGTGGCCTGGTATCCAGAAAAACTGGGTAGAGGTAGATGTTAAAGAGAAATGGGCCAGTCGGTTTTGAATATCAACAAGAACAGGGTGTGAACCAACGTGAAGTGATTCCAGGGCCAGTGGAAAACTAAGCAAGTCAGTATAAATAGTGCAATTTGAGTACTGCTTAGCTACTATGTGATCCAGGGCAAGAGAAATAGCGTACAGTTCAACAGTGAACAGAGAAACTGTAGAGGGGATTCTGTATGCAACAACCGAACCACAACAAACCATGGCAGAGCCACCTCATTTCGAACCATCCATATAAACAGGAATGGAAGGATGGTTTGAAAAATGTTCAGCAAATAACACAATATTTCGAATCTGGAGTGTCTCTTTTTCTCATATGACTTAAAGACAGGTCACATGTGGGGACTGTAATAAGCCATGGTGGGAAGGGCTGACCTGAGCCTGAATACGAAAGCCAAAAGGAGCAATGACAGATCGCTTGTTCTGAAAAAGCATGATCCACCGAAGATGGAAAGCACAACCCCACGTGGGATGCTTTGGTAAGGAATGAAGTTTTGAAACATATATTAAAAAGAGTTGGAAATGGCAGTAGTGCAAAGAAGGTTCATGAGACTCTACATATAAGCTCTGGACTGAGGAAGAGCAGAAAGCCCCAGTGCAGAGTCAAACTCCCTGATGATGACGGGGTCCAGCATCTTCAAGACCAAGGTCCTGGCAGAGTCACAGACCAGTGATACATAGTCTAGTTTCGATCAAGTAAGAGCACAATATATCTTTAGCATAAAATATCGATACGCTCCCTAAGTGGTTGAAGAGAGGACACAGAAGATGTTCAATGCTCTTGTACATTTGACCCATAGCTGCTTGATGTGTGGTATAAAGGTCAGCTTACAGTCAAAGATAAACCCCAGGAACTTTGTCTCAGGGACCACAGGCAGCACAACTTCACCGATACAGAGTTGGTGGCAAAAGTGCATGCAAATAGTTTGAGAGAGAGAGAAGTTAAAGCCATTTACTGTAGTCCACATTATAGTAAGATGATTACTGCCTCGTAGATTATTGTCAACCCTCCTTGAAAAATGGGAGAATAGTTAAGGGGAGCAAAACTGAGAGATCAATAGCAGTACAGGACTGACTAGATACATGAAAATAACTAGAATAACCAGTATTGAAAAGAAAAAGGTTGTGATCAGAGAGCATACGCTCTACAGAGCGACCCCTCCCATCAATATCAACACTTCCCCAGACGGGATGATGTCCATTATAGTACCCCAAGATTAAAAAGGGAGACAGCAACTGTTCAATGAGAGAATCATTGGCTGATTGATCACAGGTCTCTCCAGGCGACAGGTAAAGAGAATAAACATTGATGTTACAACCCAAGGAAACACGGATGGCTACGACCTCCAAGGGTTGGCACATGCTGATCAACCAACAGTGCCACCCCTCCTTGCTCTCGACCATCACACAGTCTGTCATTTCTGTACAAAGCAAACCACCGAAAGGTGACTGTATTGGCAGGTTTCAGAAATGTTTCCTGTAAAGAAAGACATACAGGATTGTAGGAAGCAATCAATGTTTTGGTGTCATCCAGATTAGAACGTAAACCTCGACAGTTCCATTGTATCAAGGTAGCCATTTTTATTCATGCGTAGGTGAATTGGGTGAACAACCCTTCTGTTTATGACCACGTCTTTTTTCTTTACTGTCTTTATTTCAAGGAGGTCTACCAACCTCCATAGATCCTGCCCTGGGTCGATTGGGAAAGAATTCTAGCTACTGAGGACGTGAACGAATGATCGTTTTGCATCTTGTGGTAGGAGAAGAAGATGTATCTGAGGAAATGTCTGTACATGGAACTAAAGGAAGTGGATCTTTGAATTTGCTGGAATGTATGTTAAGGGCAGAGATTGGTATTGAAGTTGTTTCATCAACTTTTTTAACCATGGAGGTCCAAAGACTTTTCATGTGGTTTGAGAACGATTCTTTTGGAGGCACAGAGAGATCCATCTGCATTCCCACTGTAGTAGTGAAACAAAGTGCAGCAGCATACATCCAAGATGAAGTGGTGGACAGCAACTTTTGAGCCTCAGGGTAAGTAATGTTTTGAATCGCTTTTAAACACTGCACCTCTCTTTCTTCCAACCATTTAGGGAAAGAACAAAAGTAGGATGGGTGAGAGCCATTGCAATTGACGCAATGAGGGTCTGTTTCACACTCATAGGCATCGTGGTCCTAGTTATCGCAACAAGCACACGTCAAGGAACCATGACATGATGTCTTTGAGTGACCAAATCATTGACACTGGAAACATCTGAGAGGGTTTGGAATGTATGGTCTTACCTTGCAATTAAGATAACTTGCCTTGATGGTGGCAGGTGGTGATGTAAATGTTAGAATGAGAACATTGGTCAGCATCGTAAATCAACTGTGAGTGGATATACACCTCAATACAGAAACTTCTTGGGTGAAGAAACCACTGAGAATCTCTGACCCAGGGATGTTCTTCAAATCCCTCTCAACAATAACACCTCATGACAAATTCAAAGTAGCATGGGGAGTAACTTCAATTGGTATATATCCAATCTCTTTTGAATGCAAGAGAGTTCAGTGTGTTGAGATGTGGATTTTTCCACGAATATGTCACCAGATCGAAGCTTCTTTACTGACTCTGGAGATCCAGCAAATCCATCTAGTCCCTTCTGAATGAAAAAGGGAGACATTTGCTGTAAAGATTTGTCTGAAAGAGAATGAAGTATAAGAAAATGAGGTACAACAGGTGTTACTCGACAATGCCAAATAAGGACACTGCAGCAATGCCAGGGTTTCATGAGCACTATACCTAAACACCAGCATCTGGTACAATGTCCACAACACCTGTTGAGAACATCCAACACTGGTACTAGGTCTAGTTGTAATAATACCATTAATCACAATATAAATATGTCATACTGTATCAATGAAGAATAACCAATAACAAAAAATATTGTTCAATACAGTCAAACACAGCTTGGATAATAAAACTTAAATTGTTATGTGTTAGTCAAAAAGTCCAGTTAATCAAGGAGTTTGTTTATGCTTTCAACTGAAGATATATGCAAAATTGCCAAGCATATGAATTAGTCAAATACAGAAAAAGATCAATGCATGCTGTACAAACATACAATTTCCAGAAAAGCAGGTCTGACTGCAATTAGGTATATACTTACAAAATTATTTCATTAAGCCTTTTCCTGTTTAGAGTGCATTACTTTTATACATCAGCTAGGTGTTTAAACATAGCTTCAGTTCAAATGGAATACAATGTAAAATATCATAATTTCTGAAAAAAGAAAAAGTTTCGCTTTTCTATCAAATCCACACAGCAAGCAAATATGGCCATCTATGCACTTTCAATACAAGGAAAATTTCCAAAATATCATTATGTAAATACTTAGCACAATTTTCTCATCAACTGTTTAAATTTAAAACACTTTTCCTCAATGTAATTTTAACAGTGTTTTATGTTAGAATATCTTGGTAGTTCTAATTTTAACTCACAGGTAGATTACTTTATTACAAAATACTGTATGGCAAGCAAGAACTTACAAAACTTTAAAATTCTTAATTTACTTCTGTTAGAAAAACACAGGTGATGTGTTTATATATTATCTTGCAGTTTATCACATATTCACACAATTTTGTAGATGTTAACAATAACTTCATGACTAGAAAAAAACAATTTTATGAAAGAGAGCCAATTTAACATAAGAACAATACTGAAGGCTCAACAGATTACTATAATGAAGATTAACAAGAGTACGAAGGCCAATGTCTTTTGCTTTGTATTCTTCACACTACCACCTACTATTATGCCTAATTTCCATTTATCAGAAAAAATACTGAAATACTATGAGGGATATTAGCTTTCATTCTATAAATGTATTATCATAAACTGCAAGTGTATGAAGAATCTACTGCAGTACCATCAAAATATTCAGAAAATACATAGGTTCAAGAAGTTTTGGTAGAAATGAAATAAAAACCCTATAACCTGAGCAATTTCAAAATGGGGACCTTTCTTCTTCAGGAATAAATGTTCCTTAAAACTATGATAATGTTTTATTAAAAAGAGCTTTCTGCATATAAATTCCTCAATAATTAATATTATGAAGAAAATGGAAGCCCAGGTCACAAAGCCTGCATGAAATGCCTTAAAATAGATTATTTGACATCATACTATAATGAAACTCTTGCTTATATGATACTGAAAAAAACCTTTTAATTATACGATGTGCAACTCCCAACTTCACAAAATTTTTTATCTTGTATGCATGTAGATTTGCAACAGGGATACAACTTTCCCATTTCACCTCCATTTCCCATCACAATAAGTTCTCCATTCAAAAATGGCAGATCCAATGTCATGAACATGCCACACGTGGACAAATGCACTGGCACCATATATATATATATATGATAGTACTGTCTGTTGAATGTCCATGTAAATACTTCACTGGGTGCAGATGCATCTTCATCAAAATTGGTATGGAGGTTCATCAGGTCCATGGGGAAATACAAATTTTCAACTTTGCATTTTGTTTTGTTTTTTTAGTGTTTTTATGGAGTTCTTTACCACTACTTCACCCCTGCTGATGGATCTTCACCAAACTTGGCATGAAGGTTTATTGGGTCCATGCAAATGTATGGATTCACATTTTATGTTTTGTTATTTTTATGGGCATTTTGGTTTAATTATATTTAAAGGAAGAACTTTTCATGTCTTAAGATAACCTTTTACCAATCATGAATTTACATAACTTCAGTTCATGTTACAGGTACCCAGCTAGTAATTCATAATATATGAAAGTAAACTTACTACTTTTATACGAGTACTAATGATATACATGTGCAAATCTAGCATAAACCACCATGTTCAGTGATTAGTGGTAATATATTAGTTTTAAGATTTTTTGCTCTCACTTTCTCCACATACACACAAACTTAAAGAAAAGATACACTACTGGAATACAGAGAAAGGTTATTTTGCTATTACTATTATAATGCAACACTGGATGAATTAACTGAAAGTGCATGGGATCAGTACATTGGACTTACCTCATGCTGGAAAAAGACTGAAACTTTGTAGAATGAACAGCAACTGCCTGTTGTGGAGACACAAGTGTGAGGGTGACATTTTGAAAGTCTTTCGCCTTTCACCTTGGACCTGAAGACAAAAGGCAGAAGACTTTCAAAATGTTGTCCTCTACACTTGTGTCTCCACAACAGGTAGTTGCTGTCCATTCTACAAAGTTTCATCATGAATACTCTGCCTAAACAATCTACCAAAGAATGGAAAAGGACTGTTGACAATAACTCCAAATTTACTATTTATATTTACATGAAACATAATAACCTTTCAGTTAAATGCACAAGTCTGAGCATAATATTCCAAATGAGGTCTAACCAACACATCATGGAGTAATCCAATGAATTCTTTCAATTTATTTACAAGTACAATATAATATCCTGTTTGCCTTGTTACTAACTAATGTACATTGTCTAGGATTTAAACACTTAATAGCTTTACCTAAATCCTTTTTCTCACTGAGTTTGCCTCAAGATTTTCCTGAAAGACTATTAGGATAATCTGCAAGTATATCCTTACTTTTAAAAATGATTAAAAGCTGTTTGTCAGTTGTTTAGTTCAGCTCAATAAATAGTCCAGATTTCTAATCTAACTACAGCATTTTGAGAACAATCAAAAATTAAATGATTATTATTCCATTATCAACACTGTTAATTAATTGAAATGAAATACAGCAAAGAACTTCTAGTTACATCTTTTGCAACATTATTATGCAATTGACTTCACTCCATTAATAGCAACCTTCTACCACCCAAATAACTTTCAATCTATCTAAATATCCTATCCTTTGACCCAGAAGATGTACTGCCAGTTCAGTATTCTTTTTGTAATGCACCTTATTGAAAGGCTTCTGAAGTTAATATTTTCCTTACCTGAAAATATATTTCATTTTGATACTTATCTCTCCACACTTCAGATAGCTAATCCCTTGCACCATTGTCAAAATGTTTTTTGCATGTATCCCAAGCCTATGAACAGACAAAACCCTGCATATTTTTAAGCGTAATGCAGCAATCTATGATGCAATCAATGTCCTACCATATCTTTCTGACAACAGGAGGATGACACATCCTCCATTCACAGTACTTTCCTAAAGCTCATTCTTAATGAGGCAAAAGACACACTGGAGTGGGAAGGAAAAATGGGTAGTTCTATACAGAGGTTTCTATCTGAAATAGGTTTTCAAGTAAGGAAAATAGTAACTTCAGAAACACTTTTCACTTTTCTACAGAACACATAACTATAATCACACACTGAAAAGACAGTGAGGAATCACTGCAGATAAAAGCTGCTCATGGTCAATCAGTATATCTTAGAGATGTTAACAAACCACACACAATGGAAATCAGTCAAATTGTTTAGTGTATGAGAAATAACCAAAGTGTTATACTTACAAAAATATGCAAATACAAGGATGAATCATTACAATCTGCACTCTAAGGATAACACATAATGCATTCAAAGATCCAATACCTTCAGTGAATATACAAGCGTGTGTGTTTTGTATTTTGATGAGTCTTTTTAGCCAAACTATACAACTTAGAATGACACAAGTAATTAGGCAAAATGTAGTACCACAGTAAAAAAATGAAAGAGGGCTATCCAAGTATTTTTAAACAATAAATTTAGTGGTCCTACTAGTTTGAATTTAGTTTCTACACAGGAAATAAAAATGAATAATATTTAATTGCTACTTCATAGCTGCATTATAAATCTTAACATTCTTGATATTACAATAAAGGATTAAAAGAAGAAATTCTCACTAGTAAATTGTTTAGTAGGTTAAATATGAATAAAATGCATGAAAAAATATTTAGCACATACTGAAGTTAAAAAATTGTTTTTAATATTAATCTTCCCTAATTACTAGACAATGAACCACTGGAATTTCAAGTTACATTTCTACAAGAAGAAACTAAAAAATGTTTAACATGTATAATAACTAAAATCTGAATTAACTGTTATTAATGAACAGCAAAAAACAAACTAAAAAACAAAAACATCACTGCCTCTAAAATTAGATCCTTAGAAAAACTACAAACTAAACTGCTATTTCTAGCATTAGTCTCCTAAAATCATTTAAACTAAATAAAAGCCTCTAAAATTAATCTTCACATGCATTCCACTTATAATGTTTTAAATGCAATTGAATTATTAATAGATGCAGATACAGGGAGTGTTCTATTTCTTCTAGAAAATGTCCAGACTTTAAAAATAATTTCAATTCATTTACAAACACATGAACTTGTAACTCTGAGTATAAATCCACCATTTTCTATAGGTCATTCATTTATATACATAAGAAGTCTTAAAAATCACATCATTGCAGTTTTGTCAAAGTGTGAGGAATATAAATTTTGCTTGCAGACTAAACTCAGTACAAGTTCCTGAAAACCATCTGTAAACCCTACTCATACAACTGATATATGGAAAATGCCAATCTTTCTCTGCAAATTCTTTATTAAGATTTCCCTGGCTAACCCACTTGGGCTGATTGGACTCTTGTTCTCTGCCACTACTTTATTTTCTTTTAATTTAATGTGGGAAAAAAAAAACGTTTGTAAGCCTCACCTGTACTATTGGTTCCTATTTGCAAGCTAGACCATCGTAGCATGGAAGTTCATAAAAGACCAAAAAAGTTCTCAATGGTACACAGAAACATTATTATGTCCACATTTTTTAGCAGAATTTGAAAACATTGGAGATGTATGTATAATACCAACTCAACTAAACTATTCAAAGGCATATCATGAACAGTAATGCAAACATAACATCTGTTCTGAAGATTTTCATCCTCTGTGGGAAGCAAAATATGGTACTAAGAGAAAGAGTTGGGTGATTAATGCAACTTAATAATCAATTAATCAATGGGTTAATTAATAAATTATATTTAATTAAATAATTATTCCCTTCAAAGATTTTGATATTTTGAAAGAATCAAAAATATGAATAATCAGAAACATTAGTTTTGATTAATTTCCATTTTTGTGAAGCATGGCACCAACTGAGTAAACTGAACAACCTAGAATTAATCAATTAAATTCATAAGGAATCATAATGAGAATATTTATATTACTTGGATAAGTAGAATAAACCAGAAGAGTAATAATGAAATACTTATTCTTATTCTTATTAATCAATTATTCTATCTAAACACAATAGAATGTAACTGATTCTCAATTAATCAACTTAATGCCTAGTTCTACAAACAGAACACTGGAATGATTCAACAGCTATGAAAGCTAGAAGTCATGAAATCATCCAGGCTCTCTTCAACTTAAGAAATCATAACAGAGTCATCATCCTGGCATTCTTAAAGGATATTTTGAGTAATCTTTGTTATTGGCAATATATAGGTCAAATACCATTGAGAATGAGATAAGAGTATATATAAATCCCACACTACAGAGCAGAGGAGATGAAGGAAAACAGTTTGCCACATAAGGTGTAGAGGGTCAGTATTACTGTTGGTCATCTGATCTGTCAAAAATGACAGGCTAATAAGGAAAGAATTCATGAAATTCCTGCTGTGTTATCTTTAAACCACAGGCCAAACAGTGACTAAATTTATTGTGGCTGAAGTGCAAGGCTTGATATTGGTCATGAACAACTGCTAACATCATAAGAGAAGCAAAGAAAAATAAGTTTTAACACATTAACCACAACACTTCTACCAAATTTCATGAACAACAACTGTTATGATGCAAACCAAATTAAGTAAGTGAATTGCTATCAATATCAATTTTATTTAAATAATTTACAAATCACACTCACATGGTATGAATTAATAACAACAGTATTCATTTTATTTCCAGTTCTTAACAATGAGTATTTACTTATTTATTTATTGTTACTATTATTATTTGTTAGATATATACACCCATTTCAACTTAAGTTCAATACAAGTGTTAAATTTAGTTAGGATTAGAAACCATTTACCACAGGTTTGTTTACATAACTATGTGTGAATCATATGTTGTGTAGTTCAACTTTTGTGAATTGGCACTTATTGCATTATTAAATTATGTTACTAAAATCTTCTAGATTTTTCTTAATGTTTTGATTAAGTATTTTGCATCAAATTATCTCAGTTTGTATAACATTCTAGGTTGTAGATAAGCTATAAATATGTATACAAAATGTAGTTTAAATTTGTTAGACAGTTACTTAAATAGATCTAGACTGTGTGACTGCATGTTTAGCTATAAAGAGCATATAGTAATTATTTCTAAAGTGAAATTCTCACAAATCATACTGCAATAACAGAGTACGAAAAGAAATAATTTGTCTCGTAAAACGTGTCCTAAAGTAGCTGAACCAGCTTGTGTAGACTTTAATGAAATGAGACAATTATTTAAAACTTTGAATACAACTGCAGTAATTAAGTGCATAAAAACATTTGTATATATGTAGTTGGCTTGCTTTAATGTTATTTTAAAACAATTGGACTGTGTGCTATTTGTTTAATCTTGAAAATTATCACCAAACTACAAACACCTACTATGAAGAATCCATCTCATCCAGACATAAAAACCCAAAATTATTATCATTTTTTGTTTGTTTGCTTCAATTAACTTTACTCTCATTCACAATATCTGGAAAATATCAGCAAGTTAGTCTTCTAGTTCCTGAAATGGAAGTAAACAACCACACTGGCAATGGAATAATTACATGTTAAGATGATGCTGGGTACACCTATCATCATTATTACATAATATCCTAAATTACCATGCATGAAATACTTTTCTGAGAAATATAACTTTAGTGCCATAATTCCATGCCAAATACTAATGTCACAAACTTTGATAGAGATCAGCCTCTTCTTCAATCTCTCACTGGAACACTAGGATCTGCTAGAGAATAAAATCAAGAAATAATTATCTGGAACTAAATACAAAAGCTAGATGATATGTACCAAACCCAATAATTCCTGCAACTTGAGGCTCCTTATAAAACTGATACAACCAAGCATTCAGGTACTTAAACAAATAACTAAGAATAGGGCCAATAAATTAATTACTGATTCAAGAACAACAGCTAATGTATTCCTTCATGTTTATGCAGAGTCTACATTATTCATCTCCTTTGTTATGTTCAGAAAGCAAAAGTGAAAAGGACATCAGCAGCAGAAAAAAACTGTTTTATAAGGCTGCCACAATAACAAGTGCTACTGATAGGCTCGCTTTCTCAAATACAGCCATCCTACTGATCATCCTGGCAGTTCTATCAATCACAACCTGTTACTCTGAAGAAAGTGTATCAACTCTTGAATTGCTAAAAACAGAAATGCACAACACAATGAGACAAGAGTGCCTCAGTGGGCTAGCCCTACTTTGTTTGCACTACAGCCTGCAAATTAACCATGATGAGGTCCTAGATGTTTTTCAGACAGAATCCTCACTGTAAGAAATAAGTGAATGTTGATTTGTTTTAAACAGACTATTAAGATACTCTGGTGAACATCATTTTCAACTAAAGGCACCTTAAATATTTACTAACATTTACTAACAAAAGATAGGGTGTACTTGCAAACTTTTAGAAATATCAGTCTTACCTATTGGAATATTTAAGTCCATTTTATTTACTTCAAGCATATTCAATTCACTTCAATAAATCATAAATATAAAAATTGCTTCTTTTTCATTTTGCCTCTAAAATACACTTGAATGAACCACTTTGAACCTACTTTAGAAGATACTCTTCTGTAGGTTGCAAGTGCTTATAGTATGTGCAAGCTAATGTTTCATACATTTTCACTTAGGTAATTTGGAAAACAGTAAGAAATGTTCCTAGGTCTGCCCCTTATGGCAGATAACAAAGTGGTCTGATCTTTAGACTTCATAAAACACTTCTGATGTCTAAAAGCTGATGTAGAATATGATAGAAATAAACACACTACTAAGTTTAAAATATCTTCAAATACCAAAACAATTTTAGTAATAATCTATTCAGAATCAGAGGTTTTACTCAGACTTGGTGTCACTGCTACACACAAGTAGGAATAATAAACATAAAAGAAAGTTCTTATACCGAACTTTTGTACATAAAATTCCTAAAATGATATAATTTGCAAAATAATTAACAAACGTTCATGTTAAAACATAACTTTTGTGAATGATTACTGACCAATATCCATTAGAATCTTAATAAGTACTTAAAATGATTGAACAAATTTCTAAAATGAAAAGACTATAAACGATATATGAATTTACGTTACCCATGTATTCAAGTTCTTGTAAAACATTTAACATTAATTACAATGCAAAAATCACATCTAAGTTTCACATCTTGAAATCTAATGTTTGTCAACTGAACATGCAGAATGATTCCTGTTCTTTCAGGTAAGAAAGAAAATTAACTAACTCTTTTCTCTAGTAGTTGTTAAACCTTACCTATCCAAATGCATTATTTAATTATACAGCCAGAATAAAACAGTTATTCAAAAGTACCATTTTTAAAATAAAATTGCATTATTAAGATCCTTATGGTAAAATGCTCTTACCACATCAAACATCAAGTTACAGGATGTTTGAAAGATGTCTTCTTTTTCTTTTAACTAAAAAGATCTTCATTTGCTATATATAATAACTTATTTTTAAACAGGATTACTTTTTTCTTACATACATTGACACTGATATAGAGCATCTGTAGTTGTATTATTAAAGTGTAAGTATATCCTGTACAATTTCAATTTCTTGTCTAGTTATCCTAGTAAAAGAACGGTGCACAAAGCTATACCACATATTCCAAGAAGTTATTAGTTAGAGTTTCAGTCAACTGGAACAACATATTGGCAATAATACGCATTCAAGAGTAGCAACTTTAACAACGTTCAAGGGAATATTGAATAGTTTTATTAATGTTAATTCATAGATTGTGACCTCACATGCAAAGTAACTAACGTTGTATTGCAAACCTTTTCTTAAATACATTAATAAAGCTATCATTCAATCATAAAAAGGTTCAATCAAGTTAATAATTCATATTTCAGAACAACATACTGCAATGTTATGAATTATGTAGTGGTACATTCTCTAAAACAATCTAATTTTTCAAACATCACAAAGCATATTATTAATAATTTTACTAATGAATACTAATAAACATGCAAGAATCTGGACATCAGAAACACTACTAATGACCGAGTGAAAAAATGAAAATAAAATAAATGATCCATTCTTGATTCTAATATTTGCATAAAAATGTACAAAAATATTTAGTTTGACCTGTACAGTAAAATTTAAAATGAAGCTACTTGAAACGTAGTACTAACGCTAATGATAATATATTTCGTTTGTTAACCTTGATGCTAGAACTTATAATACTAACATTATCAGTAATACTGGAGCAACAGCCCAAACCTAGTAAAACCACTAGTCTAGTAGCAGCAGGAGTAGCTACAGCCTACAATTAGCGAGTTAATGAGTTCATTACCCAGTTAAAAATAGGTTATATTAAAATCACACCAGATTTAAATTAAAATATAAACACCATAAAGAAAATATAAAGAAACTGGTGATAAAGGCTAAGTTCACGATAATATACTACATTTTCTCAACCCAAGCCAGCCGTTTTTACGTATATATTTCTCTACAACTGAATTTTCTCGTCATCACTGAATATACTACACTCACCTCCACCAAACAAAACTTGTTTCATGAAGAAATACTCTAATCTCAGCATTGTAATACTCAGTGTATGCTCCAAGTCGATTACCAGTACTTCTCGATTCTGTCCAGTGAACCTTAGCTACACCTCGCATGAACACGCAAAGTAACTTCATCTTCATATCACCCCGCAACTCAACAACACATTTTCCGCTAACTTGCTATCCGGGATAGAAGACAGTTTTGTTACCGTCAAAAACATTCTCAAAAGCCTTCAACTTCCCCATCTTCTTTGTTAATAGTAATATTTAACGTCATCCGTTTGAAACAACACACCAATTTGTTTTCATTTCCCAATAACAAAATAGTAATCCAGGCCTAAAATGTAGTACCAGTACAAATATGAAACTACCTTTGCCTAACTGAATCACAAGATTAAAGAAGAAAGTATTACCAAGCAAACCCAAAATTACCGGAAATCTTGTAGTATCCAATCTATAACAATTACCGTATTCGACTGTCGCTGATTGCTTGAATAGGATATTGTGCACACGCGTTTGATGTATCTTTATAAAGGGAGTTCGGTTTCGGCATTACCTTATATCCCCTTTCACGGAATCTATTCAACAATGGTCCCACTCGTTTTTCTGTCATTCATGGAATTTGTAGACGCAAGATGAGTCGTGAAACGACAGTTGTTATGGCGGTGCATTTAATAAGGAAAGATTCCTTAAACCATAGGATTTACTCGTTTGAACAACATCTCATCACCTTAAAGTGTTGTTTGTCTACCAGCGTTCCACATGCGACAGCATGAGCTTCGATAGCCTAGTTGCTGTAGTTTTATATTTCAGAGGTTCTAATTGTTGACCGTATATAATCTCTTTCACGTTGAGGACAGTTAACTCTAAGAAATAGGCCTGGCATGGCCAAGCGCGTAAGGCGTGCGACTCGTAATCCGAGGGTCGCGGGTTCGCGCCCGCGTCGCGCTAAACATGCTCGCCCTCCCAGCCGTGGGGGTGTATAATGTGACGGTCAATCCAACTATTCGTTGGTAAAAGAGTAGCCCAAGAGTTGGCGGTGGGTGGTGATGACAAGCTGCCTTCCCTCTAGTCTTACACTACTAAATTAGGGACGGCTAGCACAGATAGCCCTCGAGTAGCTTTGTGCGAAATTCCAAAACAAACAAACAAACAAACAAACTCTAAGAAAAAGATGATAAATTATTAGATGGGGTTTGTAAATATCTCAGATCAACCTTTTAATAATATTTTATTGTAACTTTTATTACTCTTTTAAGCTGATCGTGTATCTGCCTAATACAGTCGATGATCAGCGGCCAAGGTAGTACGTTATAAATTAATGACAGCACTCTCGGTGTCATTTTCCGGCTGTATTTCCTTAGAACACGTTTGTGTATACTCATCAACGGTTTGGTTAGTTTTGAATTTCGCTTTAAGCTGAACAAGAGCTTTTTCTGCTATAGCTATCCCTAATTTAGCAGTGTAAGACTAGAGGGAAGGCAGCTAATCATCACCGCCCATCACCAGTTTGGGCTAGTTTTTATCAACCAACAGTGGGATTGGTTATGACATTTTAAGACTCCCACGGCTAAAGGGGCGAACATATCTGGCGAGGTGGGAATTTGAACCCACGCCCACCAGACTAAGAGTCAAGTGTCTTAACCACCTGGTTATGTCAAGACTTCAACAAATATCCAATCTTCAGATCCAATAACCATTGTTTTGATTTTCGTTATTGTGTTTTGATAGCATGTTGCACACCTGGAAAGCTCTGTGAATTAAACTATAAACTATTTTGTAGAATTTCCAATATGTAAAAATAAACCAGTAAAAGTATTTTTTATAGTAACAGTTAACTTAAAAACATTTACATCTTAATCTGATTATCTTAAAAAGAGTTGAAAAGTAAAGAATTGCTTGGGAGAGGGCTTGGCATGGTCAAGCGCGTAAGGCGTACGACTTGTAATCCGAGGGTGCGGGTTCGCGCCCGCGTCGCGCTAAACATGCTCGCCTTCCCAGCCGTGGGGGCGTATAATGTAACGGTCAATCCCACTTTTCGTTGGTAAAAGAGTAGCCCAAGAGTTGGCGGTGGGTGGTGATGACTAGCTGCCTTCCCTCTAGTCTTACACTGCTAAATTAGGGACGGCTAGCACAGATAGCCCTCGAGTAGCTTTGTGCGAAATTCCAAAAAAACAAAAAAAATGCTTGGGAGAGGATGTTTGTTTTTGAATTTCGCGCATAGCTACTCGAGGTCTATCTGCGCAGGGAGAGGATGAACGACCACTCTAATATTCTAAAAAGTATAAAACATACATTGTATACTGTCATTTAATTATTTTTTTTTTCAAATAAACGCTTGAGTTTTATGTAAATTAGTTAAGTAATTTGTGTTTGTTGAAATTAAGCACAAAGCTACACAATGGGCTATCTATGCCCTGCCCACCACGAGTATCGAAATCAGGTTTCTAGCGGTGTGAGTTCGCAGACATACCGCTGTGCCATTTGGGGGCGAGTAAGTTGTGTAAAATAAAAAAATCCATATTTTTTTGTGAGGAGGTAGAGACATCCACACTGTAGTACTGGCTATGTTCTATTCTAATTCATTCTCTTTTCTGCAGCGAATTTTATACATTATTGTTGTTATTTGAGATAATCCAACAATATCACAGGACTGCTCTTTAAACATTATCAAAGTATCATCAACATACATTTTATAAATCAGAAATTTGTATTCGTCTGGCCAGTACTGTAATCATGTCTTTTAATTTTTACACAGGAACAAGTTATCTAAACTGGAGCTAACCTTTGACCCTAAGACAACACTATCAAACTGATGATAAAAATTTATTTAGAAAAAAAAGAATCTTTACTGTTTTGCAGCAAACACAATTAACTTGTGAACTATGCACTTATACAAACCATTAATCTTCGATGCATTTTTATAAACAAGGTCAGTTGTCGATTTTACTACTTCATTACGTGAAATATTTGTATATAAAGATACTGTATAAAAATCAGCACAAAACATACGTTTTGAAATTTTAAGCCTTTAACAAATGATGCAAATTCTAAACGTTTCTTAACTATATAATTCAAAGCCTTTCTTTTACCTTTAAAAGATATTATGGGGTTTAGGTTATCCACAGTCTAAATTAAGCGTTACGACATATAATGGTTATTCAAGTATGAGAACAATTTAAGTCTATTGACAATTTTAAGAAATGCTGTGATTTCCTGAGAAGTATTTTAATGAGTGTAAAAAAAAAATTTTCTGCTGGATACTGAAAATTTAAAGGGTAGTTAGACAACTTATGAAGTACATTTTCTGGATCATCTAAGAAGGTAGTACAGCTTCCCAGTTTCGTTTGAAGTTGTTTAATTTCTTTTGCATTTCATTTCATCCTACAGTTTTAACTAACTTTTTGTTTACACTTTCTTCAATTAGCCTAATTAAATTTAAATAAGAGAATTTAAGTACCAGTAAGTTGGATTTTCATAAAGGTGTGGTATGGGCAGATTGACAATAAAGCGGTGAGATCTTTTTAATAACAAATATAACAACGTAATAAATGTGACTGAAGAATACCAACTACCTGTTATTAATTTATTTGTATTCAGTATTTCTGAAACCCAGACAATAGCTCCTAGACAATAGGTTGCTTTTAATTTCGTGTCATCACTGCACATGTAATTTATGAACAATAATTTTCAGTGTTCGGCTTTAGTTAGCCCTTGCTACTTGTAATCTTATTTTACCAATCTGTTAATTAACAAACTAAGATAGAGGTGCTTTATAACCAATTCTAATACAGGTTAGTATTTCTAATAAGACCCAGAACCAATGCCAAAACTTAATGCAGAAAATTTTAGCTTAATCGACAATAGTAGGTAGTGTATCACTCTAGACGCAGGTGCTGATTAGCTATCTCAGTCAGTAGTGGTAGGGGTAGGAATGGTGATGTCACAATGCCACCAAGTCAAACAAAAAAGATGTTTTACTAGATGGTAGGTGGTATTATAGTGTTACTTACCAGAGAGCACGTTGCTAGGGGATGTGTGACATCAAAATATTACTCAGCAGTGGGAGTGCTGTTAGCGTCCTGAAATCAATTGGTTGCTAAGATATGATGCAGTTATTGCAACATTACAAGTCCTAAAAATATTACAAGTAAAATAACGGTTGTATCTTAAGTATTGTTTGAGTTTAGCATAACTGTAGTAGCTTAATCTTGTGTGTTGTTGACAAGGCAGTTGGTATCACTAGGCAGACAGTGTTTTTCTAGATGGAGAGTGTTAGTAATGTACTATAGGTGGATGGTCTTACTAATGCACATTAGACGATTTGTTTTGTTTGTATTTTAATTTTTGCGTAGTGGAAGGCAATTAGTCATCGCCACCTACCACCTACTCTTTCACCAACAAATATTGGGTTTGATCACGAAATTATAACACCACACAGCTGAAAGGGCGAGCATGTTTGGTGGGATGGCGATTCGCGCCCTAACCACCTTACCATGCTGGGCCACAGTAGACGAATAGGTTTGCTAAGCTCATTGCTGGTAGGATCAATAGTCTTACTAGTGAACTCTATGTAACCAAGAATAATGTTATTATAATTCCATAGGAAGTAATTACCTGCATATAAATTTTATTTTGTGTTTACTATATAATTTTCACTTTAGGACAAAACTGGACAAGATTTTCTCCTAGAAAGATAGAGTCGTGTAATTTGTGTTGTAGGTATTAATAATATCACTTCTGTTTGTTTACGTATCAATCTGATGTATCATGGTATTGATATGGCATCTTATAAGGTTCTCTTTGTTTTATCAAATTCATAGCGGCAGTATATACGTCCACAGTTTTCGCAAATACTTATTTAAATGTCATAGTTCATGATGAAGAGAAATTGAATGATCAGATTAAGTTAATTTTTATTAGTATATATAATGAACAAGTATGCCATATTTTAAGCGTACTGAAGAAAGAACAGAGTTGAACAAGTGAAATCGATCATCAGTCAAACTTATTCTGGTAACATTTCAGATCGTGATGAATGACTATTACTATCTCTGAGATATGCACTGACAAGAGTGAATAAATTTATTGTTCAGTCTACTTAAGTAAACAATAGCACAGTTAAATTCATTGATCTCTATTGATGAAACTTTATCCAAAATAAATCAAAATTAGTGTGTACGTATTCTACATTTTAAAGAAAAAACAAAATTTGTCGAATAAATGTAATAACAATAAAAAGTTCATGATAAAATATTTCAGTTTTGTTGCTTTTATTATTTCTTATGATAACAAAAAATGGTATATGAAAAAGATATATTTTTCTTTTGCATAAATACATCACGTTTACTATACAATGTTTATCATTTCAAAATATACTTTACATCCAAAATAAGTTATTTGTTCACTATGTATGTTTAACAATTAAGAACTGAACAATGAACTTAAAAGTTAGTAAAAAACGAATTCGTCTATTCTTCCACTTCACATAATGATACCAAAAGCGAAATATGCATTCATGACAATCTTTTTCTCAAGATTTGAGGGTACATTAGATAGTTATTTTCTGTTTTTAGGTTACTACTTTCTGTTTTCGGTCTAAAACTGACATATTTGTAGTTTAAGCCTATTATTCTTTACAAATTTAACAAATATAACTTACAGTTACAATTTAGGTTCTCTTCTTGAAATTTATCTGAGGGGCAAAATCTATTGACAAGCTGACAGTATGATAACTTTGCTATTTAGGAATAACACGAACTGAAACATGTATGAATTATAAAATACTGTACTGCCAAGATTAAATTAAATTTCATACAAATAAAGTAAATTTCAATGTGTTCTCAAGATGGCTGTTAGGGGTATTAAAGTAAATTTCAGTTAGTGTACGATTCTTGTATTCATTATTTTCAGTTAAACACTTCTTCCAAGTTTTGTTCATTGGACCTCAACCTGAGAATCAAACTGTTCTGTTATCATGGAAGATTTGAACATAATAAAAAAAATCACTAATATATTCCAGATTCATTTTATACATATAACAACACGGAATCTTGATCATAACTGTAAAAAATAGGTTTAGGTTCTTCTCTCACAGATATTGAGAATCTGTAAACGTTATCATATTTACGGAAATTAGATTTTCTCCTCTGTAGTTTTTTTTTTTCTTAAAGAAAGCTACACAATCAACTATTGGTGTTGTGCCCACTACTGGTATCGAAACCTGGATTATAGCATTATAACTAAACTATTGTAGTAGTGGTAATGTTATTAATAGGATATATTATCGTTCATTTATATTTGATACAATATCACAATTTCTAGTTGCTTTAGCGCTAAACAAAAATGTAAAGTGTTCACATTTTTAATGATTTCTGTGTAGAGTTAACATTTTTAGGCTCTTACACGATATAAGAGAATGTGTTAAATACTGTGATGTTACGTCATTCTACCACTGGAACAATGAGCACTGTGAATAGTATATTACTTAATATGACTTAAAACAAATATTTTATTAGCAAAGAAACAAAGAAAATAATAGAATTATAAATAAAGAATTACCTTCCATGATATGCTCAAAAATTGGTTCATCACTCTTTCTTCTATGTAGCAGAACTGCATCAGATTGGTTATTAGTGATGGAAGAGACAAAATATTTAATATAAAATGACCCAGACTGATTAAACTTTAAACTGTTCATTGTAAACAGGTGTTAAAAATTGGGATATCTCTGAGTTTTGACTAAACTAGTCAACACTACCTGGAAACAAATAACTGTTACCGCTTGAGTGCATATAAATATAATTCATTGCATTCTTGAATGACATTGTAAATCTCTTACATATTTCATACGTCTGTAAAGTTTATGTAGATTTTAGATCTAAGTAAATATCATAAATACTAAAAGTAATAAGTAGAAGTTAATCGATCATAGACAAACTATTTTTCATTAAATCAAGAACAACAATTATAAATCATATTGTCTGAATACTTGTAGAATACTGTTCAAAGATTTTACTAATTTCTACAAGTTGACCACAGTTTAATCTTATTAACTATCAAGTCATTTCATAAGTAATGTCCGAAAATTTCATACAGAAAGTGCATAATCATTTCTGCCTTTATAGAAGGCTTTAATGACTAAAATATGTTGTAGGACATGTATAAAAATGTTCAGACGAATAAAAGAAACTAATCCAACTCCACTTTTCCAATAATTAACCAAATAAACCTTTATGAAGATGGAGGTGTCTAAGGAGCACATTAGGTATATAATGCCTTATGAATTTGAAAAAAAAACAATAGTGCAATAGAAACTACACAAAACATTCAAGGTGTTTATGGTGCGGAGTCTCTCTATGAAAGAAAAAGTTGAAGGTAGTTTCAGAAGTGCAGATCAGGTGATTACAGCTTAAGTGATGCGCCACGTTAAGGTCGTTATGTTGAGTTTAATGATGACTTGCTTCTGGCTGCACTTGATGAAGATTGTGCTGTGACTCAACCCATTGAACAGTTCACCGTAATCTTCAAAGTTTGAAAAGGTGTCAAAACTTGAAAAATGGGTCCTCCATGAGTTGACAGAAGTCAATCTTAGAATAAGAGTGGATATTTGCACTTTTCTGCACTCTCGTGAACGTAACTTACCTTTATTTGATAGGTTAGTGACTGGAGATTACAAATGGATATCTTATAAAAATGTTAATCACTGCAGACAATGGCTCAGTGCAGGTAAACTAGCTAAAGCACAGCCCAAAATGGACTTCCACCCTAGGAAAGTCTTGTTTAGAGTTTGGTGAGATCTTGTTGGTGTGATCCATTTTGAGTTGCTGCCACTCAATTTAACGATTACATCAGACTTCTATTGCCAACAGTTAGAGCGCTTGAATGTTTCACTGAAAGTAAAGAGACCTTCTTTGATCAGTCGTAAAGGTGTTATGTTACACCAGGATAATGCACGGCCCCATACAGCAAGGTTCACGTCTGCAAAGATTGAAGAGCTAGATTAGGAAACACTTCCACATCCACCTTACTTTCCAAATCTTGCCCCATTTGATTATTACCTATTCCAATGTTTGCAGAACTATCTTGATGGAGAAGAGCTTGAAACACATGGAGATGTTAACTACCCTCTCTACATTCTTTTTCTCCAAACTCCTAGAATCTTATAGAAGTGGTATTCAGGAGCTTGCGGATTGTTGACAGGAAGTAATTAGTGATAATGGAACATACATTATTGATTAAATAACATTAAAAGCATTTGAAATCCTTTCTCTCTTTCTGAATCTAAGAGCGGACATTACTTAAAGGATGACACACTTGCAAAGTATCACACACTTAATGAAATATAAAAAAACTTTACACTAATTTATTCAATTATAAAGGCTATTTATTTGTGAAAACATTATTTGGCGTTTTGATGAGCATATAAGTTTAAATGCTATAGTGTATATAAATTAAAGTTTTGAAATGTGTGAAAGTAGAATTACTGATTTATCAATAATTGTTAGTGTGTCAGTATTATAAAAACGAAAGTATTACTTATTTTAGCCTTAGGAAGTAAAAGGGGCGGCCTTGTCTCCACATTTTTGAGGTGTCATGGTCTGAACGAAATAACCAATGGAGATGAAGTCGCCAGCATAATTTTCATGTGTCTTAATGATACTGTTCATTTATCATCTAGCAATAATTTAAGGGCAGATGTATAACAGAGAAAGTTGAAAGATTATTAATTACTTATGTAGAGTAGTATATTATCATTTTTGACTGTTAGAGTGTATCGAGATTTTTTGTTTTATGCAAATAGTTTCAGCCAGCATTATTCCTAAAGTTACAAATGAGCAAGAAACAAACTCTAGACTAAGACTTGTAGAAATTTCTACAGAAAGACTAGATTATAATTTTCTACAATAGTAATGGTTAAACGTACCTTTTTTTGCATAAATCTTTCAAACTAAACTTTAGTGATCCATGATGACGAGAAAACCCACTTGTAGAGAAAATTATATTTGTAAAAACTGCTGGTATAGGTCGAAACGTTGTCCGCTCCACTACATAGTGCTTTTTCTACCCACACCATTATGATAATGCTACGTAATATAAGTTATGCTGCATGAGTTTCCGATTTATGTTACGTTCGTTACGTATTACGATTTCAAATAACCAGACATTGAATTTAGAAGTTAATTACATATCGATATGTATTACATTTAAGACATTTGCCAACAAGATTAATACACACAATTTTCTTTCTTAACAAAATATATATTATAATATACACATAACAAGATTTTGTAATAACGGTAATTTCAAATAGCTATAAAAATATTGGTTTATATACAATAGTTTTACAAACTATATCAATACTTCTATCTGGTCTAAAACTGTATATTTCATCGACGGTCCAGTTTCGCGATGAGCAAATTAATTCTGAGTTGATATTGTTACACCTCGCTTAAGCTGGCCAGGTTGGATGGCATCACGCGGATTTTAAACTGGCTTTTTACCGACGAAGACATTTGATGTCCTCGTAAAAATGCAAACGTTCGAAGTTAATTCACTGATTAAATGGTTTGTAATGTTCGAAATCCATAACATTTCTAGTCAAATTCTGTAGTTTCCCGATTTATAAGCATTAATCACAATTATAGCTTCCGAGACTTATAGTGGAGACCAAAAACAGTATTCTGTTACCGCGTCTTGGATAGCTTTTATATCAATTATTCGAGATTCTCGAACGTTCAACAATATTCGAATAGATGCTAGTGTTTTTGTGAAGCATATATTGTTGATTATTACTCTCGAGAATCTTCTGCAAATTTGGTAAAGAAACAGAGCTTGCGCAATACACATCTAACAATATACTTAACATGCATTAAACTGAAACAAACTCGGATGTTAATATAAATGTATAAGTGTAATTGTGTTACAAATTAAAAACGTTCAATATTGTTAATTGTAAAAACAACGTTATGTAAGTTAGATGAATATTCCTTTTAATATTTTGATACTTAAGACACGTTGATACTTGTTGATCTACATCACCTCCGGTGATTCGCTTGTGAACTATCTGTGCATTCTTCATACATCACCGCATCATCCTATCCTAGCTCTTGGGTGCTACTTCATAGAACTTATGACGAATACGTAGTTATTTCACATATGAAAGGACTGGTTAGATATTTCAGTGATTGTTTTTGTTTGTTTCTTAACTTATTCGAGAATAAAAGTGTCAAAGAAAGACACATATTCTTTGCGCATGTGTGTTTGTGTGGATAGATTATTGATGAAACCTGTACCTTCCAACCACAGTATTTGAATCATCTTTTGAACTACTCTTTTCCTAAACTAGTAAAAGTCACAAAACACCTATAAATAAAATATGCTGCACTTTACAAAACGCTTTTTTCTAAATTACAGTCGTTTCATTATAAACAATCGACCAAAATGTGTGAATATGTTGTTTCTAAGAGAAAAAATTATACTGACAGGTCATTTAGATAAACGTTTCACAACCTTGTATGAATAAAAAGTCTCGTACTTAAGTATGAAGTCCCATTTACTGAACTGTAGTTAGAAATATTTAATATTCCACTGAAAAACTACAAGTACAAAATTGCTTAAAGTAAGCTTAAAATCGCTCGTTTAGCGTAAGCACGAAGGCTTAGAACACTAAAATTTGTGGATCAATTCGGGAAGAGGACAAAATTCATAGGAAGGAGTTAAAAAGTATGGGTGCTTGGCTAGACATTCAGATTGTATAATGAGAGATTGAAAGTATAAGAAGCCTGTAAAAGCAGGTACTATGTTTCCAAATGCATCTCAGTCTTAAATTCTGGGGCATGTCCTCCCCAGGGAATTAATATAACAATATTAATTATATTGCTATATCAGTCCGATACAAGTAATCATTGTGCAACTTTATATTTAACAGGTTTCGATTCATTCTTTCTCTCAATTAAATATTTTCGAGAAAGATTTTATTACGGATTTACAAAAACACCTTTACTCTTAATCTTACCTTTTCTTACTGTTGTATTTTATTTATATATACAAGCACTCTGCTATGAGATTTTTATAAATATAACAGCACTGTTTGTTGTATGTCCATGTCACTACTTTGCATGGTGTGGATAGATCTTTACTAAATTTAACATGAAGGTTTGTTAGGTACATATAGAGATGCACACAAATTTGCTGTTTCATATTTTGTTTTGCACTCTTTTATGGGCGTATTTTACATATAAGGAAAGCAACTTTCATGTCTTTGGATAACCTTTCATTAATTATGAATTTACATAACTTCCTTCCATAGAACAGGCATTCCAGCTAGCATATATATAATAATAAGTTTATGAAATGAATACAATTAGTTGAAACCTGAAGTTAATAATTCTGCTTGGGGATAGAAGTGAGCAAAATACAATTAACTATTTGTAATGTTCATAGTTTCACGTTCACTTATAGTTTAAATTCATTACTTTTTCTTCATTATTTGTCTGTACAACACTACTGCTGTAAATAAAGCCATTTTTACACGCACAATTTCCATGTGTATATTGAAGTCTATAACAAAAATTTGTCAATGTGAAAAAATATAAAGCTATAAAAAGAACCCAGTCATACACATTAAACAAGCCAGAAAAAACAAGGGGGTCAGCCTTGTTGATATGTGTTTATTCATTGACTACACATGTACAAAAAAGAAACCTAACTACAGGTGGCAGCACTTATCTCAATATTCTTAACACTCCCATTTAAATTTAAGTTTTACACAAACTTACAATCACTGTCAATAATCTTATATTTATTCTAAATGTTTTACCATTACTTTCAATCTATTATTATCATCGTCACTTTATCTGGTTCATTGGTGTCAGTCCAACATTATCTCTGAACCTTTCAAATGACTTTGTAAGAACGTCAGCAGTCATGCTGTTTGTGGGACAATATTCCAGTTTTACTGATCCGTTCTGCACACATTGACGAATGAAGTGGTAACGAATATCAATGTGTTTTGTTCTTGTATGACCCACTGGATTCTGTGCCATGGCGATTGTTCCGTGGTTATCTTCCATGATACGAACAAGGTCATCAATTACGGAACCTATTCCTTGCAGTAGACTTCTTAACCATACTGTTTCCTGTGCTGCAAGACTCAAGGCTATATACTCTGCCTCTGAGGTGGACAGGGCCACCGTGAATTCCTTTTTGCTAATCCAACTTACAGTTGCTCCTGCTTGAATGAAGATATTTCCTGATGTGGACTTCCTATCATCCAGGTCTCCAGCAAAATCTGCATCTGAGTAACCAGTAATGACGTCTCCTGGTACCTTTTCAAACTGAAGACTAAGATCAGCTGTTCCTTTCAAGTAATGTAGGATTCTCTTTGCTGCTGTCAAATGTGCTGTGTTGGGCTGAGCACAATATTTCGATATTGCTCCTACTGCATATGCAATATCTGGTCTTGTTCCCATTGCAGCATACAGAAGGCTGCCTACCAACGACTGGTACAAACTGCGGTCAACCTGAGTGCTAACACCATCATCCTTTTGCAGTTTCACGTTTACATGTGATGGAGTTGAAACTGCCTTACACTCAGTCATTCCAAACTTCATCAGCATAGTTTGGATATACTGTCTTTGATTTAACTATACACAGCCATTATTTTCATCCCGAACAACACTGAGTCCAAGGATGTAATGGAGCTTTCCAAAGTCTTTCATGCAGAATTTTTCCTTCAGGGTTTCCTTTATAGTGATTATTTCGTCATCACTATCAGCAACCAAAATAATATCATCCACATATACTGCAACTATTGCTAGATTTTCACCCTTCCATATGTAAACGCATGGATCTGCTGAACTCTGAACAAATTCCAGTTCCATCATCTGTTCATGAAATGATTTGTTCCACCAGTGTGGTGACTGTTTTAATCCATACAGTGATTTTTTCAGTTTATACACAAGGTTTTCCTTCCCTAGAACAAAGTAGCCTTCCAGTTGTTCCATGTATATCTCTTAATCCATATTTCCATTCAGAAATGCAGTTATGACATCCATCTGGTGAATTTACAAGTTGTTCTGCACAGCAAATGCAATCAAGGAGCGAATTGATGCACAGTGCACCACTGGGAAGGTTTCCTCGTAATGCAGACCATAATTCTGCGAGTAACCTTTGGCCACCAGCCTACTCTTGAACTTCTCTACATTTCCAGTATTTCCATACTTAACTTTGAATACCCACTTACAGCCTATAGGTTTTCTTCCAGCTGGTAATTCCACCAAATCCCAGGTGTCATTTTCCTGTAAAGACTCAAATTCCAGATCTGTGGCTGACTTCCACTCCTTTGTATTGTCACCTAACATTGCTTCACTTAATGTGCTTGGCTCTATCATACTGCATAAGTTTGCAGTGTGACAAACTGATTCATTTGCTGTTGCCATATCAACATACTCATCATATCCATAGCGGATGGGGTTTCCTGTTTCTTGCTGGTCGTTCAACTTTATCTTTAACTTCTGTTTCTTGGTCCACTATCTGTTCACTTGATGAGATATACTCATTTGTCACAGGCTCTTGACCAAATCCTGTTTCATTAAAGATAACATCTCGCCGTATGAAAATCTTCCTGGATTTTTCATCATACAGTCGATATCCCTTGGTGCAGTTATCATATCCAATGAAACGTACCTTCATAGACTTCAGGTCTAATTTCTGTCTTGACGCATCTGGCACATGTGCATATGCAAGACATCCGAACACTTTCATGTGTTCTACATCTGGTTTCTTCCCATACCATCTCTCATATGGCGTATTATCATCTTTTATTGCCGATGTGGATACTCTGCTACCTACATACACTGCAGTAGCTACAGCTTCCGCCCAGTACATTCTTGGTAACTTATCATGTGATAGCATGCTTCTTGCTGATTCCACAGGAATTCTGTTCCTTCTCTCAACAACACCATTTTGTTCTGGACAATATGCTACTGACATCTCATGATGAATGCCTCTTGACTTCAAATATTGCTGGAACTCATTTGACGTATATTCTCCGCCATTATCTGTGCGTAGGGTTTTTATGCGCTCTCCATTTGAGTACAACTTCTGAAATTCCTTGAATTTCTCAAATACTTCTGACTTCTGTTTCAAGAAATACACTCTGCAGCATCTTGAGTAATCATCAATAAATGTAACAAAGTACTTGCTACCTCCAATAGATGGAGTTTGCATGGGACCACAGACATCACTGTGTACCAGTTGCAGTCTTCCCTTTGATCTGACTTATCCCACTGACTTAAATGGCTTCCTGTGCATTTTACTTTCAGTGCATTCCTCACAGAAACTGGCTTCATCAGACTTCTGGAATTTGATTCCACTTCTGACAAGCTTCTGTAACTGTGAAACACTGACATGCCCTAGTCGTTGATGCCATATATCCAAGCCATTCATGCTGCTGTTTGAGGCTACTAAGGCATTCTCAATAACACTGGTCTTACAGTCCAGTTGGTATAGACCATCATTCTTTCTTGTACCCATGCCATGGAGTTGTCCTGACGTACCTCGGATGTAACAGCGATTAACTCCAAACTGCACAATATTTCCTTTTTCAGTAGCAGCTCCTACTGAAAATAGATTGCTAGCTAGTTTTGGTATATGAAGGACACTCTGCATTGTGACATGCTTTAAATTACTGACTTTAAATGTCATTTCTAGTTTACAGTTTCCAACTCCAAGAGCTTCAACAGTTCTTCCATCACCAATCCTAACTTGCTGAGGTGTGTTAAACTTGTGATAATTTGATAATATGTTCCTCTGGTGTGTCATATGCCTAGATGCACTAGAATCCACCAACCTGGACCGTCATGCTTTCTTTCATCTCACATCAAAAATACTTCTTTTTCAGGAATAGTTTATTGGCTAGTGTGTTCCTATCAAAGTGAGCACGAAGTATATTCCATGTTTCCTTAGGTGTTGTGCATGAGGTGATAAGATAGAGTTGTGTACCTTGAATATTCAGAAAAATTGTTGAAAATGTTCTTTCCCTTTTCCTGTTGAAATCTGCTCTTGTTTGATCATTGGCTGTCTCTGCCAATACCTCTGTTTCAGTCACATGGTCCCATAGGCCAATAAATGTTCCATTTGAAATTTCCATGTGGCCCAATTATTTTCTCCCAACTTATCAATTGATATTTTATCTTCCATTGTCAAACTATTTCAACCACAACTGTAATATTCCTTTCTTTGATTTAGATCTATTTCTCCCTTTATATGACTTGAGAAAATAGAGTGTCAATCAATATTTTACTTACAGTTTACCTTGGTATTTCACAATGGCTTCCCGACAAAGGAAACGAATCACCCAGCACTTGTAATAAAGTATCCATGTAAATCCTGTGCCATCCAACAAAAATTGTCATCCAAAACTGTTCTACAGTAATCCTCGGTATCTCCTGGATTACTTGTACTAACAATTTTAAAACAGTTTCATCTGTTTAAGCACTATTAGAGCATTCCTGGGCCCATAACCTGTTGATATGTGTTTATTCATTGACTACACATGTAAAAAAAAAACCAAAAACCTAACTACAGGTGGCAACACTTATCTCAATATTCTTAACAAGCCTTACCTAGTTGCTTGAGGTGGGTCAAACGTGCATCAACTATATCATCTGTGTTTAATTTTAACGGATGGAGATAAATGTTACTGTTGGATCGTTGTTGCACATTTTATGGTGGGACAAATATTAACAATAACTGTAATAGTAGAATACACAGTTGCCCCAATTGTGTCTTTCAGCTTGGCTTGTGTGTCTAATATGTCTACTTTATGTAACTGAGATCTTATTATTTTGCATTTTTCACACTGATAACGTTTTTGTTATATACATCATTTCTTTGTTTCACAGTGCTACCTGAATTGTGTATTCAGTGGCAATGATTTTGATTGTTGTTTAAAAACTCAATTATCCAATGAAAGAATACATTTTGTGTGTACCTGCTTCTGCTGCTGTGTTTCCAAAAGTGGTGATTTCTGGCTTTTTTCCAAACAGTAACATTATGCAGTTGGTGATGTCCATGTTTAGAAACAAGGGTAACCCAGTGTGTAGCCTTGTTGATAAAGTTATAGTGTACCAAACATGCCCTTGTCTGTTTGATACTATCATAGAACACATTGGTTTATGTATATATATTTTTAGTTTCATTCTTTCTGAGTGAATGTTTCTTTTCATATATCAAAACGTAGTAGTACTGTGTATTAGCTGAGTGTCCAAAAACTCAGTTGTTATCAGTAATGCTAATTTATTGTTACATAACTCAAATAACAAGAATAATACTTTTTAAAAATAAATTTCAATTAGTATTTTTAACTGTAGCAAGAAATAGTGAGAACTAACAACATTTTCAGTTAAATAGATTTATTTAAACTTTGAAATAATACCACAATAAAATAATGAATTTATCAGAAAATGGCAAAAATTCAAAGAAATCATTGTCTTTAGATATAACCAGCACCATATTGTGCATACCAATTAATGAAAAAAAAAAACACTGTCAAGAGTTCAAAATTATAATTACTAAGACTACACAAATACTTCACTCTCCCAACTTCTATAAATAGAAGGTTTTATTATCAAACGTTTGAGTTTTATTGGTTGTGGTACTATTTTTACAACATATAATTCTACTCAATTAATATTCACCAACAAATTCACTAACTAGCAAATGAAAAGCATCTTTATTGTTACTTGATTAACTTAAGTTGGATATTTAAGATTTTGGAAAATAACTATTTCACCATATAACTCATATACTACACAGTGAAACTCTTTCCTATAGTAATTTTTAATGATAAACAGGCTCTCATACAGCACTAAGAACTTATCAGTAATGCTTAATTACCATACAAGTATTCTTGAAATACCCACTGTTTCTATTCCTAGGAGCTATGTGGGTATGCTTTGAAAAGTAGTTTTTCCAACTGAATCCACTATATAGTTTTTAGGGCCTTCAATAAATCAATCACACATAACATTTTTTGTATGTCCTTAAATTTCCAAGTTTTTTATAATTCTTGGAAATACAAAATACTTGGCTAAGAAAGGTTTAGGATGGCATAATCATCAGTCATCTAATTTTTAAAATACCAAACTTCTTTGGATAAATGATTTTGCCAGTCATTTGCTAATTAGATTCAAAATGAAAAGTTTCTTCTTATAAAAGTTTTTTATCTAAATGAAAATTTTAGTAGTACATAACATCTAAAATATTAACTCATAAAATGTTCACATCAGCATAAAGAAACTAATCAAAACAGTGAAAAAAAAAACAATCTCAATAAGGCCCATTTATTTTTTTTGCTAATTTATGTAGAAAGCATAGAAATGAAATACAAATTAAAATTTTGTATCTTTTATAGAAAAGAATCAAAATTCAAATGAAATATACAACACTTCTGAAACATCAACTAAATACAATTCTTTTCTCTGAAAGACTAGTTAATTCAATAGATATAGATTTCAAGTATTATATCTACAACAAAGAAAAATTAAATTCTATTAAAAATTCTAAAAAATCAATCTTTGAAAACACTTTGAATGTTTGACTTCAAGTAGTAAAACTTAGTAAAAGCAATTCCAAAAATTTTAATTTTTGTCTAGTATTAGATTATAAATAGAGATATTTAAAACAACTTTAAAATTGTTGATAAATGCATTTTATCACTGATAGCTTTTCCCAAAGTGGGTAATCACAACCAAATGATAATAAATTGCTGCAGTTAGAGTTGTTCCAGAACAACATATATTCATAGATTAAAACCTATAAATATAATGATAACATAATTTCATTAAACTTCTAGAATGCATAATAACTGTGGTTGGTCACAAAAATACAACAACAATGAAGCAAATAACAAAATAGAAAGTCCATAAAATATCATCACCATTTTACCTTAAAAACTTACCACTCTCATTACTAACACTATATTGTTCAAAAATTTTCTAGCTGGATGGAATAAATATTCTATTAAAACTTTGAATTTTAATAAAAATCACATGTATAATTTGTTTTGTTTGGAATTAAGGACAAAGTTACATAATGGGTTATCTGGTTTCTAGTGGTGGCACACATACACACATATATGAAGCATATCCATGAGTTACCATATATCATTATGAAGGTAGGGGTAATGCAAAAAATATCACACCTATGCAAATGATTTTAAATCACATAAGTTAGAAATGTAATATTTGCAAATAAATAAAAATAGGATTAAAACTCAGTAAGCTGCCATAGAAAACTTACAATGATTGCATGAGTACAATCATACTTGGTTTCTGAGGCATTGCTAGGCACTAGGGCATGAAATCTGTGTCATGATTCTATTTGGCAATGCTCTGAATCTCCAGTTGGTGTCTTGAAAAATTAGAATAGAAAACCATAATTCATATCATACCGAAATGCCAAAAATCCATCATCTATGAGCCTGAGCCTTGAATCTCTTAAGCATCTAGTAACAACTCTGCTTTGTTTAATTATGATCTCTTTAAAGGATATCATTTAACCCCAATAACAAAAGTCTTCTCTTGTACTTTTGACACACTTTGTGGTGAATCACTCAAAAAGCTAATTTTATGGGTCTCTAAGTAACATTTGAATACACTTTTTTTATGACTAATTATGCAACATTACATGGTTCCTGAAAATGAATTTCTTTTAATATGAAAAAATAGAGAAATATACAGGGTGGCCCGTAAGTCCCTACCCATCCATATGTTATTATGTCATATTCAATAATACTAATGATGAGTTGAAGGCAGCTGTTACTGCAGCATTTGGAACAATAACCCCTGCTATGTTGAGGAAAATGTCTCACAGAACATTGCATCACATAATATTATGCAGCAAGAATGAGGGACAGCACACAGATACACTGGATACATAAGATATATGGATGGGTAGGGACTTACAGGCCACCCTATATGTATATATGTATATTTTCCAACACTGAATAATTGTAAGACTACGTGTTGAAATAGTTTGTTTGAATCTGAATTTTTAATAAGATCTTAATAATGAACTTACTACCACTTTATCTAAGTTCTTCATTTTATCTGTAGTTTCTTCTCAGCTGTCAGGTGATCCTTCATTTCTCTTAAAGGAACACTGAGCCACTAGTTTCACTATACTGCAAGAAACACTGCTAAAATTCAGATTATAATTAGATATAACAGTACTTAAAATATGGATTTTATATAAATATTTAACCTTGGAATCAGTAATTTTCAGTTTAACAATAGTTTTAAATTTAACTAATATTCTTGTATTATAGCAATTCTTTGAAACTTTATCCTTCCATGACTACAATTATAACACAAATGCAATATCGTACATTGGTTTGGTTTGCTTGAAATCTTGTGCAAAGCTACACAAGGGCTATCTGCTCTATCCATCCCTACTTTAGCAATGAAATATTACAGAGAAGGCAGCCAGTCGTCACCACCCACCTCCAACTCTTGGGCCACTTGTTATAAATGAATAGGGGGATTTACTGATACATTATAATGTCCTAAATGCTGAAAAGATGGGCATGTTTGGTAAAGCAGGGATTCAACCTCATGACCATCAGATTGTGAGTCAAGCACCCCATCCACCTGCCCATGCTAGGTCTCTAGTATCATACACACATACCTGGCAAAAGAGAGAGAGAGAGAAAAACACCCAATAAAACATTTATGATTCTAGTTATTTTACAGCACTTGCTTAGATATTAAAAGTTATCCTTCATTTTTTGGGGAAATGATGGAGGGAAAAAATATTTTATTTTACAGTTTCAGTCTAACTGTGTTTGAAAACAATCTGCCTGACAATTTGTACACCCATGTATGTGTATATGTATACACAAACACATGAAAACAATTTGCCTTATGGTACATACACATGTCAATATATGTACACACACATAATGAAAACAATTGCCTGATAATATACAAATACATATATAGATGCATCTGTATACACATAATGAGACAAAAAGAGATATAAATTACAAATTGAGATTCAAAAACAACTTTTAAAAGCTCATTCTCATTTATGTACTTAATTTTTTTACTTTAATTTCACTGAATAAAAATTAAAGTCATTTAGATATTATGAAAATATAAATCATATCTGAAGTTTCTTAAAACACTCATTCTACAACCTAAAGAAGTCTGTATATATTTATATAATTAAATGCAACTTTATAAGAGAGAAGGAAAAAAATGCAGCCACAATACAAATATCTAACACCAGGGTACAGATTATAAAATGGGTCATAATGTACTGTGCCCTGGATTTTAGAGGTACTGGTGAAAGTAAAACATAAATTGCATTGAGGTTATACCACCTATCCAATTTAACCTCATTTTTAGAGCTTCACATGATTAAGACTAAATGTCCAATCAGTAATTTCAATTATTTCAGCTATGATAAATTTTAGAAATTAGTTTTTATTGTGCATATTATAATATTGTTTAAACCAGTATTTTCAGATCTATATAAACATATTTTGTTTATCACAAAATTATTTAAAATATTTAAAGTTTTCTCTTCAAGCTAATTAAAAACAATTTATGTACTAATATATTATATCAGGTATTAAGAACTGTACTACTAAAGATGTGGGACATTGTGGGCTAGACCACCCACATCTGCTCAATTTCTTTTATTTCTTAATTATGTAAAGCTGCAAAAGTTAAAGTTAAACTGGATAAACAGTGTACCCTTGACACAATTTGGGTCTTACTTCTGTCAGTACTTCTAAAAACCAGAGTACTTTACATGATGACCCATTTTATGATTTGTGCCCTGATGTTAAATGTTTGTATTATGGCTGAATTTTTTTTCTCCCTCTCTTATGAACTTACATTTAATTATATTTATCTAAGATTTGGTATGCTGCATGAGATTCACACTATTCTTCCCTATGATGTATTTTCTTTTTAGTTTAAGCTTTTCTAATTAAATATATATTTATACATAAAATAAAAACTGCACTTAACTTCCATCAAGATGTTAATGGCTAAACTTCTAAGGAGTAAAAAAATTTTAATTTCTTGCTTGTGAAATAAAAAAGCCATTATATAAATAATGATTTTTTTTATCTCTTACCATACTATACAAAATTTCATCAATGATATGTATTTTCTGCATAGATATAATAATAATAATTATGTTAAGTGCTTTGTTGTTGTTTTTTACAATTTTGCGCAAAGCTACATGAGGGCTATCTGTGCTAGCCGTCCATAATTTAGCAGTATAAGACTATAGAGAAGGCAGCTAGTCATCACCACCTGCTGCCAACTCTTGGGCTACTTTTTTACCAAAGAATAGTGGGACTGACCATCATATTATAATGCCCCCACAGCTGAAAGGGATGAGCATGTTTGGTGTGACAGGGATTTGAACCCGTGAACCTCAGATTACGAGTTGAGTGCCTTAACCACCTGGCCATGCTGGGCCATTACGTGCTTTATAATTTATACGTATCTTTGTTTGATCTGAACAGTTTTTTATTTCATACTCTTTTATAATGCATAAACATTATACGTATAATATTAAAATAGTTTTCAAGCACTTTCCTTTTATTTTAATGGTCATTAGATATGTAAAAAAATATGAAAGTTTGTTTATTTAGAATTAAGCACAAAGCTACACAATGGGCTATCTGTGCTTTGCCCACCACAGGTATCGAAACCCATTTTTAGCAGTACAAGTCCACA
The DNA here is from genome assembly GCF_004210375.1 of Tachypleus tridentatus. NCBI lineage: Eukaryota > Metazoa > Arthropoda > Merostomata > Xiphosura > Limulidae > Tachypleus > Tachypleus tridentatus. The sequence continues at coordinate 8,730,479 of NC_134832.1, read as the reverse complement.
GACATACCACTGTGCCACTGGGGAGCAATAAGAAAGTTATCATTAACATTTAGATAAATAATGTTCAATGAAAGCAGCAACAATAATCATTTTCTAGTCATAAACATCTTATCCTCATTGATAAACTAGAAACAGCTGAGTATGGTAATAACAAAATATAGCTTTGATTCATTAAAATAGTTATCATGCATGTCAAGTATTTTTCTGGAAAGAAGAAGTATTAACTACATAAAAGACAGCATTCCAATTAAAAATATAAAAACAACATTTTTACTATTTTTATTGTTAAATCTGTAGTCTAAGGCATACCCAAAATTATAATGAGGCAATATTTACATTTCTCTTTTCATGTTAAATCCTCTGATACCAGTTAGTGGAAACCTTTCAGTTACAATGCAGTGATATTTTACATTTATATATATAAATTCAGATTTCTTATTTTCTGATTTACATTATTAAGATGTTTTTAAGTTATTATGTGTATAATTCATAGGTTTTACCAATGTTTTCCAATACTTAGAAGATGAAATAAGAATAAAAGACTAACATTATCTCTACACTTGAATTTTTTATATCTGAATATATAATAAATTTACCACTATTATCATCCATATATGTGAAAAAGAATACTGAATGTCCTTGCATAGTATAATAAAAAAAAAAACAATTTATATTATTTTCATGCTTTAAGTCTTCATTCTTAAACTGAACACAATTAATTTATCTGAGGCTACATATGTGCATACTTCATCATATTGCTTAAACTGAACCTCAAATAATCTAATAATTTAAATGTTTAAGTAACAGTATCAGTACAGAAAATACCTTGAAGATCTAAATGGTTTTTCAAGAAGGAAGATTTCTCTTAATAGATCATAAATTTGTACAGATATCACTGTAACCATCAAAAATTGAAGTTCGACTTCAATTTTTTTGGAAAATGGAAATAAACCAGTCTTTACTCTTAGAAGTAACAGCAACTAAAATTTCAAATTCAAAAACTTCTAGAGACAATGACTGTACCCAAAAGATGAACATATTTGAAACAAAAAAGATAAATCCTAACCTGATGTTCTATGGTGGAATTAATGTGCAACACTCTTTGAATTTTGATTGTCTAATGGTAAATCCTTATTTTTTTGCAAAAGATTTCTATACACAGATTTAGAATTTAATCAAAGGTATTATCAAATATCATGTTGAATATATTCAGAAATGATGTTCAACCTGGAAAGGATAACAATTTCAGCTTGTTTTCTTTGTCTTTCTCTTATCAACTTCTGTCATAAGGCTAACATTTGGTCTAATATCCTTGTACATTATCTGAAAGAGAACACAGTGAGAGCAAATTAGAGATAAAAATATCTAAATAGCTCTCATTTTGTACAAACTAATTTTTAAATATTTTTGTAATAGTTTTACAAATTACATATTTGTTTGAAAAATAAAATACCATTATAGATGTTCAGATGCACTACTTATTTATCAAAGAAAAAACATTCATTTGCTTGAGCTTATTACATTTTAACTTACACTTGTGTGTTTTCATTTAAGTATAATGTGAGAGATATGATTTAAATCGTTGATACAGCTTCAGTCTTAAATTTAATTATTTTAAAAGCAATAGTTTATTACAAGTTTATTTACTTAATTGTTTATAAATCATACATTGTGTAGTTCAATAACTATGAAATGGTGATTATTATATTAATTTATCATATTACTAGAACCCTCTGAGTTTTTCTTGTTTTAATAATGTCTAGTAGTGAGTGGAACATTCCTGACTTCTGTCTGGCTAAAAATACATGCCAAAAATGTACATAGATAGATAGATCTAGACTTAGTGATTGTGAGTTTAGTCATATGAAATGTATTGTGGCAATTTTTAAAGTGAAATTGTCACAGATTGTATTGTAATAGCAGAGTAAAAAGATTAATTTGTCCTGTCAATTGTGTTCTAAAGTAATTGAACCAGTGTGTATGGACTTTGACAAAAAAAAAGACATTTATTTAAAGCTTTTGATACCAATGTGATAACCAAAATTGGAATGAATAGTATACATTTGACGTATTTGATACATTATTTTAATACAAATGGAATGTGTGCTGTTTCTTTATTGTTGAACTTTATCACCAATGAATTCTAAACACCTATTGTAAAGAATCCTAAAATAAAAGCTCTAGTTCTGCTTAAATCAAGCATCTCTGTACTATGTTGAACTTTAAAACTACCACACAGCATCATACTAAGTAATGAAGCCATAGTTTGCATCCACTTATCAACATCAATTCAATTATATAACATCATACTACTAATAACATGAAATTTAGTCATGCTTCACTAATAATACCATAAATTTAAATCTCCCATAAATTTAATTGATTGAAAACAATATTATAGATAAGTTTAAAAACTAATTTTATAATACTGATGTACTGTTACATATATGACTGTTTTAATCTTATGTATAGTGCGAGTGTTAACTTTAGTTATTTTTAGAATTGTACATTGTGTAGTTCAGTTGATATAAACTGGTAATTGTTGTATTATATCCAGTTTATAAGAACCTTTTACATTTTTAATGAATATTATTACACCACAATATTTTGTAAAAAAAAATTTTAAATCTCAGTCAAGATATTTATAAATATGTCTAAAGTGTTCTTCAAATAAAACAAAGTTGGTGAGGGTTGTCTGAACTAGCCATCCATAATTTAGCAATCAAAGACTAGAAGGAAGGCAGCTAGTATTTTATCAAAGAATAGCAGGATTGACCATCACATTATAATGCCCCCATGGCTGAAAGGGCAGGCACATTTGGTGGGATGGGGATTCAAACCCACAATCCTCAGATTGTGAGTCAAGAACCCTAACTACTTGGCCATGCTTTGCCAACTGGTGAGAGATATAGTCAAAACAAATCTAGACTATGTGTTTGTGAGTTTAATCACAGAAACATACAGTGGCAATTTCTAAAGTGAAATTATTGCAGATTGTATTATAACAACAACATAAAGAACAATAATTTATCTTCTCAATTGTGATCTAAAGCAATTGAACAAATGTTTGCAGACTTTTGATAAAAAATAATTATTTAAAGCACTGGATACAATGGTGGTAAACAATAGTACAAATTAAGTGAAACTATCACTGATTTGTTATTTGTGTTTTAATTCTATAGTAATTGCATGAACCAGCCCATGTGGACTTTAATAAAAATAGAGAATTATGTAAAGCTCTGGATACATTTGTAAATATGTTTGACTTATTTTAATATACTGTTTTATAACAAGTGGGCTGTGTGCTATTTTATTTTTGAAATTTATTGCTGACAAGATGCAGACACTTACTGCAAAGAATCTTGCCCACACATGAGTAAAAACCAAACATAGAGAGTACCTTTCTTTCAAAATGAATGCTGTACAAAGAAAAGCACTTTTTTGATCATCTACATCTAGAAAACAAAGGAATATCTTAAGTTTTCAAGAGTTACCTACAACATTTCATGCTTTCATAAAAGAAAAATAACATGTAAAGCTATTCATTTTTTTTAGATATTTAAAAATTTAATTACCTTTTCATTGTTATCAGGTACCCTGGAAAGGAAATCCAAAAGTTCATTGTTTGGTATTGCATGTGGATTGCGCAGTTTTTTAGTAAATTTGTTGATTCCTATAAAAGAAAAATAGCTGTCAAGTTAATGCACTTTAGTTGAAAAAGAAAGTTCCTATTCAAATTGGTTTACAAAAAAAGAGCAGAAACTTGCAAAGTAAAATTGTGCATTATTAACAATAAAACTAATACTTGGGTTCAACCAAACTGATATATTCATTTTTCTATTATTAGCACTTTCTAGTTTTGTGCTTACAAATTTTATACTTTTTGGGATAATTACTCACTTTAAACATTCATAAACATAACTAAATTTATTTACAAATAACTCATTGTTTCAATGGTAAGCTTGAGGGCTAATAATGGTAAACAAAATTAAACTGATTGATTTCACCATCAACATTTTTTTTATTATTTTGTGAAAGCCTGGATTCAATGTAACAGAGGACGTTTGTTAAGTTCAGGCATCATTCTAAATACTCTGATATACACTGCTGGCCAAAATCTTAAGGCCAACGAACAAAGAAAAAATATGCATTTTGCATTGTTAGAGTATTATTTGAGTAGAGCTTTGAAAGATGAAAATAAGAAAAGGGAAAATAAAAATAAAAAGCTTTTTAGCATTTAATAGGAAAAATATGAACACTATGAAATTTGCTTAAATACTAGCTGGTCAAAAGTTTAAGACCATACCAAAAATAAGTCCTAAAAAGGGATAGAAAATGCCCAAAAAGAGTGAGTTACATGGCCCGGCATTGCAAATAACTTCAAACATTCGCTATGGCATGGTCGATATAAGTATTTGCAGAAGACTGGCTGGAATGTTATTCCAGGTGGTGAAGATGGCTTCACAAAGATCGTGCACTGTTTGGAACTGACATCCATTTCTACAGACTTCCCTTGCCATCCACCCCGAAACATTTTCAATGGGGTTCAGTTCAGGTGAACACGCTGGATGGTTCAAAAGAATCATGTTATCTACCATGAAAATGTCCTTTGTCCTGCAGGCATTGTGGATTGCAGCATTTTCCTGCTGAAAGATCCAATCATTTCCACACAAGCGAGGGACTTTGGTCAACAAGGATGCTCTCTCCAACATGCCAATGTAGCCAGCTGCTGTTTGATGCCCCTGTATAACCTAAAGCTCCATTGTTTCATGGAAGGAGAAAGCCATCCAGATCATGATGAAACCTCCTCCATTGTATCATGTCGAAAATGTCTCTAGTGGGATATCCTTATCCTGCCAGTAACGTTGGAAGCCATCTGGATCAGGTTAAATTTTTCCTCATCAGAGAACAAAACCTTCTTCCAATTTTCTACATCCCATGTTTGGTACTTCTTAGCAAAGAGTAACTGAGCTGTTTCATGGTGTGGAAGGAGGCATGGTCTTTGATGATGTTTACAGTTTTTAAAGCCTTTCTCTTGTAGATGTCATCTTATTGTTCTTGAGCTGCTTTCTGTGTCCATAAGGGCATTAATCTGGTTCGACGATTGGCTGATGTCTTGCCGGACAACTTGTCAAATCCTCCTGCTCAATGCCAGCGAAATTTTCTTGGGCCGACCACTTGAAATTCTCGTTCTGTATCCCTCAGGGTCTTTTAAGAAATTTGCAACAGCAGTTTTACTACGCCCAATTTCACCAGTGATGGCACGTTGAGATAGACCTTGCTTTTTCAGCTCAACAATTCTGTCAACTTTTTAGCCTTTGCCACGTTTTTACCCAATGTAACACAGGAGATGTCAGTGGGAGATGTTTACAATGCTAATGCTTGAACACAAATGACTAAATTTCGTTACGTGTTTACTGATTAATGCTTCGTTTCAGTATGGTCTTAAACTTTTGACCAGCTAGTATTTAGGCTAATTTCATAGTGTTCACATTTTCCCTATTAAATGCTAAAAAAGTTTTTTATTTTTATTTTTCCTTTTCTTATTGTCATCTTTCGAAGCTTCACTCAAATAAATGGTTGAGTCTAAGAATGCAAAATGCATATTTTTTCTTTATGTTCATTGGCCTTAAGATTTTGGCCAACAGTGTATGTTCTTTGTAATTTTATGTATTTTGTTTTAAATCAGTCAAAGTAACTCAAACAAAAGGAAAAGAAGTAATACCTTTTATAAAGTCGTTGTATAGATCCTTCAATCACAGTTTAGCAATATTTCTAGTTTCTTAGATAACAAAGTTTATTCTTTATGAGATTACCTTAATTCACCAACTCTCATTTTCACAACTATATTACCTTAATATTCTTATTCATAAACTGCTTTTTTTTTCTTCAGGAAATGATCAAAATAATCATCTAATATAAGAATTTAACTTCATAATCTACATTGAAACAGGAACAACAACTTTAGACTTTGAAATAATTATTGAAATTTAACAAATTACTGATGAAATAAGGAGAATGCAACAGTAATTTTAAAAATTTCACTGTGTTATTAACAAGTATCTATAATAAGAATATCATGAAACTATAATGGTATCATATAAACATTTGTTGCTTAAGTATGGAAAATAAAAATAACTGATTAATATATGCAGCTTTGCATAGCTGTATAACATGAGTGATGGGCACTGTCATGTTCATGGTATAACAGTTATAAATCATAAACAATATTTTTTCAAATATGTGTGTGTGTATTATATGTCAATCAAATAAAGAAATGAATCTTGACTGTCTAAGCAAACTGTATTATAGATCACTTATTTCAACAAGAAATTTGTATTCTTCTGTTATAAAAAGAATTTGATGTTTAATAATTTTCTTTTTTTTTCCTATGTTTTTGATATTTCATAAGTTTATTTTCTAAAAGCTCAAAGTGATTACTGTGACATCTAATGAACTTGAATAACTTAAGTTTAATCATGTTTTTATTAACATAATTATTAACCATATAATATGTGCCATTATAAGTTATTTACTTTTATTATAATTTAAAATCCTGAAAGGACTAATGCATTGTATGGAAACCTAGACTTCTGTACTATTATAATTAAAAATAATAGAAACAAGAGTACTATATAATAAATACTGTAAATTATTTTATGCATAGATTCTATATTTTAAAGTTAAATCAACACATACACACATATAAGTGACATCAGCATAAAGTTGAATTATCTTTAAGTCTAATTAAAGTTCTTAACTATAATAAATATTTCATAACTGGTTATTTTATTGTGAAATTGCACCACAACTTTTATTGAAAGCATAAAATGAGTGGGCATTATTAAACTAAAAAACAATTCCCAAATAGGTTTCTGTTGAGTAATTCCTTTAGCTAATCTGCAATTTATAAAGCTTTTTGAATTGTAAAAAAGTAATTATTTCAAACTCTGGATTCAATGGTTTTAATTAAAAGGATAATAACAAAAGCTTGAATTCTAATGTGTATTACAGCAAAAACTAGAATTTGACATAAAAAGTACATTAATAAAATAAAATAAATAAAATACTTTTATTAATATGTTAAAACTACCCAAAAACATGGATAAAATAATCTTCAATTAAATTAGAACAACAGAGCAAGTGAAAGGTAATGCAATTCTTAAGATACAGTAAAGAGAGCACTTAATTTCTTTGAACTACTTTAAAAATACTAAAAACAAAAGTTAAAACAGCTGTCAAACTTACCCCATGCTATAAATATATAACGAATTGGGACATAATACAAGACTACTGTCCCCACTGTTAAAACAAAGATGGCTAGCCAAGACAAAAATGGTACACTGAAATTGAATGTACTAGAAGAAAAATAAACAAAAATGAATTCCAAGTAATGCTGATGTCATGTAATATACAACAAAAAAAGTCATGAATTATTTTTGCTAAAAGCTTGTTATTTCAAATAATATTACTATATTGTATCAATAATAGGAGAAAACGATAACAAATTCACACAACATTGAACCATGTTAGTATACTAGCATATTAATATGGTTCAATGTTGTGTCAGTTAGTGCTTCTACCATAATGGGGATAAGAATGTTAACTTCAAGAGGCAAGTTTCATCTTACTTACTCCAAAATGGTAGTACCTTATGTCCTTATTTTTTATTTTAACTTGGGAGAGCAGTCACCTTCCCACAACTGTCTGCAGACAGTGAAGGGTGATGTAAATGTGGGACATTGTAGGCTTGAGCATCTACATCTCACTCTCCTAATTTATAGTCTAATTGTGTCTACTTCTTATGTGAGATTAGCAAATTGGAGGTTAAGACTGATAGGCAGTGTATCCCCACTCTGCAATGTGGGTTCTAGTTCTTCAGTCACCTCCAAAGCCTAGGAAAAGATTTTATAATTCAAAGTTGTAGCTTGTGCCATAGGATTGTTTTGTAAAAAGTGCAGTGTTTTGTTTAATTTTAATGTGTTTTGTTTTGGCTTAAAAATTATTTTTATAATACAATTACTCAAAGATTGGGATTTGCTGTTTCTAATGCAGTCCTTCCTCATGATTTTGTTTACTTATTTAACTTCATTTAAATGTATTTTTTCAATTTCATATACATGTGTGTGTGTGTGTGTGTGTGTGTGTGTGTGTGTGTGTTTTGAGTCGCCTTTCACTCATCACAATGAACCTATATTTATATAAGATTTGAAGACATGTAGAATTTATGCTACTAATTTATTATTCTTAATTATTCAGCAAACAAGCTATTTAATCACCTGTGCTGAGTAAAAGAGAACTCAGTATATCATACGTACAATATACACTCCACCACTAGTCTTGTTCTTTCAATTTGCTTTTGTCCAGGGTTATTGATAAGGGGTAGAATCCACTAAAACCAGTATAACTCAATGATAATTGGTGAATCATATAATATATTGAGCTTCATATTTAATTTGTACACTAAATTATTCAGAATAAAAAATTACCAGTATCAAGGATACATACTTTTCAAATCCTATATAAATAGAGAATCATTACAGTGAGTAAAAGACAACTCCAGACATTCCACCACTGTATAAGACATAGTGTTGTTGATATACTAATCAAAATTATCTTTATGTTTGACTAAAACAAATGAAAGTATTGTTCTTTGTTTTTGTACTCTTTGTTGTTTCACTTGAATATCAATAAATATAAAGATCCACAGAGGCTGTTGAGTCAAAAAACAGCAAAATTCCCAATATTTTTCAACAACAGTCAAACTATAAAATAAAAAAATCATTTGAGTTATAAAAAATTGCATACTTATATTTTTATGACTGAATTTTTATATATTCAGTTGTCTTTGATTAAAGTACAGTACCCAAAATTTCAACAACTATATATATAATTTCCGTAAAGCTGATAATACCATGAATCTGTTAAAAGATTTTATATTTATGATAAAGGTAAATACTAGCTGTTTTAGATAAGTTACCCATTCAACTAGTAGATAGTCTCTACTACTTTATTAATACTTAAAAACAACTATTCTTTAAGACAAGCATCTTCCAACTAATCCAGGTAGTGTCTGTTTGTATGTTAGTACTTGTAACTACCATCTCTTAAGTATCTTCTATTAGTTAACTATTAACTGATCCAGATAATTTCTGCTTGTATGTTAGTACTTTTAACTACCATCCCTTAAGACAAGTATATTCTACCAAGTAAATGTTAACTGATGCAGATCGTCTCTGTTTGTACGTTAGTACTTGTAATTACCATCTCTTTAAGACAAGTACCTTCTACGAGTTAACTATCAAATGATGTAATTATTTTTCTACATGTATATTTAGCAAGTATTTATATCTACCACTTGAGATAATTACTTAATTAGCAACTGATGTAATATTCTCTACTAGTATGTCAGTACTTGTAACAAAATCCTCTAAGACAAGTATCATCTAGTAGTTAACTATCATCTACTGATTACTATTCAGAATATGTGTCCACCATTTTTTGTTTTTCAAATAAACCTTCAGTGATTAGTTAGCATTTAAAAAAATGTGATTTATGACATGTGAGTAACTTCATTCGTCACATGTGGTAAATAACTGAAGTTAACAATGATTCATTTTGAAGACAAAGTTTTACAGCTTCTGTTCACTTACTTTTTTGCTCTTTCTCCCATAGATGCAATTTCTCCTAAGATGTTTTGAACCATTGCTGTCACTTCCTGCACTGCTTGAAGCTTCTCCTTCAGAGATTTCTTTTCTTCCTTATGTGTTACAGATGTGAAGGTAAAATATTATGGTCTACTTTACACACTAAAAATTATTTAAATTAAAGTACATTTTACCTATATATCCTGTGAATGTACATGAATGACTTTATTTTAATAGACCAAATAACTAAAATATGTACAATTTTTGTACATCAAACATCTTTTCTAGCTTATCTCAAACACTCAAAACTAAGAAATCTTTTACTCAAACTGGCAATGAACATAAATGAAAGATTGAATGCCATTGGAAGTTAAACAACTTTATAATATAATGACTTTCTGTGACCGATAATCCAAGCTATTGTGCTACTGATAAAACTTATCATTCTTCAAAAAGTTAATATGTAAAATGCTTACTTATTGTTGCTTGAATGACAAGAATGTAAACTTGCATGAACTTGTGCAGAGTTAGATATCTGCTAGAATCCAGATTTGTAATACTTATTGTTCATGGCATTACATCAGGATTAGAATACCTTCCATGTGGAAATGGAGCAGTATGATTTAAGTTAAGCCAAGTGAAGAATGATCTGAACATGTCTAATTTCACCAAAGAACATAATTATTATATTTTAAGCCAAATATACATTCCATAAAGAACTATTTTTATAATACTTAAAAATACAAAATTTATATCATATTTTTCATTTTAGTAACACCTGTAGCTAAATTAAAATATACAAATGCATCCAATAGTAACTTCATTTTGTATGATGAAAAAATATTCAGGTGAGCCAAAACTCACTGCAGAGAACAGTAAATTTATTCTTAATTTGAACATCACATAAGTGACAGCATATTCCTATCAAAGGCTTCATGTCAATAGTTGTATCTCTCATGGCCTGGCATGGCCAAGCATGTTAAGGCGTGCGACTCGTAATCCGAGGGTCACGGGGTCGCATCCCCATCGCTCCAAACATGCTCGCCCATTCACCCATGGGGGCGTAATAATGTGACAGTCACTCCCACTATTCGTTGGTAAAAGAGTAGCCCAAGAGGTGGCGGTGGGTGGTGATGACTAGCTGCCTTCCTTCTAGTCTCACACTGCTAAATTAGGGATGGCTAGTACAAACAGCCCTCGAGTAGCTTTGTGCGAAATTCTAAAACAAACAAAGTATCTCTCATTCTGAAACAGAGGTGAAATAATAACCAGCAAATTTTACAACGGCCACATTTTTAACTTTTACAATACAAAGTGAGACCAGTTATTACCAGTCTCTAGTAGTTACATCTTTTCTCATCCTTATTAATATGCTAGGATGAGCTGTATGTAACAAAGTCTGTAATAACTACATGTACATATCTTACCATAAACAATACATAAGTGGAAGCCAATACTTACCAAAATCCTGCAATTGTTGTATATGTTAAAATAAAATATTAAAACTCAGCTCCTGAGTAGTGATAAATGTTAAACCTCATTATATATCAGTAACATATTGCATATGACTGCTAATTTCTTAATTAATCTTAATCATTTTTATTTCTGTTTGTTGTATTGGCCAAAAAAAAAGAAACATTACTTTCTTAAGATATAAATGACAAAATATTTATTGATATTATACACATTCTACTTTCATTCTACAGTAGCATGAAGTTCACGATAAGGTATAAAAAGACAATCTTTGTTTACTCACTTTAATAATCTATACATTAATATAAAGTACTTATTTTTTATGTACAATAGCACTGCACTTTTATACAAAGAATCTTGATTCATGTCATAAGCTAAAATATTTAACAAGGCTCTTTCCAAAATTTTCTGACACTTTAACTTACCCCCTTTGTGTCTTTACTATCATCTTCTTCTTCTTCTTCATCATCTTCAAAATCCTGAAAAAAAATTAACATAAGAATGTTTCTAACAGTGATGACTGATCACTTAATTTCACCCAATATAATTAAAAAATGTTTTATTTTAAAACTCATAAAAGGGCATATTTTTACCGTATTTGAGGTTGATATGACAAAGATGTTTATATTCTAGTATAATATAAGAGACTAAAAAATTGCGTATGTGAAATTTAATAACTCGTATCAAGCAAGATGTGGAATCATACATACTTTTCACTATTTATTTTCATGACCAAGAAAAGGGGTTCTGTAGGGCATAAGGATTTAAGTTGCTTAGTGAGTTGGGCAAATAAATGGCAGATGGATTGAATTTTAATAAATGCAAAATAATGCAAGAGGGTTACCATAATTTTAATTATAAGTATAATTTGTATAGCAATAATCTTTGCAGTGCATAGTTAGATATTATAAAATACAAAATCTACAACATAAAATAAAACAAAAAATACTCTATAACTACCTCTTCTTCATCACGATTAAGAAAGCTTAATCCCGTCACAGTGATAATAATGTAATTCTTCAAAAATACTAAGAGAAGGACAATGGGCACCATGTATAACTCCACTGTGTAAGTAATGATGAGAAAAGCCTGAAAAACAGTAATGTATGTTTATTTCAGCTTCAAGTAAATGTTGAAGAATTAAGTAAAGATTAACAAAATAGGTTTAAGTCTTAGAAAAATATGAAACATAAAACAACATCAATCAATAAAATGTTTGATACTAACAAACATAACAGGTAACCATGGTGGCACTCTTTCTGTCACTAATTATTTAGAAAATTCTGTGCTTAAAACCTGTCAATAGTCATCAATAACTCTAAGAGCTTTGTAATGTGAAATTAAAAAGTCTACAGGTAAACATTCTAGATTTTTAATAATTCTTAAAAGAAAACAAAATTAATATTTTTTATAATTATCATATTCTTAAAATGACGAACACAAAAGCAGCTTGTTCATAGCAGAAAATAGCTTACAGTATGAAGTAAATTTCCCCTACTCCACATAAATGAAGTACAAATATTGCATAAAGATATACTTGAAGTAATGTTTTTAAAATTGTACACACTGCATATGAGCTGGTAATTTCTGTCACATATTTTTCTATCAATTCTTTTTACTGCTTCAAATAATTGCAACAGAAAAGTAAGAACTCAGGGCATAATATAAATATCTTTTCAAGTCATTTATTTATATACATCCTGTAAATTCACTGGATTCTTTTTATTGCTTTTATACATGAAAATAAATTAGCAGAGAGTATGTTTTCTTAAAGTACTCTCAGTACAGTAATGCTTCTCTGATTTTATTATGAATATTCCCATCTTTAGATTAAACCTATTAGTATACTATTTGATTAACTTGAAAAAATATATCCTAACAAAGTCAAAATGTTGAAGTTATAAAATGAATTTACACTTACAATAAAAGCTGCAATGCTTCGTGGAGCAGATTCCCACTGGAAACAGCTATTAAGAAATTTGGCCACTTCAACAAAATCCAGTGCCATTGTTTTTACTCTATTTACATTTCTCATAAAAATCTATATTGAAAATAAAAAACACACACATAAAAAAAATCAATGTTTAAGAAGTATAGATTATTTTATAATAATCGTATAATTCCAATGAAAGAGAGTTTTTTAAAATACCACTATTGTAAACAGCAACATATTGGTCCTAAATACGATATACAATAACGTTCAAATTTGTTTGCAGATGATTTTGTTCTGTCTTCTTGAATCCAAAAGCTTGTTCACAGAGAATCTCATTTGTTTCTCCAAAGTAGACTATGTATGAGAATTAAAGTAAATTTAATTCACTTATCTTTTCAAGCTTTAATTGACAACAAATTAAAAAATATATATTTATATTTGTATCATAACTAAGCTTTTTCATCACAATAACAAAAATAAAAATAAACAAGATTTTGTTGTTTCTATTATAAAACAAAAATATGATCATATGGTTCTAATAAAATGAGCAAACAAAAATACACACCAATCTTTTAAACTTCTGCTCAGGTTGTATGTATTTAATTTCCTTGGGATTGAATGTTCTAATACTTGCTTTTACCTACAAAACACAAATTGTGGAAATTATTAATTACATAATAGAAAATATTTGTATCTGTTTTACATCTAATTTATTGAAGAATAAATGAATTAAGAAATTTAATTAGTCACAAAAACTGATTTGATAATTAGAAAAATTAATGTTTTTAACCTTACTGTTATTTTAAAAATTTTCTAGAAAATTATAATCAGGAAAAATTATTAACACAATTCATTTATAAGCAAATCTTATGATAAAATAATTCATGATTTACATACACTAAACTGATTTAACAGAGAAGCACAATGTAAACATGACCAAAAATTATCTGAAATGATCTTGCTTGAAAGATACTTTAATGAAGCTAATGAATAGTAACCAAAATATTGTGTGTATAAACACCACATTGATAAGTTTAAAAAGTTGTATTTATGATAAAAGTGCAACACTATTAAGATAGAAATTTAACATGCATACTCAAATAAAATTGTAAGTTTAGTTTGCAATCAGTCACTACTCAAAACATATTACATATTTTTATAACAATGGTTTGTTATAAGAAGAAAAACAGAAGATAACTACACTTTTAATAAATAAATATACACATATAACCTTTTATTACATATGGTAATGTACACACACAATTCCTCAATTATATTATCTCTTAACATTACGAACTAACTGATTTTTGGGTTCTACTATTATATCAATAAATGTGAGTAAATTAAATTTATACAAAAGACCATAAATGCTATAATTTAAATATGAAACTATTTAGTGTAAGTTCGTATGTCACATAAACAATAATTTACAAAACTTACACGGTTATATACAATGTCCAGCTCCAAAAGAATCTGACCTTTGGCACGACCTCTCAGTTTTTTGTCCTTTAATGCATACCATCGTTTCTCCCCATTCTTGATCTATTGAAAGGAGATTTTATTCTTTTAAGGGTTTATTGAACAAGAGTTACTAGTTTAGTATAAAATGCTTAGGACTCAAAAAGCAATAAAATAAAAGTTTGATTTGTTGGTGTCAACATGTGTAAAAGTTTTAACAATATATTTTCAGTTTTATACTTCAAAATATTAGGAATACATCTGTTAAAAAATCAAGTATCCAGAAAAAAAAAAGTTTTAGTACTCCATTATAAAAGACAGTATATCATATATAATAAATACCATAAATATATGACACTTTTGCATGTTGTGTCATTAAGGTAGTAACTTATTGGCTGATATCCTATTACTTTTATAGATGACTGTTTAAAAAAGTTTGTAAAAAATTTCTAATGAAATTATTTCTGTTTATTACTACTCAGTTATCAGAGTTGTTGATTAAATCAGCGAGACTCAGCAGATCTTACGTGAATATAAAGCAATATCAGTGAATATTACGATCATCAAGATTTAACAGGTGCTTTAACTTTGTGTAATAGTGTTGTCAGTTAACTCATCCTCACAGACCTTATGAGAATGTGAAATAGTGTTTGAAATCATCCTATAAGTTTGTGTTGTCATGTTGTTGGTGAACTCTACTGAGCTTAGCAGATTTTGTAAGTTATGAAAGTATACACTTTTGTCATTCCACTAGTAAACTGCATATTATAAATATTTCCTTATGTTTGTGTTTCTTATGTAACAGTGTTTTACAATTTAGTCAGTTTCCTAGAAACATTTTAGTCAAAGATTATCAAAAGGGTTATACAAGTTATAGAAGATTTTTTATTAAAACGTCAGCATTATATCATTTGCTAGGTGAATAAACTTAATCAAAAACATTTAAGGTGTAAATACTAATTTACTTTTAGCAGAGGGATGGCAACTTTTCCTAGGAATTCACACCGTTTATCACGATCTTCATCATACACAGTAACCTCCAACACAGAATGGATGTCCTTTACCTGACTTTTTGCCAAAAAAAAAAACAATATTTATTATTTTAAAGAATAATCATAGAATATGTGTGATGTTGAAATATGTATTTATTGTTTTAATTTCAAAGTTAACAAACAATTTCTTTGAAAAATTGTGCCAAGTAATTTATATTTCTTATTGAATAAATAGTTATAAATACCACTTTTCATTATTTAAATTTAATTTTTCTGTTTACTATGATCATAAATAACTGCTGGTATTTGGTATTTATTTTCAGACTACAAGTACAAATCAAACATCCAGTTTTTTAGATGAAGTGGGTGCAATGAGTTAGTTTTATCTGAGAACTTGGAACTGGCGTGTACTTTTGTGTATGTGTATGTTATAGTAAAGCCACATCGGGCTATCTGCTGAGCCCACTTAGGGAAATCAAACCCCTGATTTTAGCATTGTAAATCCATAGACTTGTCTCTGTACTAGCAGGAGGTGCACATACTTTTAAGGAATCCAGTAATAAAGATGTGCAATTTGTATGTACAGTTTGTATGTTGGAGGCTATCCTAATTAAAGTAGAGGCAATAGATAAAGAGAAGCGTAGACTGTGAGAAATTGCAACAGGATTTTAGAAGGAGCTTAAGCTTTTACATGCAAAGAATACACCAGCTAACAACAACCTTCAGAAAGTTTGAAAGAGTACTATTAGGGCTAAAAATAGTGTATTTTAATTGTAATAAGCTTATTCTTTGAGCAACAAGTTTCAGTCTTCTGCTGGTGAGGAATTATTAGATGTAAGAAAAACAAAAGGGTCAGAGAAGGATGTGAATGTTAAGGAGTTTAAAGTTATAGGTGATTTCTTGATAAGGTGTGTGGATAAGTCTGTGGGGCAAATAAGGAGAAGAGAATCAGATTATCTACTCAGGGGTACAGGTAGAGGATATTATTGACAGAGCAGGAGATGTAATAAAGGTGACTAGCTGAATTGCAATTTTTTGTAGTGCATATAGGGGCTGATGATATAGGAAAAAATAGGTCAGCAGAGCTAATTAATGAGCATTAGGGGTTGATAAAGGCATTTAAAGAAAACGGCCATAACGTAATTTTGTTAGGGATACTGCTCAGAATTAACTGTGGGGATGAACTTATAAGTAGGCCATTAAGGATAAATGCTAGGCTTAGGTTATTGTGTAAAGATGAGCAGATAGACTGTTTGGACTTGTTAAGTGGAAGAAGGGAACACTTTGCAATGAATGACTTGCATTTAAATAGAGCTAGCTCTGGCTCATTTGCAATGGCTATTAACTCAGCTGAAAGAGAAGTTTTAAACTATAACTGGGTAGTGGTGAGGGCCAGGATAGACTAAATGCAAAAGCTATAAGAGGCAGAGAAAAATTTAGCATAGGAAATAAGAACAGAAGTAGTGATTAAGATGAGCTTTATTGTTACTATTTTAATATTAGAAGTATAAGAAATAAAATTGATGACTTTAGAGCACTGGTAAGAATGGAGAATTTTTATATAATTGAAATAACTGAAACATGGTTAAATGTATATGAATTTAATGACAGAAACGTTTTGAAATATAGATTTACAGGCAATTTAATAAGGACAGAGTACTAAAGGAGGGGGAAGGACTGAATTTATATGTAAAATGTGAGTTGTATCTCGTTTAAGTTGAGGATAACAAAGATAATAGCAAGGAGATTGAATCCATCTTGGTTTATATTAACAGATATAAAGGGAAAATGCTTTCAGTGGGAATTTGTTACAGACCACCAAATGATACTGACAACATTAGTGAGAAACGTTACAATAATATTAAGATTTCAGCTGTTAATCAAGTTGCAATTATGGGTGATTTTAATTTCAGGCATACAAGTCTGGAAACACTAGAGTCAAACCACGAGGAAGAAAGTTTTTTGGAAACAGATCAAGATGCTTTTCTTCACCACTTTTTTCAAATTAACCTAATAGAAAGATTGTTATTTTAGATTTATTGTTAACTTCAAATACAGAAAGTATTTGAGGGTAAGCTTAATTGTTACTATTTTAATATTACTGCAATTTTGTTATAAATTTAGAGTATAGAAACTGAGGAACATCTGAGTACGAATGATCATTGCTCCATTATGTTCAATGCTTTACTACACATGGAAATAATGAATAATGATATTTTGTTACAAATTCAAATAAAAAACAAATTTTGAAAAAATGTGACAACTATTATTTGTTGTGAATTGGGCAGCTGGGTTATTTGGAGACATTGATCAGATGTGGAAAACTTTTAAATATACACTTAAATATTCAAAGTAAGCATGCTTCTTACAAAAAGAAAAAGGTAGCTGCAAGTAGAAAAACCAGGATGGCTCACAAAGAAGGTAAGAATAAAATTAAAGAAAAGCATCATAAATTTATGAGATTGGTAGGTGATTGGAAGTTAGCTAATGTAACTCCATTTTTCAAATGAAGTGATAAAAATTATATCAATAATGATAGTGAGTTGGGCAAATAAATGACAAATGGGACTTAATAATAATAAATGCAAGATAATATATGTGAGCAGGATCAGTCTTAATAATTCTGGAGTTACATATATAATTTAGAAAATTGGGCTCTATAAATGATAAGAAAACTTGGAAGTAGATTAAAAAAGCATAGCATCAGAAGCCCTTCCATGCGTGGGACTCCAGGCAATTGCCCAGTTTGCTGAATAGATAAGACTGCTTAGGCATGTGGGTTATTATAATTTGAGTTGTAACTATAATTTGGATGCAAATAGCCTTAACAGTTGAAGATAGGAACAGACCACCAAAGAGCAACTTTCTTAGTTTTATCTGGATAGTGTTATGGAGGAAAGGGATCTTGATGTAATAGTTGATCACCTCTTAAAGCCATCCAAGCAGTGTGTAGTTGCTAGCAGTAAAGTAAATATGATTTCAAAGTGTATCTACAAAAGTATTGAATACAAGTATAAAGATGTTATGATTTTATTGTACAGATCACTTGTTAGGCCATATTTGGAGTATTATTTTCATCTTGGTATCCTTACCTTAGGAAGGACATTGAATTGTTGGGAATGTTTCAAAGGAGTATTACTAGAATGGTGCCTGGGATGAAGGGGTTGTCATATGAGGAGAAGATGAGGTCTCTGAAATTATTTTGTCTTGAATAAAAAGAAAGTTAGAGGGTATCTGACAGAGGTATTGAAGGCTGTAAAATAAATTGATAATGTTGAGGCATCATCCTTTTTCATACTTAATGGCAAAAACAGTAGGGCTAGGAAACACATATATACATTTTGGAAAAGAAGGAACCATTTTAAGCTGAGACAGTTTTATTTTTCTAAAAAAGCAGTTGGCTGTTAGAATGGGTTGCCTTTGGATGTTGTGAAGGTAGTAACTTTAAGTGAGTGTAAAAGAAGGCTTGATAAATATATAAATGATAAGGACTGGCCTTAAGATTTTTTCTGTTTTTTTTAAAGTTTATTAATAGTTTAGCTTAAATAATGAAACAGCCAAAATAAACTAATTGATCCTATTCTTAATATTTTAACACAAGTCATAGAATTACAACAAGAGTGTTATCTGTAACTATGAAAAGATGCTACAATCTACAGAGTTCAATGCAAAAAATATTTGTTACAAACACTTCTACATACTTGTACAAAGACATTACGTATGAGAAAGAAAAAGATGACATGAAAGAAAAAAAGATTAAATTTAAAAACTGGATAGTTTCCTTACAATATGAATATCTTATTCCACTCAGGAGTCAGGGTTTTATATTCTGTATGAGTCTGCAGTCGAGAATTCACCAGTTCTACCACGCAAAAGGGGTCGCTCTTACCCCCAATATCAGCTGCAGCCAATCCTTGAGCTTTAAATACTGTAAAAAAATATAATAATTAATATTATATCCTTTGATTCCAGCAACATCTACCTAAATTAAGATATTCAAAAAGCATTACAGTCATGATTATTTGTTCTTATCACATTTAACTCAGAATTTACAGTATTATCAAAATCTTTAACAACCCATATCATCTGCAATTAATTCTGACTATCAAAATATGTTACACATATAAGAACTTAAAACCACTAACATTAGTTGCTACTTATATGTTGAATGAAAGTGGAATTTTATGAATTATTATTGTCATCTTGTTCAGAATCAATTAATTAAGCCACAGTCATAAATTAAAATATGGACAACAAGGGATCATTTAATCCTTCAAAATAGTCCTTACACTGTCAATCACTATTAATAAAATAAAACTGCCTTAATTTGTGATGACGAGAAACCCACTTGAAGTAAAAATTAATTGTAGGAGGGCTAGTATAGGTATTAACACTGTTGCTAACAAAGCAGAGAACAACATGTTGACCTTCTTAGGTCATCTTCAGGTTAACCTGAACTCTGTACTGCATTATTCAAAATTGAGTTTTTCCTTTCAATAGTTAGACTAGCAGTATTCATAATGTTTGTTGCAAATATATATTCAAATAGACTGCATTTAACTCTTTTTATATATCAATGTTTTTTCAGACCTTGATTAGTTTTTACATGTTCACATGTGTTGAGATTTTTTTAGATAGCAAAAAATACTTATATGAATCAAACTGCTGTATTTAGTTAAATAATGATTGAAACTAAAACTTAGCTAACTGTAACAGTAGGTATAACTACCAAATATTCATAAGTACAATTATTGGTAACTAAAATAAACATACTGCTTGTGCAACTAAAAAATACTGCTGTCTTGCTATATTACTCTTCAAAACAGTGAACACACCTTTGTTTCTATTACATTACTCCTGAAGATGTTGAAAACATCTATGTTTCTGTTACATTACTAATGAAGATGTTAAACATAGACAACTTCCTGTCACATTGCTGTTCAAGATCTCAAAATGCACTTTTTTTTGTTATATATTACTTATGATGATAATATAATACATTTGAAAATGTTCCACAAATCTTTGTTTCTGCTATATTATTGTTAGGTTACACAATTCTTTGCTTTTAACGCAAGTGTTATGATCTGTATTATCTAAATGTAGTAAGAGTGTTAAATTTAGTTTTTTTAGAAGCAACATTTTATCACAGGTTTGTTTACCTAACTATATATGAACATATTGTGTAGTTCCTTTGTTGTGGCCCGGCACGGCCAGGTGGTTAAGGCACTCAACTCGTAATCTAAGGGTCAAGGATTTGAATCCCCATCACACCAAACATGCTCACTCTCTCAGCCATGGGGATGTAATAATGTGACAGTCAATTTCACTATTCATTGATAAAAAGGAGTAGCACAAGAGTTGGCAGTGGGTGGTGATTACTAGCTTCCTTTCCTCTAGTCTTTTACTGCTAAATTAGGGACGGCTAGTGCAGATAACTCTTGAGTAGCTTTGAGCGAAATTCAAAACAAAAAACAAACAAATCCTTTGTTGTAAATTGACACTTATTGTAACATTGCATCATATTCCTAGTCTAAGTTTTTCTCGTTTTGATTGAACATCATGACATCATGTCTCATAGTTTCTACAATGTTTTAGGCTTTAGTCAGGCTATGAATGCTCATATAAAATGTATTTTGAGTTAGTAAGACACACTTAGATAGATAGGTAGCTAGATTTAGACTGCTAATAGTGCTTTCAGTCATAAAGAATATATAATGGTGATTCTTGTATTGCAGTAACAGAATAAAGGAGAATAAGTCATCTTGCGAAATTGTGTCATAAATTACCAGCATGAACCAATCCGTGTGGAATTTGATGAAAAGGAAACAATTATTTAAAGCTCTGGATACAACTGTGATAATAAACAGTGTAACAAACATTTGTATATCCATTTGATTTGTTTTAATATATTATTTTAAAATAAGTGGCTGTTTGATTTTGACAAAATTTATCTCCAAAAAGTCTGACAACTAGTTATTGTAAAGAATCTGAACCATCAGTACCCATAAAAATCTGAAAGTTGTTTATGAACATATTCAACATAGACTACTTCGTGCCATATTACTCTTCAAGATGTCAATGTAGTCCTGTTTTTATTTTATTCTTCACGAAGATTTTCAATACAGACTGCCTCCTGTCATATTACTCTTCAGGATTTTAATATAACTGTGTTTCTGATATGTTATACTCATGAAGATGTGATACATAGCTTTATTTCCACTACCACTCAAAGATTTCAACATACTTGTGTTTTTAGAATATTACTCTTGAGGATGTTCAACATGCAGTCATATTCCTGCCTTTTTACAAAATGTAAATCTTTGGCTCCAATGTTTTTATTGTTTTTTTTTTAATTTTAACACATTCACTACCAAAAAGTTTTTATGACTCCTAAAGAGCCATAAAAATTTTCTTACCCAGACATCTATTCTTCATTCAGTGCCTCTCTGCTTCTCCGTTTATCTCATTAACACTTTTCTTCTTACCTTACTTCAAACAAATTATGACAGTGCTTTTTATATTAAAGAAAGGACCAGGGTTTGAAGACATAAACCAACTATGTAGCATCTTTATTTTAATATATCTTCTGTGTGTATATTTTAATGTTTAGTTATATTTGCTGGTTAAGTATCCACAAACAAAAAATTTTACTGAACAAAACAGTTTAAAAGAAACCTTACTTATTCTTAGAATAGGGTTACCAACTCTTGAAAAATTTGAAGTAGGATTCATTTGTATGGGGCTGTCCATAAAGGATGCCATATGATTTAGGCTACTTTTTGATCACCCCCATCACACTTGTTCACATGGACAATTTTTATCTGAAGTAAATAAACACTTCAACAGCAGTTTGTAGTAAAAATAGACACATTTTATCTCTAAGTAGGACTGACCCTCTGAAACTAGGACAGTTGGAAACCCTATCTCAGAATCAAGTTTATATACTGTAATACTGTGTCATTTGTTTAAATTAATCTAATTTCAAGATTTTTAATAAATAGAGTGCAAACTTTGGAGTACTATATGATTTTGAAAATAACTGTGTGAACCATTTTTTCTACAACATGATTCTATGATACTTAGATGAATATATTTGTATTCTATATGGCTGAACCTTTATGAAGAGCAATAGAATTGTTATATGAAACAAGATTTCAGAAATTATAAACAAAGATGTTTTCATATTATATCCATATAAGTTAAGAGAATAAGTTTACAAAATCCAGTAAAAATCCAAGAAAACCTCATATTCTTTTCCAGTTTTTTCTTATGAAATTTGCAATTTTCATGCATCAAAGCTATCCATTCAGCATATATGATAGATTTTATATTGACAAATAACAATAATATGTAAAATGATTGTTTATCGGTGTAATTTAAATGTGAAAAATGTATTACAGACTCATCACATATACATTTGAAACCAAATAATGAAAATAAAAACATCTGTAACATTTCATCAGCACAGATGTGGTTTGGAACCTCAGATTATACACAGCTTTTGTTGTTTCTACTTGTTTGTGGTTAACTGGGATACATGACATAATAATTAGTATATCTAAAACTGCTACACCAAATGAATAACAGAGTCTGCTTGATATATGTTGGATTTTTAAGGCCAAAAATTGGTGATCAACATTAAATTATATGGGACACACAAAAAGCCAGGGAGAGAAAGCCAGATAACCCAAATACATTACTTTTCACTTACTATAATTATGTAAAATCCAGTTGTATTCACAACCCTCAATACAACTAGAATACACAGGAGTTTAATATCATCAGCAAACTTTAATAATTTGCTAATTATGCCGTTATGAATATCATGAATACAAATACTAAAAAGCAAAAGCCCAAGCATGTTTTCTACTTTGAGATTATGGCTGCTTATTTTAGCCACGATGCTTCTATTTACTGATATTGCATAAACTTTTGTAGCTGTGATATTTTCCTGAAAAAAAAAGTACTGTCAGAATCTGTTTATCAGTAACATTAAAGACATGATCCTTAATCTATTCAGAAGATATCAGGTTGAATGTTCATGGATGTTAAATGTAGATAAGATTGCTGGCTTTAAGTTTTAAGAAAATTACTTAACATTTACATGTTTAAGTTTTGCTTTATTAAACATTTTCAATGATGAACAAATAAAAACTTTTCAATGACATCCATTCTTTAGCACTTGTCCTTTAATACTTATATAATATTTAATAACTCCAATATAATGCAAGGGAGCATCTAAAAAGAGGTCCATGATGTCTCAAAAGAACAATACTGCACCCATCTCTTACAATATAAAGAATAAATGTACAATATTTATATAAACTAAGCATGAATAAATAATTTGTTCTGAGCAATAATGATGTAAAAAAAACCGTAAGAATCAGAATAAGGTGCCTACCTTTAACAATCAAGTGCCCAATATCTTTAAGACTTCTTAGACTGTGCAAAATTCCCTAAAGAAAGAAACCATATGATCATCAAATTAGTTTTCTTTCTCAAAGAAAATATTAAATAAACAAAAGAAAATCTTAAACTCTTTGGTAAATTAGTGAGAGACAGCATTCTGATGCATTTAAATTTTTTTGCATGGATTTTCATCAAATATAGTTTACCCAATTTCATCAAAATATTATCTCATACTATTTCTTACTGTTTAGTTTACTAACTGAATTATAGAACTGAGTAATTCACTGACTGATAGACTGATACTGAAGTTAACTGATTCACTTAACATTTAATACATCACTGGTTAACTAATACACTAACTAACATTTACGTCACTATCCATTTCCCCTTACTCTACATGAAACTTCTAAATATCTGACATTCTGGAATTTCTAGATGACACCATGTATGCTTCCTCAAGCAATAAACATTTGAATTAAAACATCAAATATACAGCTTACAACTTGGAATATTTTAAATGCCATAGATAGGATGGGAAATATACAGTACAAAAAAAAGAGATATTTAGTATTTACTTACTACATACAGTAAGAGTATAAAAGGAAACATTATGAATAATAAGACTAATAATAAAAACAGATATAAAGTCTAACACTTACTTTGTATCAACATGTTGAAATTTAAGTAATATGTACAGTATGTTTATGTAATATGTTACTTTGTGAAAGATGACACATTAAATGCCATACATGAATCAAGAAACAAAAACATAACTGAGCTAAAGAGTCAATTAACAGGAAAAGATATAAAAGAAAAACTTGCATGATCCTGGTACAGATTCCTCTTTTTACATATTCTATACACCATAAGGTTAACAAAAAATAAATGAAAATTTAAACTTGCATATCTTGCAAGAAGTTTTCCTTTCTCATTTGCATCCACTATAGATGCTGGTAAATCAGAGGTTGTTTCTGTTCCTTGCATCCCACTGATAGTTAGAAGAAAAAAGATGGATCCTGCTCCATCTTCTAAATTCCTCCATATCCTGTGAGTTGTTTCTTTCTCCAAAGTATTTAGATCAACTGTACATCTAGATCATAAAGTTGTAGATAACATTAGCAGTTTAAAATTTTTTTTGTCATGCCAACAAATATTACCTAAAAAAGTGAAACAACTATTGATAACTCACTGAAAAGACAATCATATTGCAACATTTAACATTCTAATGTACACATATCTTTAAAATAAGATTACTGAATAGATCTTAGCTTTTTTTACACCTATTTGCAAGACCTATGAATACTTGAAACATATAATGTCAGTTAATTTTAAAGTACTACTCATTACCTACCTTCATGAGAAAACATTATATTATTTTTTCAGTTACATAAAGCAAACCTGTAATCAAAAGCTGACATAACATGGAAACAAGTGTTGTAACAAGATTATGTTTTCAAGTGTCAATGAAAGTAAATAACTAATTAAAACCACACACACACACGTATGTGTACATATATATGGTAAATAGTTGTGTAATTTGTGCAACTGTTATGAAAGTAAGATGGAGTTTCTAAAAAGCAAGTAATCTTATTTACTATCTTCTTTCATACTTTGAGTTTATAGTAGCCATGAGATAAATATCTGATTCAAATGGATACTATGCTACTGGATGAAATCTGATCAGCTCTGATATTAATTGTTTGATGAACTGGATAATCAAATTGCATTTCCATCAACGAATTATTGCATAATATTATGCAGACATGATAATACTTGTTCATGCATCACTCACAATAGGTACAGTGTGTTGTAGTCTACTTTCTACTACCTTCTAAGCATAGCAATATTTTCCCCAGAATTAAAGAGTGGGAGTTCTTGAAGTCACAATACAAACATTCCTTATCTAGTTTAAATAAACATAAAGTCTTCCACTATGTTGTCACTGTGTGCCACACCTCTTCAAGACAGTAGCAGCAAAGGCAAACACAATACAAAGAACAGTCTTACTGGTGTTTAAGGCATTGTCTCTCACTACCATGTGTGTCGCATTCCTTTAAAGACTCTTCAATGGCTACCCACTTATGTTTACTCTACACACCTCTGTAAAGCCTTATAATTATACTCTTTCAAACCTAATCCACCCAAAAGAAAGATTAAAGGAGGTTAAGTTAGTTTAGTCATTGGATACAGGATAATTTTATGCATAACAAATACTATTTATAACATGAAATAAACAGTATATTCTTGCAAAAGAACACTCTGAAAACACTGAAATATTATCAAAAGTTCAAAAAAAATTCTCAGACGTACTTTGACTTGTGCAAGCATGTACCCTGTACTAGTTATAAAATGAAAAAGTAGAAATAATGGAAATTAAAGAATATAAATCTTCTAATATGTGACTATTTATCACAGTGTGAATCATATTTTTTCCAGAAAAATGTCTAATAAAAGTACAGAAGTCTAATGGCAATATGATCTTTGAAAAATGAAATAAATTCTACTTTTCTAAATATTTCATTTTCAGTTTTTGCATCTTTAATAATTAAAATATTTATTTACAGAGGTGTCACACTAACACATTGGCCCATGTCCTAATTCTCTCTGATGGTACCCAAATTTCCCAGATGGTGTCTTAAAAAATGAGATTTCAAAAACCATGATTGATAACGTATTAAAATGCTGAATATTCCTGCATATATGGGCCAGAAGTCACAAACTATTTTAAGTACTTAGCAATGCCTCTGTTTATTTAACTGATCACTTGTTGAACATATAACAAATGAATTCATTCTGAGTAATAAAATATATCGTATTTTTTAATAATCAGATCAATACTGAATATTAACAGAAATTCTTCTTAAGAGATTTTTTTCCTTCATTATTATGAATTTAACTTTCTTCCAGTTATAATGAATCATATTATAACAATAAATATGCAACAAAATGTTTATATATATTTCTATATATTCACAAATATATTATTAAATTATCTGATGGTAAAAAGTATACAATTCTGTTGCTTTGAAATAAATAATTAATTTGCAGTAAGCCACTGAAGTATACAATGATCAAAACAATACAGTATTTTATATTCTCATAATTTTGGAAATGTACTAATAAGAATTGAGAAAAAAACGTTTATGGTTGCTATAACTTGGATCATGTAATATTTTTTAGAATTTTTGTGCGAGTTCAACATGTAGTTTATTGAGTAATATAAGCACAAATCTGGTTATAATTACATTAAACATCCTAACTCTTAAACATCCTATTTCATAATTTCTGCCTTGTCAGAGACATATTGCTGGATGTGAAGTTCTTTAAATAAAAGTATGTTAAATATACAACTATTTTACAGTGTTAGAATATCTATAAAATAAACTAGTAGAATGAGGATAAAATATTCATATTCAAAAATGAAATTCATAAATTTTTTTTTACATTTTGTTTATTTATGCAAATGTGGTAGTTTTAATTGTTAAAAAGAGCCTTAATAGTAGTAGCTAGTGGATTAACATTTAGATCGAGTGACAAAATATTTGCTTAACATGCAATAGGTCTTGTGTTTTATCAATGACAAGGAAATAAAAATAAAATAAAGTTATATTGAATTAAAGCAACATCATATCACAAAGATTTAAATTTCTCTAAATGAAATCTAAAACGTTGACTATACTTATAAAAATGTCATGCCAAATTATTTATATAATCATTAACTTCATTATTTCATGAATAAAATTATTTTTACAAAACTCTATAATCCAAGTTCTTTTCAATGCTGGGTATTTCTACAACAGAGGTGAACTGGGAATTATTTTGCCCCTGGTTAAATTTATTTTTTAAATAACATCGTTTTTTTGTATGTTACATAAAAGAAAAATTCATTAATGAATCACTTAGTTGTTTTATTTGTATTACTTATCAACTTATTAATATTAAGGATACAAAAAATCAACATTGATTTTGTAGTCAGAAATGAGAATGGGCAAAGGAAAAAGACCGAAATATTTTGATTTTGATATTAAGCACTGAATTAAATACTATCTGGTGTATTTTGTTGCATTTTTTCATAATTTTAATAGGTATTATAACTTTAATTTTGTAGTGAATTAGTAAAATCTGGTTTTATGTATTTCTTAGTAGTCCTAGGAAACACAATTTATAAGGCTGTTGTATATTGTGCATGAAGTTTTCCTTGTAAATCAGTTTTTAATCAATTCTCTCAGGTCTGACTTCATCATTGTGGCTTACTCCCAACAAGAAATGTAATTTCTAGTTTTTTGTTGAACTAGTGCAATCTTAATTTTTTAACCAAACTATCAACTTTACTGGCCCTCTGCTTTGCCAGTTTTTTAATTCATTCCATCTTAAGTTAAAAAGGTTGAAAGCTGTACTCATGAAGAGTTAAACAATGCCAAGGCAGGCACCTTATAAGATATTGTTGGGATTATGGCCATAAATATTGTAAAGAGTGAGGGTACCTGACTGATAATACAAAATATTTTAATCTTGATAAATAGCTAGCAGATGCTAGTTGAAACAATGCAATAGTAATTTTCCTAAAAATAGTGATAAATAAACATAAAACTGACTGATTGCAATCCATTTTTGAGAAAATGTTTAGGTTTCTATGTAATGGGTAAATTCATAGAGCACTCATGTTCATTAAGTAGCTGCAGGGATTTTTTTCCATTGGATCCCACCACTCAATGTCATTTCACTGAACTCAAGAAAATACTACTGACAAAATGAGCATTTTTTGCCAGCTGTAATTTCTACATGAAATGTCAAAAGTGAGACATTCATTTCAATCAATATGGAATGATAAATAAATGCATCTTATTACAATGGATGTAGAATGTATGTCAGTATCTGTGTATGTAATTAAAATTCCTGTGTAATTAAAATTGAATAGCATCACAAACAAAAATCTATAAAAAAAAATTACAATATGAGTTATTCAAGATTCAGCCAATCAGAAAATCAACTGTAGTATGTGCAAAAGCCATTTCTTTATAACAAAACGCAATATTAATTAAAAGTATTTTCTTCACAATAAGAACCTGACTTTCAGTAGAACTGTACACGAGGACTTGGTTATATCTTTATTGACGTAATTTTTGAATGTGGTACTGAGAAACTGGAGTTTTTAAAAATTCATTATTTTTTCAATAAAGGGTAGTGTTTTTATGCATAAAAGCTTTACTGCTTATACAGTTACTACAGAAAGTGTTCGTACCCCTATGTTTTGTTATTTGTTTATTTTTATGTAGATGTGTGTTAGTATAATATTTATAATATATCATAAGTCTATTAGCCTAATCATGATACTTTTTAAGTTATGAGCAAAAAACTACTCGGGATCGGGACGCAGGGGTACAAATACTTTCTGTCGTAACTGTATCAGTTAAATTAATGAAAACTTTGAGCTCTGTACATGCAATCATTTTGATGCATTTGATGAATAAAGAGCACAATCTAAACATTTTTCCAGTGCATTACTTCCTAGAAAAAAATCCCTTTTGTAGAAAATGTTCATTTTTTCTAAGTTGATATTGATATGAAATTTTAGAAACTGAAAAAAGATGAATAATTTTTCTGTAAGTTACTCTTAAAAACAGGCACTTTGATACATATTTCTACAGTTAACTGTTAAGGATATACAGAGCATGATAGAAAGACAACCACATTGCTATTATTGTTTTACATATAGATAGATAGATAGAGAGATAAAGTGCAAAAAAGTATTTTTAATTAACTGGCTACAGTCATTAACAATACTCAATTGAATTCTGGTTGCTATCTATGAAGATAATTTGCTCTGATCAAAAGTTAATCTGTATATATAGATAAAATATGTTTCCTTTACCCTAACTCCTCCAAGCTTTTTGAGCCAATCTCAACTAATATTTATATCTAAACACTATGAGTTATAAGAAATGTCTTAAGGGTCAAAACTGAACTTAATCTTATTTCTATTCTGTAAAGCCTGTTGGTTTATTACTCCCAGCTTCTCCAGTCAATTTCAAATAATCTTCGTATGTTGACTCTTTTGATAATTCTAGAGAGATTCAAGGCCAAAGCATAAAATTTGCTGAAATGTTTCTCAAACAATCATGCTTTTCTCATGGTCAATGAGATGTGGAGTGTTGAATTGTAGGATCACCTCAAAATCTTTGTTTTTGGTAGATGGAAAGGAAATTGTAAATGCTGTTTATGAAGAAGTTTATAATAATTTTACAATTTTGAGATAAAGTTTATGTTCAAGTTATTATTTTGAAACAAATAAATGTAGTGAAATTTACTTTGTTTTAATTAACTTTAAAGATTCCCCATAAGTTAGTGATTATTTCAGTTTTTACTAACTATGAAGAAAATGTTGTCTTAGCATTTTATGAAAGTTAAAAATTTATAAACACATTATAATAGCATCTATTTACATTTTTGTACCACAATGTTTTGAGTCTAAATATTGATGGGTATGTGCATTGTGCAGTTCATGAATGAGTACAGCTACCTTTATCCAGATACAATTTACAGTTTTGTAAGGTTTGGGGAAAACATATAAAGCTGATTCTAATTTGGCAAAAAACTGTTATTTATACACAAAATATCTAAATAAAGAAATGTTGGTTTGTTTCTAGTTAATCACAAAGCTACACAAAAGGCTATCTGTACTGTACCCACCATGGGTATCTAAACCTGGCTTCTATCATTGTAAGTTTGAACACATGCTGCTGTGCCACTGGGAGGCATATAAAGAAGTATATAGGTGTTAGTGTGTGGGGTTGAAATATAGCAAAAGCTGTTTTATTTTTAAGAAAGTTATTGAAACAATAATATGGGCAACCCCATATACTTTCTTAGTTTTTTTTTTATTGCAAATCTGATGAACAACCATTGGCAACATTTAAAAAGTATGAATTCTGCCTACTAGTAGAAAATTCTTATCCATAAGGTGCACTTTCCTTCACTTTAAAGATAACTTTGTTTTGTTTTTAAACTTTCTTCATTACAATAATGATTAAAGCCTTATAAACTACAGATTAATATGTTTTCTAATTACATCATTATTACCCAATTGGAATATCATATTTGTTTTAATCCAAAAATGCTACAGCTTATAGATATAGTAGTATTAATTTCTGTTTTGGTTTCAAATGACACCGCCATTGGGTTATTGTTAGTTACTTACGTAATCTTAACTTTAAATTTGTTACTTGAGTTATGTGATTGAAAATGGTCTAAACATGGTTTATAATTGCACATGGTTCCCCAGTGGATCAATGATAAGTTTATAGACTTACAGTGCTAAAATTCAGGGTTTGATAACTCAAGGGAACAGATTTAAAATACTTTAGCTTTTCACCATGAAAATAAAAAACTAACTGTATTCAAGGCGTTTTCTAATTATGATGGAAAAGCCCGACAAATGATTGAATGCATCCTTACCATGCAGTATGAAATGTATCATGAACAAGAAATATATTACCTGCCCATTATGTCATCTTTATTATGGTAATCTTTATCCCATACAGTGATTTCCAACATCTTAGATTGGTCAGAATACATGTGAAGATCAAATTGCTCCATCCATTTTGGGTTTAAAGTCTTGATAGCAACCTGTTAAGAAAGAAAAAAATTATTACTACTTTCCAGCAAATCAAAAAATCTTTGTGAAAACATAATTTCATGAAAAAATTCCCTCATCATCAATATTGTAGAAATTTAGTCAAACAAGTAAAATATAATACTTCTGTCTATTGTATGTCCATGTAACTACTTCACAGGGTGTCGATGGATTTTCACCAAAATTGGTATGGAGGTTCATTGGAACCATGAAAAAAAATACATATAAATTTTCAGTTTTGCACTTTGTAGTTTTTATGGGCATTTTTGCATTTTTTTACCACTACCTAACTTCCTGTAGATAGATCTTCACAAAATTTAGTATGGATGTTCATTGTGTCCATGCAGGGTACATACAAATTTTCAGTTTTGCATTTTTTGTTTATGGCAGTCTTTACCACTACTTTGCTCCCTTTAGATGAATCTTCACCAACTTTGGTATGGAGGTTCATTGAGTCCATACATACATTTGTCTTTACCACTACTTTGCTCCCTTTAGATGGATCTTCACCAACTTTGGTATGGAGGTTCATTGAGTCCATACATACATTTTCCATTTTATGATTCTCATGGACATTTTTGTGTTTTTTACCACTACTTTGTTCCCTGTTAATTGATCTTCACTAAATCTGGCATGAAGGTTTGTTGGGTCCATGCAAAGATGCCTGCAAACGTATGATTTTACATTTTGTGTTTTGCAGTTTTTGCAAGCATTTTGTTGTTTTTTTTGCAATCACATATAATGGAAGCAACTTTCCACATCCTGAGATAACCTGTCATTAATCACAACTTTACATCACTTTCATCCAGGGAACAGGTAATCCAGCTAGTTTCTAACATGTTAGAAACCCTTTATTTTATTTTGATATAATAAAATCATGAAAACATATTGGAAAATAGCATTAAACTACATACCTATATAATAAGATTCAATGTGTGTGTCACATAGCTCCTCCTAAACAGCTGGTTGCACTGATTCTAAATAGTACTAAATGAATTGTTTTGGCCCTTAGGTTTGCACAAAGGAAAATCTTGTTGCTCAACTATCATTTGTAACTTGGTTACAGAAATTAAACATGCATTATAGCAACAATTATCATTAAGCTGAAAAGTACAAAATATTAGTTCAAACATTAAATCTGTATTATAGCAGCCCTGTAAATGTGGGTCATAGGCCCAAAGGTTTGTTAATTATGTTCTAGATATAGGCAAAATCTAACTCATTATGCTTGCCATAAAACACTATTATAAGACAGATGTATTATAATTTAATGCTACATTAGTTATGTAGAAATTATTGAGATTATATAAAAGTATGTTCCCATATCCAATGCCAATAATGTGTTTTGCTCAGTGCTCTTGAGGCTGGCTGGGATACAGTAGTTATAATTGGAACACTGTTTTTAGATAAATCATTTGTCATGAGCAAACCAAACACTTTGATAATCCACAATACCAAGTTAATCATCTATGAACCATAATTAGTAATCAAAAATGTCCTTATGTCAACCTGCCAGCAATCTTAATTTTATTCTCATAATTTTCTACAGCAACAATTCTGCCACATATAATATAAACCACTTGAAAAGGCATTCACACAATAATAATTTTTGTTGTAATATATGGGTTATATAAAAAGAGTTTGAGCCATTACAACTTTTTGTATCTAAGCCAGTCTTATAATGATATGAACTCTCTAGTCAGCAAACTATGTCATCTGCAATAAATGTGATGATCATAGTGTAGTTGAAATACCATTATTGTTAAGTAATTATACACATTTCTAATTCTTAGAAAACCTAAAAAAAAATTTAGTGCTAGAAATGTGATATGCCTAATATTCATGTCTTATGGCTAGTTTAATGAATTGAATTCATTTAAATTTAGAGTAGAAGCCCATAACAACTGTACAATAAAGAAAATTATAAAAACAGGGCAGTGGAAAGTGGAAGAACCAGTCAGGTCATGACCTAACCATTTTTTCATAGTGTTTGTAATTACAACTTATATATTAAAACTTGCTTCTTTTAATTTTATACATTACATTGCATGTATACATTATACACAGTTAAACTTAAAATGGCTCAAAATTGAATCTCATAGCATTAAATTTTCAAACGTTTCCTGGGGATCTCCTTTCAGATCACCTCACCTTTCACACACACACACATAAATGGCAAGCTTTGCACACACTGTGTGTCCAATGGCATATGTAGATAGGGGCTAAAGAAGACTCGGCCCAGAGCTCACAAAAATTATTATCCCTTGGGAACACATGATCTTAAATCCACCATTGTGTCCATCAGTTGTTTAACTGTGGAAATAGCATGTTCACTCAAAAATTGCTGTGATCCTACATTATATAACATAATATGATTTTAATTTAATAATGATCAACCAATAATACATTTTGTAATAAAGCTTACCTCTGATTATAGAATTTAACTGTAAAGTAGTAAAAATGATGATTCACAGTATCTTCACATCAAGTTAATCACTTCTGAACCATAGAGTGCAAAAGTGTCTTTCACATTAATTTGTTAGCAGCCTCCAGTTTATCATTATAATTTTATATTATGACACTTTTGCCATAAGACAAAATAACAAATTATATTCAAACCAAATATTACACTAGAAAAACAGAGAATTTAATATTTTGATTATATGTAACACATATGCAACCATTTGAAAAATAACTTTTTTTAAATAGAATAAATTTCTACCTTACTCCTGTATTTTTCATTTCCAAGTCTAAACTTGACATAGGGGTCACTAAAACCATTCTCATCCATTGGAAGTAAGTTCTTTCCCTCCACTAAGACTATGGTCATCACACTATCCCATAATTGCATCTTCTGTTTTTTAAGTGTTGCATCTCCAGTAACTTTTAAGCTCTTGTTAAAATACTGGGTCAAAAAGAAACATATTTAATAAAACTTAACAAACTTATAAAACTGTTTTACAACATTAAGCTGAACATACATATTTTAGATCTTCTTACAAAATTTTAACTGAAGTTTTACAGTATGAGGTATTACAAACAGGTAACAATTCGAAAACTTGTAAAAGCATCTTTCTGCTTTTCAACTTACATAGTTTAATAAAATTAAAAGAAAATTTCACAACTATTTTCCATTGCTTTGTGAACTTCCACAATTAAATAATTTCTTGCAAAATATAAATAAATACGTTTTAATTGTGAAAGTAGCAAAATTTAATTATTCAGAAATTGTCAAACTATATAACCAACAATTTCTAAGCAATATTAAAATTCCAGATTTACAAAAAATTTGGATAAGATAAAAAACAAACAGCAGCTAAATGTTACAAAACGAGTACAATAATTCAACAGATTATTTTTTTTATTTACAGAACAAAAACCATCAATATATGTTTTTTATCGTTTATATTATATAAACGATGGGAAAAGCCATTGAAAAGTTAAGCAAGCTCACAAACTGTTATAGATTTTTGAATATTATTTGATATTAATATTATAATACCTAATAATTTGGATTAAGTAACAAAAGAATAACAAGATTTTGTGAACTTGGTAAATAAAAGTAGTAAGGTTAAAGCAATTCTTAGTCTATGTACAAGTAACAGCGCATTGGGCTTTGATATAATTCAACTTACTGGAAAATCATAAAACAGGTTAAATACATTGTTTTATTAAACAAATACAAACTAAGGACTAGTTAATAGTCTCTTCGTATTTTCAGGATTAACTTGTTTGCTTGACTTTACGTCTATTAGTTTAAATTCAGTATTGTTTTCAAGCTATTTTTTATTAAGCATTAAAAACATTTCGTATTAACAGTTCTGCCCTAATATACTATACTATTCCAGTAAAGACAGTGCTACAAGTTCAATTTTTAAAACTTCAAAACAACTTTTAACTGCCTCAGGATTGTAATAATCAATTTATAGATAAAAACAATTATTTAAAATGTTCAAAATATGATAATGAAACCAAAGATATTAACGTTCAACAAAAGATGTCTGATATCACGTCTTCTTATTTAGTTTTAAAACGTCTATTCTGAGCTTGTTGAAAAATAGCAGTTTACCACTAAACTATCATTACACTATGTAACAAAATGTTTACTTTTCCTTGTTCCTGGGCAGAGAGTGTTATTTCCAAATTGCTTATACCTAAAGTAAATGGAAAAGACCTATTTTTCTCTTCAAACTTTGCTTTTGTGACCTGGGTAATGACATTTTCAAATTTACCCATTTTCCAGAACATTCCAGGTAGAGTCAGTGCTGGGTAGCTGATAGAGAATTTTCAAGAACCTTTTTAGAATTTTCTAGAAATTTCCATGGTAATATGTATGCAGGGGCTCACCACTTCAGTTTAGTTCTAGCTGCCTAAGTGAACACATAGACGTATCTGATTTTATCAGAGATGGCATCAAGAAGCTGCAAGCATTCTCCAGGCGCATTCTGCTATGTATGTAGCCAAGTTATCAAGACAAGAGCGAAAAATTACTCTGTGACAGCATCTGCTAAGATGTGTGAAGCTCACAAGACATATTTCGACATACCTGTTCGGGATCAAGACAAACCCTGGGCACATCATTTTACCTGAAAGCACTGAACAAAAAACAACTCTAGAAGGTAAGACGGACAATTTTTGCTTGCTTGAATACTAAGATTTTATATTATACAAATTTTAGATCTTTTAAAATTGAAATACCTTTTACTTAATTTTTTTAAATTTCCAATAATATAAAAAAATACCACATATACAGTATTTTGCAATAACCTCTTACACATTAGTTGTAGATGAAATAAATTTATTCTTCATAATAACAATTTTATTTTGCTCTTTTGCAGGATGGTACAGAGGGGAAAAGAGAGCCATGAAGTTCACTATTCCAATAATTTGGCGTAAACCCACTGACCACTCAAGCAATTGCTACTTCTGCATGGTGGACCATTCCAAACGTCGGGCTGGCTGAGATTGCATCTACTATCATGTATCCGGACCTTCCATCATCCATCGTCCCAGTGCCACACTGCCCTGAGCTCCCTGTACCCACTCCACCAGAGAGAAAGCAGCCATCCTCAGAAGAGAGCAGCAAATTAGAAGAGGAGGTAGACGTTAAAGATCCAGATTACAATTTCAGAGGTGCAGCTGGTGAGAGAAACTCATACTACTCCAACCAAAGAGATCTCAATGACCTGATTAGAGATATTGGTCTAACAAAGTCGAATGCCGAGCTTTTTACATCTAGATTCACTTCTAAGCATTTTTGTATAACTTTAGTATAAATACATGTAAATCTTTATTCATATGTTGTTTTATTCAGATCGTATGAAAATGAAAATGTGCAAATTTGCCTGTTTTTACATAGAAGATAGGTTAATTTATAAATTTCATTATCCAGGTCACAAAAGCAAAGTTTGAAGGGAATAATGGCCATTTTCTGTACTTTTACAACATAAGCAATTAAGAAATAATACATACTATCCAGGAACAAAATCTGTGTTACATAGTGTTATTTGTTAACTGAAAACTGTTTATACTTGATGTTTCAATACTAAATAAGATGTAACGTTAGAAGAAAAATTTATATTTTCAGGTTTTCTGTTTTATAATTCTAAATTACACTGAATGTTTAGGATTTGAAAGCAACACAGACATTGTTAACTGTTTTAACCTGTTCAGCGCCGTAGACGAGATAACTCGTCCGAGCCGATCGGTAACACAGTGCCACGGACGAGTTATTGTTTCATGTTTTGTACGTATTTCTTCATTTTGTGTACTACTATAAGTTTGGCTTAGAGAAAAAATAGTATTTGTTGCTTATTTCCTTTGTTTTAATAATTACTCAATTTTGCTGAAAAAACTGGGTATAGGAGCTGCCGTAGCAGCTGAAATACTTAGCAGTCACCAGTTAAACGACGATATTATTTCCTTAGTGTAAAGTTCGCTCGTTCGTCTCATTGTTGATGTTTGGGTAGTTATTATACCCTGGGAGATCAGGTTCATTCGACCTCTTCCTCCTTCCTTAACTTTTGTGACCACTACTCTTAATTGTTGCTGTAGACACTACACGAGGGCCGGAGTAACCCGCACTTACTCTGGGCCCTTTCAGAGCAATGTCTGTGCATTGTTGACTGGCAAATTTGTGCAAATATCTCATAAGCTGCACAGTGAACTAGCTGCATTTATATCT
Organism: Tachypleus tridentatus; assembly: GCF_004210375.1. Taxonomy (NCBI): domain Eukaryota; kingdom Metazoa; phylum Arthropoda; class Merostomata; order Xiphosura; family Limulidae; genus Tachypleus; species Tachypleus tridentatus. The sequence continues at coordinate 8,692,750 of NC_134832.1, read as the reverse complement.
TTCGCTGTAAATGGGGTCCCAGATTTTTAGTGTTGTAAACTTATTTATCACTGTCCTCCGGTAAACATTTGCAACAATTCATCTACGAAAATATTTCTTATATTACGTTACCGAAAAATGTTTATACAAAGCTCTAAGTGATTTTGTGTATACCAAAACTAGGAAAACACAAATAATTAAAAAGATGTTGCCGAATGTTATTTTAAAAGTTTTGTACAATATGTTTATCTGTATATTATTTTCAGTTTAGTTCGTTTTCAAATATAAGATGATTTTATTGTATGATAAAACTTTGCTTATGATGTTGTAAATTTAAGTATAGCCCATCTCGGGATACTTTTGCCTGCCCGATAATGGCGTTTGAACGTAAATCTTATAGCACATCCACGATTTTGAAGTGCCAGGTGAGTTTGCGAGGTAACAAGACACGAACAATGACTCTAGGGTTGACAAAGGAAGCAGTTAACACACACATACATGCAAAGTATATTGCGTAAATGAAAGTATACTGTTCGTTAATGGATTGATACATAAATACTTCATCTCTAATTGAATATTCAAAATTTCAGAGTATATAAATAATTAATGAACATTCCAAGAAGTATGTAAAAATTATTACTTGTAAAGTTTGTTCTACATTATATATATATTTATTAATCAATACATCCCCCAAATTACAAAATACCATCAGAATAAATTAGTTACTGATTCATCACAACCTTTTGTTGTATATTTAAAATAAAAAACAAAACAAAAGCTAACGGTACTTTAATACGATAACATACTGTAATCAACTTAAATAAATATTCAAAAAGCTATTATTGACGAATTATACATATAAAACTTTACTCAAACTTTACCTCGGGCACTTGCGATTTAACTTGATGTAACCAGCCATCCATTGTGATCACAGTTTTATACAAGCAACATGTGGTAGTTATGCTAACTTGACTTTTCGAGACATCAATAGATTCACTTGGAAGATACCAGATGGTACTGTGAATCATTCGCAGTACAGTTTGCATCACGTGATTTTCAAAATGCGAATTTGGCAAGACATTTACAGATGCGGGTACATCTGACGTGACATCTAGTGGGAATTAAAAGTGTATCTTACATTTTTTTTTTTTTGGGGGGGGGGTTGGTGACTACTGGCTTCGTAGAGCGAGGATATAAGTTACATATATTTCTGTGATGCATTAAGATTTATTGCGTTGCGGTCTACAGCGCTGGTAGAAAATAGGTTTGGGTACAAAGTTATAGGTGGTGAAAAACTTTCAACCTAGAGCTTTGCTAGTTGGTACGGATATATAGAATTATATGAGGAACAAAGTTATTATAATATAAAAAAATGTATGATACCATATTTGAAGCTTGGTAGATTTTATTTCATTTTAAAAATACAATACAAGCAGAGCAGGTTTTAGGTATTTTGCCACATTAGGCTAGACTATAAAATGATCCTGGCGGAAACCCTGCCATATCATCATCAGAAAACGTAAATAAGAGTTACAAGAAAAAACTGCCGCCATTTCAAATAAACTTTGCTTGGCAGGCCTATTTGTGTCTTACTTCGAACTGCTCAGAGTTGAAGGAACATTATTTTTTCTGTCTTTTTTGTTTGTATAGCAACAAAAACGAAGCAGAGTATTTCCTCCTTAAGGTCTGTATTTTAATGTAGAAGCTTCTTTTATATTTGGATTGATTATTTTACAATGTCTATGTTTATGAACACAGTTTTTGAGTCAGTAAGACAGAGCAAAGGATGTAAAGCGATAATAAAATAGTCGGTTGTAAATTATACGTGTATATATATTTATATATATATAAAAACGTCTCTCAATGGGACATTAAGTAAGTCCATGGATTCACACCAAAAAAGTATGGAGTTCGTTTCCCCACAATTAATACACCAGATAGCCCAATGTTGTTTTGCTCTAAATAAACAAAATATTTTGTTGATTTTACAGCCATAGGCAGCAAAAACGTATTCAACGTACCATTTGTTCATTTCACCAACAGACACAAGACGAGGTCGGAAATAACAGATGAAACACATCTTCAATAACGTGCCTCACGAAACGTTGGATTGTTTTTTATATATTTTTGCTAAAAATTAACTACAAGTTGTAAAAACTAGAAACCTATAAATGGATAGATAACTGAAGAAATTTTTAATAACTTTAATGATGGTAATTTTCTTCTTTTCATATACATGTGTTTCTTACATTTTTATACTTTTGTATCAACTGAAATAGCTTAAATTTGCGTGGTTTTCCCATCTCACTTCTACGTTTATACCAAATTTTATTTCGTACCGTCCCGTAGATCGTGAATACATCATATATACAATAATATATAATAACAGAGAAATTTTGATATGCAACATACAGTGTGAGCACAAGCGATCTGACAATCAAGAAAAGTGGAAATGACTACTTGGATTATGACCAACTTTATATTTTTCGCTGTGATGTTGATGGCTTTTATTTAAGTTGATACAATAGAAGTGGGGCTTGTATTGTTTGTTTGTTTGTTTTGGAATTTCGCACAAAGCTACTCGAGGACTATCTGCGCTAGCCGTCCCTAATTTAGCAGTGTAAGACTAGAGGAAAGGCAGCTAGTCATCACCACCCACCGCCAACTCTTGGGCTACTCTTTTACCAACGAAAAGTGGGATTGACCGTCACATTATAACGCCCCCACGGCTGGGAGGGCGAGCATGTTTGGCGCGACGCGGATGCGAACCCGCGACCCTCAGATTACGAGTCGCACGCCTTAACGCGCTTGGCCATGCCGGGCCACGTGGGGCTTGTAATACAAAAAAAAACCAAAAACTACTGAAACTAATAAAGAAAGTTTCGGTAACATATTTTCTTTTCTTGTAGCAGAAATAAGTATTTCTCCTCTTGTTCTTATATATAGTCAATTAATTTGATATGTTGTTTTTATATGTCACACATTCGCACTTTTTATTTAACTCTTTAGTTAAAACAAAACTGAATACTTTAAAAAACATGTATCAAGAACATTGGAAGTTGCAATCTCTTGTTAGTTATATAATGTTATGGATATCATATTTTACTCAATTGCTGAAATTTTGAGCAAAATATATATTTATATTTGTGCTTTCAAATGCTCTGTGAAAGTCAAGCAACACAATATATCTTAACTTTCTCATATTGATGTCCGTGATTTATAAAATTGATGTCATATTTTGTTCTAAGATGCTACTGAGGGAAACATATGTAGAAAAGCATTAATCCATACATTACTATGGAAAATTTCATAGAATACAACAGAAACTAAACTCTTTCAAAGCTACATCTATCGATTCGTTTGATTTCAGCAATCTTTACACCTATCTACTTTGGAACCAAAAACTAAAGTCGGTATTTACCAGATCTTTTAACAATGCAAGTAAATTATTTCCATAGGAACAACGAAACGTTTTATTTTTATAACACTCATAGTAAACATTGTGACTAATTTACACTAAGTGAATTCATACAAGTCATTAGTTTCTTTACATAATTACACATCTTTAAACAGACACGAGAGTCACACGGTTGCTTGCTAACTTCAGTCCTCAAGCATTTGATTTGTTTTAGTTTTTTAAAACTTGAATATCAATTCCAGTCCGCAGCCCTGTCGATAGCTCAGACACTTGAAAAACGTTTGATTAAAAACAAATGAAGGGCATTATATTGGTTTAAAAATTAGCATGTTAATCAAACATTTTCTTTCAAGGTGTATAACAAAATAGAACTTAATTTAGTTATATTCCCAAACGCACATATCCGAAATAAAACATGCTATAACGCAACTTGTCAGATTTATTAGAATTTGTTATAATTTAGAACATTCTATTTACAGAGCTCGAACAATAACACGTAACTCTTGAACAGTTTTTATTTCAACAGATCATAGACGATATTTTTAACGTTTGTGGTAAATATAATTTATTATTAACTAAAATCTAGAATATTGACAATTTCGCCATTTTCATGAAATTTTAAATATATATATATTATGAAATGCTGATTTTACAAATTAACACTATAAAGACAGTCGCTAATTAAAAATGCAATCGGTTTTCTTTATCCTTTAACTATACACCCAACATAAGCATAGACAATTAATCATTTGTTCTTTTAATTTTATTCAATGCAAACCTAAATCTTCTAGAGTCAGTTCTTCTCCAAGGCGTAATCATAGATTAATTGTAAATTACATTATAGGATTATAAAACAACAGGAAAAAATATACTTATTTTATGTATTTCAGAACAATTCTAAACAATGTAAATTTCAGATAATTCAACTTTAACATAAGATATGCTGTTTGCCTGGTGTCGTCTTTGACTCAATATAAGCTCCACTACAGAATTTAAAAAAATGTATCTTTTATCTCTGTTTTCGTCTAATTTTGTCGTTACTTTTCTTAATTCACCTTATAACTTGAAAAATTAGCCACCTTTGCGTTTTCACTTCACGACCTCATCCATTTCAAGTCTGAATATTTACGAGTTTCATCTGAAAACACTGGTAGATTGAAGTTCATTAAAAGATGGAGTAGATGAAAGAAAAAGAACAAAAGCCAACGGGGTCTCACGTATTATCACGTAAAATCGTGATAATTAAATCCAGTTGTAGCTTATCAGCCAAGAATCTGTTTTCTCGAAAACAGTAAGAATCAAGATCACCAAGTCCAGTGATTTAACCTTACTCATTAATGATGTTCTTCAGGAGTGTCTTTAAGCAAATGTTCTCATCAAGTCTGAAGTTGTGGTATGGTATTCATGCTGCAACATCAAAGAGACCAACACTACACCATATGTGGTTCTGCAATGATTTGACCACACCAGGGCAGCTTGTACTACCCAGATAAAGTGTGCCAGGATGCTACTCTGTAGCCAAGTGTTCTAAACGACAATAGGAAACACGATGTGCCAACTGAAGAAGATTTCACACTACTTTTACACAAACTTCCCTCACTTCATAAGAAATTAAAGTGCTCAAGAAAAAGCGTCTTCAACTGGAAGGTTCATTCCTGCTAAACACATCAAATACAGCCAACAAAACTCAAAACGACTAAATCCCTTTCAGATAACACCCAAACTGGACCATTTATCTAACCTAGCAAGAACTACATTAGAAATCCTATGCCGAGCACATCCACAAAACCTTAGAACCCCATCCAGTCATTCCTGTCCCTGTGATGAAAGATACAGTAGTCATAATTTCCAGTGACTCAAAGATCATGCAGTCCTAATCAGTCTTCCTGAGACATGCTTCGAGGTAGGAAATTCCTACTTCAGTCTGTAGAATATTGACACAGTGTTCCTTGAAGATTATATACTGTAATAATACTAAGAATGTATTTTGTTTGTTTGTTTTTAACTTTGATATGCTGGCTTAAGCTAAACAAATTTGAAGTAATAGCACTATGTCAAATCAAACTTAATGTAAACTATTAATGAGACAATATTATATTATTCTTATAAATCTTCCTTCCCTAATTGCACCCTAGTGGCACAGCAGTATGACTGTGAACTTACAATGCTAGAAACTGGTTTTCGATCCCCATGGTGGACAGGGCACAGATAGTCCATTGTGTAGCTTTGTGCTTAATTTCCAACAAACGTTTCCTAAGTATAACCAATTGTTCTACATCCAGTGAATTTATTATATGTAACTTACATGCTCCAGCTTTCCAAATCATTACTTTTCTATAGATCTCTATATATTTTCTCTAAACCTAATCCGATACTTCTTTCATTCAATCAGCCTTAAACTCAAATTATCAGGTAATGTTTCTAAGTGATCTTAATTTAAAACCCTAAGATTTGTAAATAACGAAAATCATATTATACCTTTCTCTTTTTGTTAATAGTAATAAACGTTTAATTTGTAATAAAAACATATCTATCTACACTCATTATAACAGCTAATAAAACACTTAAATCGTAGCCATATTAACATCTTCTCTTACTCATCTTACAAGAGGCGTAGCTAACTGCTTAAAATATTGGGGCACGAGCTTATTGGCGAGACAATTTCTGATACTTCAGTATCATATCGTTCATGGTTTTTATTCTGACCTTTCAAGATATCAACCGGAAATTCGGGGCACTGTCATGTAGAATTGTGGCACTGGCTCTTTATACCAAAGCCTAGTAATGCCTCTACACCTCACTCTAACTTTCTGTGTTCATAAAAGTATCATAGGTAATCATCCATCCCCAAACAGTACCTATAATGAATCTTTTTCAGCCTGATATACGGTTTCTCTAAAGCAAACTGGAAATTATTTCATAATAAAGCAGATAAGTTTATTTTAAAATAACCTAGATCGTACACTAACTAACCTAGTGTGCTATCTATTGAACCATCATCTCAATGTCCAGAGAATTATTCTACTAAGGCATCACAAGTAATATCTAAAACAATAGAAACGACAATAATATATATGGGGTATTGAGTCCTTTTTAATTCACCATATGGTTATCTAACTAATTTAGGCCTCTACGTCACAGATTCTCTTTTCAATCTTACTTTTCATGAAACAGAAAGGAAATATTTAACATATATGTATATTTAACAGTTACAAAGTTGGTCCGCTGTGTAATACTGAATAATGAATTGGACTCAATGTTATACCATTATTAATTTACTTACATTGATTCAGGTTACTGTATGGTAAGTTATAAAGAACTCAAAACCCCATCAATAATATATAAATTTCACCATTACGAAAGGCCTAACTGCATTTCTTTGGTTCTCTAGTTTTTTTTTTGTTTTGTTTTTTATGGTCCACAATTAGTTACCGAGCTATGAAGATGTTCAATTCAACTCTTCTTGACAAAGCTGGTGTGCTTCCTGGGGAAGACCACCATCGAAGACTTCCTCGACGACATCGCCCATTTTCATCGACGGGATCTCGAACCAGATCAAATCTTCTTTAGGAAGTTTAAGTCAAGCAGCGTTTCTATCGATCATACAACGACAAAACTCTTGCACAGGGGCGGAATTTTTATTCAACCCCTCACTCACAAAAACCTAGTCTATTTATACTTTAATAGTGAGGTACCCATTTAAAAAAAAAACTTGAGAGGGTTCGACTGGGTTATGAAAACTCTTTGTTATAAATGTACGACGTTTTGGCAAGAGAATGATAAAATATTGTAAAGACGTCGTAAATTTATATATATATTTTTCACTATCCAGTCAAACCGTTTCAAAACTTTTACTAAACTATTTATGTTTCCCATGCAACTCAACCTTTCCAGTTACCCAGAACTAACACACAACTCTTCTCTGTTTTTCTTAGGGGCGTCGACCTGTCGATTCAACCTTAGAAAAACGTTCCATACTTCAAACAATACCCAATTTTTCCATTCACGTAAGACGCTGTATTAATCCCAGAACCATGGGACAACCAACTCACTACGTCAAAGTAGTAACCACGTCGCATTTTTCTTTCACTTTAGAGCTGAAAGACTAAGACGACACCCTTCCACTGTTTTTTTTCAGAGCAAGCCTTTCATTCTTTCCACATGAGTAAGCCACACCAGTCAAGAAGCAGCAACAGCAAAAAGCATACTCTAAAAACAAGTTCAGGCAGGAACACAAGCTGAGAAGCAAACCGTATAAATCTACCGAGCTACAGGCAACCTTATACATCCAAAGAAGTAAGACACTAACAGCACAGACTGAAACATTACATAGCAATATCCAATGGTACTTTTCAAACACCGAACCGTGAATCCCAGACCCGTATCGCTAAGACAATCAGAACGGTCTGCCGATGACTTTCGCAGATTCCTACGATCGTATCCTCAGCAGTCCCAGTCATCCTACGACTGCCAAGTTCGACCCAAGATCATTGTTCTTTTCCACTACCATAGAAGACTCAGATTCTGAAGAAGTTTATGACTAAATATTCCCATCATTGCCATCTACTTTCCACCCGTCAAGTTAAAAGTCTTCACCTTTGATATCCAAGACTGCTAGAATGTTTGTTTTTAAGATCGCGCTTTTCCCGGAACTGAATACTTTCGTCATAGCCTTAATATACTTCACCAGTCCTGTTTACCGGAATTACAGGCTTCATTTCTCCTTTCTTCTTCCGACTTACTCAATTTACGGCTTTCTCTGACGTCTTGAGTATCAGATTAGTTACGATAAAACAAACACCTTCAAAGCTGCAAGACTACACACCATGTGTTAAGCATCTTATCACCTCATTTATAAAGTAATGTAAAGTCACTTATTTTCTCCAGCTGAAGCTAAAATTTTGTATTCACTGTAAGACATAACCTAAATTTCCGAAGGGAAACAATAGTTTCTGAAAGTCTTAAAGGACCTGAAAGATTTAAAACCAAAATACCAGCCACGTTTCTTCCTTGATTTGCTGACCCAAGTTGTGCTGACGGGATTTGAAAAATCCAATACGTATTGGGTTTTGATAGCTCTGAAGAAGATGCTTCTGCTTTACAAATGGATTAATATCATTTAATGAGTTAGGCGAATAAATGGCAGATGGGTTCTAATTATGATAAATGCAAGATTTTGCATGTGGGTTATCATAATTTGAATTATAAGTATAATTTGGATGGGAATAACATTAATAATGTCATGAAAGAAAAGGATCTTGGTGAAGTGTTTGATCAGTCTCTTAATTCTCCAAGTAGTGTGCTGTTTCAAGCGATAGAGTGACCAGGATTTTAAATTGTATTTATAGTATGGTATTTAGAGTTTTTAAAAATTAATTTATCTATAAAACTATTAATAAAATAATTTAATTTCGAGATCAGAACCGCCGAGATGGGCCAGTAGGTCTAATATTGTCCCAAAACGTTATGCTATGTTAAAAACAGTTTATTAGTCATGTCTCTACAAGTTTGTATCCTGAGCTATGTAATAATACTTTATTCCTCGTGTTTCTACATACTTTGACACCTGTATTAACGTGGAAAAATGCAGTTTGCCATTTGTGTTTTTACTCCTTAATTGCATGCGAGAAAGAGAAGAGTCAATTATATATGTAAAAACGGCTTGGTTGGGTTGAGAAAATATTTTACGTAGAGGAGCGAACAACGTTTCTACCTTCTTCGGTCATCGTCAGATTCACAAAGAAAGAAAGAGGTAACTGACCGGAAGCTGACCACATGTTTGAAAGGGGTTGTGTAATTGAGTGTAGGAATGTAGAGGGCGTGCTTGGATGTTTGAATATATTTGTTCCTTTGTATTGGTTTATCTTGGGCTTGAGTTGTATAAATAAGGCTTCTTTAATTTTGCGTTAGTTTATGTTTGTTTCTTTATTTAGTATTTGAGTGTTTTCTATGGTTATGTTGTGTTTATTTGACTTGCAGTGTTTGAAAACGTGTGAAGGTGACTTTTTATGTTCTTTAAATCTGGTTTCCATTTTTCTACTTGCTTCTCCAATATAAAAGTCGTGGCAGTTATAACATTGTATTTTATAAAAAATGTTGGTGTGGTGTTTGTCAGTGTAATTTTTACATAGTATAGACCTCAGTTTTGTACCTGGTTTTTGAATAAATTTGGTATTAACTGGAATGTCGTATTTTGTTACTAGTTTTTGCCAAATGTTGGTTATTTTTCTGCTAATGTCGGGAATATATGGAATGCAGCAGTATATGGTTTGTGATTTTTTTAATGCGTGGGATATATTTACTTTTGTTAACTTTTTTTTGTCTAGGTGTGTGCATATAATGTTTTCTGCGGTTTGTGGAGGAAACTTGTTGATGTTGATGAAGTATTGTTTTATTTTGTCTAATTCATCGTTAATTTTATCTGGTGAGCATAGTTTTATGGCTTTGTTTATTTGGTTTCTTAGTATGTTGAGTTTTCGTTTTGTTTCATGTGCTGAGTCCCAAGGAATGTATAGTCCAGTATGGGTGATTTTTCGGTGGATTTCTGTTTTAAATTGTGTATCGGTTCTTGTAATTTTGAGGCTAAGAAATGATATTTGATTGGTTTCTTTCTGTTTACATGTGAAGTTAATGTTGGGATGTATAGAGTTAATGTGATTAAAAAAAATTAAGTGTGTGTTCTGAATATGTGAATCCCGCATCCGTGTCCTCTACATATCTGTACCAGTATAGTGGTGGATGTAATGCTATGTTAATTGCTTTTGTTTCAACTTGTGTCATAAAACAATTGGCTAGAACTGATGATACTGGATTGCCCATGCTTAGGCTATTTGTTTGTATATAGTTGTGGTTGTTGAGCATGAAGTTTGTCTTTATCGTGGTGAATTCTCTGAGGGTTGCTAATTGTTTGGTGGGAATGTGTATTGATGGGTTAGGATCTCGGATATAGAGTTCTAAGGCTATCTTGCAGGCTTCAGCGGTTGGAACTTCTGTAAAGAGGGATATAATATCGAAACTGGCCACTAAGGCTTTATGATTAAGTTGATGAAGATTAGACTTGAAATTAAAAGAGTCTTTGATGAATGTGCTGGCTGATGTTACATATTCGGAGAATGCCCATGCTATGTATTTACCAAGATTGTAATTAAACGATTCATATGTGAAAATTATTGGTCGTAATGGACAATCTGGTTTATGAGGTTTGGGGACACCGTATATTTGTGGTGTGCGTGAGTCGGTCTTGCGTAGGTAGGAATAAAGTGTTTTTGATATTGTGTTGGCTTTTTTCATTTTTAGTAATATTTTGTTTAGTTGCGTTTCGTGTGTCTTTGTTGAATTTGTATGTATTGGTTTAAATTTGTTTGTGTCTGATAGAATGTTCTTCATTTTTTGGATGTATTCATTCGTGTTCATTATGACTATCGTTTCCTTTATCCGCTTTTAGAATTTTTATGTTTTTGTCTTGTTTTAGATTTTTAATGGAATTAATGCCTCTTTTTGTAAGATTGTTTTTTTAGCTTCCTGTTTTGTGAAATTATGTTGATGGTTACGTGAGAAAATTCTTTGAAAAAATCGTTTAAGATGTTGTTTTTAGGTGTTTCTGGAAAATATTAATTTTTAATTTTTTCTGGGAAGTTTGGCTGTTGAATAAAATTGTCGAAGTTGTCTTCTTTCTGTTGGTTGTTTTCGGTTGTTTTCTGTGGAAAGTATCACAAGTCTCCTCACTAGTTCTTCTAAACATGTTTTAATTTCTAAGGTTGGAATGTACCTAAGTGCTATTGCGAAGTTGAGTCCTTTGTTAAGTAGATGTATCTCGTCTGTGTTTAATTGTCGGTCGGATCTGTTAATTATGAGGTTAGTCAACGGTTTGTCTTGTTGGTGTCTTTTCTGTTGTTTGCATCTTTGTTTTTCTAGTTTTTTGTTGTGGCAGATCCTTTTGTCCCTGTCGTTCCTGGTGTTGATTTGGTTGATGTTTCGTTGTGTAAGTTCATAAATATCTGATTTAATGCAGCATGCCAGTTGATGGTCTAGGTTCATTTTTTGTTTCTGTGAGTCATGTAGTTCTTTGTATTTTGTGCTCAACACGGCTTTTAGTATTTTTTTCTGTAAATTTTGGATAATGTTTGGGCATTTATTAAATTTTTTTGATAGTTTTATCCTTACAAAGTTAAGGGTTAGTTGTTCCTTTCTACATTGTTGAATGGAATAGATGTTATTTCTTCTGTTAATAATTCTTTGGTTTAAGTTTCTTAGTTTCTTTACGATCGTATGAGCGTGTACTGTTAGTAGTGGTGTAATGTATGTTTGTAGCAACAGTACATGTTCAAATAACATACATCAAATAAACACAACATAACCATAAAAAACACCCAAATACTAAATAAAGAAACAAACATAAACAAATGCAAAATTAAAGAAGCCTTACTTATACAACAACTCAAGCCCAAGATAAACCAATACAAAGGAACAAATATAATGAAACATCTAAGCACGCCTTCTACATTCCTACACTCAATTGCACAACCCCCTTCAAACATGTGGTCATCTATCGGTTAGTTACCTCTTTCTTTCTTTGTGAACCTGACGATGACCGAAGAAAGTCGAAACGTTGTTTACTCCTCTACATAAAATTTTGTCAATTCATACCAGCCGTTTTTACATGTACATGTAGTTATATGCTTGCAAAGCATTCGTTTTGTTATGTAATTTCAAAATATATAGTTTTCAGTCAGAAGTCAAATACTTATAAGGGTAACAGGACACAGCAATCTATGAATTAACTATTACAAAGTTTAAGTAAATTACAGTATAGGTTGAGTGTATAAGTTATTATATGATTATGTACACATAGTACAGGGGTGAAGGTAATAGTATAATATGTAACAGAAGCTGCTTGTTATAGCGTCGATAAAAGTCACATAAAAGAGCAGTTTAGTAAATGAATAATTCCGTGACAGTGAGCTTTTATGTGGTTTTACAGTGGAAACCAAGTGTATAGTTGTACATAGCATACTTGTGCGAATGTTGGTATTGGAATTACTTGCCCTTCTTTTTTTAATGAAAGCTGATACTTTTAATAATAGCCCACGTATGTTATTGTTTGCAAAAACGACTGTTATATATGAATATATAATACAATGATAAGTGGAATTACATGAACCCTTCAAGTTTTATCCTGTCAACGAACCAAAGCTGGTTGGAATAGCCTCAAGACACCAATAAATTTCATACATGTCGCTATTTTCTCGTCTTTTTGACCAATTACCATCCATTTAGTAAACCACGCTTCCCTCTCAATAGGGGAAGACCCGTCACTGTCTTTTGTATTCAGTATAATCAACTAAAGCATAAGGTTGAACAAAATGTTGTCATAATTAAATAACATGAAATAATCCTTGCTGTAAATTTATCCTTACCCATGTTTCAACCTTTTGAATAATTATATATTGTTCCTTACTAATGAATTTTAAGGATTCACATTATTCTCTTCATTTCACAATGCTTATTACAAAGTCAGAGCGGTTCCGATTAAGGATATGTCGCTGCCCTTGAATCTCGTAATAATAATAATTGTGTTGTTTTTTTTTAAATTTAGCTGTCCACCTGTAGTTGCTGCTGAACACAAATGAGTAAAAGATCTTGCTGCTTCAAGTGCAGTTAACTTCTCTGTTGTTTCTTTCTTTGAACATTTAATTTCCATTACTTCTTCATTTCTTATAAGTTTGTTTGTTTTTGAATTTCGCGCAAAGCTACTTCAGAGCTATCTGCGCTAGCCTTCCTTAATTTAGCAGTATAAGACTAGAGGGAAAGCAGCTAGTCATCACCACTCACTGCCAACTCTTGGGCTACTCTTTTACCAACGAATAGTGGGATTGATCGTCACATTATAATGCCCCCACGGCTGGGAGAGCGAGCATGTTTGGTGCGACCGGGATTTCTTATAAGTCCATCGCGAGACGCTCTCCAAAATCCATACTATTTATCTACAACTAGACCACATGAAGTAATATTATTTCGTGTGTTTTAATATATTTCTGTTTGGCTATAGACTTGTAACAACAGCTATATTTCATATCTTCAGAAAATAAATTATTTGCATATAAAAGCACTTTCAATGTCGCACTGTATAATGTGGTTGACCGAAACTTGCGTCACTCTTCTTTTTACTCGTCCCCCCTCACCAGTGGAACAGCAGAATATCTCTGGACTTACAACACCAGAAATCGGGTTTCGACACCAATTATGGGTAGAGCACAGATAACCCATGGAGTAATTTTATGTATAACTTCAATCAAAAAAACGTCTTTCTACTCAAAACTCTTATCATGTTTTTCGTGTGTTTTTTTCTCGAGCTGTGATATTTCGCTATCAGTTAACTGTATTTCTTTAATAATTTCGTCTGTCCTGCTGTTCAACATTTTTTCACACATATCTGACTTCTGAGCTTGTTTCCTTTTCAACTTTAGAAATGTGTTTCCTTACAACAGTATAAAGGACTTTAGTTTGCCACGAAACTCCATGTTGTGAAGGTAGACCTGCACTAAGGCAGCTTCGATTATATGATCTGTTGAGTTCTATTGGAGATCTTTCTTTAAATAAATTTACAAACAAGACGCGCGTATATCTCTCCCCTGTTTGTAGTAGCATCAGTTATTAACTTATTGCTTTTCATTACCAAATAGTTAGCAGCGTCAATTATTTTTTCATAATGATTTTAGTAGTTTTGCAGCCGTGTTTTCTTTATTAGTTTTTGGCGATATGCTACACTACACGTCCGGTAGTCACAAAGAATATTTGATGGGTCGTTTTGTAGTTGGTCTCTCAGTTCTCTCATTGAAACCCCAATTTTTGTTCAATGTAATTACTGCTCTAACGCATTTTTTGTCATTTCCATGATTCTATTTGTTGTAAGATAATGAGAATTTTCGATGGTTTTCTTTGACAACTCTAATAATGTCATTGTTTATCACGTGACAACATGGTTTGCACATTCCAGTTTTCGATGGATTTATATACATTTGAATCTCCATCTATTACTTTCTGTATCGTAGTCCATGTATGTGCTTAGTACATTGAAAACCCTCAGCGATGATATATGACACCATTCCAGTGAATGGTCCATTGCAGTTCCACCAGCATATATGTTGTTTCAAAGTTACACTGTGGATGGATTAAGCACACGTACCGCAAACGTATTGCGAATACTCAGGTGTAAAATCTTCCAAGTACATTAGCCAGTTGTGACCCTACTTTAGTAACGCTCAAAAAAATCACTGACCAGTAACCATCAACAATGAATATAATGTATGGGGTCAGTAGTAAGGACTGAACAATAGACACGTGCACTGTTTGCTGCTTCAGGGGATGAAGGTTTGTTTGTTTTTCTTATTGCAAAGCCACATAGGGCTATCTGCTCAATCCACCGAAGGGAATCGAACCCCTGATTTTAGCGATGTAAATCCGGAGACATACCGCTGTACTAGCGGGGGTCAGGGGATGGAGGACAGGGGTATGATGTCATTAAAGATGATGAGGTCACAGTTACATTTTTTATCGCCATACGACCCTAATTTAGCAGTGTAAGACTAGAGGGAAGGCAGCTAGTCATCACCACCCACTGCAAACTCTTGGGCTACTCTTTTACCAACAAATAATGAGATTAACCTCACATCATAACGCCCCCACGGCTGAAAGGACAAGAATGTTTGGTGTGATGGGGATTCGAATTTGCGACCCTCAGATTGCGAGTCGAGTGTCTTAACCACCTGGCCATGCCGGCCCTCTGCGTCTTTAAGGACGCGTTACTTGGCTGCCATGACAAATGTCCAAAATGCATGATTAGGTCATAAAGTGAAGAAACTGTTCCCAGGCAGCCATGACTCATACAATGCATGTTTCAGCACATAATTAATCACTGATTAATTAAATCATCGCAGAAAGACGTATAAAACTAATTTATTTATCATTAATTCGTCATATATGTTTAATAATATGAAATTTATGCTATTTTGACTAAATATTTGTGTATTCATGTTCTAATTTGCAGTCACTCTAGAACGAATAAACAAAATTTATATTTATTTACTAATGTTTTATGGTGGTTATGAAGTTGGTCAAGTACAGATATACATTAGTGAAAATAGCAGATAAAATATAAAGTTAAAAAAAATTATAATTACCTGAACGCATATGAAATTTGAAACTTGTGATAATGAAATTTGAAACTCGTGATAATGAAATTTGAAACTGTTTTGATTTATAAAATTATTTTGAATCTTAAAGTTACTTTGTATGTTGTATAGATAA
Source organism: Tachypleus tridentatus (assembly GCF_004210375.1). Classification (NCBI taxonomy): domain Eukaryota; kingdom Metazoa; phylum Arthropoda; class Merostomata; order Xiphosura; family Limulidae; genus Tachypleus; species Tachypleus tridentatus. The sequence goes on along the minus strand of NC_134832.1, from coordinate 8,677,047 downwards.
CATTTGGAAAGAAAAAAAGGCGTGAGAAAAGTATTACTGAAAAAATTTTAAAACTTAATAAAAATCTTATATCTTGCGCAGGAAAGCATTGTAATATTCCCCAATTATAAGTACATTTTTACAAAGATACTGGTACATTATCACAAATCATAGTGTAATTACTCTCATGTAAAATACTTTTGTGGTTACGAGCTGTATAAATCCCACACAGCCCGTAATGGTTCGTTTGTTTTTGAAATTAGCGCAAAGTTACACGAGGGCTATCTGCGCTAGCCGTCCCTAATTTAGCAGTGTAAGACTAAACGGAAGGCAGCTAATCATCACCACCAACTCTTGGGTTACTCTTTTACCAACGAATAGGGCGATTGACCGTCACATTATAACTATCCCACGGCTGAAAGGGCAAGCATATTTGGTGCGACGAGGATTCGAACCCGCGAGCCGGGGATTACGAGTCGAGTGCTTCTTTCACCGAGTTTGCTTGTATTGGTAGGACTAGGCAATGCTTTGTGGTCTGTAGTATTTGCATTTGCCACTCTAAAACTTTAAGCAAAGGCAACTGTTTTAGCCATCACGTTTGTAGCTTCCAGAAATATATACATCATCATGTCACGCATATGTTGAAACTGGTAAAAATATAACATTTTGAACTTTAATATATTCTTCTGATCTTTTAAAATCTTTACCTCCGATATCTTGCAAGTTTATGAAGTTCAGCAAGTTCACAAAAACTTTATTTTCATTCTCAGTATATATATATATTATTTTATATACTGTTACGGACATAGATAGTTTCCGTTTGTTTGTTTTTTCTTTCCTTTTTTGTAGACTATGTGGTTTCGCTAATCGTCCGTCCTCTAATGCACTTTCAAAACTATATTCTGCAAAAACCTATGGAGATTATTTATATGTGAGATATTTAAACGATACTTGTATTACTTACTTTTCTTCAGTGTGGTAAAAATGGGTGAATCAGAGACGTAGCATTTTTTTTTTTTTTTTTACGGAATAAAATACGGTAGTATAAAATCATATTATATATTTGATTAACACTACGTGAGAACAAATGTTCGGAATTATTGTTCGAAAAAATAACAAATTTTACGTAATTTATAAGAAGGTCTTGGTTATGAAATATATAATCTTATTAAGTCTAAATTGTAAAGGATATTATTTCCTTTGTTAATGCTATGTGTGGTAGCAATCCATAATTTTGAAATTATAGGCTCGAGAGGAAGCATCTGGTCAATAGCACCTACTGCCAACTCATAGGTTACTCTAATAGAGTAATGGTAATTTATCGTTTCTCTTGACACAGTCACAGCTCCAAAGTATGACAAGTACGTCCTCTTAGATTAACAAGAGTCCGTCGAGCTAACCATTAGGCAAAAATGAAATTCGAAACTTATAGCGCAGAACTGTTTGTATGGAACTGTGTATAACTGAATACTGAGAATTCACCATCATGTGCAACTGTATGCTGTTCTATGTATGATAGTTTATCTTGACTGTGTGGAATTGGACACTATTCTATACCTAATATTTTATCTTGCCCTGGTCTAAGCATTGTTCTACGTATCAAAGCTTGTCTTGAACTCTAAGTAACTGGATAATATTCTACACGTCATAGTTTATGTTGGACTGCGTGTAATAGGATTCACTGGTTAGTGATCTGTGTATTATAGTTTATTTAAATTGTGTGCAATTGGATAACATTCTATGTGTCACAGTTATCTTGAACTGTGTGTAACTGGATAATGTTCTATGGATCATAGTTTATTTTGAACTACATGTAAGTGGATATTGTTCTAATTATCATAGTTTATCTTTAACCGCGTTCAATTGGATACTGTTTGATTATTTTCCTATACACATAACTCTGTAACGTATTCTACCGTTGCGTGTGTTCATTTGGATTATTTAGTAAAATGTTAAGTCTGGTCCACGTAATGGTAATGATTAATTATTTCGGCAACAACGTTTGCTAAAGAATACATTCACTTTAACTGAAGTTGTAAGCCTGAGTTCACAAACAACGTACAAATAGAAAGCCGTGATAGTAATTATAACTGATTTAATATTATTTTAATATCAGTGTTTGTTTCAGTGTAATACATATTTAGAAATGTAACTTATATTGATAAAAGTGCATTGCAAAAGTCCTAACTGTTCTCTAAATTTGTAAAAGATTCTCGAGTGTAAGACTCAACAGTGTACGACGTGTGTATGCAATACTAGTAATTCCCAGTATTACTGCCAGATGAATATTATGTATGGGGTCAATAGTGAGGACTGAACAATAGATACGAGCACTGATTGCTGTTTCAGGGGATGGGATAACTGTATTTCTTTAATAATTTCGTCTGTCCTACTGCTCAACATTTTTTCACATATATCTGACTACTGAGCTTGTAGACCATAGTTAGAATCTCGCAGAAGTTGGAATTGTTCCTTTCTATACTTGGCTCGTTTCTGTCTTAACTCGGACTACACAAGTTTTCTTATGCATGCAGTTGTTTCCTTTCCAGCTTTAGAAATGTGTTTTCTCACAAATGTATAAAGGATTTTAGCTAGTGATCTTTTTTTTTCTTTAAATTTGTAAAAGATTCTCGAGTGTAAGAATCAACAGTGTACGACGTGTATATGCAATACTGGTAATTCCCAGTATTAGTGCCAGATGAATTTCCAAGAATCTCGCCTAATGAGTATGAAAGGTAGCTTCGCAAAACGCAGCGAGACAAAAGAATATTCATGAAGAGGACAAGAAAACCCACTTGTAGAGAAAATTATATATTTAAATTATATATGCGTACAAAAAAAACTTTCTCTTCTCATACCAGCCGTTTTTAAATATATAATAGAAGAATATTGTTGGTCGCTAGAGTCAGTATGGTATAAACCACTGAAGCAGTATTTGTGATAAACGCTAAGTAACTGCAGACTTACAGATATTTAACTAGGAACGTTTATAGATTTCTTACATTATAAACGGTTTAACTTCAGCAGATTAACTTTGGATGTTAGTATTTCTAAGAGGACATTGTATAACTTTGGCAATGCAAACTTATGCGTGTCTGTGAAGCAGCTGGCTAGCTTCGCCGTCAAGTGGATTATACACCTGTATCAACATATAATTAATTCGCTCTCTGTGAACCGTCGATAAAATATTCAGTTCTAGACAGGACGTAAGACCCAGTATTGTCTGTAAGTTTGTACAACTGTTGTATATAAATAATTATTTGTAATAAAAATAAATTTATGTGTATCAATCTTGTTGGGAAATATGAAAACTTTGATACATTTTGACATTCAGTTAACTTCTATCTTAAAATTAAAATTTCCGGCTATTTGAAATTGTAACGTAACGTACGCATTATAGTAAATCGGAGACTTGTCCAAGATAAATTATAATACGTAACATAATATATGCCTAATTTATTTATAAATTTATCAACAGAATTTTTTGGTAATCATTCAAAAAGAAACACATTAGCTAATTCACTGAATAACCAAATACATGTGGTAGCTCCCACTATTAATGGCGAACTCAATCACTCGTTAATTTACTACGCCACTATTTCTTTTACTTTTTTATCTACATACTCACAAAATTTTAGGTTCCAGAGAGGCCTTAAATTTATAAATATATTGCACAATGTGTCTTTTTGTAAACATTAAAAATATAGCTTACGACATTATACCTTCCTAACCTCAGCCTGTTTTGTAAGTAGGAATTGTCTATTTAAATAAGGTATTGGAGATGCATTCTTGTTAGCAACAACTTTCTGAGAAATTCCATTTGTTCAGCTTAAATCATGAGGGTCACTGGAAAAGGTACCTTGATTTCCATGAATAAATCATATAACCCATAACACTTACCAGCTGGCCAAACATATCTTTTAAGTAAAGTGGCAAGCTGCAGATTTGATACCAGAATTTCTAAATATTAATGTTTTCAGAGATGGAAGTACAGCTTCATTTCTTGTAATGCCCTATACAGGGATTTGATTCGTATTTTATGCTTCATTGTGATCATAACGCTAATGATTTACAATAATTCTTCCGGCCATTAATTTCTCAGGATACACTGGATTACTTGGTTCTATTATGTCCTAATTAATAATGTAAGTTATTCTTGATAAAGCCTGGTATAAATATTTCATATCTTATAGGTACAATTACTTCCCTCCTTGACCTTACTGAATATTCAAATTCGTGTGTTGTAATTTTCATGTCTATTCAAGAATTTCTTGGTCATAGACTGTGAAACTGTTTGGAATTTGTCTCTCTTTTCATTCGTATTGGATCAGTCTATTGTAGCTATAGAATAAGAGTCAATCAAAGTACTGCAAGACTTCTCATTAATAAATCTTAACTCGTGCAACAAATGGAGTATTTTCACCTGAACTGTGTTCCAAAGTTCATTTAATTCCTACTTTCCAGCGGCTATTTAGTTATTTCTTGTCTCTTGGATGGAAAGGCTCAGTATTAGAGTATTGTATACTTGGTGTATTAACAGCTGTTGAATCCTTATCGTCTTGGCTCCAATGAATATGTTTTTCCCATTCGTAATAATTACCTTTTATCAACATCCTTTAGGAAGAGTTTTTATTCTCTACAAGGTTTTTTTTTTGCAGTTCTACTAAGTATCGTTTTTCAAGTTGTCTTGTTGTATATTTCTTCAATTTTGTGTAACTAACTATCCAACTAATTCTTTAATTTCTTCAATTGTATTGTCATGAGGAGTTAATATTTCAATAAAATGTGATCTGATGATTCTGTTACTTCTAGATGTTGTAATTAGCTGTTTATCTGCGACTTTAATGAATTGAAATTCCGTCACCAGTTGCAGAGCTTCCTTTAGAGGTGTACATCGACTTTGCTTCAGTGTGCATATCCTGATCTACTATGACATCTATAAATTGATCATAAGCCAATGAATCTATCATTTCAAGCGGAACATCCAGCTTAGATAATTGTAAAAGCCATTTCGTATGTTCGTGATTACGAGAAACCCACTTGTAGTAAAAATGTATTCTCGATTGCTGGTATGGGTATTAACACTTTAATTGAAATAAAATAAAGAACAAAGTCTCGACCTTCTTAAGTCATCTAATAAAGATAGACGTGTGAGAGATATGAAGTTCAAGGTTTCCAGTTTTCTCAACTCTACGTAGCAAATCAAACTTTATCCTGCTCTAAAACATTTAATGATAATAAGAAAAAAAACAAGAGAAATACACTTTTAGTTGCTAATTCTTTATAGTTAATGCTTGCACTAAAGGATTCGCCATATCGCTGCAGTATAAGTTAAACAGAAGTCCTTAAAATCTGATAAGCTATGAAAATAAATTAAATTTCTCAACTTTTGAACCTTTGTTTTGAGGCATAATAAACGTTTTTCTCTATACTGTGATAGCAAATCCTTTAATATCAAATTATTCCCATTCTTGTCTGCTGACTTGTGTACACTCATAGTTTGTAAACTTCTAAGTGTAAAAAGACCACTTGATGTTGTTTATTTGAAATGTTTCAAACTTTCAATACATTATAGCGGCTCAATCTGGGTATATTATTTTATTTAACCAAAATTTAATTGACTGATTTTCAGTGAATATAAAAACATGCAAACTGAGTGGTGCATAAGTTAGAGATTATATGATTTCTTTCAATCCTCTAGAAAAAAAAGAACAATATGAGTTAAAAAAATATGAATTTTGGAAACATTTAAAACAAACTATGTGATGATAATGAAAAAAACCAGAAGACGAAAATAAACTTCAGATATAAGAGTACCATTGATAGAGTCTATATTACAAAAACCAACAACAACACTTTTGATATTTACAAATAAAAATCCCCACACGATTATTTCTTTCAATATTAGAGATGGTTACTTATTAAAACAACTAATTTATTATCAACTTCTATGTGAAATAGTTACCCTTATCGCAGTCCAACTGCACAAAACAAATTATTATAACAATAAAACTAGGAGGGTTGATTTGAATTAAGCACAAAGCTACACAGTGGGCTATCGGTGCTCTGCTCACCACTGGTATCGAAATCCAGTTTTTTGCGTTCTAAATCCGCAGACATACCGCTGTATCTCTGGGGTGCGAACTAGGAAAGAAGGACATCGCTTGTTTGTTTGCTTTTTAATTTCACGCAAAGCTATTCGAGGACTATCTGCGCTAGCCGTCCCTAATTTAGCAGTGCAAGACTAGAGAGAAAGCAGCTAGTCATCACCACCCACCGCCAACCGCCAACTGTTGAGCTACTCTTTTTACCAACGAATAGTGGGATTAACCGTCACATTATAATGCCCCCACGGCTGAAAAGGCGAGCATGTTTGGTGCAACGGGGACGCGAACCTGCGACCGTCGGATTACGAGTCGAACGCCTTAACACGCTTGGCCATGCCGGGCCGACATCGCTTGAGGAAGAGTTTTGTTAAGTTTATTCTGTATGTTGGTGTTCGATTTAAAATTAGTTTAAGAAACATCTTGCCCCCCGCTAGTACAGCAGTATGTCCACGGATTTACAACGCTAAATTCAGGGATTCGATTCCCCTCGATGGGCTCAACAGATAGCCCGATGTGGCTTTGTTTTAAGAAAAAACACACACAAAAACATCTTAAAATAAATACATAAATGCAAACATCTAATTTTGGCCTTCTATTAGTACAATGTGGAAATACACTATGATTGTACGTTAAATTATATTATGTTAAAGGTATTGCTCCTTCTTCTTAAGCAAATTCTGTCACCGTGACGGAAGTCAAACTACGCTTTAATGAATGAGCTCAAACTCACAATACTATATAAAACAGGTATCAGATTAATCTAAGAAACTAGTAAATAGAAGGTAAGATAGATACCTGGCGTAAGTAACTACACATTTAAAATGTTATATTTCTATATGTTTGACAAAATCAATGAATAAGTAAGCTAAAGGTGAAAAACCATTCTCTATACCAGTATTTAATATCACCCAGTATGTTATTTAAATAAATAATAAGCTAATATCAGATGTCCTTCAACTGCTAATATGAATGAATGCACACCTTAGGAACCCTAAACACTGAGAAACGTGTTCACAGTGTGTTCAACCGATTTCACAGACTGCGTCTCAGTACATTTTTTAACGAATCGTTCAGTTATTTCCGTTGATATTTACACCGTTTCTGAAGAAAGTACATAAAAATATATCTAAAGACTAGTCAAAGTAATATACAATTTCCTGCAAACGTATGGTCCAAAACAAATATGAAGAATCTGTGACAAATTAATTAACAGTCTTTGGACATCATCGCAATCTTGCCGATCAGTTTTATCGTACTACACTAACGAAGAAGCTCTAACAAAGTTCATGAATTATTTGCTTTGTTATTCTGTATTTTACCAAAAGTGCTGTTTGAGTTTCGGCTTAAGATACTTATTAATTTCTTGTATAAGTGTATATTATTTTCAAGTAATTTTTAGACTAGATAGACAAATTTGGTTTAATATGCTTAGATCCCCAATTTTGTTAATCAGTTAGAAATAAAAGACGATAATTAACAAGTTTTTGTGTGATATGCGAACACATCATAAGTTTTCTACCTCCTATAGTCACAGAAATTGCTAGGCACTGACACACGAGGCCCATGCCCCGATTCTACTAAGAGTGCTCCTAATCTCCAATTGGTGTCTTGAAAAAGTCAGAATAGAAAACCATGATGGTTATTATACTAAAATACCGAAAATTCACGTACCTATGGGTCCGATTTCCGAATCTCTTAAGAACCTAATGACGCTCTTTAAAATTTTAGATTGACTAGATTCTGTATAATCATTACGGCAACACATGGTACAGAGTCACCAATATTGCTTTGTTCTAGTTACCTCATTCTTTGTACTACTTAGTATGTGTCATCTCCTCTGTTGAAAGGATATTCTTCATTGATCTATTACGACATTGACTAAAGGTGCGAATCCCGGTCGCACCAAAATGCTCACCCTTTCAGCCGTGGGGGCGTTATGATGTGACGGTCAATCCCACTATTCGTTGGTAAAAGAGTAGCCCAAGAGCTGGTGGTGGGTGGTGATGACTAGCTGCCTTCCCTCTAGTCTTACATTACTAAATTAGGGACGGCTAGCGTAGACAGCCCTCGAGTAGCTTTGCGCGAAATTCAAAACAACCAGACTAAAGATGACAACCGATCAATGTTGTCAGGGAAAGAAGTAACAAGATGATTCTACTTATTGGACAAAGAAGACGAGTTTACATTGATCGCGTGATTTTATCCCTCATTATATATTTATCATAAGTCAGAAGTGCATCCACCACTGCGATGTGTCCGAGGGAAAGTTTTTTTCTAGAACTGTTTTTCGGAAGGAAGTTTTTATGTTACATACTACTGCTTAAAACACGTAAATGATCTTTGTGTTTATGTTATATGTTGTTGTTTGAAACACCTGAATGATTTTTGTGTTTGTGATCCTTACCAATTACAAGAAATTGCACTTTGCTTACCACAGATGAGGTAAAACTTGTCGCAAATCTCTTCCTGGAGGACCATGTCGCTTCAACATTTATTTATCATACAATCCCATGAAGCTGGAAGGAAGTTAATTATGTCCAATAAAGTGTTCAGCAAAAAGTATTGTTTAGTCTACTTAGGTTGAAATAGATAAGAAACCTGTTTTTAGATGAGTTGCATAATAATAGGTTAAATGTTTCTTTTAATACCAAACCTAAACAATTATCTGACAGGTCTAAATCTTCTTATAGCTGGCAAACTGCTGGAACAATTGTCTCCAAACTTGACACGTACTCTTAAGGAATCTCGGAGTAAAGAGCATAGGTGCTTGGGTATAACACCCTGTGTCACCTCAGGAGGACCCACCCTCTTTCCTGTGTATTGTGTTCACTTATATTTCACAAACTGCTATACCCATTGTCACCAAATCTGGGATTTATGGATAGGGCCTCCTGAAAAGTGACATAGGGTGTCGGTATTCGGATTTAATCTCATCTTATCACCCTTGGACTTCCTATGTCTTCCCAATACCTTGAACAGGTACATTAGCTTGGAAAATTACAGCTCCACATTGACCCCATAGACACCAACCAAGTATAAACGGACATATGCTATGCAGCCGCCAGTGACGTAATCCATCACCATAACATCTTGGATGCCCAATGTGGAATAAACATCTGATGCTACTGTGAAAATCAGCCTAGATGAACACTATAGAGATTGAGCAAAAGATGAAGTAGAAAAAATACCTTCCAGGACCTTTTAGATCAGAGTGAACAGTAACTTGTTATCATAGCCATAGATGCTTTTTACACCGCAGATAGTGAGAGAGCTGGTGAGGCGTTCGTTGTCTCATAAGAACCAATGTTCTGCATAAGGCTGATGAAGCACCAACATTTCCCACAAGCAACAAAAGGAGGCAGCTGGAAGTCATAAACTATGTTCTTCTCTAAACTGCCAATGTAATGATTTTGTCTGATGCACAGGCATTAATGTTAAAATTCAGAGTGGTTGGTCCTCAGATGTATGGCAGAAAGGAAAGAAACTACATATTAAGATCATCACCTGGAGGATGTGCCAGGCTATGCAGGGTAAAGTTAAATGAGACAGCTAATTATCTCAAAAGAGAAGCCCATTTATTAAATTTTGCACAACTTTACTGGCAGAATATCTATTTTCTCTGTGTGGTAAAGTGAAATCGATAACCTTGGAAGTTCTTCACTTACATTCAAATGAAATGTATTGCTGGAATACAAGCTGTTGTATAGCGTGTCTAGGGAAAGCAAAATTTAAGGAAACCAATAGAACAGTATACATCTAGAGGGTCAATGATAACTTCAGTAAAGGAACTCTCTTTTATCTCATGCATGGTAACCGGCCTCCACACCAGGGGGCAGTGCCTTTCGGCACGACCCTAGAACTGTCACCTAGTACCAAACTCAGTAGTGCCTGCCATAGCCATATCTCTAAGCAAGATACGAAGCGTTGGGCTCTTCATACTATTCAGCACTAAAAAAAACGAAAATAAATCACGACTGTCTTATTTCATATTAGCAAAAGCATGGAAATCGAATGGCTTGTAAAAATACTGTTACATGTGTAATAATCCATTATGCTGGAAAAAAAGATTATACAACAAAATGAAATAATATTCAAATAATAGAACCACACATGAAAAATGAAAGATAGAAACCTTCTTTTACACCACATAACCTACCATAGAAATAAGCGAAACCTGAATAACTCTCTCGAAAATATTCAAATAATTAGATGATGGAGCTTTTAAAGGGAAAAACACCAGCTGCTAATTAATGATTAAACTTAAATAATCGTATTTGCTTTTAGACATAGCAATGACAAGAGCAATACTTATACTCTTGCTTACTCAAACAAACTCTCCAACTAGACTTTTATAGCTATATAGAAAGATATTTGTAATACAGTAGCTTTTGGAAAATATTACAGAATAATTTCGAGCATGGATAGCTAACGAAAAATAAGCATGCACGAATGATCAAATAAAACAAAACATTACTCAGAATTGAAGACATGCTGAAATCATTACCACTACTGGTATTAACTCCTAAGTTGCAGGAGATGAGTAAAGAACGTCTTAACGAGATAAAGACAGATATTAGAAAAATAGAGATACCAAACTGTAAAGTCTCAGTATTTCCAAAACCTAGATTATCTACATGAATGACCATTCTCGTTATATATATTCAAGGAAGATAAACTCCAACTTGTACTAATTTGTACACATTTTATTACGTCTAAAAATGATTACGGCTATCCTTTAATTATGATTTTATGGAATATCTGAAGTTAATGGCTTCTATATTAATAACCTCTTTGTGTTACGATAATTATTTCTGTTCACCTTTTACCACAAATCCTGAAAACACGATAAAAAGGTTAAAATTGCAGAAAGAAAAAATAAAGTGCAAGAATGTCAGGCAAATGCAAGTTGTCTGACTAAATTTGAGTTTTTTTCTTTTATGTGAATTTTAATTATTCTTTGAATTTTCAGCATTTATCTTATTGTATATAGCTGCAATTGTTTATATATTTATACTGTGAGTAGATTTGTACTCGTATATTATTTTACAAAGATGTGGCAAAAGTTTATCGTGCACCGACTGTTAGTTCAGTGGTTGAAGTTAATGTCTTTTTGCCACAAAAAAATAACTGTAACATTGGGGTTGTAGATAAAAAAAAACTGGTATGGTTGAATCACGTCAGTAACAGATTTACTGTTATTCGTTTATTTTGATGCCTACGTTTGTTTTTCTATGGCTATATTTGCCTGTGACGTATATTCTCGCCTGTACGCGAAATGTGTAGAACGTTCTTCAGTGTAAAAACAAACAATACTTGTTTAACTAAAGCGCGCGATAATTTTGTCGACGTTTCTACAAATCCGCGTTATTCCTATAAAAAACGGATAGTCGAGAGACAGGAAAGAGGAGGATATTATTGGGTAGCTACAGTCAGTACGCTATAAGCCTAGGAAGCTATAATTGTGATTAACATACATTAATTGGAAAACTACAGAATTTTACTAGAAAAGTTATAGAATTCAAAAATTACAAACTTTTCAACTTCAGGGAATTTCTTCGGATGTTATTATTTCTACGAGGACATTAAATATCTTCACCAGAAAAAATGAGCTCATAAGAGTGTGAGATTAGCCAAGAAAAAGAAAGCGCCATTCTAGGCGAGACACGATAATATCAATTCAGAATTAATTTGCTCGTCACGGACCTGGAGCTTTGATAAAATATTCAGTTTTAGACAGGATATAAAACTCAGTATTGTTTGTAAGTTTATAAACTCTTGTATGTAAGCCATCATTTGTAATAACTATTAGTAATAACCGTTATTACAAATTGTACTGTTTTTATGTTTGTATATTAAAATATATTTGTGTTAAAAAACAGAATTGTGTGTATCAATCCTGTTGGAAAATAACATAAATTTAATACAGATTAATTTAATTAACTACTAAGCTCAAACTTAAATTTTCGGTTATTTAACATAGCAATACGAAAAGTACATAACATAATAAATCAGATACTAGTACAAAATAAATGATAAAACGTAACACGTTATTTTTGTCAAGCAAGAGTAGCCCAAGAGTTGACGGTGAGGCCTACGAACTAACTGTCTTCATTCTAGTCTATTACCTAAATGTGTAAGTGAACGCGCACAGTTAAACTTCGTTATAGCTTTGCCTAGAAATACTGGAAAAAAATACAAACAAACTCATTTTTAGTTATTTACCTTATCCATTCTTTACCGTCTCGGCATTGCCAGATGGTTAGGGCGCTCGACTCATAATATGTGGGCCGCGGGTTCAAATCCTTGTCACATCAAATATGTTCGCCCTTTCAGCCGGTGGGAGGGGGGTACAAATAAAGGTCAATTTGTTGCTAAAAGAGTAGCGTAAGAGTTGGCAATGGGTGAGATGACTATGTACCTTTCATCTAATCTAACGCTGCTAAATTAGGGAAGGCTAACGCAGATAGCTCTTGTAGAGCTTTGTCTGAAATTCAAAACAAACAATCTATTCTTTATTGCTACCATGGTTAAACAAAAATTTCACCAACTTCTCAATCAATTTTTAAAATAGCAGGTTGTTTATGTTAGTTACTATAATGCTGTTTTGTAGAATTTTAATAAGGCAGGTTAGGGATAATCTAATGGGGATTGGATGCAGATGACACATTTTTCCAAGATCGATGGTCAGCGTTTCTCTATGGCGTATAAATATTAATTACAATAATACTCTACATTTGCCATCTATCAACAAAAACGGTCCTAAAAAATAAGTAATTAGATTATTACACAATGTTTGTATGTGTTTTCTTATAGCAAAACCACATCGGGCTACCTGCTGACCCCACCGAGGGAATTGAACGCCTGATTTTAGCGTTGTAAATCTGGAGACATACCGCTGTACTAGCAGGGGAGCTATATGACTTATGTGATAAGGTTAAAACTATATTATGAAGACGGCTGGTATGGGTGTTAAAACTTTAATTAATGTTTCGATCTTCTTAAGTCATTTTCAGGTTAACAAAAAGAGTTTGCAACTGACCGTTGCCGAGCACATGTCTTAGGGTCAAGAGTGCAAACGGGTACGAGATTGCAGGGGGGGTTGCAGTTAGATGTTAGGTTATTAATTAGTATAGGTATAAAGGTGTTCCTTTTTATCAGTTTAATTTTGATTTTAGTTGTATAAATAGAGCTTCTCTGATTTTGCGTTTGTTTATATTTGTTTCCCTACTTAGTATCCGGGTGAAGGAGGTTTTTGTGTTCTTTGAATCTGGTTTTCATTTCTTTGCTTGTTTCTCCCGTATGGAAGATGTGGCAGCTGTTGCATTATATTTTATAAAAAAAAGCCTGTGTTATGTTTGTCAGTGTAGGATAAAGGTATTCCTAAATCCCATCTTACGATTGTAAACTGTCTCTAATTTAAAACCTGTTTGCTTCTTTCTGGCTAAATTGTTGTTAAGTGCAAAGCTACACAAGGTTCGAATGCCTGTCACACAACACATGCTCGACCTTTCAGCCGTGGGGGAGTTATAATATCACGGTCAATCCCACTATTCGTTAGTAAAAGAGTAGCCCAAGAGTTTGCGGTGGGTAGTGATGACTAGCTGCCTTCCTTCTAGTTTTACACTGCGAAATTAGGGAGGGGTAGCGCAGATAACCTTCGTGTAGCTTTGAGCAAAATTCAAAACAAACAAACAAACAAACTCTGCGGCTACTGAAAGAAAATTACGCAGACACTACATACAAAATCGAAATCCGACATTAAAAACACAAATAAATACTATAAGAAATAAAGTAAGAAATCAAATCCGACAACAAAAACAAGACAGTTGTGGCAACTTCTGATCACAACTAAGTCACGAAACAGATCCAAAACAATTCTGGACACATTGAAAAGATATGCCAACAGGAAAAACAAAGAAAGAGTACCCACCACTAGAATCGCATGGCAAAACAGCTTATGCTAACCTAGAAAAAACAGATATTTAAAGACCACCTGGAAAACACGTTCAAAACACACCATGAACCAGACATGAACAGATACTTCTACAATGAAGTCAATAAATTCATTGAATAGGACAAAACCATATACATACCAAAATTCCCAGTAGACACAATAAACACATCAATAAAACCTGATAAAACAATAGACTGGAACATTCATCAATTGATAAAAGAAATAACAGTAATGGAAGTATCAATAACCATCAGAAACACAGAAAAACAAAACACATGGAAAAAATGAAATACAAGACATCCTCCTAAAAAATGGTACTTAGTTATATGAACACCTGACAGGTCTATTTAACTTATCATTCATAGCTGGTTATATCCCTGTTTCTCAGAAGCAAGCCGTAATATTAATGTTCCAGAAAGAAGGAAAGCCAGCAAATAAACCAAACAATTACTGTCCGATTAGCCTAATCAGTTTCATTGGAAAAATTTTAGAAAGAATAATTAGTAACATACTATCAATATACGTAGAAGCAAATTCAAAATTACCCGAAATTCAAAACGAAATATAGACAAACTACAAACCACCTTATCAGATTAACAGAAACAATTACAGACAGTTTTAACAAAAACGAATGCACTGTAGCTTGCTTTCTCGACATTGAGAAAGCTTTCGACACGGTCTGGCATCATGGATTACGATACTGCTTAACGAAAATGGATTTTTCGCTGGCTATCTAACTTTCTGGACAATAGAATGTAAAGTCGATGTTAATGGGAACTACTCAGAGTCCTTTTCACCTGAGGCAGGAGTCCCACAGAGAGGGGTAGTTGGCCCTATTTTATTTATCATGTATGTAAGTAATATACCACTGTCGGACCTAAATGTAGGTTTTGCATTACAATTTGCTGATGATGTTGCGGTCTGGAAAGGTGCCCCCATTCTTCAATAGCAGCAACAAACCTCTAACCAGTTCTGAATAATTTAGAATAATACTGTCAGGAATATAGAATAAAAATAAATATTCCGGAAAATCAAGTAATATTAGTCACTAGATTAAATAAACTGAAAAAAGATCCACCGACGTTATACATGAACGGATTTTTTTTTACTGACTGCTACCTCCCCAAAAATTTTAGTATTAACTTACGATACCAAATTAATGTGGATACAGCATGCTAACAATATCCTGACTAGAATCTGGAAAAGAACAAATTATGCAAGAAGTCCATCGGATAAAAATTAAGGCACTTCTCCTGATAATATAATAAAAATCTACAAAACATACATTACACTCATTATAGAATATGCATGCCCAGCCTGGTTAAACATAACGCAAAAACAATTACACAAACTACAGAAAATACAAAATTCAATCATTACATCAGCTTATAATGTACCGCACAGCACTTCGTCGACATTCATGCACAAGTATCCAAACTTAGAAACAGTATCCGATAAACTCTTACATAATGCACTAAATTATTATAATAACAATTGGCATAAAAATTATTTATTGTGGGATCTACGCAGATACTATGTACATGACGAACATAGTCCTTAGTACCTCTCTCCAATGAATATATATTTAAGAAATATAAATCAAGCAGGCCACCAAGCACTAGACGACTAGATATAGAACATTATGTATAGTTTCTAAATATCTTTATATAAATAAAATTAAAAATAAATATATAGACAGTCTATGGCCATTGCCCTGAAAAGGGCCGGAGCACTGTGGGTTACTCTGGCCCTCAAACACTACAACTACAACATAGTAGTAGCTGAAAATGAAAGTTAGGGATGGAGGAAGAGGTCTCGTGCACCTGACCCTTCTGGGTATCAAAATTTCCAATATACCCAAACACCCATAAAGAAGAAGCGAAACAGCTACTGAGGTCAAAGCGCACCTGACCCTCCAGGGTACATATGATTACCCAAATTCCGAGAGAGGGAGAGCGGTTACTGTACTTTATAAACTTTATAACTGAATAGTTATTTAAATTGGCTACAAAACAATCATCTATAACCCGAAACAAATCTTTGCTCTTCAGCAAGTTAATAATAGCATATTATAGCTGGAGTTCATAGATATGTACGGTACTTCTAAAGCAAATCCGTTGTAGCGAGAAATTCTCGATTCACACCTTTATTACTAATATAATATCACAAGTTTTTCTTCATTTTACAATAACAATACAGTCAAAAGGAATATGTTGAGAAGATAGTTAAGCGAAAATTCTGCTAGAAAAAATGGAAGAAATGTACAATTTTGCTGTTGTATAACAACATTCACTATTGGTTAGGCAGCAAAAACTGGTAATCTTTGTTAAATAGATACTTCTTCATATAACAAGGGTAAAGACAGGTAAACAATTTCTTACACTTTTCTACAGCTTAGTTTACTATCCCAGAAGATGTGGTTGTTCACACTAGAAATCAAACAATCAAAACCTATGGAAAATATTACATGCACCAACTATACTGATTGAGAAGTATCTAAATTGTAAATAAGCCAATCACAAAACAAGATGTTATGGAAGAAAGCACCAGTAAATCGTTTCACCTTTGTCGTGTTCAGCCAGCCTAATGACAGGATTAAACTACGGTTGACAAAACGGTATTCAAAATGGTTTATTTAAATGAAAATATTTATACTAGAATTGTATCTCAATATATCTTAATATAAACTTTCTTACTTGATGTTTTGAAAAAGTTAAAGTGTAGTATCTTAAGCTAATACACATATAAAGTTAATTGGTTGACTAGAGCAAAATATAATCTTTCTCACGTACAATAAAAATATTCCGAACTAGGAACTGGTATTTTAATTTCCAAATAAATATATATATTGGTAATGTTTTATCGTATAACAGGGAAAACCTCAACACTAGCACTAACACTGAACTATTAAGTGGTGTCTTAATGACGGGATCAGTATGGTATTTAATACCCACACAAGAACAACATTTTTATTCGACATCAAGCAATGTTTTAAAACATTAAGTATTAAAAAGAACTCCAACAATCCAAATTATTCACGTTCAACCTTCGATAGAATTTGAAATAACCGTTATAATGATATCTCATATAGAAATAACTGCTTAATAAATTTCTTGTTGTATTTCGATAATATTTCTTCAATTTAATTATCAGAAAGGTCACTTTCGTTATCAATGAACACTGAGCAATACTTTTTATTATGTGACAGACACATTTTACGTTTTAGTTGAAACAGAGTTACTGTAGTAACTACGCTTACTTAAGTGTAGTTTTCGTTTGTACATGTGGCATAAATTGTTGACTGTGTATTGTGCAAGTCCTGCCTGTCTCCGAAATTTGTAGAAATTTGTAGATTCGTATAAAAAGCGGCTAGCCGAGAGACAGAAGAGTATTATTGGACAGATATAATCAGTATGCTATAGGTCTAGGAAGCTATAATTGTGATTAACATCTTTTAACTACAGAAGCAGACCAAGAACGTTGTAGATTTCGAACATTACAAACCGTTTTACTTCAGTGAATTAACTTCGAACGTACCCCGCTGGTACAGCGGCTATTCTACGGATTTACAACGCTAAAATCAGGAGTTCGATTCCCCTCGGCGGTCTCAGCAGATAGCCCGATGTGGCTTTGCTAAAAGAAAACACAACTTCGAACGTTAGCATTTCTACTGGGACATTAGATACTATCGCCGGTAAAAACTTACGGGTGATTCAAACTTAGCCAGCCGCCAAAAGTTTACAGGTGTGTCACAAAGAATTAATTCACGTTCCGTGAACATCAAATAAAGATTCAGTTCCAGACCAGATATAAGACTCATTTTTGTTTGTATGTTTGTAAATATGTTGTATATAAACCATAATTTGTAATAACTTGGTAATAATAGCAAACAACATAAATTTGATACGTGTTAACATTTAGTTAACTTCTAAATTAAAATTAAAATTTCCGGTTACTTGACACAGTAATAAGTTAACATACATAACATAATAAATCGAAGACTCATCCGAGATAAATTGTAATATATCGCAGAAATGTCGAGAAAACCCACTTGTATAGAAAAATATATATGTAAAAACGGCTCTTTTGGGTTGAGAAAATTTTTTACGTAGAGGAGCAAACAACGTTTCGACCTTTTTGGCCATCATCAGGTTCACAAAGAAAGGAAGAGGTAACTGACCGGAAGCTGACCACATGTTTGAAAGAGGTTGTGTAATTGAGTGTAGGAATGTAGAGGGCGGGCTTAGATGTTTGAATATATTTGTTCCTTTGTATTGGTTTATCTTGGGCTTGAGTTGTATAAATAAGGCTTCTTTAATTTTGCGTTAGTTTATGTTTGTTTCTTTATTTAGTATTTGAGTGTTTTCTATGGTTATGTTGTGTTTATTTGACTTGCAGTGTTTGAAAACGTGTGAAGGTAACTTTTTGTGTTCTTTGAATCTGGTTTCCATTTTTCTACTATATTAAAAATAATAAAATAAATAATATAAAATTATATATTCAAACATCTAAGCACGCCCCCTACATTCCGACACTCAGTTACACAACCCCTTTCAAACATATGGTCAGCTTCCGGTCAACTACCTCTTCCTTTCTTTGTGAACCTGACGATGACCAAAGAAGGTCGAAACGTTGTTCGCTCCTCTACGTAAAAACATTTTCCCAACCCAAACAAGCCATTTTTACACATACAAATATATCGCAGACTTGTCCTAGATTAAGTATAATACGTAAACGGTCCTTTCAGGAATGGTAAGGCATAATACTCAGATTCAATGTTTTGTTTGTTTTGAATTTCGTGCAAAGTTATTAAGAGCTATTTGCGGTAGCAGTCCCTAATTTTAAAATGCTAGAATAAAAAAAGGAAGTTAGTTAACCCCATCCACCACCACTCTTGGACTATTAATTATCAACAAATAGCGGGAAGAACTGTGACATAATAACGCCCTCCCCCACCCACAGATGATTGTCAAGTTGCAAGTCGAGAGCCCTAGCCATCAGACAAAACCAGGCTGTATTAGTTCTGAAACAGTATAATTATGTAAAAGTGACTTTACATTAACTATATTAATTCTATTACAATAAATATATAGGAAAGCTATTTGCTCTTGTAGTATGCGAGTCTATTCTATATTTTCCACTCTTTGGTTAAAAAGTAAAAATCTTTAGGATATAATGTTTTTCATAGTTCTCATTTGGATTCAGTGAGGAATTCAAGTGAGTTGATCTCCTATGTCACAGAGTACACCTGTGGATTTATAACGCTAGAAACCTGGTTTTTATACCAGTGGTGAGAAAAACACAGATATCCCATTGTTTAGCTTTGTTTTTAACTACAAATTACAGTGACACAGGGGTAAGTATGCGGACTTACAACGCTAGAAACTAGGTTTCGATACTCCTGGTGATTAGAGCACACATAGCCCTTTATGTATCTTTGTGCATAATTACAAAAAATCAAGTGAGTTACTAATTGTAACTTTATATAAGTAATACAAAACTGAATTTTAGGTAAAAGCTAAAGCTTATTTTTCTGGTTGTTTTATGTGAATAACAAAACAATAAATTAGTTAGCTGTTCTAATAAGAACTATTCATTCTGTTTTATATACTACCGATCAGAAAGTTTTTTTGCATATTTAAAGCCGTATTTATTTTTGAAAGAGCAAAAATGTGCACTGTTTGGCGTGCTTGGAAATATCCACGTGTGCAGTTATTACCTACGCTTAAAATTTCTTTTTTTCCTGCAAGTATCCAGCATAAATAGTTCAATTTCTGTTTTTATCCTATGTTACATTCACACTTTCGTTTTTAAAGTAGGAGTGCTTACAACCTTTAAGTGTTCGTAGTTTTGAGCAGTCACAAAAAGCGAATGCAAGATTTAGTGTTCAATGCCATCAACACAATAGACCTCTATCTTTGTGGAAATTTGAGCCTTAAAGGAAAATGAGTTAGTAAAATCGAAGAGTAACTTGTAGTTTACGGTTCTAATATATTTTTATTCACAATGATTTTATTTTGATTTAACTGAAGGTTATTTTTATGCATTGTTTCATCTCATCTTCATTTAGTTTTATTTACAAGGAGAACACATGTACGAACAAAAGTATTTTTCTATTAAAATTTTCATTCCGAATCTTGGTAGTCTTATCATTTTTCTTAAACATACAGCATCACAAGTTTTATCGTGCGTTGTGTTGTTTATCTTATTGTAAATTGTGACTGTCAATAAATATCTATTTGTGTGAGCTTGCATCCCATTTCTTTCCTCGTGATCCATTTCTTGCAAGTCGATGAGCATACATCTTAAAACCCGAAGTAAGAGAGTCTCCTATTATTAGCGAGCTTAAGTTTTCTTCTCTGATAATCATCGCCCCCCGCTAGTACAGCGGTATGTCTCCGGATTTACAACGCTAAAATCAGGGGTTAGATTCCCCTCGTTGGGCTGAGTAGATAGCCCGATGTGGCTTTGCTATTAGAAAAACACACACTGATAATCATCCAAGAGATACTGCAATCTCAATCGCCATAGTTTTTGAATGTCATAAATATATAAAAAGAGACGTTTATACAGTTACACTGGTAATGATATTTTGTACGCATGTTAGTTATACGTATCAATATATGCATTAGCTTTGAAGTTTTAGATTTTTCATAAAAAAGTTATTTACCTGTTCTTTGTCCACCTGGGTCTTTGGGATGAGCGTCAAAGTAAGTGTAATGCTGCCCCATTGTTTCGGATCATCTGGCAGACCAGAATCAGTTAAAGGCAGTATTACATCGGTTGGCCTATAACAATAGATAAAACGACAAAATTTTAACTCATTTAGTATTATTAGATAAAAATGATTTTCCCCGATTGCAGGATAGGTTCGTTTAACACCAATATCAAACAGGAAATTTGTGTTAAAAAAACTTGATTATCACAAAAAATTAAAATTTGATTGATGTACTAGCACAAACAATTGGATAATTACTTCTACTGGATAGATTCAACAGCTCTTTTCTCTCAAGCCGGGTCTTTGTTGAACTAAACTCAGAAAAAGTCATAAAGAATTAAGAAAGAATAAATGCTTTGATCTTGTAAAAAAACACTTATATTCTTTTGAGGGTGTTTGTTTGGGATTAAATACCAAGCTAAATAATGGGCTATTTGTACTCTACCTACCGCCGGTATCGAAAGTCGGTTTCTTGCAGTAGGAGTTCGCAGACATACCACTGTGCCACTGGGAGGCCTAGTCGCAGATGGTCAATAACGTCCTTTATCACATGTAACATCGACTTAAATAAACTGAAGTCCAACATATATTTGATTCTCTTTTGACAAGCGAGGAAGATTCCATAAAAAATTAGATATCTTATTTTATTATTTGCTTCTGTTGTCTGAAGTCTTTTTAACTAGCTGTGATTATGTTTTGTCTTATTGAATAAGCTTCCACAAGTTTTCTGTTTTCAGCTACTTTACACTGACCAATACTTACCACTGATGAACATTTTTGCTAAAACCTTTGAATTGATTTATCATATTAAGAATTAATTTTGTTTCATTTTAGGTAGGGTCCTTTTGAAACTTCACAGTACTAAAATAATAAAGTAAAACAATTAATACAAGTTTGATTTGGTTATCTACATTCTACACGACAAGAAAATGGAGCATCTTATGTATGTTGTGGGAAACAAGACTGAAACAACATGGTAATCAGCCCATAAACTTGATAGATTTACATCATGTTTTGTCAAGTTTTTAAAAATTTAGTAGAACCTGTAATTGTTGTTTCATTCCATTGTCAAATTGACTTCAGGGTGCTTGAAGCTATACAAAAGCCAGCTTTGTATCTCTGAACTGTTAGTATAGGTATTACCACTTTTATTTCAAGTGGGTTTCTCGTCATCAAGAAAAGCTAGCTTTGTTATTTGTAAGCTCTGGTAGTTGATCCAGCTTATTTATTTAATTACAGCCAACTTACTCATCTATCATATTTTCGAACCTCTGAGAGACTGTAGGTTGTGTTAATTCTCTTTATGAGTTCTTTAACTTAGAGAATGCCAGTAGTTAGAAAACTATTCAGAGACTGCATGCTGATTGGCTGCCTCAGAGGGGGGGGTGAGTCAGGGACGTGAATCAGGAAGGCATTGCTAGGGCGCTATGACAGTTGACGGTGGAGTGCATTGCTAGGACATACCATGTGACATCATGGTTCGAATGTTGCTATGAGTCATAGTTCAACGAAGTGATGTCAAAAGCCATGTTGGTAAGATGAAAGTTCACGAGAGAACTACTAGAGGGTGATATACATCAGCATGTCTAATATTTTATTTAACTGATATAATGTTGTGTTTACAGTTATCAGCAATGAACATATTTTTATTACAATTAAGTTCTTGTTACCTTCTCCTCATTGTAGGGCTCTAGTAAAGAATTAGTATAAAAAGATTTGTAAATGAATATTATCAGTGTTATGCATTCGGATGTTCTCTCAACCTTAAACAGTCGTGACTCTATATACTATACAATGGTAATTCTAATTATCACGGTGCTTTTCTACATTTTACTACATCTTCATTGCATATACTAATAGTGTCATCATGAGACTTCGAGGCTACCATCAAACACGGGTTACTATTTATTTTTAGATACTCGAGCAGCAAGAAACTCCACGTTTTTTATATAATAACATAGTTTTTTATGCCTGTAACTTAAGGGAGAACCATGTGATAAAGTTTTATGTCTTTATCTTTTTTCTCTTACTATAATAAGCTTTTATAATTTTCATAAATCTTGTAAAAAGTAAAACTCTATTATTATTCTATACAGTAGAAACAATGCTAATCATATTATAACAAACATGGTCTTTGAACAATGGTTTCTGGAGATAAATCTAGTTACATTGATCAATGTCTGACATAGGTTTTATGACAATTATCTTTATAATGCGATTTCATATAAAGTTATAGATATGTATTTTCTTGTATACCATACCTTTTATCGTGAGATAACAGAACTAACAAGTATATCACCATATTCAAAACGCCCACTATGGTATTCACAGTAGTTGAAAGTATTCAACATTTTTGACAGCTTTTCAAGATCTATGAAAGAATAATCTAATTTTTACAGTAACTGTCAATGTTATATGTTATACACCCTTATGTTCAAATATTACATGATAATAGAACAGGTTGTTTCTCAAGTTGAGGTCATTGACTGCCATATGTCTGATAAACAAAGGTCTACCTGTGTAGAAAGTATTCAAGAATTGTACTCTTGCTGATATATATTAGGCTTGTTACCCAATATACCATCATTGATAAGTAGCTTATTAATGTATTTTATGTAAGAAATATAAATGGAGATTTTTGATAGCTATACAAGTAGACTTGTAAAACACTGATACTCATGGTGTTTAAAGTGTCATAAAAAACTAAGCTGAGATTTGATCTTTTCCTTGAGTGTAGCAGATTTAAGTTGTTAGTGGATATCAAATGAAATTGATTTACTATTATGTATTTATTTTAATATTGATGTTTGTTAAGTTAGATATATATTTAGAAATGCATGTTAGTTATAGATTTAAATATTTTTCGAAATTCCCGACTATTCTCTAAATGTATAGAAGATTCTCAATTTTAAGAATCACCAATGAATTATATATGTAAGTAAAATATTGTTTCCAACTGAACTTTCGATAACGTCGCCTAAAGTTTATAAATCGACGCACCAAGAGACAGTTTTCATATCGTTGTTTGCTTTAGTTAGTATACTATAAACCTGGAAGCTATAACGGTGATTAACGCTTATCAACTGGGAAACTACAGATATTTGATGATGAACGTTTACAGATTTCAAACATTACAAACCGTTCAACTTTAAAGAATTACCTTTGGACGTCAATATTTTTACGAGAACATAAGATATCTCCCTCGGTGAAAAATCATCTGCTAAGAGCCGATTGAAGCCAGCCAAGAATAGAAATAGCTAGCTCCCTGTCAAGTGAAGTGTACCTGTGTATCAACATAGAATTAATTTTCTCATAATGAACCATTGATAAAATATTCAGTTCCACACCAAATAGATTGTTTGTTTGTTTTGTTGGAATTTCGCACAAAGCTACTCGAGGGCTATCTGTGCTAGCCGTCACTAATTTAGCAGTGTAAGACTAGAGGGAAGGCAGCTAGTCATCACCACCCACCGCCAACTCTTGGGCTACTCTTTTACCAACGAAAAGTGGGATTGACCGTCACATTATAACGCCCCCCACGGCTGGGAGGGCGAGCATGTTTGGCGCGACGCGGGCTCGAACCCGCGACCCTCGGATTACGAGTCGCACGCCTTACGGGCTAGGCCATACCAGGCCCCACCAAATAGAAAGCTCAGTATTGTTTGTAAGTTTATAAAACTTTCGTATATAAATTATTATTTATAATAACCATTATTATAAATTGTATTGTTGTTTGTGTATGAAAATACATTTGCGTTACGAAAGAAAATTATGTGTATCAGTCTTGTCGTCATATATCGCAAATTTGATACACAGACAGGTAATAACTTCTAAACCGAAATAGTAATACGTAACATAATAAACATAATAAATCAGTGGTAAATTATAATACGTAACACAACGTAAGCCAAGTATAAGTTATATTTTCTGAATGACTATGAATGAACTGTTGACTAATTTCCTTATGTCAGACACAGTTCAATCTTTATGTGAGGTGAGCATCAAATGTTTCTCTTGTAAGATATGATGAATCAGTGAAATAAAAAAATGTACTCCGACTTTTCGTTTATAAATTATATTAAACATATTACATACTGAACTCATATGAACAACTAATAATATAGACATAATATTAAATCTGTTATTTCACTTACAATATTAATATCTGCTTAAAACATGTTGGGCTGTGACAAAATTAGAGATTTATCGAAGAAAATCATAGAACACTGATTTTTAATTGACAGTTAATTAATATTTGATGATTTTTCTATGAAGTTGAAGTGAGCTGAAGGGTAAAGAATCACATATTACCCTAACGTTGTTTCAAAATCTATGTGAAGAAAATATGTAATAAAATAGCCTTTCTGAGCTTACAAATTGACATCATACACGTTTAGTTTGCTATGAGTCATTTTTTCTTTTACATGTGTAATACGATGTCTCATAATAAATTCAATGTTTGTTTTCACATAATATTATACAAGTGAAAAATATAAACTCTAACAGTAAGAATAATTTGGGCATAATGCAAAAAAAAAAAAGAAATGGGAGCTAATCCAGTATTTTATAAGCTAAGATTTTTATAGCATAATAGTTATCTTGAAGTTTTATTATAAATCTTTAAATATACTTGTGAGGTCTGTGGGTATATTTTGCAATGATAAACAGTAGATGTGTTGGATTTATAAAATATGAAAAAAATAATAACTTCATCTAAAATTAAAGGTCCTTTTAATATTCTGTTTGTCAACTATTTTTTTCAGTTATAAACTACATTAATTTGTGAAAAAAAGGCATTTGATACTTTGGTAAACTAATAACATTAAATATTATTTTTAAAAGACATAGTAATATAATTTCTGATTAATCTGTCAGTTTCATAAAACGAAAGCATTATTATCTTCAGGTGAGCACAAGAGTCAAGCTTTTGTAATTTGCTATCAGCTGGAATGTCAGAAAAAATGTTGAAAGAGTGATCTATCTGTTTACAAAAAATGTATTGAGGTCTTAAAGCTTGTGCAAAAGTTTTGTTGAGGTAATAGTGGATAATTCTATACAATTTTATCTTATAATCAAAACGGTAAAAATATTACTTATCAAGCCTATATGCATAAGGTTTTACCCAACAAGACATAAGCTCTAGAGGAAAATATGTGAAAATATCTACATAAAGGTAAAAATAGTAATGGCTAAACATAACAATTTATATAGATCTACTTGTTTTTGCAAAACAAACCAGTTTATAATGTTAAACACGAAACTATTGTACATTATTTAGAGATGTAAATAAGAATTTTTTTCAGGGCCATATATAATATATCGGTCAAAGAAATGAATGAGCACTAAGCATTTACATGTAAAATGTCAGGAAATGCAAAGAAGTATGTCGTGTATGTTAAATATAAAAGCAAAAACTATGTTGGCACATTCTAAATCAAAACTTAAAAAAACACAACCACCTAACTGTTTCATTCAGTATTTATAAAAATGTCACATGAATGATAAAATCCTTTTAGAACGGCTAATTGTAAAAGTATGTAAAGTAAATTATCGAGTATAATATTTGTCATGTTGAAATAACTGATAAATTAAGCGAGTATGAGCAGTTAAAACTGAAGTACTTCATACACTCTCTCTCTCTCTTTATGTATATCACCAAAATCTGTGTGTTTGTCAATTTTTCCGTTATCTAACTATCCCTAGGTCGTTGGGCCAATTTCAGTCAAATGTTGTGGAATGATGGTTCAGAACAAGGAGCATGTTACTGGATGATTCAAATACCCCTTCATTCCCCACTATTGCTATTATTGAGCATTTTTATCTTTGACATAAGTTTACGTTAACTAGATTCATAGATGTCTTTACACATACACGAAAAAAATAAACTATTACGTTTTCTATAAAACAACGTATACACAGTGTGTGGAAGGGCAAATAAACACCTTAGATATCTCAGAGAGTGTGCTAGCACTCTCTATGGAGAAATGCAAGGAAACAAATAGCTGCTAATATTACGATAATACATAAACTGAGACGAAGTTTCTACCTCAACAGCCACCATATTCTTTTAAGCTGATGTGAAAATCATTTTTGAATTATACCTACTCCCTTCTTTGACCCATAACCTTACAATTTCAGCTCATAAGACACTTTTGTGGCTAATGACTGTCAATTAATTAATAACGTGAAACATTGTGGTAGAACATTAAGAACTGGGCAACAGAAAGAGCCTCTATTTTTCCCACTACCTCTTTCCAGAAAGTTACTTTGATCATCACACAGTATAAACCATGTTTACAAAAAATATATTGAGGTCTTAAAGCTTGTGCAAAAGTTTTGTTGAGGTAATAGTGGATAATTCAATACAATTTTATCTTGTAATCAAAACTGTATAAACTGAAACTGTAAATATGATAAAAACTTTTCACTACTAATCATTGTAAACACAACACTATATAACTTAGATACAATATTAATTTTAAAACTTTGATTTTAACAATAAAGTTGGTAACATGTTGATCTACATCACCCTGTAGTGGTTTGCACACAAACTATCCGTGCAGTCTGCCATGTTCATTAGTACCAGAATATAATGCCTAAATACCGACAGAAGTGACAGAAATTATACGAAACCTTTAAATTCCATTATCTCAAACATACAAAAAAGATGGTTTTGAATTAGTAATTAAGATTTTATTACATAATTAATACTTATTTTTTTAACATTACAATATAACTTTCTTAATACCCAATAAATTCTAATTACTCGAGAAGATCTGACTCAGTTCTCAAAGTGTCATGCATTCTGACTGAATATGTAAGCTTTAAGATAAACTGACCATTTTCACAGAATTAATTTTCACAATTACGGTTTACTTAATGTTAAGTAACACGATACTTAGTTGCTTATCAAGTCTAAATCACTTTGGTTTCTACTTATTAGTGCAAAAGCTTTGAATTTAATTAAATACATTTTAACTGTAAGATAAGATGAACTAATGAAAAACATCTGTAGAGTATTGAGGTTTCAAAACTGGAAATTCTAGATTTTATATAAATACAATTCAAACTGGTCTTAGACAAGTTTTCATATAAATAAATTAAAATTGATACAAGGCTATGTTGTTCTAATATTTATAATATTGTAAAATGAAGACTTATGCATGTATGTACATCACGTTTTTTTAAAGTGCAAATAGGTGTATCCATAGTGCAGATAACTCTCCTGGAAAAACAACATTTCCAGAAATTTGTATACAGTTGTTAACAAATTATATTATGGTGTAAAAATTTTATATCTGAAATTATAACTTCTGTATTTTTAATCAAAACCTAATAAAACATGTATTATCGGGTCAACTGAGTACGTTTTCTCACCTTTAAAATGAATAAACTCGAAAAAGTAACATACTGGTTAAACTTATAATAGATATTGGATCAAACTCTGAAAACAAACAATATAGATAACGAACAAAGTTTGCATAAAAACTTGGATAAAAATAGAGGAATTACTAAACATATCTTACAATAATGGAGATTACATCAATGCATCAATCTATCAAATTAGATGTTTAGTTTTCAGTTGTGTTTAACTTTTTACATGGCATGCTTCCACAATCGTTGTTATAATTTATATATAATTTTTATATAGGTCACATAATTCTTAATAGTGTACACTAAAAATATTTTAAGATGATCTTGATCAACATATAATAATTCATGTTTCTACTCAATATCAATGTCGTTATTGCTAAT
This sequence comes from Tachypleus tridentatus, assembly GCF_004210375.1. Lineage (NCBI taxonomy): Eukaryota > Metazoa > Arthropoda > Merostomata > Xiphosura > Limulidae > Tachypleus > Tachypleus tridentatus. Next base: position 8,648,534 of record NC_134832.1, on the reverse strand, counting down.
TAATTATTTCATATTTGTGGATACCAAGTATGTTTCGACCAGAAACAGAGATATGAATAGTACTGTGAAAGCAAGAAAGTTAGTAAGTAAGTAGTTATCTAACATTATTTGTGAAATGTGACCTGGCACAATGCGAAAATTCGCTTTGTATGTAGAATTTATGGACAAAACACTTGTTATAATATGGTCTGGTTTTTGCATACTTATTGTACTGAATACAAAACAAAAGAAACTGTTACAACATTATTACACGTTATAAAGTAGGCAGTCGTTTTATCATTTTACTCTGCATAGTGTTATTGCATAACACATAACCGAGGTTTAATATTAAGTTGATTTAACTTAACAATCTTGAAAGCTGAATTGAATTTCACATATTAATGTATTACCAAGACATTCATCTCACTTACTTGTTCAAGTCCAGAAATGTTAGATCTACTTGTGCTGAGCCCATATAGTCATCTTGAAGTCCAAAATCGTAATCATAGACATGGACGTAAAGGGGCTGAAACACGTCTTCCACTGGCAGACTAAAAAATTCATCCCAGTATGGATTAAGAGTTTTCGGAATTGTCCTACTCTTGTATAGTTGCCGTCCTCCAAGCTTGAATTTGACGTAAGGATCACTGGTGCCTGACAATAGAGTTCACAACAAAAGTTCTACTACTGGATATTTGACATTAATCTGTCAATGTATTCAAAATATTATTGTTATTTTATCATCGATTATTATAATTTTTTAATATATAAATAATTTGAAAAGCATACAAAACGAAAATTCACTTTGCATACAAATAAATTATGAATGTGTATTTTTAAAAATAGGAATATAATGCTACTTTAAAAAATTCACATAAACAAAATTCTAAGTCAAACGAAATTTATGTTTACTTTGAGAACTCTGAATTTTCACTTGAGTTATAGTCTAATATTGACAAGATTGGAAGCACCGATAAAGCGTGATTTAATTATCAAAAGGCATTGATGGTAAACATAAAATCAGACCTGGAATGAAGATGGGCTCTTCTTGCAAAGAATCCTTCATTCAAAGTTAGGTTTACACAAGTACTTTGCCTCATTTTTTAATTTTCCGTAATAGCTTGAGAACTAAACGTTGGATAATTATTACCAAAATATTATAATTGATTACCTGATCAAAAACCATGAGTTTTAAACTTTAAGCAAAATCAATATCATGACGGAAAACTGCAAAGTAAAATCTAAAGGATACCTGTGTATTTCCACCGCCTGAATAAAGAAATCCAAAAACTTGAAATACCTTTAATGTTTAGATTACTAAATAGTATAAATCTTCAATCTTTGTCATATTTTACACGCATTTTAAAGGCCATTTAATTCTGAATAGTGTTTATAACAACAGTATTTCAAAGACGAGTTTTGATCAACATACAAAGTACACGCGTCTATTCAATATTAATATTATTATTTTGATAGTCATCATATTGTGATGCAAATAATATTAATATAGGATGAAAATCCTTTAAACAAAGGTTTTCACTACATGCATGTATGAAATCCAAATGTTTAATTGGAATTAACTTTCGACCAATTACAAAAGTGTTAAATAAAATGGGTATAAAGCTAATTGGCCCAACATGGACAGGTGGTTAAGGCACTCGAGTCGTAATCTGGAAGTCGCAGGTTCGAATCCCTGTCACATCAAACATGCTCATCCTTTCAGTCGTTGGGGCTTTATATTGTGACGGTCAATCACACTATTCGTTGGTAAAAGAGTAACCCAAGGGTTGGCGGTGGGTAATGATGATTAGCTGCTTTCTCTGTGGTCTTACACTGTTAAATTAGGGACGGCTAGCGCAGATAGCTCTCGTGTAGCTTTGGCGAAATTCAAAACAAACTAAACCAAACCAATGCTAGTTCTAATAAAATACTTAGAACTGCATACAATATTATGGAACCTCTCTTTTAAACAATTTTATTCTAAATCAGTATTGTTATAGACTGTTTAGCTTGCTATATTGTTATAGCAGTATGTCTACGGATTTACAACGCTAAAATCAAGGGTTCGATTCCCCTCGGTGGGCTCAACAGATAGCCCGATATGGTTTTGCTATTAAAAAACACAAACACATATAGACTGTTTTGTTTTTTTTTCTCATTTGTCATTTGTTTTGTTGTTTGGCCAGTAGGAAGTTTCAAGACATGTTATAAGTGCATGACCGACACCTGGAAGTTTTAGTATAGTTAGGTTATAGCATATCATTGCTGGTTACCAAGTCTGTTAAATATGCTACATCAACTTTTTTAGAGTGAGTTGCTGAGTTATCTCGTTTGATGGTCAGTTGGTTAATTCAGTGCTGTAAATTGGAGTCCTATAAAGAAAGAAATAGGATACGAGAGAATATGCACGTAAATAAAATTCTAGTATTAGTGTCTGAAATAAAATTAGGCTCATCAGTGAACATTATTTAAGTTAACATGTAGAGCGTACAGTTGAATAAATAAAACACTTTCATTATTATTAAGTGGACAGAATAACTCGAAAGAACCTGCTCAACAACAGGAATTGTTACAATCACATTCCTTTTTTAATTAAATCATTTATACAGCTTAGAATGGCAAATCCATTCTAATAATTGATTAATTTGCATTAAATCTGTCAATACCAAAGTTAAAAGTTTGCTAAATTATAATCTAAGACCAGTGGGGCTTTAACCAGCTATGAAGATATTGAGATAATATCCACGTTTTTTTGTTTTGGCTTCTTTTACGAACTGGCACATATACACACGGATACAAATACCTGTCAATCAATTCATCGTAAATACAATTGGAATCTATAGCTTGCAATCAAAGTTTGACGTTAGTGAAAAATTGACTCTGGTTACTGTGGTGTTCATATAGGTACAGTATGTGAAGCTCAAAATTTTTATGATTCCATACATTGCCTTGAAATATTATCCAGAAACTTGCTGATAATGAAAGATTCTATGACGAAGAGGATTCACAAAATTATATTTTTTCAGTATTAAAAAGAAAATTTGATTATCTGTCAAATTAAAAAACAAAAAACTGAATACAAATGCAATATCATGTTATTTTAATATATTTGGTAATTACTAAATTAGAAACGTAAGACTTAAGCAAATACTAGCTGTAATATCCAAATCCCGTGTTACACTGAGTATTGTGCCAAATCTAATGTTGAAAAACAAAACAAAAACATTTTAAAAATTCGCATTTAAAAATAACTAGAAAAAACGTATAATATATTTATCTTGATTGTTTGTTGAATTTTGTGCAAAACTACTTGTGTACTATCTGCGCTAGTCGTTCATAATTTTGAAATGATAGAATAGAGGAAATGCAACTAGTTAGCATCATGCACTGTCAATTGTTGGGCTACACTCTACCAACGAATGGCTACAATGGTTAGCATATTCCTTGACAGGATTTGAATCCGCAATCTACAGACTTTGAGTCGCGTTTTATAATCATCAGGCCATGATGGCCTAAATATTATGAATAAGGTAAAGTTATAGGTCGATGTGAGTAGTAAATCTGGGACACGACCTATCGTAAACACAGCCCGCATTAAAGTTTTGAATGAATAATACATGTTTAAATCGTGTATAGTACTAATACATTTAGCCTCTTCAGATCTTTAGCCTTTTAAAGAACTGGAATTCTCAAAATAATAATAATAAATTAATAATAAATCTTGACTTAAATAGTTATTGATATTAAATATGCTTCATGCTACAGAATTATTTGCAACATCTATTGGCCATATCCAGCTGTAGTTATTAGTATTTCTCAACATGGAATTCAAGCAGAAAAAGCGTTATGTATAATATGTTTCCAAAAGTAAAAGAAAATGCAATTTATAGCCTCTTCAAGGAGATATTTCGTTCAAACGACAAAGCTCAGTTATTTTGTTAAAGCGCCTTTAGAACAAACGTTTAATCTAACTAGGCAAGGCTAATCCATTTGTTATTAGAAGAATATGGGTACCATATAGTTTGTAAACGTAAGTTTATCATAATTATTTGTGTTTGTATAAATGTGTAAGTTTGTGAATTAGTTTAATTAGTCATTCAATTACAAACTATATATAAAAAAATATTTTTGAAACATTTCTGTCTTCCAGATTCGGCTTCAAGGTTGATCAGAAGCATTGCGACAGAAGGAGATCACATGTAATTACAAGCTTAATTGCTCAGATGATGGTAAAAGATATGCAATTATGATCTATTGCACGTGGTCCAGGTTTGAGAAACATTTCGCATGAATCTAATTATAGTGTCCAATTTACGCACAATGGCGAGAATTTTTGAAAATCTGTAAACTTAGGCTTTACAACACCTATACTCAATCTTGTCCACAGATTGACGAATTATCATTCTAACAACTGGTTTGTGAACAAGCTTTGAGATGGATGCTTACATCGCTATTATCTTCAACTGTGTAAACAAAACACTCTGTCCATTTCTCAGAGTGGCACACCTCTGTAAATCTTGCAAGAGCCTCTCAACATGTTTGTTTGCTTGTTTTCGAATTTTGCGCACAGCTATTAGGGCTGTCTGCGCTAGTCGTCCCTAATTTAGCAATGTAAGACTAGAAGGAAGGCAGCTAGTCATCACCACCCACCGCCGCCAACTTTTGGGCTACTCTTTTACCAACGAATAGTGGGATTGACCGTTAATTATAACGCCTCTACGGTTGAAAGGGAAAGCATGTTTGATGCAACGGAGATTCGAACTCGCAACCATCGGATTACGAGTCGAACGCTTTAACACACTTGGCCATGCCGGGCCCTCTCAATATGTAATAGATAAATTTGGTATTACCGATATCTTACTAACAGTTCAAAAGAATGTCTCTAATATGAATCTGACAAAACTGGCGATAAATGACCACTAAATCACATTAGTTGATCTGGCCACCCTTTGCAGTTATGCATTTGAGAAAGATTGAAATAAAAAAAACATGATGACTGGATTTACTGATCATACGTAAAATTTGTTGGTCACTTTTATCATTCAACTATTATCTGTGAAGCATTTCTCAAACAACATTATGCCTTGTGTTACCAAAGCAATCACTGAAATAGGATTTAATTACAAGTGGAACTCCATATAAAAATTACTCAGATTATGTGTAACAATCAACAAGTAATACTGTCAATTCTTACAGAAAGGGGGTTGATATTACATGACAATGACTGAGAGTTAATGGTACCTTAGGAATATTAGACAATGAAATTTTATGAGTGCATTGTACTTATTATTGCTATTAAATTGTATCGGAGATTCAATGTTATAGAAATTGAGTTTGGTGACATGATTCTGATGACTATAGCATGACTTAATTCCCGATTCAAATCACCGTTATTTATAAAACTCGACACTTGAACTTTCCCAAACATTGTCATCAAAACCTAAAAAAACCTGATAGTTGCTACCAACTACCCACAGACCAAGAAGCTGACATTACACCATAAACTAGTTAATATGCTAGACCTGGGAGAAGAGTTTCAACAATCTCAGTAAAAGAAGAAGCTGAGTTTTTTTTTAGTTGTTGTTTTACAGTGAACAAATAATAGTGACTAAATTATCTAGAATGGTGGAAAAATACATGAAAGCAATTTCCTCACCTTGCCTACTTAGCAGAAGGTATTTGAATTTCCTACTACTATCACTAGATCAGAGAGTGTTTTCTACAATAGGAATGATAATTACTGCCAGGCGTGAGATTCTTGCACATGCATAAATAATCATTTTATCAAAACACAACTTGGAAAAATGATCAAAATCAACCTTTGAGACACAAGAGGAAAACACGATTGAAGAGTCTCACTACACCTATGATTATGAAATGGAAACTGAATGACTGGGCGAAGTAATTGAAGAAATAAACGTAACGACATCTACCTCTGACGAAACTTGTCTCCACAACAGGCAGTTGCCGTCCATTCTACAAAGTTTCATCGTGAATATTCTGCCTAAACAATATATCAAAGGACTTCTATCTATGTTGATTACTTATTAGAAGAAGAAGAAAAAGAGAATGGTGACGCATATCTAGAGAACATTGAGTGGGTTATGACAATAAATAAATCCTAACAAATTTATTTCATGGAGTTTTACTTGTTTATATTATTTTGTAATATGTCGTAACTTATTTCCGTATTTTATCCCACATAGAACTATATTGGTTGTTCATTATGTCAGTTATACATATTTAATTTAAAGAATAATTATCTGTTTGTAATTTACAAAAACTTTTTCATCAGTTTAGTTTGTACTGTAATAGTGTTATGACATATAAGATCAATTTTAGCACACTTAGTCTGCTCAACAAATACATTTTTTATTTAATTCATAACTGAATAGGTAGTTTCATAAGTGTTTGTAAACTGCAGTACAATTTTATATATTTTTTCTTTGTGAATTGAATAAAATGAAAATATTTTCAGTTTTCGGTCTTTTTTCTGGAGTACAGCGTTTACAATTCTTTATTTATTAGTTTATTAATGTTTAATTAAAGGCTACTTGTTTGATCGTTTTGGTAAGAAACTATCCGTGCACAATAACCGTGGAAAGAACATTCCATATTGGAAGCAACAAGATTATTTATTAGGTTTAAGTACTGGAAATATCCATAAAAGGTCAAATATTTTGTTTCTGTTCTTTCCAGAAAGTTACCCTTTGTATTATTTACACATTCACTCTCCTGAATTTTGCTATTTGATTGTCTGTGGTTTCCTCATTCAGCAATAGAAGTCAATGACGTCAGCATTAAGCTTAAAGATTTCGGTTTGTCTGGAATTAAGCGCAAAGCTACACAATGGTCTATCTGTGCTCTATACACCACTGGTGTCGAAGCCCGGTCTAAAGCGGTGTGAGTCCGTAGACATACCGCTGTGCCAGTGGGGGGGGGGGTTAATCCTAAAGAATCCAGTGAAGTTTCATTTTTCACAAATGACTGAATCTTACTAATTTCCATGTTAAAACACTGAGTTATTCAGCCAAATGTGTTTAAATTACCCGGGTGGTAAAAACGAGAACCGGATCAGGTCGGGTAATTTAAAACCCTAAGTTTCAGGGAACTTATGTCGACCTCTATTCAATCTCATTATCAAGGTAAATTTACAAGTTTGCGACACTTTTTGTTGTATTTTGACACAGTTACAACAGCAGTTTTATAAATAAATAAAGTGAGCACCAAGAAAAAATTATCACTTTGGAATTTAAGTCCAATAAAGTTAAGCAGAAAAGTCAAAGATTCCTGTAAAATGTATGTTCAACACTGTTAAATGAAGAATAAATTGAACATGGACGGTAGTGGTGAAAAAGCAAACAAATGTAGTTTTAAACATAAAATTGTTTATTTTACACAATGTCATCTTAATTGGCCAGGTTTAGTTTTTGTGTCGTCTAGTTAAAAGTTTTAGCACCAAAAGGTTTAATTGAGTTGGATAGTAGATGATAATCTTAAAAATTATGCCAACAGGTGCCAACCATTCATGCGGACATTGGCTGCCTCATAAGAAGCAGAAAAGTGCTCCTTTACTGATTTTACCCATAGCATCTTGGTTGCATACGGTCCTACTGATTTTTCATTTTTGCTTTTCATAGTTATATCATATGCTACTTTGTTTCCAGCAGTCTCGTCTCGTACTCTTTAAATGTGAATTAAGTCCTTTCATGGTTTATGCTTTCTTCTTATTGGTGTGGAGAAGTTCAATATTTTGTCAGTGCTGGATTTGATCAAGGAATTTTTTCCAGCAAGCTTAAAAGCTTCTTTGTTTCACATGTTGATGATCATACCACGAAGCTCTTTTACTTTCTGCTATTTATATGGAGACCAATCATTTATAATTTTATGTAGTATTGGGTATGAGTAATTTACAAATATTATGTTAGTGGCCCTGCTTATTTCCAATTTGTTGTTTATACCAATCCAGAGGAGGACCTGCGTTATGGTTTTCATTACCATTCTTGTACAATGGGGATATGGAAAGTTCTGTGAATCTAATACAGATGCTTGTTCCATGAGAAAATAAAGGTCCAATCAGCTCTCTCAATTCTTTTATTGTTGTAACCATCAGTAGCTTATAAAAAGTGACTCTCCATCGCGGTGCTTAAATAGGTACTGGCATGCGTTCTGTGCTTCATCATCTTCTATGATGAAGTCCTATGTTTGCTATCTAAAGCTATTTACACAACTCCCAGTGGTACTAAATGTTTATTCAACATAGAGAAATTTGACATCTAGTTGTAACAATCTCAAAAATGACTGTATAGCATTTGTCCACCCTTGGCTTCCTGTTGAGACAAATTTTTACGTGTTATTCTGTTTAGTTGGTGTGTGTGTGGTTGTTTGTTGTAGAGCTAGAATCATCAAGCTGGAAAGAGCAGTGGCTAGACGTTGGAAAACAGCTTTTACATTTCAAAGATTAAGTGAAGAATTTGAGTTATGTGCACTGTTGTTATTTTGTGGTACTCTCAGTGTTTGTGAGTTTTGATAGTGATGAATGAAGTGATATCCGTGACCAGTGTTAAACATATATTTATATCTTTAAAATCTTATCTAGATGTATATTTACTCATACTATCATTATTACTGCATAATCATGGATGAAACAGATGACACTTTGGTAGCACATAGGCAGGTGACCTTTTGCATATTTCCTGCTGCATCTTTCAGCACATTAATGTCCTTAGTAGTTCTGGTTACCATGTCGTTAATTTGGCTGTCAAACTTTACCGTATCTACTTCAGTGCTTCTGCCTAAACGATACAGTGCTACAAAAGATGGTGATGTTTTCCTCATCAATACATATGATGTTCAGTGAGCAGATGGTAGTGGCTTTAGAAGAGTTGATGACCATTTCTTTGTCATTGCACCATTTGTTGACCCTGCTAAATAATGCATCTTGCTTTCGATTTCAGCTTTGATAGAGCTTCTGTTGTAAACCAGAATGTCATCAGCAAATGTTATAACATAGAATGTGGTTGAAATGCCAATATGGACTAGATCCTTGGTGTTGATGTGGAAAAAACTGGCAAAATAGGTGATTCTTGTGACAAGTCAGTGTACCTTATGATTCAGTCTGACTGCTAGCTTTTATGCATAATGATGTTTCTTGTAGTAGTTCATACAGCCATGATCGATCATACGCATTATACTAATTACTACTATTCTGGGCATTTTATCAGAAATAACGGATAATTGTATTCTACTTAAGACATCTTCCAAATCTAAAGATATGGCTAAGATATTCTAATCAATTTTAAAGCCCTCCAATCTATCACTTGTAAATTCAGCACTGTGGATCCAGGTTTCTCTTCCACTATGATAACTACTTAATGATGGTTGGAGGAGTGGTTCAATTTGATGGGCGGACCCTCTAGTTACAGTCATTTCTGGGACATGCCAATGATGTCTTGTAGTGTTTATGTGTTGGGTGAGGATGAAAGTATCATCCCACATTTTAGGGATAATACCTGTTCCTCAACTACTTTGACACTTCAACATTAAATTCAAAGAACCAGCATGGTTAGGTGGTTAGGGAACTCGACTTGTGATCTGAGAGTCGGGGGTTCGAAGAACCGTCATATAAAACATGCTCGCCCTCTCAGCTGTGGGGACGTTATAATATGACAGTCAATCCCACTATTCGTTGGTAAAAGAGTAGCCGAAGAATTGGCAGTGGGTGGTGATGACTAACTGCCTTCCCTCTAGCCTTACACTGCTAAATTATGGACAGCTAACACAGATAGTCTTCCTGCAGCTTTGCGCAAAATTAAAAGCAAAAAACAAACAATTAAAACTAAATCCAAGTTGGTTTCAGTAACATTCTTAAACGTAGAGAGGGTTTTTACACGTAAAGACTTACAAATCCAGCATTATATGTATTTATGGTTCTATGTATAATATTCAAAGAATTAAAGATGACTTCCTTATCTTCATTTAGTTCTGGATAAATGGTCATATTGGTTAATGTATTTGTGCAGGATGGTATTTCCTTTGATCTTGATCCATACAGAATTATGTAAATACCATGTTTTGGATTCTTGTGCAAACCATACTCTTATGGAGAAGCCATAATGAAGTGCTTGTGAGACTGGCTTTGCTGCATAGTTCATTCAATTTCATGCCACGTATTTTGATCGTTTGTAAAGTGTACAGGGTCTATTCTATCCAAATCCTTGCTTAATGCTTTATTTGCATCAACTCAGCCTGAGGTTTGTTGCATTCTTTCAGGGTGTTTATTACTTTCACTATTTCCCCTGTATGAAGTGTTTCGTTTCCAAAAGCTGTTGGTTTAACTTTTCTTGATGGTGGAGAGATGCTTGAGGGAAAGCATTTCATCTTTGTATAGTTTTCTAGGTTGTTCTAAGTGACTTTCCCTTTCAACTTTCACATATGCCTCACACATGAAGTTGTAAATGCAGACATTATGTCTCCCATCCCAGGAATCTGTGGGACAGGATCTACACTGAGACCTATTACCTTGATTCTCGGATATTCTTTATTTTATATCAGAGCTTAACAGTATAATGTTGATGGATATGCTGTACAAAGTAAAGAGTAAATCTATGCCAACAGTGTTTTCACCTGCATACTAAATTGGGTGACTGACATTGAAGTAATCTAATATACTAGATAGATAGGTGTGTTTTCACTTGCTTTAACTTCTTCCCGCTACTTATAATGAGGCTGAAATGGAAATTTTGTTTGGATAAGACAGTATCTTCTTCTATGAGCATTATGACAATTTTCAGAAGAGCAATCACCATTTAAAGCTGCAAACCATCCAAATAGTTTATGCCAAGTTATCCACAGAAATTTAAATCAACAATTATAGTGAACTTCTTTGGGTATGAGGGTTTAGTCTTTTGAAAGAGCATGATGTTGATATAAAGTTTACAGAACGTCTCAAGGCAGCATTTATTTCCTCTGATCTCTTAATCACTTTTATAAACTCTCGTAACGTTAGATTGATAGAGTCTGATGCTATTTGTATACATGCATCATCTACCAGTTTGATGTTTATTTTTTGGTTTTCATGTTCTTTTCCTGCTAAACAGTTAAAGACCTTCATTGAGTACATGATTTCCATTGCTCCCATAACTACTCGTCAGAACAGTGTTTTTATTTACCATTGTTTGAAGACAGTACATTAATAACCCATTGTTAAAAACGGTTGTTTTAGCCCTGTCCACCATAGAATGGCCAGTTGCCTATTAGAATAGAACTGTAATTCTTTGATAGATTGTTTGGATAGAGTATTCATAATGAAACTTTGTAGAATAGACGGCAACTGCCTGTTGTGGAGACGCAAGTGTATAGGACGACGTTTCGAAAGTCTTCCGCTTTTCGTCTTCAAGTCCTGTAATGCTTGAGGTGAGATTACACTAACCTATGAGATACTTCCTACCATTAAGAAGCCTTCTTGTCAAAGGATTTTATGCCAATAAATACTGTTTATACCTTGTAACTAGGAGCTTCTCTTGTTTCTATGATGTAATAATAGTGTATGACAAATTTTTGCCCTTCACATGATATTCTTTTAAGCTACCAGTATATATGGTACTATTTGATGTAACTTCTAGACCTGAGATCTGTGATACATTGATCCCATACCTAGAAATTCATCTACCACAATGTTGTCCACAAATGGGTTCCATGCTGTTAACACTGGGGCTGACCTTTTCAGTAGTTTAACCTGTCTCAGATTGATGCCTGAACATATACTAAATATCAAATAAGTTGAATCTAACACAAATGTACTTGTGAATAAACTCACAAACTCAGTGTAATTAAACCTAAACAATAAAATTATAGCCAGCACCTAGTGATACCATACTAAGCTTATCAGTTAAAAACGTGACAGATAACACTTTCAGTGAGAAAAGAAAACTAACTCTGTGCATGAAACTAAACATGACAACTTATACTAAATGTAAATAAATGGTAAATTTTACTCATACTTATAGTTTAACGGTAATAACAAGGAAATTAAATTTATATCTGATGACTTTGCAACTTAACATTTATTAATAGTACTGAAAGACCCTCAAAACAACTTGCAAACCATTATAAAAATATATTAACTGAATGACTATTTACATTCTATAAATGTTCAGTACTATTAATAAATTCCCTTTTTCCTCTTCAATAAAGAAACACTAACACTGCACGTTGTAAGTGTGCAATCTTGCTCTCAAAGAAGTGTGGCTCATTTCTAATTCTGAATCAATGATTACTGAACATGAAAACATTACATATAAACATAACTCACTTCATTCGTTATTTAATCCTGATAGTTATGAAAATCTGATGATTAAAATGTACTTTTGTGGTATACTTTGTGTGAACGAATTGGTGAAAAGGCTTAAATGTACTGAATCCAAATGCCAAAACTGACTTAGCAGATTAAAACAATAAAACAGAAAATGTGATATGCAAACATGCCACGTTCCTTACTGCTTTAGTAATAAAGGGTTTTAAAAAATTTGGTTCCTTTAATTTGTATGCCGTTTTAGCATAAAGGTTATTTCTGAAGTTCCTTTATTCTAATTTCTTTAATTCTTTGTTTTATATAGCAGATAATATCTATTCTGCCTGAAAAGATATTGCATCACAAATAGCATTTGCATTGAAAGTATCAGCGACTGTAATATCCCTTGCTGGATGAATTAATATTGTCTAAATTTTACAGCCTATCAATACTGTAAGAGAACTGAATTGCATGATCCTGAGTGGTAGAAGATATCCACATGGATAAAATTGGCTAATTTGAACAGCTAACTGTTTGCTAAGCTGTATAAAGTGTTTAGTGTGACGAAGACTCGTGATTCATTTTACCATCCTCAATCTGATTGTTTGGCAGAACAGGCAATATAGAATACCAAGTATATAGTTTCAAAGTTTGTGGGTTGAACCCTTGCCATATGTAATTTTACGGTATATATATATATATGTATATAAAAGGCAACAGAACAGGGATCAACAGGTTGTTTGTTAAACCTGCTCCTACTTATCAGGTCATCCCATAAGTAATGCCCGTAATTTTAATACAGAAAGTTCATCATCATTTCTGTCTTTGTAGCTTTAATGACTAAAATATGTAGTAGGATATGTATAAAAATGTTCAGACAAATGAAAGAAACTAGCCCAACTCCACTTTTTCAAATCATTAAACAAATAAACTCTTATGAAGATGGATGTGTCTGAGGAGCACATTAGGCATATAATGCTTTACGAGTTTTAAAAAATGCAAAGTGCAGCAGAAACTACACGAAACACTCATGGTTTTATGGTACGGAGTCTCTCTATGAAAGAAAAAATCGAAGGTAGTTTCAGAAGTTCAAATCAGGTGACTACAACTAAAGCGATGCGCCACTTTTAGGTCGTCCTGTTGAGTTTAATGATGGCTTGCTGCTGGCTGCACAATCTTCATCAAGTGCAGTTGAATAACTAGCAAAGAAGCTTAATTCAACTAATTCAACAGTTCACCGTCATCTGCAATAGCTTGCAAAGGTGTCAAAACTTAGAAAATGGGTCCTCCATGAGTAGACAGAAGCCAACCTTAGAATAAGAGTGGATATTTGCACTTCTCTGCACTCTCGTGAACGTAACTTACCTTTATTTGATAGGTTAGTGACTGGAGATTAAAAGTGGATATCTTATAAAAAATGTTAAGCACTGCAGACAATGGCTCAGTGCAGGTAAACTAGCTAAAGCACAGCCCAAAATGGACCTCCACCCTAGAAAAGTCTTGTTAAGCTTTTGGTGGAATATTGTCGGTGTGATCCACTTTGAGTTGCTACCACTCAATGTAATGATTATATCAGAATTCTGTTGCCAACAATTAGAGCGCTCGAATGTTTCACTGAAAAAAAAAGAGGCCTGCTTTGATCAATTGTAAAGATGTTGTTTTACACTAAAATAATGCACGGCCCCATACAGCAAGAATCACATCTGCAAAGATTAAAAAGCTAGACTGGGAAACACTTCCATATCCACCTCATTCTCCAGACCTTGTCCCATCTGATTATCATCTATTCTGAAGTTTCCGAACTATCTTGATAGAAAAGAGCTTGGAACACATGAAGATGTTAACCACCCTCTCTTCATTCTTTTCCTCCAAACTCCAAGAATCTTATAGAAGTGGTATTCAGAAGCTTATGGATCGTTGACAGGAAGTAATTAATAATAATGGAACATACATTATAGATAAACTAACATGAAAAGAGTGTGGAATCATTTCACTTTTTTGAACCGAAAATCGGACATTACGTAAGGGATGACCTGATACATTCATGGATGTGATATATGGTCCTCTACAAGAAGGAGACATTATTTACATGAGTACACAAAGTAGCTAAGATTGATGATGACTGAGCACATGACAACAACTTAGGAAACGGACAATCAACAGAAGAAGTGCTCTAACTGTATGATGAAGGAATGGACGTTTCAATGCAGCAGGTAAGTGTAATACGTGCCAGCAGCACAGAAACAGCTTAGACCTAGCGAGATTGGTCTTTACCTGACATTCTAAAAAGTTGTTCCTTTCATACATGAGATTCAGCTAACACGAAGTATGTGCAAGCACTTGAAGCATGCCGACAATCTGTAGCCACAACTCACAAAAGGAGTGTGGCATATTGGCTTGATCAAGACTTTGAAGATGATTTGGTTTGCTTCGAATTTCTCCCAAAGCTACCCGAGAGCTATCTGCGCTAGCCGTTCCTAAATTAGCAGTGTAAGACCAGAGGGAAGGCAACTAGTCATCACCACCCACCGCCAATTCTTAGGCTACTCGGATTATTAGTCAAGTGCCTTAACCACCACCTTGCCATGCCAGGTCTTGGAGAGGAAGTCGTTTAGTCAAAGAAGAATGAGTACAGTATCTCGAGTCATCCTAATCTACCCAATAAAGGAAAGAAAGCTGCAGGAATTATCTGGTGTCATTGGAAATGGGTGTGACTACCAGCTCGAACTATAAGTCGGTATGTCAATGTAAGCCTCCTGATCTATATAGTTGAGATTTATCAGTCATTAAAACTATTTTGGTTAGATGGTTGAAAGACTGTTGACTATATTCTATAGTTGCAGCTCCGCCACCAAAGCTACGATGGTAATGTAGTTGAAAAGACTACTGACTGAAATAATGAATTGGCCTTTGCTTTCTGAGCACGAATGATAACTTGAAATGCAGTGTGTATACAAAACTTAGTACGGTTACTAATTGATTATTGGCAGTTAGGATCATTCCTTGCTTTATATGGTATTAAGTGATATTGAGATGCGGTGTGTATATTGCATTGTAAAATTATCAACAGCTAGGATAATTGTGATTGAAAATTAGTAATTGGAAGGGTATTGAGATTTCTTGCTTTCAAAGCCACTGAGTAAATTCTCTTATACAAAATGTCATCTGATGTTTTAAACAAATCATTCTGACAATCTAGATAAATGGTTAGAACTCGGCAGAGCGTGCCACCAGTATTCCCTGAGTTTTTAGTGATATACAAGAGAAAATATGTCAAATACAGGATATTTAAGAGAGTTTTCTTTATTTGAGTGTGTTTTAGAATTACGTAATAATAATGCAAATCTTAACTTAATAAATATGCTTTAAGTTCAAAAGTCTTGATCTGTCTGAATTTTGCAGGTAATTATTTAATTTGTGAAGTCTAAATTGAATTGAGTTTAACGGCGTATAGATAACACTACCATCTCTACTAAATGTATATTTCAGCAGGTAACTTCAATATTACTAAAGTGATTGATGCAGTTCAAAAGTACTTTATAAAGTATAAAAGTGGCATAGGAATGTGAGACTCGTGTATGTAAACAAATACATGAGTGTGGACGACACACTACAGACGCATTATATGCAGTCATTTAGGGGTGTTTTAAAACATTAACACATATAAATCAACTACACGATTGGTAATAAATAAAAAAGAAAACAATGAAGATATGAAGAGAAACAATTTGACAATGTTAAAAATATCGATGAATATGAGGAAACTGTGATGAATCACTAGACAATATTTTTGGAAAATGCAGAGTACCTATTATTTTTACTAATGCTGGGAAAATGTTTCAATTTCTGCATTGAAGTGTTTGATAGGTGGTGAATTTTTCATGGAAAAGACAACAGTAACTAAGAGAATCAGTTAGGGTTTTGAAGAACACAGTTTCATCTTGTGGTTGTAATCAGTACAAGAATATTTTAGCTTCATCAACATGAAATACGAATGAGTAAATACCATGCTAAAGTCACAAACAATACCTTAGATTTCACAACAAATATATATATATATATATGTATATATACGTGCTATGTCCAGTATTTTACTTGGTTGTGCTAGGAATATTTTCAGTTGTGCTGGCTGTTATATTTTTAATAAACAAACAGTTTTACTTAATATTTTTAATGTTGTTTCGTTACAAAATACAGTTTCAAAACATGAGAATGCAAGCTGTACATGTAACAGGAAACTGTTGTACAATTTTTGAATGAAAGTCCCTAAGGACAGATAATGAAAATATGGTAAAAGCTAATAGTCAAAGGTGAGATTAGTGTCGTCTAACCCAAGTTAAATTAAATGTGCAGGACCAAAATAGTCTCAGACCCATTTATTTCTACTAGAAAAAAGCTATGTCTACATGACGAACAAATTGTACTCTAGGAATGAGGCCAGGTTGGAGCATTTCCCAGGTTTGTATTCCTATTGTGTGTTTGGGGTAACAGAAATATGAAAACATGATCACCAGATAGTTTAGAATGAGAATCAAGGAAATTGTGGAATAAGGAAGTCCTCAGGTCCTCTGTATATGTTTATGGGTAAGAATGGGCATGAATACAATTAAGCTTATAATTGTGTTGCTTGATCGGTATATTATTCATAGTCATGATTCTCTTAACCAATGCACTTGGCTGATCCTTTAACTACAGTAAAATTTTGCATTTTAAAATGGACATCTAATATTAAAGGTCACATTTAACTCGCAGCTACTCTTCTTTTTTTTTTTCATTAACTTGCCAGAGATTTTCTTGCCTTGTTCCAATTATTTCTGTTTGTGAAGCCTTCTTTCTTTGCTGATCCCATGGAAAAAAAGTTATGTTGCTTGTCGACTTAACCATGTTTAAAAAGAGATCATCAAAATGATAAATGGGCTAGTGATGAATTTTTTTTAAGACATAGATTCCTGTGATTACTGATGAAGGTCCTAATGCTGATAAGAAATCTAAGTATGGGAAGGTTTCCAGCATTGGATTATTGGATTCAGTATTGTTACAGTTGAGGAAGCCTGTCTCCAAGTGGTCTAGCCATAGGAGTCGATACAACTGTTGGTGCCATCCAAGACGGTAAAGACTAAAGAGTGACAGTGCCCTCTAACTCGTCTCATTGTAGGGTGAAGCACCATCATAAAAATAAAATGCCAAATGCACTTGCATCATCAATGTACCACTACATCTTGAAACCGGCAACAGTTTTATGATATATACTAGGTTTATTTCGAAAGGCATTTGAGTCGTGAGAAGACAGAGGCAAGATGGTCTTTAGCTAGACTTCAGTGCCAGCAACAGAGATCCTGGAAACAGCAGTGTAGATGAGTTAGATGACTCGGCTAGTTGGTCCTGCCATCAGTAAGAGAGAATTTATTTGAACCTACCAGATGATTGTGCGAGTTAAACGTCACCACAGCAATCGAGGTACCACTGGAAAAATAACTATTGAACATCTTTCAGAAGGTACCTAGCAGTTAACTCTCTTTCCACATAAAGTAATTACAAACTGACCCATATTAGAGCAGATTCTAGTGCCTAGTTGACATTGTAACTGGGAAGAAGATCAGCTGTAGCTGGTGGAAACTGACGAAGTTTCGATAAGAACTCA